>NC_140964.1:34320480-34464355 GCF_056783735.1 Eptatretus burgeri | reverse complement strand
AAAACATGCCATCTATTTATTTTACAATTTCATGTTCTGCAACTTCAATATATTTGCTCCATTTATGTTGTGATATTTTGGGGGCCAGGTCTGGGCTTTCGATGGTGTGGGAGGGGGAGATGATCCAGTTGGTGGAAGCCACACTCAGGAATCGCTATTTACAGAACACAGGCCTTGTGCAAACCCAAACTGTGGATTGTAAGTAGAAAGGTTAATTTGGATATCACTTGACACCGGATTACACCACTTTCTACCTCAGTGTGGTTATCTGAGCAGCAACTCTGCCACTCTAAACAAATTCACATTTTCAGGTTGTTCGCACATATGACAATTAAACTTCCGTCTTTGGCTGTGAAGGGAAACCATGACCAGGCAAGCAATAAAGTAGGCTGGTTCTGCGATGAACAGTTTTGAGAAAAGTGCACTACATAATGCCAGTCATTGCTTGAATTTGTGAGTGCTGAGATGTAGGGAAACCCAAATTCTTTCTGCCTTTAGAAATGCAAGCTCTGCTGATATCGACAACACTGAAGCTGCAATCAACGACGTTCCTGTGGCGATCCACCAGAGATAACGCCTCGACCAGTGCAACAGTTCGTGGGTCCATCACATTTGCCGGCAGTTATGATCTGGGATATAAAAGACACTTTTCTTCCCACTAAAAGTCAGCCACCCATTTGGTTTCTGTAGAATGAGGGTGTACCTTCGCTATACAGTCATGCGTTTGTGAATTTCTTTTGAGCAGTTTCCATCTTTTCATGGACCTTTGATGAAACTTCGTTGCTCAATGTAAGCAAGATCCTTAATTCCATGATGTGGCAAACTTCTGGATTATCTATCTATAATTCCAGCAGTGTGTGTGTATGTGTGTGTGTGTGTGTGTGTGTGTGTGTGTGTGTGTGTGTGTGTGTGTGTGTGTGTGTGTGTGTGTGTGTGTGTGTGTGTGTGTGTGTGTGTGTGTGTGACCGCTGTTTCTCGACAACCACTGGTCCGATCTAATTGAAACTTGCCAGATATATTGCTGGGGACCTGAGGATGTGCCTTTAAGGTTTGATATTAATTGGACAAGTGCTTCCCAAGTTATGGCCATTTATTTACCAAACCAATGACAAGACACGTTGTTGCGTGGGCGTGGCCGATGGGGAAGGTAAGCTCAGCCGCGTTCGCCATTACTGGTTACAACGTACGGACTTCCGGATAGTGATGACTTCGTGTATTCTAATAATTTCTCGATTTCTTATGCGCATTTATAGATAAACACAATGCCCCAAGTTATGATCGTTTTCATATTAGACGGTGCATAAATTTCGGTAACATCAGAGTGCTGGTATGCTCCGAACCAGGAAGTAAATTTTTTTTCTTTCTTCTCTTTTTGTTTTTCCTTGCCACGACATTGCGAAAAGGTAAAATATGTTGGCGTTAATTGAATACTTGGGTATTAAAACTAAATTGCGAATAATCGTAACTGCGAATAATATGCGAACTTCCGGGCCATGCACGTACGGGCACGCGAGAACGAAGAAACGGCCTGTGTGGTTGTAGTTTGTTGCTCGCGGTTTGAATATTTATTGATGAATTTTTATTATTATTATTTTTTTTTACGGGCACGTACTAGTATCTGAAACGATGTCAGATTAACGAAGCCAACGGCATACAACAACAACAACAACAAAAGAGCAATCAGACATTGCAGACCCTCGCCAGGACTTCTTTTGAGTGGTGTATTTTTTATAGGTTTGAGGGTAAATCCAATATGGCTGCCAAACCACGTGACCTATGATATCGTATGTATGAACCTTTTGTTCCTCATGGACAGGCGGTCATACGTGTCAAGTCTCACCTCGATTTGTTCAGCCACTTCAGAGAAGATTTTTGAAGTTTTTTTTTTTTTGAAAACAATATGGCTGCCGAATCACGTGACCGATGACATCATGACTTTTTTCTGCGCACCATGTTATCTTTAGATGACCCCATGACCCTCAAAAATTTTCATACTGATCGGATGTGGCATTCTACATATGCAGTTATGACGTCATAACGAGGGCCCCTCTGACGTCATTAAAAAAACCCACACTCATTCCCCATGAGGAGTACTTGCTCTGTGCCAAGTTTCAATTTTTTCCTTGGTGCGGTTTCTGAAATAGGTCCAAATTTTTTCCGTCTTTCCAATATGGCTGCCACACCACGTGACCTATGACATCATAATTATAAAAAACATTCTACATGAGTAGTCGCACCAATGATGAAAATTTCATCTCAATCCAACAAGCGGTTGCAGAGAAAAACACGAAAGTTCTGTGCGGACAAACAAACAAACAAACAACCAAAAAGACCCAAATGCAATCCCCTCTCCTTTGGCAAGGGTAATTGTAGTTTGTACATGAAAGTTCACCACAATGCACACAAGCAAGGTCACAACTCAGCTTGGAAGGCCTAATCATAATAACAGCGAGAAAGCATCTCAAAACGCAAAGCCCATCCACGTCCGCTTTGTATTCAAATCTAAACGATGAAAACAGCTCAAAAAATAAAAATAAAAATTTAAACATTGGATTTTTTGTTTTCTTTTTGTATACCTTGTCGAAGCTCGTGTGAGAGCTAACACAGAATGCACAGCAAGGGGGGGGCATGAGACAAGAGGGGCGGGAGTGGGAAGGACAAAACAGTGGGGAACAGAGACATTAGATCTGTGGAAGGGAGAGGGATGGGACGGGGATCATGGGGAATAGAAGAAGGACATTACAGGGACTTTCAGGAAGGAAAGCAGGGAATTTGAAGGAGGTGGGCTTGGGTGGATTATCGGGGGTAGAAAAGATCGAGGATTTGGATGGGGAATGATAAGAGCTGGTGGTGAACAGCTGTTTTGAAGGCCTGGAGGGAAGAATGGGAATGAATAGAGTGAGGGAGTTTATTCCAAAGGCGGGAAAAAAAGAGGAATGAAAGAGTGAAGGTGAGCAGTGATTCGTGATTTTGGTAGTTTAACCAGAAGGGGGTTGTTGGCGGACCTTGAGCGCCCTGCAGAAATGTGGTGGGGACAAATCGCAGAGAGAGCATGGGGGGGGGCAAGGCTCTAGAGGAGACGGTAGAAGACAGAAAGACCACCGACCAACCTGCGGTGATCGAGTGAGAGGCCCAAAGACTCAGCCTCATTGCGGGAGATGCCAATGATCCGAAATGTCTTGGTTTCTCCAGCGTGAATCCGAGAAAGGTGGGAGGCAGGAGCACCAGCCCAGATGGGAGAGCAGTACTCCATCAGGCTGCGGCAAAAACGCCACGGTTTGGACAAAAACGCCAATGGCTCACGTCTTGCCCAGCATGCTGCAAATTCACACAGCACGAACACGAAAATCGTGTAGCCTTCTTCACCATGTCGAGGAGAAGCAACCATAATGCCCTTCTCTTCCAACCGCCATCTCCTCACTCCTTCTCTCCTGAACCTAATGATGTCCACCAATCAATCATAAGCCTCAGGGCGTGGCTTTTTGGCATGAAGCAGGGAAGGTGGGGTTTCTGCCTGCTCAGAACATGGGGCTCTGCTGCTGCTGCCGTTGTTATAAGAACGTAATTTCCTTACTGCCATTTTTGTAAATGCAAAGACATCGGAAAAGGTCACAGGGGGAAATCACATACTGGGAGAAATTGGTCTTAAACCCTACCTAATAAACACAGCACCCCCCCCCCTCCCCGTGTGGTGACACGTAACCACTTAAGCTGACAGTTTCCCTATTTAAGTCATATCGAGATGTTTTCTGCTCGTCCATGGGCCATGCTGCACTTCACAATCCTTCCTTGGCTATGAAATTCCTCATATTACCACAACCGTAACATGGCAATTGGGTCAGGGGTATAAACTTAACCGCCCGAGCCATGACAATACACAAATGTAATGTGAAAACAGGTGATAGGTTGCCTACTCTTCACGAACAACACCATGCGATCTTTAAAGTCCACCAACTAATGCCAGCAGACAGGATGCCCACTTTAATGTCCATCTGAGGGACGGCACACATTTTTGAATCACCCTGTCTGTGAAAGACCAGGTTGACAGTTTGTAGCTGGATCAGGATTCAAACCCAGGCTAGACAGCTTAGAGGTGAGCCAAAGCGATCAATGACAACAAGGAAGTAATGCTCATGTATGACCTGATGATCTCATCGAGTGTAAACAAGGAAAACAAAGCACAGCAACCAGATATAGTGCCCGAGTCAAAAAAAGGAAAGACGGCATTGCTAATTGAGATGTCAGTATCCAGCGATTTTGGCCCAAACAATGCAGAAATCAAGAAATATCGAAATATCAAGACCTCAAAAATGAAATCATCATCATATTCGATGAAAAAGGCGATCCTGTAATACCCCGGTCTCTTCGTCGTAATGCTGAACTTTAATGTGTTCACATTACATGCTTGTGAAGAGCAGACTTGTGGAAGATGGAAGCGCACATTCCACCAGTGCTTGGCTAATTTAGACTTAAATTCATTTGTTGTCTTGGCTTTAACTACTTCCTGTGGAAGACTGTTCCATCCATCACTACACTGCAAAAAAAAAATCAATAAAAAAAAGAATTAAAAAAAAAAAAATCCTGATGTCTCATCTGCTCCTCTCAAATTACTTACTTGAGTGATTGCTCATTGAAGTATGTCCAGCTGGTTTGAAGAAATGACTAGAATCGATCCAGATCAGCCCATGAAGAATCTGATGTACAATAATCATATCACCCCTCCTCCTCCTTCTTCTCCTCCTCCTCCTGTAGTCAAGGGAGTGTAGGTTCAAAATCCTCAGCCTATCTTGGTAGGGAGGCTTCTTGATTTCTGGAACCATTTCAGTGGCCTTCCATTGCACTCTAAACTTTATCTGTATCAGTCTTAAAATGAAGGTGCCATAGGATAGTTCCATATTCCAGAAGAAGTCTGACCAATATTGAGAACACAAGTGGCAAAAAGTCCTGTTCACGTGCCTGAACGTCTTCTTTACGATACCAAGTTGCTGGTATCCTTTGTTAACAGCTGCTGCAACACGTTTGTAAATTTCAATTCCTTGTCCACTACAACTCCCAAGTCTATCTTCTGATTGACTTTCTGTACTGAAATTTGATTCACACACTGCTCTTGTTCAAGGTTGTTTTTGCCCATGTGTACCACCTTGCCTTTACCTTGGTTAAAGGGCAGTTGCCACACGTCTTACCATCTAGTTACACTGTCCGAGTCCTTTTGAAGTATTTCAATTTGCTCTGAGGTTCTAGCTGGGTTGTACAGTTTTGTGTCATCTGCAAATCGCTGAACTGTACCTTCCACCATGTCTCGGGAACCAACTCTCGAGGCTGGCTTCCAGAGAAAACAAAAGATGGCAACTGCCTTAATGGGCCTGTCGTCAGCTTATGACAGTCTGGCACCAAGGGCTCCTTAAAGTCTTGCAAGTCTTCTGCTGTCAGAAGACAATAAGGATATTTAAAGTTCTGATGGAAGCTGCATCAGAACCAAGCAGAACACATGGAAGCTGCACCCAAACCCCAACAAAACAACCATCTGCACCCACCATCTTGACAATCGCACAGAAAATGCAGAGGTAGAGAAGCAAATGCAGAGAAAATGAAAAAAAAAAATGCAGGACCTAGTACACCACCTTGCAGGATACCACTCCTGCACCAGCCATACATTGCACCATTTACAATTACTCTCTGCTCTCTCTCTCTCTCTGTCAATGAAGACTAATCCATGCACATCTTACCTCTGTAATTATGCCACAAGCACAAAGCGAAAAGCAGAGTAAAGCAATTGTTCATGTCTGTCTGTCTGTCTGTCTGTCTTTCGACAAACATCTGTTTATGATTGAGGAACAACTTGATTTAAATTGAATGTTATATTTTCAACACGGATCAGAAAACAAACCTGTATTTTTTACTGAACTTTGGCTCTGAATTCATCCCAATCGCACATGCGCAGAGAGGAGTGAGATAACTTATTTTTAGTCTGTCTGGTAGTCAAACAAAATTGAAAATCATTCCAAACAGGAAACTTACTGTTTTTCAAGATGTCATAAAGGACATTACAACAGGCTCAAAGAACTAATGTAACGTGTTAAACACCGGTGGTGTATAAGACACTGCATCGATCGAGGTAAACTTCTAGATTTTTTTTTTCTATGACCTTTACAGTCTATTTTATATCTCAATTTCATCATATACTTGAACACTGCGGAACACAAATTGCCCTTCTGCCATCTTGAAACCCCTTCCATGTAGCAATACTTGGACATGTTAAATATGGTGATGTAGAAGACGCTTCATTAATTGCGCTAAAACTTCCGGAATTTTTTTATGTCATTTAAAATCATTATTTTATTTCAATTGAATTATATACTTGAATATTGTGTGGGGTATGGTGTTCTATGAACTCTCTAGTTCCATATGCTTACAGCTTACACAACCACCTTTCATGGGGCATGGCATTAAACGCTTTTTAAAGTCAAGATGTAGAATATCAACTCCAACTCCTTGATTCAATATTCTTGTCGACTCTAACACCCAAAGGAGTTATGTTATACATGATCGCCATGGTGTAAATCCATGCTGATTGTCATGTAGTCCGTCATTTCATCCTTCACTTTACTCTCCAGTAGTTTTCCAACAATCAAAGTCAATGTGATGAGTCTATTGTTTCCTGGGGACCTTCCGCTACCCTTTTCTGAAGAGATGTGTGATATTTCCCCTCTTCCATTCTCGAGGGAGTTTCCCTTCTGCAATGGATTTGTGAAAATCAGGGCTTGGGGGTTTAGCAATGCCTGAACAGATCTCTCTCAATAATGATGAGTGAAATCAATCTGGGCCTGGTGACATGCTTGCATCAATGTTCTTTATCCTCTTCTCAACCTCTTCAGTGGTCACTTTCATGTCTTGCAAGTGACATTAAAACTCTTGGCTCAGTGTCAAATCTGGTACGTACTGTCGTGGCCAAAAATATTGGCACCCTTACACTTTTTTCAAATAACTCACAATTTTCTCTAAAAATAAGTTGAAATTGACAAAAGTATTTTGTCTCCACAAGTCTTTATTTCACTGTTAATATGACAGGATCTTTGTTTTTGATTCAGAACTTTAAATATCCTTTTAAATCAGAAAATAAAAAGAAATTACATTGACAAAATTATTGACACCCTCGACTTAATATTTGGCAGCACAACCTTTGGACAAAATAGCTGCAGTCAAGCGCTTCCTATAGCTATGAATGAGCTTCCTACACCTCTCGACTGGCAGTTTGACCCACTCTTCTTGTGCAAACTGGCTCCAGTTCTCCCAGATTTGAAGGGTGCCTTCTCCCAACTGCTGTTTTCAGATCTCCCCACAGGTGTTCAATGTGATTTAGATCTGGACTCATTGCTGGTAACTTCAGAACAGTCCAGTGTTTTGTCTTGAACCATTCCTGGGTGCTTTTTGAAGTGGGTTTGGGGTCATTGTCCTGCTGTAAGACCCATGACCTTCGACGGAGACCCAGCTTTCTGACACTGGGTTCAACATTGTGCTCCAAAATGCCTTGGTAATCTCCTGATTTCATGACGCCATGCACACATTCAAGGCTCCTAATGCCAGAGGCACCAGAGCAACCACAAAACATCACTGAACCTCTTCCATGTTTGACTGTAGGGAAGTTGTTCTTTTCTTTGAAGGCTTCATTTTGTTTTCTGTAAATATAGACATGATGTGGTTTCCCAAAATGCTCTAATTTGGTCTCATCTGTCCACAGGACATTGTTCCAGGATTTTGGTTTGTTCAGGTGTGTTTTGGCAAACAACAGTCAGGCTTTCTTATGTCTCTCCCTCTGCAGTGGGATCCTCCTGGGGCTCGTACCATAGAACCCCCTTTCAGAGTCCAATAGAGTTGGCGACAGATGATGCGAGTTGAAACTGTCGTACCTTGTATCTGAAGATCAGCTTGAATCTGTTTGGCAGTTGATTGAGGTGTTTTCTCCATCTTTCGAACAATCCTTCGCTGCAATCTTTGATCAAGTTTTCTCTTGCAGCCACGTCCAGGGAGGTTGGCTGCAGTGCTATGGGCCTTAAATTTCCTGATAACATTGCGTACGGTGGACACAGAACATCAAGGTCTCTGAAGATGGACTTGTCGCCTTGAGATTGTCCATGCTTGGCTATAATCTTGTGTCCGACTTCCTCAGACAATTCTCTTGTTTTCTTTCTTTTCCCAATGCTCATTGTGGTATACACAGTGACACAAAACAGCAGAATGTCTCCTTTTCTCTATTCAAACTGATTGAATGAGTGGTTTTTATACTGCAGGCACCTGCAACTCACCATAGGTGAGGTCAATTCCAAAATAAAGGAGAATCACCTGTTTGAAATCTAATTATTTCTAACAACTTGTAAAACGTGTCTTATATTGTCCGGGCCATTTTAGGATTTGTGTGTGTATAGCTAAGATTTACTAATTATTTTCAGCTTTTTTGTTTTGTTCCACTGCAAACCAAAGAAATACATTTGTGGATTCCAAAATATTTTTTAATTTCAACAATTTTGTGGAAGAAATGGTGTATTTGAAAAAAGTGCAAGGGTGCCAATATTTTTGGCCACGGCCGTAGTTCACATTCTCTTGTGTAAATCGATCCTAGAAGCAGAAGACCACCGGAATTGTTCAAGTGATGACTGGAACAACGGGAATGATTAGTAAGACCTCACAGATAATTAAAAAAAAAACATTCCTGGGAATATTACTACAAACGATCTACAGTTGGAAGTCATCCGGGACTCATGACGATATTGAAAAGAGCCTTCGGAACAAAACTGTGCACAACATGAAGAAAACTTCACAGCTTGGTCCATGAATCATGATCACTTAATGAAATGGAGGTGGATACTTCCAGACCTGAGAGGGCTCCGTTCCACCTTCTGTAATCCGCATATGGAGATTAAAAAAAAAACACAAAACACAAGGGCAATGCCACTGGGAGGGTGCTCACCTGGTAGCCGCTGGATAAGATAACCAGAGAGCCACTGGTAGGCATGGATGAACCACAGAATATAATAATGGAGAAGAAAGCAAATACCTATTTTGGGGGAATAACCCCCATAGATCCCCTTGGGACCCAAAGTTTGTTTTTTTTTAAACCATGAACAAACTTTGGTACATGCAGGGTGATGAACGCTGTGGTAAAGTGTCATCGATATCGTGTGGAGTTTCAGAGAAGTTGAAAGTATTTGTGGACGGACGGACAGACGTGCCAAATCATAAACTCTACGGAACTCTTTTGCAGGTGACACTGACACTGACACTGTCTGTCTGTCTGTCTGTCTGTCTGTCTGTCACACACACACACACACACACACACACACACACACACACACACACACACACACACACACACACACACACACACACACACACACACACACACACACACACACACACACACACGTTTTAATTAATTGATAAATAAATAAATAAACTCACTTTGCTCATCCGAAGCAATTTTCAGCCTTTGCAGCTCCTCGTCTGAGAATCCGGTCCAACGTGCCATGAGATCTCCTCACAAACGGGGAACGTTTTACCTTTTTAGTTTTACCCTTTAAAGTTATATCTTGTTGTTGACGTTTTGAAGATACCTCGTCACGTCGACGTCTTGCATGTCCACGGCCCCGTCACACACCCCTCCTGGTCCTCCTCAGGGCGATCGATGGTCATGGATTCGTTAATCTGACGTCGGTGTTGTTGTTGTTGTTTTTAAATTTAACCTCAATTACAGTAACATGTTCTTTTTTTTGCCGCTCAAGTCACAGGATGTAACGGACGTGGAGAACGAGCGTGATGAGGGTTCCGTGCTGTGGTATTTTACTTCATTAGAAATCATGAAAAGTAACAACTACGAATCACGAACAAAATGCTTCACGTCGGCAAAGTCCGCCATTCCGCCACGCCACGCCACGCCACGCCACGTCACGCCACGTCACGTCACGTCACGCCACGCCACGTCACGTCACGTCACGTCACGTCACGTCACGTCACGTCACGTCTCACCGCCTGACGTCACGACTCACCCCCATTCTCTCATTTACCATTTACTCCCAATTTAGACCGTCTGTTTTTCTAAAAATTAAATCCTCTCTTTATTATTATATTTAAATTCAGGCGTAGAATTGCAATGAAGTTATATTCGTGGAAAAAAAAAATACAAAGAAGAAATTAAATAACTTATTTGCTTTGACTATATCAATATCATTCAACATCCATTTTATTATTATGGGGGTTTCAAGACTTGAACGGGACCCTCGGTGGCAGAATATTTCGAAGTAAGTTTTTTTTTGCATCGGCGGAAATACGAACTGACCTTGCTGTGTTTATACACCGTCTAATTACACACATTGCTACTCGCACGGGAAATTTGGCGCGGGAGGTCATTCGGCCCATCGTGCCTGCATTGCACCAACCCCAACATTCATGACCCACACACGCAACGTACCAATCCCACCAATATCCCCCATACCCCTCGACCTCCAATGTGATACATCTCTCCCTGTCAAGGCTGCAGAGTTCTCCAAAGCAGTGTTATAGGCCCCATCCTATTCCTACTACTAATCAATGCATCTCATTGACTCTGGAAATTCCTCTTTTATATCTCTTTGCTCATGAGTCCACTCACTGCCCTGACATCCCTCATCCTTCTAACAGACAGGCAGCAAGCAGGCTTTTGTGTCTCTCTCTCTCATCTCCCCCCCCCCCCACCCCAGGTATCTGGAGGACACACGTAGTCCACCATCAACCCACTTCTGGTGAAACTGCCTGAATCCAGTACCACTGCTCTCCTCCACTCATTTCTCCTCTTCCTCCCACCTGTGGAACCACCTTCCATATTCTCTTCAATGTCAGTCTTCCCTCCAGGTCTTCAAAGACAGCTGTTAACCACCATCGAAGGTCATCGCCCATACAAAACCATGACCTGTCCTAACTCTCATCTTATTTACCAAACTTTGACCCCATGGTCCTCACACAGTTAATTTTGCTGGAAAAAAAAACAACAACCTCCACTCTACCTATCTTGTCTCCACCCTTCATTATCTGAAGTATCTCAATCACATCCCCCCCTCCCCCCCCCCCCCCGTAATCACCTCCTTTCCAATGTATAAAGTTCTGCCTTCATTTGCTGCTCCTCATAACTTGAGTCCATACAGCCCTGGAATCAATCCCTTCGCCCCATGTTACTCCCTCTCCATGGCAGCTGGATCCTTTCTCAGATGTGGTGACCAAAACTGAACACAATATTTTTCTTATGAGGCATCACTAAGTTCCTATAGTTTTAAAACTACCCCCTTTGATTTATAATTTATCCTCCTACAAATCCAATCTAAAACCCCATAAGCTTTACCGATAACTACCTGGCACTGTGCTGAATGCTTCCTCCCCCCCAATCCCCATATCCATTACCACCCGAGATCCTTCTCCTGTGTGACACACTCCAAGATTTCCCTTTGCATCACATAATCCTTCACCCATCACGATCATCTTAAATTATATTATGTTAAACGGCATCTGCCAATCGTTTTTCCCAATCTGTTAAAGTATCTCGACTTTCCTGCATCTCATCACGACCCTTTCTGCCATCCACCTTACCTCCAACCTTTGCATCATCTACAAATTGAGAAAGTCCACTCTTCACTCCACAATCCAAGTCATTGATGTAAATTATGAATGATAATGGTCTCAGTTCTGATCCCAACACACACACACACACACACACACACACACACACACACACACACACACACACACACACACACACACACACACACACACACACACACACACACACACACACACACACACACACACACACACACACACACTCTTGTGTGCAGCCTGTGGCTGCTGGTTGCATCATTGGTTGACAGGGTGATGCTGCTGATGCTGAATGCTCCTATTACCACAACACTGGTGCTCATTTCGCCAACCTCAGAAGGATGACAGGCTGAATCAACCACACCTGATGTAAATATATCACTGACGGGGTTCAAACTCAGGACCCTAAGATCCAAAGCCAGCCACCCGAACCGCGAAGCCAATGCCAGGCTTAGTTCTGATCCCCGAGGTACCCCACTACTTACATCCTCCCAGCCAGACCAACTCACAATCATTCTTTGGTTCCTATCACCAATCCAGTTAGCTACGCTAACAACCACACAACACGCCTTCACCTTGGCTCACAACCTCCGATGGGATACCTTATCAAATACCTTCTGAAAGTCAAGATATACGATGTCCACTGGCCATTCATTGCACTTCTCTCATCAACCAAATCAGAAACTTCATAGAACTCCAATAAATTTGTTCAACATTTCCCTTTAGTAAATCCGTGCCGAATACCTTAACGGTAGACCCGTGAATTGAAACACGAACCTGCAGTTTTGCAGCACTTTGGCTCCGAATTGTCAAATTGCACGGAATCTCGCCCCGATTGCCCATACACACAGAGGAGTAAGGTAATTGTTTTACTCCGTCTGCCTGTATGGCAGTCAAAATTGAAAATCATTCCAAACAGGAAAGTTCCTGTTTCTAAGAACGTCATATAGGACACAAACAACAAGCATGAATAACGAACTTAATGTGTTAAATATGGTGGTGTAAAAGCAGTTGCATCAACAACGGTAAACTTCTGAAAAAAAAAAAACACTTTTTTTATTCAACCTTTAAAACCTTTATTTTATTTAAATTTAGTTATATACTTGAACATTGAAGAAAACAAATCACCTTGTTGTCACTTCCAAAACCTCCAGTTTAGCAGGACTTGCACAAAACATTATGCTATTTTACACCATCTCGACCAATCAAAATTTCCGCTCATGGTTTCCACCCTGGGGACTAGAGATTCATCCAAAATTGCAGCTCGAGGGAAATATAGATCGTGCTTGGGAAGGCAATGCAAGAATTTAAAAGACCCTTCCCATGTTGTTTTTCTCAATACTGCATGGGGTAAGGTGTTCTATGAACTCCAGTTCACAAGCTCTTTCTCTCTTCACTCCAACCACAATATCGATTTCCTCATCTAACGAAAGCATTGTGTGCTTTTGCTTTCCCCATGTAGAGGAAACCCATTGGTTCTGTGTCTCGCTAACTGCAGCCATTATGTGCTGGCACATGGTACAAATGGCTGAATTACCTGGACTTTCCCATTGTGAATAGCGTGCTCATGAATAATTAATAACCACTGAAAGCGTTCAGATAATCCAGGTGTTTGATCACTGGAGTCCACTGTAGTTTGAAATTATTCAAATAGTTCCCCAATTAATGTCTCCAACACCTGCCTAACCAGTGAAGTTAAGCTAACAGGCTTATAGTTATCAAATAATTATCTGGAACCTTTATTAAATAACGGTGTTACAATTCTTTGATACTCTCCAATCCTCTGCTACCTGTCCTGACTTCATCGAGCTGTTAAAGATATCCACTAATACCATGCTTATCTGCTCTTCCACCTCCTGCAATAGAGCATTATCTACTCCTATATTTGGATCTCTTCTGAAAGCCCTCACTCACCTCCAAGATAGATTTTTTTCAGTTATTGAAAGTTCTCCTGGCTGTTCCTGTGTAAATGTAGAAGCAAAAAAGAAACAAACAAAAAAAAACACTTTAATAATCCTGCCATTACATACTGCCATTACATAAACACCCCACTTAACCCCTTACATACTGTTATGTTTAATATTCTTGTCTCTGTCCTTTTCGTATTCCCTTTTGGCCTGCCGAGCTATTTTCTTAACTAGTCACCATTTCCTCCGATACTGATGCGAGTCAGACTCTAGTCTTGTTGTTTTGTACTTGATAAATGCCTTCTGCTTAATATCCCTAATTACAGTACCTACCTCTCTACTCGATCACCAGGATCTCTGTGCCTCTACCTTAACATCGCTGGAATACACCCACCCTGCACCCGACATATTTGTCCTTGAAGGTTGCCCATTTTTCTGATGCAGATTAATCTTCCATCAGCAAGAGAAGAAAAAGTGGAGAACAAAGTGAATTCGAAATCCATTTTGGCACATTGACAGAGGGAATTTTGCTGTTGTTTATTAACTTTCAGAATCGGCTCGACATTAAACTGAACAGGCCGAGCTTGATCTTACCTTGAATAAACGCGATCTCATCAGGAATCAGATGTGGAGTTGCGGCCGATATTACACTTGGTTGCGAGACCTCCATAGAAGGCCAGGTGTTGTAAAGAGCTGAGCGGTGCTCGGATTGTCACCTGCAAGCTTCCTTGCCTCTGAGGAAAAACTGCCATCCTGGTGTAGTGCTGAAGCTTCAAGCTGGCAGTTCTTTAATGTGAATGTTATTTCGGCCTCCATAATCTCTAAATGAGCCATATCATTGTGTACAGGTACCCTGGCTAAATTTTCTGCCTCAAGATGAAATTAGAAATGCAAGTCGATAACTATGAAAAGGTAATGTGGATTTCAATTTGATCAAGTCAATCTAAGAATTCAGTAAGTATATACTGTATATATTTGAATTGAGAAAGTTAATTTGGTGTGCATAAATCACAAGAATGATGGGGGCCAAATGGCCTATCCCAAATAGCCGTCCTTAAAAGCCAACCGCCGGAAGTTTACCTACATCCATGTGGCTGTGCTACCTGGAATTTTAAAATAAAGGCTTGGGGCTCAGGGGGTGGGGGGAGGGGAAAATCACTTTTACCCATTATGTTTGCAAAAAGAAAGAAAAAAAAGTTGTTGATAAACTTTCACCGAGCAGGTATGTGTATATTTCCCACGTTCAAACTGATCCTCGAATCATGTGAAAATGAAAACATGGCTTTCCCACTTTACTGCTGTGCAAGTACTGCAAGCATCCTTTGCTAATGATTAGACCGCCAATTGGACAATTCAGGACGAAACTCGCATCTCGCTGTGCCATAGTGAACGCACCTACAGTATCTTCATTCAACAGACACCTACAGTCACCAGTGAGGGGGGGGGGGAGAGAACCCTATGACCATATCCAAGTTTATTGTATTTCCTCGTCAAGCGAACGCAATTTGTTAGCAAAAATAAATAAATCAACGAACCGATCTTTTCTCTATTTAGTATGAAATTTACCGAGTGAAGATGATACACTCTGGTTTGATAGTGGATCCAACTTTAAGACAGCCATTCAATCCCTGCGATACAATGTCAGAGCCAAATATATGGGGATATGGTTTTACACTCATATTGATGGAAAGAATGAAATAAAATGATAAATTTACCACAAGAGGCTTTTGGGAAAGTAGTAAAGTCCCATCGACAATGTAACTTGGCTCAAGAGATGCAAGGTGATCATGCAAATTAAATTAATATGATGGACGGGAGTGTTCATGCATTTCCTCTACCCGTTAACATTCCCTCATATGATGTACATGAGATCATTTTCAAGACGCTTTATGAACTAGTTTTTAATACAGAAGAACAAAAATAATAATAAAAAAAAAAGGTAAAAATATTTCACCATCACAATTTCATCCTTCTTCAAAGAAAAATACAGCCAAAAAGCTTAGCAAAATAAATGAATGTTGCTGATAAAGGGTTTCATCATAAAAGAGCCAATTAATACAAAACTTTGAAATATACATCCACTTATCATAAGGATGGAAAGTAGATGTATACTGCATTAGGAAACCATCTTCGTGCTCCACTTCCTCACTTGTATGAAACGTATTAACTTCAGTGTATAACTGCTTTTAACCAGTTTAAATGCTGTGTAAACACCAGTTTGATTAATGATGGCATGCATGTGTTAATATGATAATGAAAATGAATTTTCAATATTTCCCCAACAAGAGCACTACCAGCAGCTTCAACCTGTCTCCTAAAATCATTTCCCTTCCAGTCTCAACACCTTTATGCACTGCAATGGCTGTCCGCATCTCACAGCCGACAGCTGAGAAACTTATTATGCCTCAAGTTGAAGAAGTGACTGGGTTAAAGCCATATCTTCAGGCATATCCAATATGTCGTGTTCCTTGAGAGAGCTGTTCGTGGTCTTCACCTCTAGCGCCACTCACACACGGGTCTTCAACTTCCAGCCCCGTGGCCCCGGCAGCGCCCAGTCGGCCTGTGGCCTGTCCAGAATCGCGTGCTGCCCGGTGAAGCTTCTCCAAGAAATCCGGCATGCCTAATGAGATGAAATGGGGAGAGGACATGAGGGAGGATTAAAATAAATTACACCCATCTTCCCTCCCCAGTGCTCACCAAGATAAGCAGGTTAATCTCACAAGCTCCATGTTTCAAAGGATCAAAGAAAAAACAAGCAGTCATAGACTGGTACTTACGAAATTGTCAACTTGACCTCTGACCTTGTCTAATAAAAGCTGTCTCTAGAGAAGGTAGCGACGCAACCCAGAAGTTTCTACGATGATTCTGTATCAAACCATCAAAAATCGTAACGTCGACCGAAGCAAAAATCTCCATTTCTCCACGCAATTATACCTTAACGTAACTCAACGACGCGTCTGCTCGAACGCACTGCATCATGGGACGGCCCGGGACGCGCGAGTGAAATATTTTTATACAATCTTAAAACGTCTCCAAAACATCCGATTTTTACCAGAATTTCGACAACCGAGTTTTAAGCGTCCTAAGCGATCGCAAAAACCGAAGACAAAATTAAAATCGAAGTTAAAACGAACTCGTAACGTCGAGCGAAGCAAAAATACTCCATTTCTCCATGTGAATTTACGGAATTATGTTTGACTTCACCGTGACCTTGACCTTTGACCGATTTTGACCAAAATCTAATCAGCACTAGCCATCACCCTCCTGAATCACGTGGTGTAATTTGACATTGGTAGCTTCTTCCATTCTCGAGTTATTGTGCATACAAACAAACAAACAAACAAACAGACAAGCAGTCATAGACTGGTACTTACAAAATCGTCAACTTGACCTCTGACCTTGTCTAATAAAAGCTGTCTCTGGAGAAGGTTGCGACGAAAACCAGAAGTTTCTACGACGACTCTGTACCAAACCATCAAAAATCGAATGTTTGACCTCACTGTGACCTTGACCGTTAACCGATTTTGACCAAAATCTAATCAGCACTAACCATCACCCTCCTGAATCACGTGGTGTAATTTGACATTGGTAGCTTCTTCCGTTCTCGAGTTATCGTGCCTACAAACAAACAATCAAACAAACAATCAAGCAGTCATAGACTGGTACTTAAGAAATCGTCAACTTGACCTCTGACCTTGTCTCATAAAAGCTGTCTCTCGAGAAGGTAGCGACGTAAACTAGAAGTTTCTACAATGATTCTGTACCAAATCATCAAAAATCGAATGTTTTGGATGTTTTACCTCACTGTGACCTTGACCTTTGACCGATTTTGACCAAAATCTAATCAGCGCGAGCCACCACCCTCCTGAATCACGTGGTGTAATTTGACATTGGTTGCTTCTTCCGTTCTCGAGTTATCATTTTTTGGATGTTTGACCTCACTGTGACCTTGACCTTTGACCGATTTTGACCAAAATCTAATCAGCACTTGCCATCACCCTTCTGAATCACGTGGTGTAATTTGACATTGGTAGCTTCTTCCGTTCTCGAGTTATCGTGCCTACAAACAAACAAACAAACAAACATACAAACAAACAAACGGAAGTCATCAATATACTTACGAAATCTTAAGATTTCGTAAGTAATAAATAAAAGTCACTCACCACTCGACACCATCCAGCTGATGCAGTAATGTGGGAAAACAGTCTGAGGATCATCTGTGTAAGTCAGCAGGTAATCAAAGCCAATCTGTAAGTAGAAATTTCAATTGTACAATTTGAATTAAAATAAAATAAAATTTAAAAAAAGATCATTTTCCAGCTGACAACCAATGCGGTTAACAACGGAAACAACCAGTTTCTTCAAGTGGCCCCGGAGTGACCCCATAAATGATCCATGATTGCGACCGACAAGTCCCTGTATCTGCATCTTCTCCTATCCCTCTGTTTCAGCACTTCTATCAAGTTAACACATTTTATGCATGCAAAAACATAAATAATGAAAGAAATAAAATACACCTTTCCCATCAAGTTGTCCATTCTTTCAAGAGGATGCTGTTCATCATAATCACATCAGTCACTAGTACACAAAGACAATTTCCATGGGTTAAACAAAAATAAGAATTAACAAGAGCTCAAGTGAGCACAATATACGCCCGAACAAGAAGGTATATACAGAATTGTGCAACTACATGGAAAAGAGCATCCTGGTTGCCATGGCAACCACTTTAGATGACGAACGTATGTCACGACACACCGTCTCCACAGTCTGTATCTATGTACCAAATATGAAACGTGAAAGTTGAAAACTTTGGGAGTTAGAGTGCGGACAGGAATGGACAGGACAGACAGACAGACGGACGACCGGTATCACATAATACGCCCCAATATATATATATATATATATATATATATATATATATATATATATATATATATATATATATATATATATATATATATATATATATATATATATATATATATATATATATATATATATATATATATATATATATATATATATATCGGGCGTATAAAAAGTGGGTAATGTGAATGCTGGAATTGTTGTGTGCAAAGTGGGAACAATTGCTCCCGACCCCAAACAAGCCATTCTTAAGAGTGAAAAATGGGTAAAGGAACTTCAAATAAAACTTTTTTCTGTTCCTCTTCTTCCCTTTCTCTTCCCTTTCTAAGGAGCGAGGCCGAAAGGTCGAAAACTTCTGCCCTACCTTGAACACAATACTCCACCACTTCCCTCTGTCCTCAGTCAACTCTCCACTCTCCAAGCACCCCCACCTTTCCATTGATATCCCTCTTCACACAATCTTCCCATATCAACCATGGTCTGTCTCTTCCTCAGACTTCGCTTCCTCAACCCAACCATTCTCTGTTCCCCCATCTGCACCATGTGACCAGCCAACTTCAGCTGGCTTCTTACCAATCTGCCCGTCAAGCTCATCTGCACACCATTATCCTCCCTCAGTTCATCCATCCTTCTTCTATCCACCCTCTTGACTCAGTGGTTCTCACAGACCCGTAGCCTCTATTGTTGTCTCTCTGTCAGTGCCACCAGACTGTAAAGGTAGGCTGGCATTACACGACACCAGAACATTCCCTTTTAATTCCCTTGATATTTTTCTGCCATCACTCCCTCCACCTTCATCCATGCATTCGCACCCTCTCGTACCTCTGCGTCCGACCTCCATCCCCGGTCACTGTGCCCCCAAGATACTCAATAAATAAAGTAATTAAAAGATCCCCCATAAAGAGAGACAAACTAGTTTAGATGGATGTACTTTTGGAAGGGAAATAAGCAGCTTGGAAATGGGACAAAAGGTATTGAAGCCAACATACCTCATCGAATGAGTGGTGTGCCCGAATGACCATATGAGATTCGTAGGAGCGGACACGCACATACTTGGGGTGCTCGGGTGCTGAAGGGTGTTCCACAGACCTATAACCATGACATACACAGCGGCACATTTGGAAAATTGGACAACATTCAAATGGTACAAATGCTAATTATGTATGCTTTAAAAAAAATTAAAATGGTATTAATACGCAATTTACAGAATTATGTCGACTCGAGAGTGGCGAGAGCAGAAGAGAGGAAGTGGTGATGAAGCATGTAAAACAGCTTACCGAGATCATTATCAAGGCTTTGAATTTTTATTTGCATCCAAGTAAGTGCAACTCACGGCCTACGGTGCGTGCCAGACAACTTGCTGGTGAGAGTAACAGGATTAAACGTGATAAAAGTATCTGCGGAGACTTGAAGAGGGAGGGTGGTCCATATCACACGAAGACAAGTGTTTGTATAATTTAAACTAAATGTCTTGCTTATTTGTAAAGCATTCGCAGAATACCCTCCCAATGGGCAACATTGCTCCAAGCATGCACATGTTCTTCTGACACATCCCTTTACTGTATTTGGGCGGTGTATAGGCAACAGACCGCTGCCTAAATCACTCCTAAAAATAAAAATAACCCGTGTTACATACACGAAGAGAAAAACATGCATACTGCTCATGTGCAAATATATTACACTGTGGTTATATAGCTTTGAAAATTCCAAATGCACTCCCCCCTTCAATCCCAACGGAAGAAAATGGCAAGATGGGCGGGGGGGGGGGGGAATTACACGTTTTAAAACTTGATGGAATGAAAGGAATCCTGCACATGCACAACTTCAGGGTGTCCTCATTAATCTCCGAAGTTCCTTGGTCAAATCCTCTCCGAAGAATAGATCGCACGCACGCACACCTCCATTTTATACACACGAGGATCTAAGCCTGAAGGAATCTAAAGGGGTACCAAAACTGATACAAAACGACAATGAAAAAGAAAACCTTCATTGGAAACAAACAAGAAAGACGTCATGAGAGCACGATACTTGCGAAGTCCTGAAACAATAGTTGGGGGTTGAATTCAGTGACCTGACATGCAAATCCTCTTCAAATTTCAAGTCTCAGTCTCAGTCTCCTATGGTAGCTTGGTTGCTGGGTAGCTATCATTTCTTGGAGCGTGGCCATGCCGCTGATGCTGTGCCCCTCTCCCAGTACACTGGTACTCATTTCGCCGACCTCGGAAGCATGACAGGCTGAGTCGACTCCAGCTGGTGTTAATTCAGCAGCCAATGGGGCTTGAACTCAGGACCCTAGGATCCCAAGCGGCCACCCGAACCACTCAGCCAACACCAAGCCAATCGGATGAAAATGGATTTTAGAAAATCGACAAAGTTGTTGGCCTTTGGCCTTTTGGCCAATGTTGACCTCAAAAAATAATTGGTGGTTGAATTCAGTAAGCTGGTATGCAAATCCTCTTCAAATTTCAACTCAATCAAATGCGAAATTGAGCATTTTAGAAATTTCACCCAAGTTGTTGACCTTTGGCCTTTGTTGACCTCAAAAATAATGGGTGGTTTAATTCAGTGACATGATATGCAAACCCAGTTCAAACTTCAAGTTAATCAGATTAAAAATGAGGATTTTAGAAATTGTGAACAGCATGCGAAGCCCATCTTACCGAGAAACCAACACCATGACTTTCTTCGTGGAGTCTGTATGCCATCGGCGCACGTAAACATAATCCCGTGCATACATAGGATACTGTTGAACAGGCAGAGGGGGGAAAAAAAGTCAGAACAAACAAAAACGGAGAGGTGAAGCTTTGCCAACACAAGTCACTCGGTGGATTTGAAGGTGTACGAAGTGTGTAAACAGTTTTAAGCAAAACTTTCGAGAGTAATAGAGGTGATTGAAAAGACGGTTCAAAAAAAAATAAGAAGACAAAAGACAGAATAAAACAGAAGAGAGACCAAGTAAATGTAAAAGTAAAGATGAGAAGGCTAAAGTACAAGGAAAGAGGGGGAAATGGGCAGAGAATGAAAAGGAAGTGCAAATTTACAAGTTTACAAGGTGATTATTAGAGGTGAACTGAACAGTGGCTTTACTGGAAATTGTGTGACCCAGTGAACAACTTCCGATCCGCTGGTCAAGTCTCGGTCCAGAATGTCCAGCTTGATGACCAACTCATCCCATCGCTTGCGGTAATCAGTATCAATCTGCGGGGGTGTGTGTGTGTGTGTGTGGTCACGAATGAACGAATGAATGGAATGGCGGAACACTAGTAAACACGGTCCCAAATTGGGGATGCTCATTATATAAAACATTCTTGGTCACGCATGCATGCGCGCACAGTTAAAAATGTACCTGAACATTGAGGAACTGCCGTGGAGTGATGTCTGTATATGTTCCAAAGACTGCAAAAAAAGCAACAAAAATACTATACAATATCCTCAACGTAATCATAAAATGAGGAAAAACAAACGAGAGTTCCTAGAACATGATACCCCACGCAGTGTTCATATTCAAGTACGTACTTCAATTTTAATAAAACAATGATTTTTAAGATCGTTTACAAAAAAAACCCCAAAAAACCCGAAAGTTTAGCGCAAGTAAAGCAGGCTTATACTCCACTCGTCTACACTGTAATAAGATGACGTCGAGTCAAAGTTTAGGAGATGGAAGCTTGATTGATCACCATTGAATGTCGCGTCAATCAGCATCGTCCACAGCCATAATCGACAGACTCTTCTTCACCCCAGTACTGCACCTTCTCACATGCCACGCCAAGCCACGCCACGCCCTCTCATGCAATATAATCAATACACAACACGATTCTTGGAAGTATGATGAAGGCGATTTGTGTTTCACAGTGTTCAAGTATGTAATTCAATTGAAATAAAGGTTTAAAAGGCGTATACGTACATCGATTCCAGGTTTTACCGCCGTTTTACCCAGTGTCTATTGCATCACGCCACATTAGTTATCCGTGTCGGCTGTATACTGTCCATTATGGAATCATTAAAAACAGTGAGTTTCCTGTTTGGAATGATTTTCCATTTTGTCTGACTGCCACGCAAGGTAGAGTAAAAATATTATCTCACTCCCTCTCTGCGCAATCGGGACGAATTCAAAGCCAAGGTACGGTAAAACAAAAGACGCGTCTTCCTATTTGTATTCAAAACATAACGTTCAATTTAAACAAGTTGTTCCTCCATCATAAACTGATCAGATGGACGGACATGACCAAATTGGTTAACCACGCTTCATACTTCCCGTGCATGGGGTAACAATCAAGTGCACACTTCTGTCACTTCGTTCAATATCCTGCACAGAGGAAATGTTTTTCTTTCCATAGTACAGGGTGGGGCATTTATATCTGACACATTTGCAATCTTTCAAGTCGGAAGCAGTCTTGGCATAACCAATTATTGTTTTCTTTGTTTTACAGATAATACTTGAAAGTTTTTAAATTTTTTTAAAATGCAATGAGCATGCCAATTTCACAAACAAGGTCGTCATGACAGATGAGGCACACTTTGATTTGGCAGATTTAAGTCCATCGGATTTCTTCCGATGGGGATTTCTGAAGAGCAAAGTTCACAAGGAACATCCAACATCGATCGATGAATTGAAGGCAAACATCACTGCAAAAATCCGCTCTATTGATCAAGAGACATTGCTTGCGGTAATGAACATGATGATCCGCTGTCGTGAATGCACGAATTTCAAAGGGGCCCATTTGTCTGATGTAATTTTTAAGAAATAAAGAATCAAAATTGATTTTCAAAACTGGAAGTATGTGCCCTATATGTTGTATAGAAATTGTATTTTATTTGGTTTAGAAACGATAAAGTTATAAGTATAATAAAACAGTCAGATATAAACGCCCCAATTTGTATGTAAGCCTCACAGGACCTTGTACATATAACAAACAATACAAGACAAGGGCAGTGCAAGTGATCAGTGTCCTTTTACAGCACGAGTTACAAGGACATCAGGAGACAATTGACGCGTCACACCAGTACAAAGGATTATGAAGCTGGGATCAAGAGAATCATGAGGGATGCAAAATAGGCAAACCAAAAATTATCCTGAAACATGTCTGTCTTAGCATAAAACCAAAAGTTAAGCAATTTGAATCAATCGGTCATAGAGCGTTGGTTTTGCCAAAGCAGCTTCTTAGCTCGGGATAGATCCCCAGACAGATTGCCACTCCAACGCAGGAAGTCGGAGCAGGAATTATGTTTATTTTCAGGCCGCCAATGATAGCTCACCTACTCTTCACTGAGGGCACTGTGCGATATATAATTTAAGGTCCACCAACCAACGTTGGCAGATGGGATGCCAGTTTAACACCCGAGGGAGGGCACACGCATTGATGAATCACCCTGCTTGTGAAAGACCATGATAGATGACAATTCTTATGCCTGGATCAGGATTCAAACCCAGGCTAGACAGCCCAGAAGCAAGTGCATGTGTCTCTCGGCCATTCTGCCAGCCCTTAACTTCAAGTTACTAATCGATAATAAGGAAATAAAATGTTATCTGGAATGCTGTATTTTGGTTATCGCTCGTAACAAATTCAAAACTGTTTGTTTTCGCAACAAGAAAGAAAAAAACACGCAAGGCAGTGCAACAGATGACAATCTGTTGGTGGTTTTACGCATAAAAGAGATTATACATTTTTACAAGTTGTTTCCTGCCAGGTTTTATGCAGCGATTGAAGATCTTTCACCTCTAATTACCATACATTGTGGTTGAGGGACAAGAATGGGATGGATGCCACACTGAAGAAATTTCTGAAGAGGAACATGCATTTGACAAATATGATCACCGCCATAAATTTTTTAATCTGGACCAATATAGCACCGCTTCAAACTGATTGTTGTATCCAGCGAGACTTACCACGGTACTGGTACAAGGGTCCCGTTTCCAAAGGCCGACGCCATAGTTTGAAGGACGGCTTGCTGATCACTGTCTCCCAGCTTGGTGCCAAGCTCCTGGCTGCAGTGGGTTGAAAGACTTGCTGGTCTAACGAAGAAAACTCCGCTACACATCTGCACAGAAATATTGAAATGTATAAAGGAGTGGTGACGACATCGGAAGGAGTGGTGATGACGACCACCCCCCTCCCCCCCCCCATTATGTATTTGTAATTATGCAACTGCTGTCACATCTGCATATGTACTTTGTGGATGTGCATGCATGGGTCAGTTCATAAGGGTTAGAGAGTAGAAACCACGTGTCCCATACCCCTTCTTCCCTACATCCCATTATTAACCTCTGCCATTGAAGATGGACGGAGGTTACTGTTTTCACCCCTTTCTGTTTGTTTGTTTGTTTGTGAACAGTATTACGGAAAACACTCCTCGATGGATTTCGACGAAACTTGGTGGAGGGATTAGGTATGGTCCAAGGATCATGCCATTAGATTTTGGACTTGGTCCAAAGTCCAATATGGCCGCTATGGTGGCCATTTTGAAAAAATATTTGAATTTTTGTTTTTGCATTTGCAACTTTTTTTTTCAACAAAATTTCGATTTTTTTTTTGCATTTCTACATGTTATAAGTGATTTCCAACAAAAAACATGCCAAAATTATAATTGCGGCTGATTTTGGAACTTCAGGTGGATATACCCACGTAAAATCAATTTCTGTCTCAAGGAATCTAGTTATGACGAATTAATTGAGTATATACAAGGGAAAGTTGCAAACTACAACTCTCTGAGCACTGTTGACGTCAAATTGAATGAATAGGATATCAGGTTCACTCGAGTGACCTAGCAGCATTGGCGGTGGAGGTTTTGCACTCAACCGAGTGCTCCCCCTCAAGTTACCTCCACCACCGAAGGTGAAGGAGGTTATGTTTTCACCTCTTTCTGTTTGTTTGTCTATGTACAGGATATCTCAAAAATTTGTGGACGGATCCGGATGAAATTTTGTGGACAGGTTCGGTGTGTGACAAGGACGAGCCGATTAGATTTTAGTGAAGATCTGGATCTGGATCTGACTACTAGAATTTTTAAAAAGTCATTCTTCACCATTGAGAGATAGGGCTAAACCAATATACAGCACGATATCTCAAAAAGTTGGAGACTGATTCGGATGGAACTTGGTGGACAGGTTGGATGTGCGACAAGGAAGAATTGATTCGATTTTGGTGAATATACGAATCCGGATCTGATAATTTGTAAGTGATCCTTCACCATTGAGAGATAGTGCTAAACTGATATCTCAAAACGTGGTGGACAGATTCGGATGAAATTTGGACAGGTTTGGTGTGTGGCAAGGACAAATTGACTCAATTTTGGTGAAGATCCGAATCCGGATCTGGATACGAGAATTATTTAATTTCTGAAGTGATTCTTCACCATTGAGAGATTGGGCCAAAAACGATATTGTCCTGTATAGCCATAGCCTGGCGTTTCAAAAATGTATTGGGCCCGATATGTTCTTGTGGATCAGGCATTACGTGGCGGAGGTATGCGCTCTACCGAGTGCCCTTCTAGTTTGCATTTTATTCATTTAAATAAATGGCGATTCAAATGTGCCCTGGAAGCAACCAACATGCTCTCAAGGCATTTGGAGTGATACCGGCAGGTGGGATTTTGTTCGGTCAGGTGGGCAGGATATGGCCAACCCTGATAAGAGCAGGAGAGTGTGGACATAGAAGGGAGAGGAAGGAGAGCTTGTGGCTGGAAAGAGTCGTGTCGTAACACATCGACCTCGCTCTGCCTTCATTGCAATCTGGTCCCACTGGCACCTTGTTGGTGGATGAGTCGAAATGCAAGCTTTGCAAGGTCCTGGAGCATCGGTCTGGCTGGCCAACAGCTCGACCAAAGACACCACGCCAAATGGCTGGAAGGAGTCATTTTCTGGTGGTTGGGGTTTTTCTTTTTTTTCTTTGCCCTCCTGCCCTCTTTTTCCCTCTGGTTGTACCAGGATCCATGGGGGTTTAGTTTTACAAACTTAAGCATTTCATGGTGATCGTGTGTGTGTGTTTTCATTATCATTGTTATCAATAAATAAGTTCATGAGCCTGCCTTCTCACTCTGTCTTGGCGGAAAAGCCAATATAGAGCAACGCTGGTTAGCATGCGGACGTTGAGGCCACGTGACCATTCATAAGCTTTATTTAAAACTAACCAATCAGATTGCTCGATTGCATCCTGGGGTGAGATTGCCTAGCATGACCGTGGTCTATTTAAACCCAGACACAATACAATATATTTGATCGACTAATCAACTAACCTTTTGTTTCCGCTGGAAAAAGCTCACGGAGAAACCTGTTCCTAGATGACACGAAAGAACAAATGAGTATAGGTCAATTGTGGGTCGAGAAATGTTGAAAAGGAATTCGCTGACCATCCACCTATTTGAGGAGGTGCAAATGGCTTTGAGAAAAGGGGGCACGGCATGAGATGACAACTGGTGGAAGACAGATTTAAACAAATACATCCACATGGATTCTGGAGTGTCATGACGGAATAGCAAAACCATGGCTTATGTAATTTTATGTCGTGGAGTCACTGGGGGGAATAATTCTGGCACAAGTCTTTTTGTATCCGGCTGACCAGGCCTGATGTTCTACTGGAGGCGAAGGAATTTGTAATTTGTTCAAGGTACTGGCGATAACGTGCCGACTCGACGAAGGACACCGTGGGATCTTTACGGGACAGAGCAGACGGGACATCCAGCTTAACCTCCACCCGAGGGATGGTACCGTTTGTGATGCAACACCATGCCTGGGAAACACAAATGAGTTTATAAATCGGGATGAGAATCGACCCCAGTCGAGAAAGCTCAATGGTAAGTAAAATGTCTTTCTCGAAATTCGGATACCTCACCATCCACGGTGAAGTCACCTCTGCATCATCCCGTCAGACAAACACTCTGCACTCACGTATCAAACTCAGCATCTTTGACTTGTTGCTCTTCCCAGCTGAACATCAGGCCAACGATGGCAGCTGCCAGAGAACGGCCCTTTCTCTCTAGGCCCCAGAGTCCATCCCGTCGCCCACGGTCTCTGCGACCCTGGCTGTGTTCCTGAATCCACAAAGCTTTGCCACGTCGAGAAACCTGAACAAAACAGCACACAAATGCCAAAGATCATTTGGCACCAAGCAACAAATCAAATGTACAACTGCAGCCACAGCAAACGGAATAACAAGAAAGATGTCATGCAGAGCACCACACTTGCAAAGTTTAAATAAACGATCGTTGCCATGGAAGCAGTAATTTTGCAAATTCAAAAATCTGACCTATCAAGTGTTTTACTAAATTGAATGTTGTGTATAACAAATTTGGATGATACATTTTTAATTGCGGCCCAATAGGTGTGTGGCATATTTTGGTTGGCATTGCCCTTGACCTTTGACCAGATTTTATACACGTACACGACACATACGTACAAATAAGCTGTGTCAGTTTCAATCTGATATCTTGAAAAATTCCTTTTGTTTGACAATAATAAAAATCACACAAAATATCCCATTTCAATATAATGGGGTGAAACTGTTGTTACGGACACTGTTGTCTCTCTGCCACGTGGGACGTTTCCCTATGCTGCCAACGAAGATGAGCAAAACCTGAACAAACAAACACACAAATGAAATTGCTCGTTGAGCAAGGAATTACCGGAATAACTTTGTCATATCTCCATGATCTCTGAAAAAACAAAAACCTGGATCAATCAATTTGGTTCTTATAAGTCGATAGTGCGACTGTTTAATGAGTTATAGCACTTAGTTTGGTCATGATCAAAACTTGGAAGTCAATCGGACTTGAAATGGCGTTTTTATCGCAATATGAAGGTTTTGACCCGATCCTCCTTAATATTCGACCCCCGACCGCTAAGAAGGGTGTTGGTGTGACACCCCGATGAGACGTATGATTGGATGCAGAATTGGAAGATGCACATTTTGGATTTGGTTTGAAGTCGATACGACCATTTTAATGGACGTTATTGCAAAAATAAGAATTTCGGTTTTTCGGTGACCTTGACCTTGACCGAGATTCACCAAAAACGACAAGTGTCTAAGTTGGACCATGGCCGACGTCTGTACCCAGTTGGGTCATGATCGCTGAAACGGTGTGGCTGTTACAGGGTAAACAAACACACAAACAAACAGACACACAGAATGACACACACAACCGACCAACATAATTGCCGAAATCCAAAGGATTCCGGCAATTAACAAACAAACAACAAAAAAAGATAAATTAATTGCTCAATTCTATTTTTCATCTTCTTCGCTAGGTACTGAGGCAGTTTACCAATAGGGGGAAGCCGTTTGATTGTGGCTAGTGACCAGCAAGTGTTACTGCACAAGGTCCTCAGACAGGAGATCAAATAGGGTCTATAGGGTTACGAGGGGTCTTAAAGGTCAATAAGGTAAAGAAGGTTTAAGAGGTCTATAAGTCTAAAAGTCAAGGAGTCTAAAGTAGTCTGTAAGGTCTAAATTTGCTTCCATTCAGCCACAAGAGCATTTGTGAAGTCGGGCGATTAGGTCATGACTCACAGTCGGCGTTCCGATCAATCCCAAAGGTGTTCGATGGGGTTGAGGTCAGGACTCCGTGTAAGCCAGCAAGTTATTCCACACCGATAGACAAGCCATTTCTGTATGAACCTCACTTTGTGCATGGGGGCATTGTCATGCTTAAACAGGAAAGGGCCTTTCTCAAACTGTTGCCACAAACTTGGAAGCAAAGAATCGTCTAGAATGCCATTCTATGCTGGAGCGTTTAGATTTCCCTTCAATGGAACTCCATGGCCGAGCCCAAACCATGAAAAACAACCCCAGACCATTCATTATACCTCCTCCACCAAACTTTACAGTTGGGACTGCATTTCGGCAGGCAGCATTCTCTTGGCATCCCTCAAACCCAGATGTGTCTGTCAGACTGCCAGATGGTGAAGCACGATTCATCACTCCAGAGAACGTGTTTCCACTGCTCCAGAATCCAATGGCGGTGAGCTTTACACCACTCTAGCCAATGCTTGGCATTGCGCATGGTGATCTTAGGCTTGTGTTCGGCTGCTCGGCCATGGAAACCCATTTCATGAAGCTCTCGGTGAACAGTGCTTGTGCTGACGTTGCTTCCAGAGTCGGTTTGGAACTCGGTAGTGAGTGTTGCAACCGACGACAGACTATTTTTCTATGCGACACGCTTCAGCACTCGGCAGTCCAGTTCTGTGAGTTTGTGTGGCCTACCACTTCACGGCTGAGCTGTTGTTGCTCCTAGACGTTTCACAATAACAGCACTTACAGTTGACCGGGGCAGCTCGAGCAGGGCAGAAATTTGATGAACTGACTTGTTGGAAAGGTGGCATCCTATGATGGTGACACGTTGAAAGTTACTGAGCTCTCCACTATGGCCCATTCTACTGCCAATGTTTGTCTATGGAGATTGCATGGCTGTGTGCTTGATTTTATACACCTGTCAGCAATGTGTGGCTGAAATAGGCGAATCCACCAATTAGAAGGGATGTCTGCATACTTTTGACCATGTAGTGTATGTTCCAGTTGTCCGTAATTAATAGACGTAGTGAAAATCAATAATAAGTAATTAAGACGTACTTATGTACCAACTCACATGGGTTGACCAAGACTTCACCTCGACAAGGGTTCACCATCCACCTATGTTTTTTGGTTTTATCTAGTCGATGAGAGTTCAGTCCAACAAATGAATCAGATGAAAAATGACCTATGTGACCTTGACCTTTTGACATATTGACCTAAAATAGGCTTCCAGCTTGTCACTGCCTCTACCAGGTGATTAAGTTTTGCGATCGGAGTAAAAATATAACCTGTGGGCGACTGGCATGCATGCGCACGCACACACCCCTTTGATTTCGCACGTCTTAAGAGGAAGTAACGAAAGGGTCAAAACCGTACAAACCGCTTTTATTAGTCTCGACCTGAAGGGGTTGTGAAACAATTGTTGTGTGTGTGTGTGTGTGTGTGTGTGTGTGTGTGTGTGTGTGTGTGTGTGTGTGTGTGTGTGTGTGTGTGTGTGTGTGTGTGTGTGTGTGTGTGTGTGTGTAAGGTGCTGCTATTGGCTGCCATCTCCACACATGGGTGGGTTTCAGGAGGTGGAGAAACTTTAAACAGAGGAGAGACTCCCCATAGAGAATATTTTGACAATTCTGACATCATATGTCACCTAGTATGGCAGCCATATTTGATTAAAGGGGAAAATTTGGACATCTCAGAAATCGCTCAACGGAAATTTTTTTTGAAACTTGACATGCGTCATCTGTGCTGTATCACGTGATTGGGTTTTCATGTATCGTGACTCGCCCGCGAGGGGTGGTGTTGATGTACATCCGGACGGGCAATAAAGCGGAGTTATTGCTACGCTCTCACTCTCCATGTTCCGCTGTGCCTCGGACACCACATTTGGCTGACGAGGATGATTGATCGACGAGTCACGGCACACGGACAGTTGCCCGTTTTCGTCGGAGACGACTTCGAATTGTTTTCAGAACAGTTGGGGTGCTATTTCCACGCGAATGATGTGGTCGACGAGAGCAAACAGAAGTCGATCTTGCTCGCCTCGCTATCGGCGGAACATTGTCGACTGCTGAGTGATTTGGTGGCGCCAGACAAGCCCAGTGATGACGGGCTGTCGTTTCGGGACATTGTGCAGAAGATGAAAGCACACATGGCACCGGAGAAGTCATTACAGCTCGCTCGATACCAGTTCGATCGCCTCGCGAAAAGTACAAAGGAGCGCGTCGCTGATTTCGTGGCGCGAGTGAAGCATTCTTCCGTGGCCTGCAAGTTCATGGCAGAGGAGCATCCAGCTCGGCTCAGAGATTTGCGTTTGCGAGATGCGAAAATGGTTTCGGCGGCTCTACGGCTGAAGCCATTACATTTACCTCGGCAGTCGACACTGCTACAGCTGCCGAGCAGACTCTCGGAGATGTTCGGGCCATCACCGGCCGTGGCATGCCGGATGGCCCGGGCCCACGCGGTGTCGCGATCGCCCCGGGACGCACGCACGACATTCGGTGCGGGTCGGGGCCAGACGTCGCCACGCGGCCGCACGAGCGGCGAGGTGACCCCACGGACGTGTTTGGGATGCGGAGGTCGACACCTGCGCCATGTGTGCCCGTTTAAAAGCACCGTGTGTTTACGTTGTCACAAGGTGGGTCATTTGAAGCGTGTGTGCCGAGGGGCGTTGGCCACCGTTAAGGTCATGGACGGCGATGTGCGAGGCGACCTCGGCGACCCGGGGTGAAACCGGCAGCCGTTGATGGGCCTGTTTTCAATTGGTCCTGCGGCGGCGCGCCCGATGACGGTGGAAGTCGAAGTGAACAACACGCCGATCACACTTCAGGTTGATACGGGAGCGTCGGTGTCGATCATCGGCGAACAGACCGCACGTAGACTCAACGGCCTGAAGCTTATCAGGTCAAACCTCACACTGTTCAGGTGCACCCGCGAGAAGATAATGCCAGTTGGGATGGCAGACGTGTCTGTGGGCTACCAAGGCCAGGTCGCCACGCTTCCTTTGTACGTCGTGCGGGGGAGGGGACCGTCTCTCCTTGGCCGGGACTGGCTGACCCGCATCAGGCTAGACTGGGCCGCTGTTCACCTTGTGCAACCCGTGCTGAGCCGATGGGAGGATCGGTTGGAGAAGTTTCTTCAAAGACATCAAGGTTTGTTTTGCGACGACCTTGGGAAACTCAAGGTCGTGGAGGCAAAGGTCTTCCTGAAGGAGGGGATGGTTCCTCGTTTTTGTAAACCACGACCGGTGCCGTATGCTCTGCGGGACAAGGTCAAAGGTGAACTGGATAGGCTGGAGGCCTGTGCAGTGATCGATCGGGTGTCGTACTCAGATTGGGCCACCCCGGTCGTCACGGTGCTGAAACGGAATGGAGACGTCCGATTGTGCGGGGACTTCAAGTCCACGGTTAACCCGGGGCTCAGCGTGGAGCAATATCCACTGCCGTCAATCGACGAGATATATGCATGATTGGCGGGGAGTCAATACTTCACGAAGCTTGATCTGCGTGATGCATATTTTCACCTGCCGATGGATCCCGGGAATAGCGACCTTTTGACAATCAACACGTGTCAAGGGCTCTATCGATATACCCGACTCTGTTTTGAGATTGCTTCGGCCCCCGCCTTGTGGCAGAAAGCCATGGATCAGGTTTGCATTGGCCTGCCCGCTCAAACCTACCTGGACGATGTGCTCATTGCAGGGAAAACGGCGGACGAGCATCTTGCGAACATTGCCCAAGTGCTGACGAAGCGAGAAGCGTGCAGCCTGCGCTTGAACAGAGACAAGTGCGCGTTCTTCAAGCAGCGCTTGGAATACCTCGGGCACATCATCAAGCCGGAGGGGCTATTGAAAGGCCCTCGGAAGGTGGAGGCGATTCAGCACATGCCACCGCCTCACGACAAGAGGCAGCTGCGCTCGTTCATTGGTATGGTCCAGTATTACCAAAGGTTCGTGCGCGGGCTCAGCTCACAGCTTGCACCGTTAACGCGGTTGCTCAGGAAGGACGAGCGCTGGGCCTGGGGGCCTCCACACCAGGCGGCGTTCGACCGCGTCAAGCGGCTGCTCACAGACGATACGGTCCTCGTGCACTACGAGCCTGCGCGTCCGCTCTTATTGGCATGCGACAGCTCTGCATGGCATCGGGGCAGTGCTCTCCCACAGGATGGACGATGGTTCCGAGCGGCCTGTTTGTTTTGCATCCTGGACCCTGTCCGCAGCAGAGCGGAAATATGCCCAGATCGAGCGCGAGGCTCTCAGCCTCGTCTGGGGTGTGCGGAGGTTTCATCAATACCTGCTGGGGCGGCATTTCATTTTGCAGACGGATCACAAACCACTTCAATTCATCCTGAAACCCGAACGCGGGGTACCGGTGGTAGCGGCCGCGCGGATACAGCGGTGGTGTCTGTTTTTTGCTATTTATGATTACGATATTCAGTTCCGGAGCACCGAAAAGCATGCTAACTGTGACGGGCTCTCGCACTTGCCTTGCGGAGGGTCCAGCTGCGTCTGAGTTGGCCGACCGGGTGGATGTGTTCGCGCTGGGCCAGGTCCAAAGCGGGCCGATCACGGCCAAACAGGATCGCGGTGGAATCGGCTCGTGATGCGGTGCTCGCCCGTGTTGTCCAGGCGATTTCTACGGGGAATTGGAGCGATCTACCTTCAACCCCGGCATTTCAGCCTTTCGCGTCGCGCGCATCGGAGCTGTCGTTTGTCCAACAGTGCGTTATGTGGGGAATGAGAGCGGTGATTCCACCGAAGTTCAGGCAGCGGTGTTTGGAAGAACTGCATGTCAGTCACCTTGGCGTCGTGAAGACCAAGAGTCTTGCTCGTAGCCTGTTGTGGTGGCCGGGGTTGGAAAAAGACATTGAGCAGTTGGTTAAGCGTTGCACCACGTGCCAAACAGATGCTGATAACCCACGTCGAGCTTCGGGACTATGGCCTGGCAGAGGGTCCATGTGGATTTTGCGGGGCCGGTTAATGGCAAAATGTTTTTGATCGTGATCGATGCATTCTCTGAATGGCCGGAGGTTGTAGTGATGCAGCATACATTATAGTAGAAAAACTGCGGACGATCTTTGCTAATAAAGGATTACCCGAGGTTCTGGTCTCTGATAACGGTCCGCAGATCATCGCAGGTGTATTTGATGAGTTTATGCGTCAGAATGGTATTAGACATCTAAGGTCCGCATCGTATCATCCTTCGACGAATGGGCAGGCGGAGTCGCTTGTTAGGATATTGAAACGGGCTTTGCGCAGGGGCGGGGGGGGGGGGGGGTGATGCACCTGTGCAGACGGTGGTCGATGTCTTTTTGCTCCAATACAGGGATGCGATTCATCCTGTCACGGGCGATTCTCCTGCCATTCGTCTCTATGGACGGGCATTGCGGTCCAGACTGGATTTGCAGCGACCTGGAGGGTCGGTGAGTGTGGCGGTGTCGCGCCCTACGCTGCTGCGCAGTTTTGATGTGGGACAGCGGGTAATGGTGCGTGATTATTTCCACGGTTCCAAATGGGTGCCAGCTGTGGTCTCTGTGGTGCTGGGGCCGGCGAATTGCATAGTGCGGACTGATGGTGGGGAGGTGTGGAAGCGGCACGTGGACCAAATGCATGATCGCTGTTCAGCGTCACCCCCCCCCCCCCCCCCGTGCCGAGCGATGTGGGACCCCTACCTGTGATGTCGCCGTGGCCAGACGTTGAATCGCCAGGGCCGGACGTGTCGACACCCGCGGGGTGTTCACCTGATTCAGTCCTGCTCGAGGACGACGAGCAAGCTTCTCGGCAGGGGGCGGTTGTTGTTGCGGATGGGGCAAGTCTGGCGAGGGTGTCACCTCGACCTAGCCTGGAGTCGTCTGAGCCTGGGCCGTCTGGCGTCGCTGCCCGTCCGAGGCGGGTCAGAAGACGGCCGTGGTACTTGGAGGATTTTGACTGTTGATTGGTTTCGTTTGGTCATGTTATAATTGTCATTTCATCATTTGAATTGTCATTTTACAAGGGGAGGAGTGTGTTGTATCACGTGATTGGGTTTTCGTGTATCGTGACTCGCTCGCTTGGGGTGGCGTTGATGTTCATCCGGACGGGCAATAAAGCGGAGTTACTGCTACGCTCTCGCTCTCCATGTTCCGCTGTGCCTCGGACACCACATCATCAACACCCCATGGGGGTATATAGCACAATAATAATGAGATCATTGTGTAAGTGGTATTCTAGCCATAATTGGTCAAATCGAAATCCTTACCCCCCAAAAAATCTGAAACTTCATAAATCTGATTTATGACCTGATGCGAGTGAAGAATTAAATTTATGCCATAATCGGTCACATGGTCTGGTGGTTAGATTGGATTAAAAATAAAAACGTTAAAAAAAAATTCTCCTCCAGAACCACTTTGTTTCAACAGATTGATGCAAAGCTTCATACATATGATCGACCAGCCTTGGGGAATACAGTTTGATTTTTTTTTTCATATTCATTAATGCAATCAAGCCTTAATGTGCACAAGTGTAGAAGGCGATTTGTGTTCTTCAATGTTCAAGTATATAATTCAATTTAAATAAAGATTTGAAGAGGTTTAAAGCCATATAAAGAAATAAATTCCGGGTTTCACCGCGTTTCCCCCAGGGTCTATTACACCAAGCTGTCTAATGCATTACAACAGTTCTTGGTGCTTGTTGTTTGTGTCCTTAAAAACAGGATGTTTCCTGTTTTGAATGATTTTCAATTTTGTTTTCCTGCCAGACAGTCAGACTGAATACAAAAAATTTATCTCACTCCTCTCTGCACATGTGTGGTCGGGACGAATTCAGAGTCAAAGTACTGTAAAACGGCAAACTTGTCTTCCTATTCATGTTCAAAATATAACATTTGATTTACACAAGTCAGTTGTTCCTCGATCATAAACTGATCAGACGGACTGACCTGAACTAATGCCTGAACCCCACTTTTTGCTTCGCATGTGTGGAGTAATAATAATAATAGTAGTTAGTAACATTCTCCTCCAAAAAAACTCCCAAACATGTGATTGTTGTTGATGTGATTTAATTTACGTGACATCAGGGGCCACAGATGAGGTGCAAATGGCTGAAAGAGATAAATGCTGAATAATTATACATCTTTCATTGTGATGTAATTACAGAATGCTGCGTTGTGGTGAATGTTTTCACATGGGGATTGAACGTGTAAGTAACAATCGTGGAAGTCCATACCGTCCGTGCATGTCCACCGCTTGCAGTAATCACTGCATTGCAACGTCATCACATTGACCGTATGAGCACTTGGATCTGAGCCGGGGAAATGGCATTCCATACTCTAATTATGTCCTGTTTTCAGCTCATCGAGGGTCTGTGGCCAACTTGGCAAGGTTCAAAGGCGACGATGATAGACATCCCAGAGATATTCAATTGGATTTAAATCTAGTTAGATGGCACGCCAGGGTGTCATGATATTAACATTATTGTGCCCGTACGTGCAAAATAAATAAATAAATAAATAAACATTTCAAACCGCGTGCCAGAAACAACAACCACACAGGCCGCTCCTTCACTCCCGCATGCCCGTATGTGCGTGGCCGTACGTGCAAAAGAAGAAAAAAAAAACCTTTCAAACCACGTGCCAGAAACAACAACCACACAGGCTGTTCCTTCACTCTCACGTGCCCGTACGTGCAAAACAAAACAACAAAAAAAAAAACTTTCAAACAACCACACAGGCCGTTCCTTCGCTCTCGTAAACAACGACTGGATTGGGGCATTGTGTTTATCTATAAATGCGCATAAGAAATCGAGAAATTATTAGAATACAGTTAGTCATCACTATCCAGAAGTCCGTAAGTTGTAACCCGTAATGGGGAACGCGGCTGAGGATGTCTTCCACAACGGCCACGCCAACACAGCAACGTGTCCTGTCATTGGTACCTAAATGGCGCCCTTTCCCCATCGGCCACGCCTACGTAGCAACGTGTCCTGTCATTGGTTTGGTAAATAAATGGCCATAACTTGGGAACCACTTGTCCGATTAATATCAAACCTTGAAAAGGCACATACTCAGGTCCCCAGCAATACACCTGGCAAGTTTCAATTAGATCGGACCAGTGGTTGTCGAGAAACAGCAGTGCCAGACAGACAGACAGACAGACAGACACACACAAACATTGCTGGAATTATAGATAGATAATGATGATTCTCAGACCATGTTGCTGAAAGGAAGGCAACACATGTCGCTGGAAGATCTCATTAATGTATCGATCTGCCATCAGATTGCCATGGATACGTTCCTCGTTTGAATTGCCCAGTGAGCAAGCGTATTATTGTGCATAATGATGATTCCCAGACCATGTTGCTGAAGGGTAGGCAACATATGTTGCTGTAAGATCTAAATGTGTTGATCTGCCGTCAGATTGCCATGGATATGGATGAACTGTTACATATCCAAGCATGTCCGGTGGACATTGAGGCAATCGGCATGCTTTTCAAGGTTTCTCCTTGAAAGGCATGATGGTTCAGCATGGGGTTACAGAAGACGTAATGAGCAATATACCCTAGTCTGTATCCTGGAAACCACAAATTTTTGACGTGGAACTGTCATTTTATTGAGACATCCTGTAGGACGTCTCAAAATGGTGTTGAAACCACCTTGAGGTGTCACACAAACTCCCTGGACCTCGCTTATCCTGTGAGGTCCAGGGAGTGTGGTTGCAGTACTCTAGTCAGTTTGAAAGCGATTGTGCAGATGGGCATGCAAGTGCAGAGGTCCTCAGTAGGAGTCAATATCCTGGGACATCCACCTATTGATATATTATTACGAATTTGGAAACCATGAACACTCAACATTCAGGTCCCAAAGATCAGTTATATCGGTAAGTATGTGTTTTTAGTCAGGGTCCCATCCCTTTGTTTAATGGGTGATTAAATGTTCGTGCGCTGTGGAGTTATTTTGATAGTCAGGGTATTCTTTTACATTTTCAACTACAACAACAACACCTTCACCTCGCTCCATTCTGATGCCATAATGCTCGCGGTGGGCGGAGTTCAATGAAGGACTTAGTGTCTCTCTCAACCAATCAGAGAGATGCGAACGAGTTTGCCGTCGTTCGGCCAATGGGAGCCAACGCAGGACAATATTACTCTTCTTCCTGTTTGAGGGGCGGTCCGCCATGACGCCCGCCACGCTCTCGGTCCAATCAGCGGACATGGCGCACCTTTTGGCCAATCACAAGGGCAACGAGCGGTTCACGCGCCAAAACCGTCCAGTGAGGGGGGGGGGAGGTTACAAGAGGGAGTCCCCTCCCCCCTGGACGAGGAATGAATAATTGATCGGCACGATCCGACTGAGGGCAGTTGGGGTTTGCCTGCCGGATCGTCTCGGATCGCCTCGCCTTGCCTGCTGGCACTCGCTGCCTTGTCCGCCCTCGTGCTGGTTGGCGTCCGTCCTTCACCTTCCATTCCCTGGCGCTTGGAGTGGCATCGTTGTTGTGGGTTCGAGTCCCGCCAAGCCAGAACGTCGAAGACCGCACGAGGCAGACAGGGCCAAGCTAGCTCTGGTCTCCAGCTCATCTTTTCTCGAGCTGGAGGCCTTCAATAAAGACCCGACGGGGTCCATTCCTGGGTGTGTGTGTGTGTGTGTGTGTGTGTGTGTGTGTGTGTGTGTGTGTGTGTGTGTGTGTGTGTGTGTGTGTATGTGTCTATGTCTGTAGGCCCCGTCTGATAAGTAGAAACTGTCAAGTGCCTGTGTTACTTGGACATTATTTGCCTTGCTATCATCGGATAACTCTGCCCTTACGTGCTCCCCTCGTCCCCCGATTATTGTTAATAAATACCCCTCTTGTTGAATGTCCCAGCTCGTCCTTGTCCTTTCTGCCATTGGTTTGCCGCGCTGCGAACGGGAATTATGAGGCCTCATTGTTGCTGTAGTTGTGCAATTGGCCCGGCAGGATTCTGGTACTGTCCGCTCGGAGTACGACTCGGATCCGGCTCGGTAACGGCCCGGATCGCGCAGATCCTGCCGAGGGTGAATTTCCCCAGTAGTTTGGACAACGTGGGTATTTAGGTCTATTGAAATTGGCAATTGACCCTATCCCACGTGGTCGACCTATTGTCGATCTTTGGTCCGATAAGGGACCCGTGACCTTTCGGATTTATCTGAAAGGTACGACCTAAATTCTGGATGTTCAGTGGAGCCGACTCTACTGCTCCCTCTAGCGGTTGTGCTCGCCACCGAGACCCGGCCCCACAACAATTGGTGTCAGGAGTGGGATTGGAACCCATCCACCTCCGGAGAGAAGTTCACAGGATTCGGATGAGGGATGTAGGGAGCAACCCCCCCCCCCCCGTTCCCCCAAATTATGAGCGTTTTAAAATTTCTTTCCTGGAACGCAACATGGCCAACCAAGATGAGCTGGGGCAGGTGTGTAGTAGTGTAGGTTTAGAGGAATCCATGGTCCAGGATACCTCGATGCAGGAACTTCCCCCGCGATTGGACCCAGAGTTCGTAATGGGCACAGTGGGAGCGGCGGCGCAAGAGTGCCCCCTCAGTCAAATTGCCCCCCCTGGTCCCAGCGAAACCGCGACCGACTGAGGCGAATCGGCTTCGTCAGGGTCGTTTGACATGAACCGGTCAGGGGAAATGTTAAGGGGGATTATGGAGGAGAATGCGTGAGCGATGGAGCGCAAAATGTATGCGAATATGCAGGATTTGCAAAACAAAATGGACACGAACGCGCGTGATGTGCAAGGAATACAAAAAGAAATAAAAACGAATGTGTGAGCGATGGAGCGCAAAGTGGATGAGATTCGGGGCGATATGCGAACACAGCGAGGGGAAATGCAGAACATAGGGTTAAGCCTGCAGGCGAGCGTGAAAGAGGTGAAAGGCAAAATGGTGGATTGGAGGATGGCGCCTGCACGTGGGAGAACGACCGAACCGAGGAGGAGTGTGGAGGTTTGTCGGTTTGCGATGGAGAAGGGAAAGGTCGAGGGGACGAGCAACATCACCATAATTAAGGGAGAAATAACAAGAGACGATGAAAAAATTAAAAGAGACAACGGAAATGAAAACGGAGATATAGGAATTAGAAGGAGTAGAGGGGAAACTACATGAAACTAAAGACGAGCACACACACATAGAGTTAGTGAGGGACAATGGGGGTTGAGCTGGTAGAATGTATCAGGATCAGGTGCGAGCATCACGATAGCCTCCTTCAGCAACAGAGGGAGACGGTATGCTCCCTTGAAGTGGACTGCGACCAAGTAGGTCCGGTCGGGCTGAACGATGCAAACGGGCCCATGCAGGGTTTGAGGGGAGTAGAGGCTTAAGGATCCCTTGTGCGGACTCCCACCCCTGATGTAAATGTCCCGGGGTGTGTAGTAAAGTGTATTAGTGGTGCGAGTGTGTTGGAATGTGTGAGCAGTGCGAGTAACATGGCGTGCATGAGTGAGTGCATGAAAATGGACGACTGACCGACCCAGACGGGAGACGGGTATAGCGAACCGAATGAGCCGGAAGTAAGTATTTCGGGAACCACGCCGGTTTCATGGAACGTCGCATAAGGGGCCCGTTTCACATTTAGTGAGCGGCCCTCGCACGTGCGTCTTCGTGGAGGGAATCCGGCGCGGAAACGCTCCGTGTGAGATTCAACAAGGCCTCGTGGACGGCTAAAATGGTGGCGAGTGTTTGAATTTGGAACGGAAGGGTCCACATGCGAGCACGTGTGTGAAGCTCCATGTGCTGCGCGGAGCGGATTCCCAGGACAATACGCTCGGGCTGGCTTGCATGGGAAACCGCGCAGGTGCGGTGTGCGAGTGACGTCACCGGGGACCTCGCGGTGCGAGTTACGTGCGAGCAAGCGCACGTCGGCTCGCATGGCGGATGACCCGAAAGCGAGCGCTCGGTGCGATTGGCAGGGTGACGTCAAGGCTGCACGTATCGCCCGATGGAAGGGACGAACAGGCAAGCTGTAGACCGCAGCCTTGGTGGTGTTAATAATAAAAAAAACCCTCGCTCCAAGTACACGGACCGGCAGGGATGTGGTGGACATCCTGCTTGGGGATAGGAGCATTAGTTAGCGGGATGGGTTGAGCTTAAGCTGCTGTTGCACCTTGACGATTTAGCCAGCGTATGCCGATTTATGAAAAATTTGCCCAAAATGCTGGCACACGTCGAATACGTTAAGAGCATGCTGAAAAACACTGCCATACGTCGTAGTACGCTGGCTTTAAACGTTGTACTTTTGGGTTGTCCTCATTTTTGATGCTTGAAATTTTACGACGTACGCCGGCGTATGACTCACATGTTCCGCTACGCTGGCCATAAGTTGTAGGCACATTATGCGATTGTTGACACACGTTACTTGTAAGATACTCACAAGTCGAAACACGTCGAGGTAATGTTTAGCGTACCCGGAACTTATTTCTAACCTATGAGTAACGTTTTATAAGCACGCTACACGAACGTTGTTCAGACTTCACAACACGCTACTTGAAAGTTCCTCATACATCGAAACACGTCAAAGTAATGTTTAGGGTACCCGTGACTTATTCATAACCTACGAGTAACGTGCTTGGGAATTATTTGGAAAGCATGTCCTATGCACAAATACGTATTTGACGTCTTCTGGACGACCACAGAACTTACTGAACGCGTTTCTAACTTACAGATACCGTATAATGGCGTATTGGCAGCGATTCGGGGAATTGGTATATAAAAAGGGGCTTCGCAGGAGGAACCCGTCTTTTTTTTTTTAGACTTCATGGTGAGAACATGTCCATGTCATTCCGAGAGATAGAGGATACGGCAAGGCTGAGACGACAATACCTACCTGTCCTCGAACATCAACATGACCTCATCAAGTTGCCACTGCACCAGTTGCATGCCAATAGAGCCGGGAGAAGAAGACGTGAACGGAGGAGAAGGAACTGGGTGAGACCATGGATCGGGAGGCGACGCCATTACGGCATACATGACCAGCTCATGGTGGAACTCCGGAACGAGGACTATGCATCCTTCATCAACTTCCTGCGAATGCCCCCAGCGATGTTCAACGAGCTGCTAGCCAGAGTGGGTCCAAGGATAACCAAGCAGTAGACCTTCTACAGGGATCCGCTTGAGCCTGGCATGAGGCTGGCACTGAGCCTGCTGCTGTTGGTGCCGTGACTGCAGTGCTGTGGAAGCGATTTTACTCGTTCAATGAAAACTATTTCAATTGCCGAGCACCAGTGTCCAAAAACAAAAGGCGAGTGACGGGCATTTATTAAAAGTGAAGTTGCAGCCTATAATCGTCCACGATACGCTGCCACGCTATGCATACGTTAGACTATCGTTGGGCATAGATTGTGGACGCCTAAAACACGCTAATGAATTGTTGGTATAACTTATCTATAAGTTATCGAAGCGTTCTGTGTTCATTACTAGTATATTATGCATTTGTCCAAGTCATTTTGAATACTTTAAGAACTGAAACAAAAATTGTCAGGTCAGGTTCGATCTGTGACCTGCTACAGGTACCATGTAAACCTGTACTAACCTGTTCCATGGTCGGGATGTCGGCGACTAAACCGTCTCCCCCACCAGGTTTTCTGGTGAGGAGGGTGTTTGGATATGGACACCCAGCAGGATTAAAAACAAAACCTGTCAAAGGGCGGAGGAGATCCTTGTGAGCCAACGGCCATCCATATCTAGTGCCCAACTGTGTCTGTGGACATCCTCCTGCAGTTGGGTTACTTCTTATTAGGAGGTTGGTGGCAGGATTTGCACTCCGGCCACCGTAAAACGCTTCATTCCGCAAAACGCAAAAACGCAAAAAAATCTGAAAACCCACTCCGTGGGAGTACCTCCTGTGCAGCTTCCCTTCGCAGGGCAGCTCACCAGATGACGGGATTGGGGCAAAGCCTTCGGGACCCCCAATCTTTGATAGGAGGGAAACCACGGGGTAACATCCCTGGGTCAGATTGCGGGAGAGTGTGTCGGAGTGGTGCTGAGGTGTCGTCCACCAGACGGCGGTCTCCTTGGGTTAACCTGAGGCGGTCCCTTCGGGTGGGTGCCTGGAATGTCCTATCCCTAAGAGAGGATGATCACCTGTCTCTGTTATCATCTGAGCTCAAGCGTTTGGACATCGGGATTGCAGCTCTCTCTGAGGTTCGGAGACCGGATTGCGGCGAGATAATGGTGGGTGGTTACATCTACTATTGGTCTGGTCGCTCTGATGGTTACCATACCCAAGGAGTTGCTGTAGCTGTGTCCAATAAGCTGACCCCAATGATAATTGAGGTAACACCGGTCAACGAGCGTATTATGAGATTAAGGATTCGCCACTCCTTAGGTGTCATTTCCCTGGTCTCTATTTATGCTCCGACTGAGGCGAGTGATCTCACCGTGAAGGACACATTCTACGCCACACTCGAGTCTGTGGTTGATCAGTGCCCCAGACGAGATACACTTCTAGTCTTGGGGGATTTCAATGCATCGACTGGAACTGATAGGGATGGTTATGAGGTGTGTGTTGGTCCCCATGGGTCAGGAACTATGAACCAGAATAGCACTAAGTTCCTTGACTTTGCAAGAAGTCATGGACTTAGGGTGGCTGGTTCATGGTTTCAGCGCCCGCAAGCTCATCGCTGGACTTGGTATTCCAACGCTGGTGGTGTAGCAAAGGAGATTGACCATGTCCTCATTGACGGTCGTTGGAGGATGATCCAGAACTGCAGGGTCTACCGGAGTGCTCAGTTCCTCAATACTGACCACAGGCTTGTTGTAGCAACTCTAAAGCTGCACCTTAAATCCTGGAGAATGGTACCATCCCAGCCTAGGCTGGATGTTGCCAAGCTCAGGGATGAGAGAGTAGCTGAGGAGTTTGCGAACAGGCTGAGTGGACACTTGGGGGGTCTGGGTGCCTTGGGGGTCCTGAAGAGTTGTGGAGCACCTTCAAGACCACCGTCCTTGATGTTGCCGGTGGATGCCTTGGAGTTCACCGCAGGGCAAAGAAGAATTTTGTCTCTCAAGGGACACTGGATACCATTGACCAGAGTCGCAGGGCCAGGCTGAATGGCAGAGCTGAGCTGTTCAGGGAGCTGAGGCGTAAAACTGTACGTGCACTGAGGGTGGACAAGGAGGCCTATGTGCGAGGAATCTGTGAGGGAGTAGAGCATCACCTGTGGACAGGTGATTCTCGTCCCGCTTACAGGGGAATTCGCGCATTACGTTCATCCAAGCCCATCCCTCGGAGCACTGCAGTTCGAGCAGAGAGTGGTAGGCTCTTGACAGAGGAGTCTGAAGTGAAGGCTCGCTGGGCCGGTTACTTTGAGCGGTTGTACCAGGCTGATCCCCCAGCTGTCGAGTTGGACGTCAAGGGTGTTACAATCCCTGTTGCTGACCCTCGAATCAACTGTGGTCCACCATCGCTTGTGGAAACACGGGCTGCGGTGAACCAGTTGAAACGGGGCAAAGCTCCAGGGATCTGTGGCATCCATGCTGAACTTCTCAAGGCTGGTGGAAATGCTGCACTCGTGTCGTTGCATGCAGTTTTGTGCTCTGCCTGGAACACAGGCATCATCCCAACTGACTGGAAGAGGGGCTTTGTTGTCCCTCTCTGGAAAGGGAAGGGTGATCGCCAAGACTGCAACAACTACCGAGGGGTGACGCTGCTCTCAGTGCCGGGCAAGGTCTTTGCTCGGATAATTCTTGATAGGGTTCGCCACCATCTGCTTGAGCACCAGCGTCCAGAGCAGTCAGGCTTTACACCAAAGAGGTCAACGATTGACCGTATCCTTGCACTTCGTGTCCTCACCGAACGCAGACGAGAGTTTCGGCAGGGGCTGCTTGCAGCCTATGTTGATCTCTGTAAAGCGTTCGAATCAGTGAATCGGGATGTCCTCTGGAGGATTCTTGGTCTTCGTGGGGTGCCACCGAAACTGATCGATCTGATGTCTGAACTCTACTCTGGTACTCAGAGTGCTGTGAAGTGTGGTGGTACCATCTCTGACTTATTTCCAGTTGTTACTGGAGTTCGTCAGGGATGTGTACTTGCCCCCACACTTTTCAGCACTTGTATGGACTGGATTTTTGGGAGGATGTCGGAGAGATCAAGTTGCGGTGCATCGTTTGGCAATGTCAAGATCTCGGACCTTGATTTTGCAGATGATGCAGTCATCTTTGCGGAGACTTTAGACATCCTCTTGGGGGCCCTGGAGGTGCTGAATGAGGAGTCGGAGCCGTTGGGATTACGGATTTCTTGGGTCAAAACTAAGATCCAGGCTTTCGGTGACATCTTGGATGCTGCTGTCCTGTCTGTGTCTGTTTGTGGTGAGGATGTTGAGGTCATGGATAGATTCACTTACCTTGGCAGTGATATTCATGTCTCCGCAGGTTGTGAGCCGGAGGTCAATAGACGTCTGGGTCGGGCCTGGGGAGTCATGGATTCACTGGATCATGGGGTGTGGCGCTGCCGGTACCTGTGCGGGAGGACGAAAGTCCGAGTCTTCAGGTCCTTGGTACTTCCAGTCTTGCTCTATGGGTGCGAGACTTGGACTTTGACCAAGGATCTGAGACGGAGACTTAATTCCTTTGGTACCAGGTCTCTTCGGAGAATCCTTGGCTATCGCTGGTCGGATTTTGTGTCCAACAAGCGGTTGCTGAGAGAGACTCTGATGAGATTTGTTACCTGCATAGTCCGTGAGCATCAGCTGCGGCTGTATGGACATGTGGCTCGTTTTCCTGACGCTGATCCTGCTCACCAGATTCTCTCAGCGAGGGAGTCTCATGAGTGGAGGAGGCCAGTGGGCCGACCACGTGCCTCATGGTTGCAGCAGGTTGACCATCATCTCAAGGAGATGGGGATGGGCCTGGCATCTGCCTGGGGGATGGCCAGACGGAGGCCCCTGGAGTACCGGCGGAAAGTGGACGCAGCGACGCGCTGTTCTGGCACATGCTCCCATACCTGACCTGAAACAAAAAAAAGTTCATCGTGGGAATGAGAAAAAAAAAATTAGCCGAAAAGAACATCGAACAATGGTGCAAAGTAGTCTCCTATTCGTGGACGCAACGAGGATCCATCATTACCCACACCCTCCCCATCACGCTCACCGACTACTACTGACATGGACTTAATACTACTACTACTACTACTACTACTACTACTACTACTGATATTGACATCTACTCAACATGGAGTCTGGAACACTGACGGGTTCCTCTTGGGAAGCCCATTTGTATATACCAATACCCCTAAATGCTGCCAAATCGCTATTATACGGTAGATGTAAGTTAGAAACACGTTCAGCAAGTTCTGTGGTCGTCCGGAAGATGTCAATCAAATTTGTCTACATACGATAATGTGCGTTTGAGATACGTTACACATAGGTTCAAAGCACGCTACTCATAAGTTCAAAGCACGCTACTCATAGGTTAAAAATTAAGTTTCGGGTATGCTAAACATTACCTCGACGTGTTTCAACTTATGAGTAATTTACAAGTAACGTGTGTCCGACGTGTGTCAACGATCGCGGAGCGTGCCGAGAACTTATGCCAGCGTATGTGGAACTTGTGAGCCATATGTCGAGTACGTCGTAAAATTTTCAGCATGCTTGAAATTTCACGTACTAGACGTACCACAGAATACGACAGCGTACTTCATTGCTTTTCAGCGTGCCAGGTCAGGTATGGGAGCATGTGCCAGAACAGCGCGTCGCTGCGTCCACTTTCCGCCGGTACTCCGGGGGCCTCCGTCTGGCCATCCCCCAGGCAGATGCCAGGCCCATCCCCATCTCCTTGAGATGATGGTCAACCTGCTGCAACCATGAGGCACGTGGTCGGCCCACTGGCCTCCTCCACTCATGAGACTCCCTCGCTGAGAGAATCTGGTGAGCAGGATCAGCGTCAGGAAAACGAGCCACATGTCCATACAGCCGCAGCTGACGCTCACGGACTATGCAGGTAACAAATCTCATCCGAGTCTCTCTCAGCAACCGCTCGTTGGACACAAAATCCGACCAGCGATAGCCAAGGATTCTCCGAAGAGACCTGGTACCAAAGGAATTAAGTCTCCGTCTCAGATCCTTGGTCAAAGTCCAAGTCTCGCACCCATAGAGCAAGACTGGAAGTACCAAGGACCTGAAGACTGACTTTCGTCCTCCCGCACAGGTACCGGCAGCGCCACACCCCATGATCCAGTGAATCTATGACTCCCCAGGCCCGACCCAGACGCCCATTGACCTCCGGCTCACAACCTGAGCAGAGATGAATATCACTGCTAAGGTAAGTGAATCTATCCACCACCTCAACATCCTCAGCACAAACAGACACAGACAGGACAGCAGCATCCAAGATGTCACCGAAAGCCTTGATCTTTGTTTTGACCCAAGAAATCCGTAATCCCAACGGCTCCGACTCCTCATTCAGCACCTCAGAGGGCCCCCAAGAGGATGTCTAAAGTCTCCGCAAAGATGACTGCATCATCTGCAAAATCAAGGTCCGAGATCTTGACATTGCCAAACGATGCACCGCAACTTGATCTCTCCGACATCCTCCCAAAATCCAGTCCATACAAGTGCTGAAAAGTGTGGGGGCAAGTACACATCCCTGACGAACTCCAGTAACAACTGGAAATAAGTCAGAGGCGGTACCACCACACTTCACAGCACTCTCAGTACCAGAGTAGAGTTCAGACATCAGATCGATCAGTTTCGGTGGCACCCCACGAAGACCAAGAATCCTCCAGAGGACATCCCGATTCACTGAATCGAACGCTTTACAGAGATCAACATAGGCTGCGAGCAGACCCTGGCGTGACGCTGGTCTGCGTTCAGTGAGGACGCGAAGAGCAAGGATACGGTCAATCGTTGACCTCTTTGGTGTAAAGCCTGACTGCTCTGGACGCTGGTGCTCAAGCAGATGGTGGCGAACCCTATCAAGAATTATCCGAGCAAAGACCTTGCCCGGCACTGAGAGCAGCGTCACCCTCGGTAGTTGTTGCAGTCTTGGCGATCACCCTTCCCTTTCCAGAGAGGGACAACAAGGCCCCTCTTCCAGTCAGTTGGGATGATGCCTGTGTTCCAGGCAGAGCACAAAACTGCATGCAACGACGCGAGTGCAGCATTTCCACCAGCCTTGAGAAGTTCAGCATGGATGCCACAGATCCCTGGAGCTTTGCCCCGTTTCAACTGGTTCACCGCAGCCCGTGTTTCCACAAGCGATGGTGGACCACAGTTGATTCGAGGGTCAGCAACAGGGATTGTAACACCCTTGACGTCCAACTCGACAGCTGGGGGATCAGCCTGGTACAACCGCCAAAGTAACCGGCCCAGCGGGCCTTCACTTCAGACTCCTCTGTCAAGAGCCTACCACTCTCTGCCTCGAACTGCAGTGCTCCGAGGGATGGGCTTGGATGAACGTAATGCGCGAATTCCCCTGTAAGCGGGCCGAGAATCACCTGTCCACAGGTGATGCTCTACCTCCTCACAGACTCCTCGCACATAGGCCTCCTTGTCCACCCTCAGTGCACGTACAGTTTCACCCCTCAGCTCCCCTGAACAGCTCAGCTCTGCCATTCAGCCTGGCCCTGCGACTCTGGTCAATGGTATCCAGTGTCCCTTGAGAGACAAAATTTTCTTTGCCCTGCGGTGAACTCCAAGGCATCCACCGGCAACATCAAGGACGGTGGTCTTGAAGGTGCTCCACAACTCTTCAGGACCCCCCAAAGCACCCAGACCCCCCAAGTGTCCACTCAGCCTGTTCGCAAACTCCTCAGCTACTCTCTCATCCCTGAGCTTGGCAACATCCAGCCTAGGCTGGGATGGTACCATTCTCCAGGATTTAAGGTGCAGCTTTAGAGTTGCTACAACAAGCCTGTGGTCAGTATTGAGGAACTGAGCACTCCGGTAGACCCTGCAGTTCTGGATCATCCTCCAACGACCGTCAATGAGGACATGGTCAATCTCCTTTTGCCACACCGCCAGCGTTGGAATACCAAGTCCAGCGATGAGCTTGCGGGCGCTGAAACCATGAACCAGCCACCCTAAGTCCATGACTTCTTGCAAAGTCAAGGAACTTAGTGCTATTCTGGTTCATAGTTCCTGACCCATGGGGACCAACACACACCTCATAACCATCCCTATCAGTTCCAGTCGATGCATTGAAATCCCCCAAGACTAGAAGTGTATCTCGTCTGGGGCACTGATCAACCACAGACTCGAGTGTGGCGTAGAATGCATCCTTCACGGTAAGATCACTCGCCTCAGTCGGAGCATAAATAGAGACCAGGGAAATGACACCTAAGGAGTGACGAATCCTTAATCTCATAATACGCTCGTTGACCGGTGTTACCTCAATTATCATTGGGGTCAGCTTATTGGACACAGCTACAGCAACTCCTTGGGTATGGTAACCATCAGAGCGACCAGACCAATAGTAGGTGTAACCACCCACCATTATCTCGCCGCAATCCGGTCTCCGAACCTCAGAGAGAGCTGCAATCCCGATGTCCAAACGCTTGAGCTCAGACGCTTTTCAGCGTGCGCCAACGTTTTAGACACATTTTTCATAGGTCGGCATACGCTGGCTAAATCGTCAAGGTGTGACTGCGATGTTGACACTTCCAATTTTCAGGCGGTTATGATTTAAATCGGCGTGCGGCAGGTTTTTAACAGAGAACGCCACAAGTTTGTCGGCGATACGTGCAGCGCGCTATGCCTAAGTTAAACTATTGTTGGGCATAGGTTGTGAACGCCGACAACAGGCTAAGCATTCGTTGGTACAAGTTATCTATAAGACAACGAAACCTTCTGTGCCCGTTACTAATATGTTATGCATACGACCAACACGTTATAAATACGACCAAAACTTAAAAAAAAAAACCTCAAAACTTCAGCGTACGCCAACGTTTTACATACATTTTTATACGTTGCCATTGCTGGCTAAAACGTCAAAGTGTGACAGCGCCTTTAGTTAGACCGGCCTCATGGGGGCATGAGCCATCCTCCATGGGGCCCGTGGACTAGTTAGTGGGAAGGTAGATTTAGATTTAGAAATTGATTTTGGGAGACATATACAGATATGGAATGTGTAGTGGGGACGCAGCTTAGCTACGTAGATTAAATGGAACGTGCATTAGAGTAAGGGACGACGAGGGAGCACGAGATAGTTAGGTGAACATAGGTAGAGTGTGGTGTGAATTGAAAAATGAAAAATGTGCAATGAATGAGTGTGGGTCAGTGGGCCTGAGTATGTGAGTGGAGCGAATGTGGAATGCATGGTGCGAATGAATGAGTGGAGGGAGGAGTGAATCCCACCCAAGTGACCCCGGGGTCAGTGTATGACCCTCCCCCGGAGTCAGTTCGTTAGTGGGTTAGTTAAATTTACCAAAAACAAAATTTACAAATAAATAAATAAATAAAAATGCTCCCAAAATTTTAAATTTACAAAAAAAAAAAAAAAAAAAAAATTGAGGTCGTTTTGTTGTTGGTGGTGTATGAAGGCACTAAACCCATTTGGAGGGGTGCAGGAGTCCATGGACCGGCTGGGAGCGTGGCTGTTGAAAGGTGAGTATCGAGTTGAGGGCACCCCGGGCACCGGACAAGTCGGCCAGAGTAGGCCAAGGGTCCAAGGGACCGGGATAGTGTCGTGGGCACGGGCGACCCATCGGAAACGGGACCCGTAGCGCCAAAATGCCACGTGGGCATCGGAGAGGGGCAATGCCAGGGAGGGCAACCCCCCCATTCATAGTGAGCAGGTAGGCTCGGAGACAGCCTCAGGGCCCGGGGGTGCCATAGTTTGAGATTCGGCAGAGGGGAATCCTTGCAATGTGAGCCACGCTGCCCAGCCACGAAATTGTGCAAAAGCACGTGTGAAAATTTGAGGGCTAGGCCCAAATTTATAACGGGACACCAACACAAGCGACGAGAATCATGGTTTCTAGAACCAATAGTTTAAAGTGACAGGTGTTTTGAAAAGCCCCGGGGATAGTTTAAAGTTAATAAATGCTAGGACAGTTAGGAAATGTACCCCTTCGCACCATCCATCCCTTCGCTCTCTGTCGGCCGCTGGACCCACCTTGGTAAGATGGCTGAAATCTGTAGGAGGCTATTCTGAGGCTCCATTGGGCCTCGAGACAGGACGCTAGCCTCTTCCTTATTCCCCTCAAGAAGGAACTTAGGGGTTGGGAGTAGGCTAGGTTGACAGGATACTCTCAAGTCCCGAATAAGCGTGCATGCACGCTTATTTTGTTTGAGGTGCAAATCCCCCCTACATGGCCTCTATTCGGGTCTACACACTAATTAAAAAATCGTTCTTGCCACCCTCCGGTCATTTTACACAAGCGAGCGTGTAGGGTGACAATGTTGTCCTGTCGAGAGATGTGTAATCTTTACTCCTGAAATTCCTTCATCTGCCAACGATCTCAGTCATGGGTTTGGGTACTGTACCGCGGCAATGCGGGTCCCACCACGCCAGGAGATGCTGCACGCCAGTTGGAACGAGCTAACGGTGGAGCCAGTGCATGATATGAAAAGTCAATTTCCTGAATAATGCATTCGATGGGTCAGATGATTACATTGTCTCTGACAAACTGTTCAGCATTGTTAGAGAAGAGATGTTGAAGTTTCGGAAGGATTTGCTGACATATACTCCCCCATCAGACATCAAAGATCTGACATCAACAATCACTCCACCGAAGGGAGTCACCAGGAAGAGGAAGGGGGAAAGTGAGGCACCACGAGATGAGGATGTGGAACTGATGGATTGTGAGGGAGAGGAGTTGGCTCAATAAGAATTGATGCAAGAGGTGGAGTCCCCAGATTCAGATGAGAACAAAAGTCAGACAGACATTGTATCAATTCAAGAAGACCTCCCGTCTACCTCCGCTCTCTCACACGAAGCTACAGATGATGAAACAAAAGCAGACTGTGCATTCCTTGATGACATCCAAGCTGTGATCGACAAACATTCATCTTCCACATCCGAAGTCTTCACTCCACATTTCAGCAGATTCAAAGCAATCAATGCAAACGCCCGAAGGAGTGTGAAGAAGCGCATACAGATTGTCAAAGAAAAAGCGTAGAGTCCAGTCTGCATCTTGGCATTGTAATGTATATATTTGAACAATAAAATCCATGTTCTACATTTGTCACATTTCTGGTTTTTCCACCCTGCCCTCTTATTCGGACCTGCACGCTTATTAGACTTTTTTGGGATTTTCCACCCTACACGCTTATTCCACCCTCTGCTCTTATTAAAATTTGGAAAATGTTCCACACTACATGCTTATTCAGACCCCCATGCTTATTTGGGACTTGAGAGTAGGTTAGCCGGACAAGGACGATAGGAAGGTTTGGGACAAGCAATTGTTAAGAAAATTTTTTTAAAAAAAATAAAAAGGGGCTAAATTTTGTTGGTTCGTTCTTGGAAACTAAGGGAGTGGGTGTGGACAAAGACAGGCAAAGGCGATAGGTTGGGGGAGATGGTAGGTTAGGTCCGACCCCGCCTTCGGAGTGGCCGGCACCACCACACTCCCTCCACAGAACCTCACGGACCATACCCGAGGCCGGCCAGCTTCATATGAATCATCTCCATTTCCATCCATCCATTCAAATGAGCCAGAGACTGCATTGGGAAGCCTGGCTACCTCTTCAGATGACCTGTGGGACGGCGCATGGCCTGCCGTGCTAGGGTGAGTTGCCTCCAGCAGCTGGGGGTATGAAAGAAATAAAAAGAAGAAGGTTCACTGCAACGAATACCCAAGGGGGACGTTTTGAGCAAGCCCTGAGGACGACTGACCTTCAGCTGCTGTGCACTCACCCACACAAACTGTTAACTTTGCCGTGCCTCGTTTCCCCACAGATGACAGGTCCTGGACCATGGTTAGTGTACATATTAGTTAAGATTGTGAATAAGTTTAACCCATCTGTTGTTAGTCTTCGCACCGGCAATTTTAGTTAAGTCGTCTGTATGAGTCTGTTAATTTAGTTACGCAGCGCACTAGGTTATTTATTTTTGGGACATGTATGCAAATGTCGCACTCAGGGATCCATAGGTAAAACGTACTAGGGGAGAACTTACACATGCTGGTCACACGAAAGTTTGACGACTCGGGACGAGTCTGTAAAAAGGGGAGGGGGTAGCGTTACGAATTTGGAAACCATGAGCACTCAACATTCAGGTCCCAAAGATCAGTTATATCGATAAGTATGTGTTTGTAGTCAGGGTCCCATCCCTTTGTTTAATGGGTGATTAAATGTTCATGCACTGCGGAGTTATTTTGATAGTCAGGGTTTTCTTTTACATTTTCAACTACAACAACACCTTCTCCTCGCTCCATCCTGACGCCATAATGCTCGCGGTGGGCAGAGTTCAATGAAGGACTTGGCGTCTCTCTTGACCAATCAGAGAGATGCGAGCGAGTTTGCCGTCGTTTGACCAATGGGAGCAAACACAGGACAATATTACTCATCTTCCTGTTTGAGGGGCGATCCGCTGTGACGCCCGCATGCCCCCCGGTCCAATCAGCGGACTTGGCACCCCTTTTGGCCAATCACAGGGGCAACGAGCGGATCGCATGCCAAAACCTTCCAGTAAGGGGGGGTGGGGGGGTGGGTTACGAGAGGAAGTCCCCTCCATCCTGGACGGGGACTAATAATTATTTTTATATAATTAGTATTTATAATATCAATAATTAATAACTAAATTATAATTGATCGGCACGATCCGACTGGGAGCAGTTGGGGTTTGCCTGCTGGATCGTCTCGCCTTGCCTGCTGGCGTTTGCTGCCTTGTCTGCCCTCGTGCTGGTTGGCGTCCGTCCTTCACCCTCCGTCCCTGGCGCTTGGAGTGGCATCGTTGTTGTGGGTTCGAGTCCCGCCGAGCCAGAACGTCGAAGACCGCATGAGGCGGACAGGTCCAAGCTAGCTCTGGTCTCCAGCTCGAGGCCTTCAATAAAGACCCGACGGGGTCCATTCCTGGGTATTTGTGTGTGTGTGTCTGTGTCCGTGGGCCCCGTCTGATAAGTAGAAACTGTGCCTGTGTTCCTTGTACATTATTTGCCTTGCTATAGTCGGATAACTCTGCCTTTACGTGCTCCCCTCGTCCCCCGATTATTGTTAATAAATTCCCCTCTTGTTGAATGTCCCAGCTCGTCCTTGCCCTTTCTATCATTGGTTTGCCACGCTGCGAACGGGAATTAGGAGGTCTCATTGTTGCCGTAGTCGTGCAATTGGCTCGGCAGGATTCTGGTCCTGTCCACTCAGGGTACGACTCGGATCCGGCTCGGTAACGGCCCGGATCGCGCAGATCCTGCCGAGGGTGAATTTCCCCGCTAGTTTGGACAACGTGGGTATTTAGGTATATTGAAATTGGCAATTGACCCTATCCCACATGGTCGACCTATTGGCAATCTTCGGTCTGATAAGGGACCCGTGACCTTTCGGATTTTTCTGAAAGGTACAACCTAAATTCCGGGTGTTCGGTGGAGCCAACTCTACTGCTCCCTCTCGCGGTTGTGCTCGCCACCGAGACCCAACCCCACAACAATATCTCTGGTTGATCCAGTGTCTTTGATAACACCTTCTGAGGTGATAAACATTTCCTCTCCTCACTTTGAAGAGCCCTGCAACATGACAAATGGAAGAGCCTGCTTCACGATGTCTAACGATTTGACTAGTCTCATTTTCTTATAGATGTGCCCTTGTAATAATGGATTGTTAAATAATGTAAGCAGTACGTTTTTGGAGGAGCCACAAGCTGCTGTCTCACAAAGACCGTTCTATTTTTTTGTTATAAATGCCTCACATCACCTCTAAAAACGTAAGGGTGAATGAGATGCACGTGCTGGGCTATTATTGCACGAGACAACTCGAATGGCACTCGGTAGAGCATGCAACTCCATGAAGCTGAACAGTTTACGTCTCGTATCCCACGAATAGGCCAGATTTGGACCCAGAGCTGAACCAAAATGTAATCGGCATATTTTCACCTTTCCAACTCATCCACCTATTTTGTGAGAACTCATCCACAACTTCTTGATATTATATCGTGCTTTACTGTATATCGTTTTTGGCCGCATCTCTCAATAATGAAGAATCAGTTAAAAAAAATTCTCAGATCCAGATGTTCACCAAAATCGAATCAATTCGTCCTCGTCACACGTCCAACTCGTCCACCAAATTTCTTCCGAATCCTTCCACAACTTTTTTGACATATCCTACACACAGACAAGCAGACAGGTGTGAAAAGAGCCTGGTGTTGGCTCAGTGGTTGGGGTGGCGGCTTGGGATCCTCGGGTCCTGAGTTCAAGCCCCGTCAGCCGCTGAATTAATACACCAGGGGGTTGACTCAGCCCGTCATCCTTCCGAGGTCGGCGAAATGAGTACCAGTTCCAGTGTGTGTGCTGGTAGAGGGGCACTGCATCAGCGACAACAGTCGCGCTTCAAGAAATGATAGCTGCCATATGACCACCTGGCGTGAAAACATAACCTCCTTCACCTTCGCTGGCGGAGGTTTCAACGACTTCCCATGGAAACTCACAATCAGGTGTTCTACACATCCCTCGTGTCAAAAGGTCATTGGGAATGAACCCTGGATGCCGGTCCCTCACCAATCACGTGACCAATTCTACACGGTCGGTATTTGTTTGCCAAACAGACGGCGTGGTTGAGCGATCCATTTTGCTCGACAAGTAGTTCCAAGAAAATATCCACTTAAAAACCCTCCAACCCGTGGGTTTTCCAGCATACCTGTTCGTGCCGCGCGCTTTGTTCGGCCTTGCCCGATCGTACCCTTCGTGCCGCGTCTCTCCACAAGCGTGGTCGCGCCAGCAGCGCGCAGGCCCGCAAACACTGCGCCCTCATGCTCGCCCAACGGCCAGCACACGGGGGGGGGGAAAGGGTTATACAAGCGCCGGCAATCTCTTTGGATTCGATACTATCCGCCCTCGATTTCTGCAGGTGCTTGTTCACCACTTACACGATAGTCACTGATGTTCGTTCCCAATTCCAATCGCATTACATTGCAAAACCGACTGCGATTTTACATGTTTTCAACCAGACACACGACAAATGGCAGCAACGTTAGGAACGTGACCTCTTTCAAAACACTTTGCATGTTATTTAATAATAATAGTAATATAAAAAACTCATTCAAAATTATAATTCATCATTATTATTACTATTTGAAAGCAGAAAGTATTAATATAAATATTTTCAAGTCACGTCTTCGTCGTTTTGGGGGAATCAAAGGCCTAAACGTGCCGTCCGAGCCTTTACCCGTCCGCCATAATGTAGAATGTTCCCTTCATTTCGTTGCAATTTAACCGTATATTTATTGGGATAAATTAATCGAAAAATCTCTTTTAAAGCTATAAGACAGCACGTGGATAGAGATTAGAAAGAAAAAAAAACAGCTTTGCAAAAAAGATGTAAAAAAAACTGTAAAAGTTTAATGGTCACGTGGATCAGCGAAAGCTCGATCTCTCATAAAAATCGAAAATACCGACAGCAGCAGAAAAATAAATCCGTTCACGGTTTGCATGACGGTGTGCTCGACCGGTGGCTTAAGCACTCCAACCTAACGGTTGCTAAGGAACGGCTGGCTTGGCAAGCGATAGCTTGCTGCTTGGTAACTGAGTTACCATACATTACTTGCATTGCACAGTTGCACTGTGGGCAGGCGAGTGTTATAACTGAGTTACCAAGCAGCTAGCTTATCGCTTGCCAAGCTAATCGTTCCATAACCGTTTCGAATGGAGTTGCTTAAGCCGCTTGGCGAGCACTCCACAGCAAACATGGTAACTGAACCGAGCTGAACACACCCGATTATGAACTTTTTTTTTCATGTAATAATATGAGTTCTCTTACAAGAGGCCATTGAGCTTACGTTAACGGTTATGGATGTCAACCTATGGTTGTTTGTCCGTGGTCTATTGATTTTAAATGCCAAGCTTCAGGCAAAGAAGCATCACGTAGCATGTTTAGTTTTTGCTATTGGGACTACCAAGGGTTCGAAAACACTCAGAATCACTCCAAGACCACCAAGATTGGAACAAGAAGACCAAAACACATCAAAGCCCCCCAAAAATAAAAAAGATCAAATTTAAAACCGGCCAAAATCACGACATCTCTTCACAACTTGCAACACCCGTTTCCTCTGGGAGGTAAATATAGTACCAGTAAATCAGTTAGTGCTATATATGCCATGTCTCTCCTTGTTTCCACCACCCCAGTACTCTCTCTCACTCCGGTGGGAGTGAGTGGTTAAACCACTGGCACGATACCACGAGTGCAGGCGAGTATTACAAGCAGTCTCCCTCTCTACCCTCGTGGGGGTGTGGTTGATTTATTTCATTCCCATAATCTGACCCTGGGTACTCCAAACAAGTATTCAAAATGAGAGTATAATTGGCCAAGCAGTTTTTGATTCCATCAGGTTCATCCATATGTACAGTGGGGAGAACAAGTATTTGATACACTGCCGATTTTTCAGGGTTTCCCACTAACAAAGCACGTAGAGGTCTGTAGTTTTCATCATAGGTACACTTCAACTGTGAAAGACGGAATCCAAAACAAAAATCCTGAAAATCACATTGTATGATTTTTAAATAATTAATTTGCATTTTATTGCATGAAATAAGTATTTGATCACCTACCAACCAGTAAGAATTCCGGCTCTCACAGACCTGTTCGTTTTGTCTTTAAGAAGCTCTCCCATTGTCCACTCATTGCCTGAATTAGCTGCACCTGTTTGAACTCGTTATCTGCATAAAAGACAGCTGTCCACACTCGATCAATCAGACGCTAACCTCTCCACAATGGGTAAGACCAGAGAGCTGTCTTAAGACATCAGTGACAAAATTGTAGACTTGCACAAGGCTGGGTTGGGCTACAGGACAATAGGCAAGCAGCTTGGTGAGAAGGCAACAACTGTTGGCGCAATTATTAGAAAATGGAAGAAGTTCAAGATAACAGTCAATCTCCCTCGGTCTGGGGCTCCATGCAAGATCTCACCTCATGGAGCCTCAATGATCATGAGAAATTTGAGGGATCAGCCCAGAACTACACGGCAGGACCTGGTCAATGACCTGAAGAGAGCTGGGACCACAGTGTCAAAGAAAACCATAAGTAACACACTACGCCGTCATGGATTAAAATCCTGCAGCGCACGCAAGGTCCCTCTGCTCAAGCCAGCGCATGTCCAGGCCCATCTGAAGTTTGCTAATGACCATCTGGATGATCCAGAGGAGGAATGGGAGAAGGTCATGTGGTCTGATGAGACCAAAATAGATCTTTTTGGTTTCAACTCCACTCGCCGTGTTTGGAGGAAGAAGAAGGATGAGTACAACCCCAAGAACACCATCCCAACCGTGAAGCATGGCGGCGGAAACATCATTCTTTGGGGGTGCTTTTCTGCAAAGGGGACAGGACGACTGCACCGTATTGAGGGGAGGATGGATGGGGCCATGTATCACGAGATCTTGGCCAACAACCTCCTTCCCTGAACAAGAGCATTGAAGATGGGGCGTGGCTGGGTCTTCCAGCATGACAACGACCCGAAACACACAGCCAGGGCAACTAAGGAGTGGCTCCGTAAGAAGCATCTCAAGGTCCTGGAGTGGCCAAGCCAGTCTCCAGACCTGAACCCAAGAGAAAATCTTTGGAGGGAGCTGAAAGTCTGTGTTGCCCAGCAACAACCCGAAACCTGAAGGATCTGGAGAAGATCTGTATGGAGGAGTGGGCCAAAATCCCTGCTGCAGTCTGTGCAAACCTGGTTAAGAACTGTAGGAAACGTCTGATCTCTATAATTGCAAACAAAGGTTTCTGTACGAAATATTAAGTTCTGTATTTCTGATGTATCTTCTTCTTCCTCTTTCGGCTGCTCCCGTTAGGGGTCGCCACAGCGGAATCATCCGTATGATCCGCATAGTGATTTGGCACAGGTTTTACGCCGGATGCCCTTCCTGACGCAACCCTGGTCACCTCTTACGACACAGGGATATGGTACACCTATTTTAACCGGGGTATACACCGGCCCAGTATACTGGTACTCATTTTGCCGACCTCGGAAGGATGACAGGCTGAGTCAACCCCCTGGTGTATTAATTCAGTGGCCCAACGGGGCTTGAACTCAGGACCTCTTGGATCCCAAGCCGCTGCCCTAACCACTGCGCCAACACCAGGCTTTGTATTTCTGATGTATCAAATACTTATTTCATGCAATAAAATGCAAATTAATTATTTTAAAATCATACAATGTGATTTTCAGGATTTTTGTTTTAGATTCCGTCTTTCACAGTTGAAGTGTACCTATGATAAAAATTACAGACCTCTCCGTGCTTTGTAAGTGGGAAAACCTGCAAAATCGGCAGTGTATCAAATACTTGTTCTCCCCACTGTACATACCGTCTCGAGAATTGCTGGATTTTAGTATGATAGACTCGCAAGCCTGGTGTTTTTTAGTGGTTAGGGTGGCGGCTTGGGATCCTAGGGTCCTGAGTTCAAGCCCCATTGGCCGCTCAATTAAAATACACCAGGAGGTTGACTCAGATTGTCATCCTTCCGAGGTCGGCAAAATCGGTACCAGTGTACTGGTAAGGGGGACACTGTATCAGCGGCATAGCCGTGTCCAAACCAATGATGCAACCAGCAGCCACAGGCTGCACTCGACAGAGAGAGATAGACTCGCAAAATAGTGCACCAAAACACGAGCACGAGTACATTGCTCTCACTGTGCATTTGTTCATGGTTTTATTGATCAACCTCTGTTGTTAGGGTTGCCATCGTTGTTCATTAATTAACAAGAGCATAATACATTGCCCTGCAAGAGTAAAATGAACACCTGACTTTCTGGTAGGTAAAGAATGTAATTGGCATCGTTCAGTCCAGGGCTTGAAAACCTGTAAGGCATCCAATGGATGAAATTGTCCATGGTATATGGTAGTCTGATCCAGGTTTTGCCCAATGTGGAGTAGATTTTGTTGTAGCTCTTGAGTATCAGTTGGCAGAGGTCGGTTTTTCCACAACTCCCGATCCATGTTCCCAGACGTGTTTCATGGCATTCATGTCAGGATTCTCGTGCACAGGGATGAAGCTACAGTCTGTTCCATCTCTTCCATGTAGGGGTGGTTCTGGACATATTGTTTATTCCATCCTGCAAAATATATTGGCTGCATAAGGTTGTTCGGAAGGAGAAAAAGGGAGAACGAGTACCCCTATCGACCAGTAACCCTCTTGTGTCATTGTACATAAAGGAACCTGTAAATGGGGTAGGTGTAAGGCAATGTAAAATTTGGATAATTGCCAAAAATTGTTGAAATAAAGTCAATATATGACATAGGGGTGGGGGGGGGCACTCGTTGTAGGCCTAAGTTGGTGAAATGTACATTTGTCCTGACCTGCCCCACCTCTTTACCCCCACGAAACCACCTCCTCCAGTTCAGTCTGGCAGTCATTCTATCCTAACGTCGTCTCCAAAACTTACAACCCTGGTGCCTTGGTTGTGCTGACCACACCAGACTATGGGTGTGGAACTATTGTGCATTGCTATGGACTATTACCAAGCCATCCCTGCAATCCTGCTTTGTAAATAGAATGACAGTGCAAAGATATATTTTTTTATTGAAGAGCTCCAGCTCACTCCTTTTCGACATAGTAGGAATGTGCATGTGTGCAAAGAATGACTAGGTGAGCCTCAATTGGATCCATGGAATTATTTTAAGTCAATTACATGTCAGGTTTCTTCGAAATGTGGCACCACCTTAGGACAACGATATTCATATGCTCCTCACCTCAGGGAGGCGAGTGGAGGGACTCCCCACAGAAAGGTGAATCACAATTGATTGATTATGTCACAAGGCAATAGATTGAGTACTATGTTTGTACGTAATCTTTTTACATATTTTCAAGAGTTTGTGCGTTTGTACGTTATTCTTTCACGGCAGAACTGTAGCACCTAAAGACCTCAGATTTTTGGTGTCAGTAATTCAGAATGTGGACAAGGTTTAAAGCTACAACACGTTGGTCTTTACATCTGTTGAGGCCACTAAAAAGTGTATATTGGGATGTGGGGTCAGGCAGTGCCGCCACCAGCCCGCAGGCAAAAGGGAACCACCATGAGGCTAATAACTCAAGAGCTTTTCATTATCCAACACGTCCCAAAAATCAACGCCACGTAGACCCTGGCTAGTATGTTATAACACGTCTACTGTCCATTAAACAGTCCAGGCAGAGCACGAGCAATCTCCATGGGCAGAAGTCTCCTCTTCAAGGGATTCTTATTAATCAAAACTTCCCGTTCATACCATCCCACTGACGGGCAGACAGCAGCTGAATTACTCCCTGCTAATCTCAAATTGCGTCGTTCCCTGGTGCTTGGTGAGGCGATGAAGGTATGGGTTCGAGTCCCCCCCCCCCCCGAACCAGTTCGTCTCGACCAGGCCGCACAAGGCGGAAAGGTGCCCGACCGAACTCTTACCCTCAGCTCGCCTTCCCTCCCGAGCTGAAGGGTCAAATAAAGGCCAACCGGCCCCATTTCGTGTGTGTGTGTGTCTCTGCAGCACCCGTCCTGTCAGTAGAGACTGTTAAGTGCCTGTGTTTATTGTAAATTGCATTTCTTTTATTCGGATAACTCTGCTCTTTGTCACCCCCTCCCCATCTTATATATTATTTCCGAGTTTGTGGTTTCATGTCGCGCTATCTTCGACTTTGTTCTGCGCTCGAGTAACGTGATATTCGGCTTACATTATCTCAAAGACCATATGAGGTGCATGGTTCAAAAAAAAGTAAATAAAATGGTTCTGAAACAGTGAAATCGTATTCCACTTACTGCATTAAAGTAAAATTACTACTGATACTCTGCATCAGTTCCTTTCTCAAACACACCCACTCCAACATGTCACGCAGAGCGCGGGTTATGCTTGTTATAAATAAACCCGTGTTAAATGTACCAGTTCGTTGCCTGTCGTTTTTACCATTGACCCAGCACGGTGCGGGCTTGAGAAATAGTGAGGCCGTTTGTGCCGTAAGTTGTCATTGGGACCGGCGCGGCTCTGGTAACTTCTGCTCGGTTACGCCAGACCCGAGTCGGTACATGCGACTCGGTTCAGACAGAGTCGGCCGAGGGCGTGGCTTCCCCGGTAGTGAGACGGCGTGAGTACTTAGGTAAATTGGAATAGACAAGTGGACCCCACCTCACGCCATCGAAATATTGGCGACCACGGTCCTTTCAGTGACCCGTCGACTCCAGAGTTATCCGGGGTGACAACCTTTTAATTCCGGGTGTTCGGTGAGAGACGGCCCTATTGCTCTGTCTAACGGTCGTTCCTCACCACCAACCCCCGGCCCACAACAATTCAATAAATCGTAGCTGCAGACTGACTTTAGCATTCACCTTCATCAGCTGCCTGGCACGACTGTCTTGCCCCGAGACGAATGTGCATAAATAGGGCTGGGTATCTTCCACTTTATCCACGGCCTGATAGAAGCAGAGCACAGGACAGAGCTTAAGCAGAAAATAAGTGACGGAGATTATGTGTGTGCAAGAAGGATATGTAATGACCTTTGTAAAGTCCAGAGTATAAAGCCCACAACTTCAAGCGAAGAGGTGTAGAGAAGACCTGCGATGGAGAGCACGCAGACCGCATGAACCGGAGCAAGTAGTGGGGAGTGTGGGTGCCGAGAGCATGACACTGGTCAGGTCACAGAAAATTTGCATGGGCTCTGGGTACTCGGGGTAGACGAGCCTGATGGTCTCACATCCTTCCATCCATTTCTACACAACCTTCCTTGCCATTGTTACTTTATGTGGCTAGCAGTATATTGGCTTGGCCTAGATGTGTATTTTTACCCTCACCATAGGAGAGGGTATTGCATTTGTGTCCATTTGTTTGTCTGTCTGTGCACACAAGATGTGTGAACATCAGCCCCAAATGCCAGCTGTGGTAGCCAGTATTACACATAATATTTTTTCAACTGAATAACTCTTTCATGTATGTACAATTAGAATGAGAGTATGTCTATAAAGTACATACAATAAAACACACAAAAGAAGTCTTGGTGAGGGTCTGCAATCTCTGATTGTTCTTTCCAGTTTTATTTTACATTGGAACAAGGAGTTTTATTGCACTCAAGGCACAGATGCTAATCTCTATTAACCTACTTTGGAGCATTTCAATTGGAAGAGCTTGGACATTGTACAAAAAAAATAATCTAACGACTAAACAGACAAGCTGCTGTACCAATGGCTCAGTATTTGAACAGAAGAAAGGGTGTGGATGATGTATACCTCTCACATTGGTCATTTGATCTTGTGCTGGAAAAGATAGTGCTTAATGAATATGAGCATCCAGAGTCTGCATGTACTGCTGCAGGGCCTGGAGACGCTCATCAATTTCAGACAGCTCTGCAGCAGGTTCTGTCAAAAAACAAACAACCACTTCACATTGACAAAACAAGTCAAACACCAAATTAATAAAACGTTTTTGCAAAGATAGGATGAAAATCATGACAAACATCATGGGCCAAGTGATGTTAAAAAAATATTTTCCTCAGAGGAAGGCTAATGGTTTTGAAGAATCACTCCTCTGGCTAAAGAAGCTGCATAAAGCAACTCAAGAAGGCTTACACAAGGTAAGTGCTACGTTGGTTCAAAACATTCCCAGAGTTTCTCAACATCAAAAAAGACATCCACACACAGTACACGCATGAGAGTCCTAATGCTACACACCCCCTCAGCTACTGGACCAGTTTCATCACTTATTGGTGAATCATCAGCGATAGCATAGACAGCAATGCATACCAATGAGGTTCCCAATCATGTACCACGTGCAAAATTCAAAAGCAGTCAATATATAAATAAAGAAAGACCCACCCACATCTCTCACCTGTGAATGGAGGGAATAGCTATTCACTACTCTCCCCCAAGGGTTGAGCCCCAGTACTCTCTCTCTCTCTCTCTCTCTCTCTCTCTCTCTCTCTCTCTCTCTCTCTCTCTCTCTCTCTCTCTCTCTCTCTCTCTCTCTCTCTCTCTCTCTCTCTCTCTCTCTCTCTCTCTCTCTCTCTCTCTCCTGGAATCAGTGGAATCTAAAGCTTTCAAATTACTTGAATTTCCCACAATCAGACTGAAGAGCAAGGTCCGTTCTTTCTCACATAGCAAATAGGTACGTAACCCATCTGTGTTTCAAATGCTTCTCCTCCTGTCTCGCTCTCTCAGTCCTCTGACCTTCTCCAGCTCTTCCATGTGGATGTGGATGTCCATTACTGTATTTTCATGCAAATAACCCACCCCCTGGTATACCCCACACATGGGGGAAAAAAGCACTCTACAAAAATCTCAGACAAATATAGCCTGCACTTGAGTATTATATTTTTGCTTAGCAAACAAGCCAGCTTTCCTGTCCACATAACTGGGAGAAACGTGATCGCCATAGTTCGGGCAGCAGACACAGCTTTGTTGACAAGGGCCAACAAAAGGCTCTTTTCAAATACAACCGCAGTAAATAACCAATTGACATTAAAATGAAGATCTTGAGGAAGGGTTGCTGTAATAATTAAAGTTTACTGCACCAACGCGTTAAAAAAAAGTGTGATTTCCGGTACCAATGCGACTGGAAACCACACTGCTCATCCATTAGAAATGTATAAATACCCTGCAGGCTGGTGAATTTTATATCATTCCACAAAATCGTTCATACTATGAAAAGTTCCTACAATACAATGCCAGGGGTGTGTTCAGTTACTAAGTTTCATGTAGAGCGCTCCCCAAGTCGCTTAAGCACTCAAGCAAGCACTCCATTTGAAACCGGTGATGAGCAACGGCTGGCTTGGCAAGCGCTAGCGAGATGCTTGGGAACTGAACAAATTCCTGCTGTCAGTACAAGTAAGAAAAAACCGTTAGTTTCATGACCGAATTCAAACTTAAAGTCGACGAAATAGTGTGCTGATTTCTGGAGAAGAAGACGAGAGTGATGACGATATGGACTGTGACAGACCCACACTTGCCGACTGAGCTGCTTTTGCTGGATTTCGGAGAATGACATAAAATTCAACAGCCTGTAGGGTATTTAAATCAGTTCCACATCTCGCCTGTGGGTTATTTACGTGAAAATATGGTACCTCCCTCCTGGTTACACTCCCAATATTCCAGGCTTTCCATCCACCTCTACTCTTTTGTTCCTCTTTTCTCCCGTCTGTGGGAGCCACGCTTCCTGAAGTTGTTCACTCGGATTCTTCCCTCCAGGGTGTCAAGCAGGTGGTTTATCATCATATCACATCAGCCCCCATTCCTACCCACAATATTTTCTACTCCCATCAACGATACTTAACCTAACCTGACCCAAACTTTCTTACTCGAATGTTGTTACGTTTCCACCCCTTGCCTCTCTCGACTTTTCCTGTTTGTTATTTTCATTGCTGTTTATTCCAACTTTGGCCCCATTGCCCCACTAACCATTGCCTTTCTCACCCTCAGTCACCTCACTCTTCCATAAGCCTCGATCTTGTATATTAAAAAACAAAATAAACACCCACCTGTCATACGTTGACTCTCAACATTTGGTCTGCTTGAGCTGGAAAGTCTGTTCGTTATGCAAGCTTTGCCATGACCCTTGGAGACAATTGCATGTACAGGAGAAATCAGGGTAGAGGAGAAAATATGCAGACAAGTTTAACTTGATAATCTTTAAAAAAAAAAATAAAAAAATGCACAAACATCACTGATAGCGACATTTGGATTGTTTTATGAAGAGAACCATTTAATATTATAAATTAAATGTACCTTGGTGGGACGTTGCCAAATTCCAGCGTTGTTTCTCATCTCCTTTTTTCCCTGACGACTGAATGACAGAACAGTGGAATTAAATGACATGAAAGAACTCATAACATGGTCGAAATAGATTTTGTTCAATGAAATGTACAAAAGAGAAATGACGTCTGGTTACCAACAAATTGGTTTCTTGATACAATTTCCCTTATTAGGCTTCCAAGCCAGCAGGTGGGAAGCCTATTGTTGTTGTTAGGATCAACATCATTATTCGTCTGTCCACCCAGGCAGTGGGAGATGCGGTTTTGCAATCGCTTCTGAGTGTGTGTCCTTGGTTATTATCTCCATGTGTGGGTTTCAAAAGGTAGAATGGAGCCCTCCCAGGTTTCAAAGTGTACAGCTCTGTATGTGTGTCGATCTGTATGTGTGTCGATGTGTATGCGTGCGTGAAAGTTGCTGTTGGTTGCTATCTCCAAACGAGCATGGGTTTCAGGAGATGAAATGGAGACCTACCAGGTCTCAAAGTATCCACTTCCGTTAGTGTGTGTTTGTATAATCACGATTCATGCGTGCGTGCATGCATGTTTGTTTTTGTCGCGCTACTCCTCCTACACTTCTGGGCCGACTACATCCAGACTTGCTACATAGGATCGATCAACATGACCCCAATCGGTGCATTTTTTTTCAAGTCTTTGCTGGTGGTCTTGGAGTGAGGGGGGGGGGTCTTTTGGGGGAGAGAGACACAAGTTCTGTATGTAAATGTGTATCGTGTAGCGCCACACCAGGTGGGAGAGGGTATTGCAAGTCCCTACATTTTATAGTACAGTATTCCTGCCCCCACATTTTCAATCCAGTGATGCGTTTTGAATAATGCAGCAAGACGTATTTTGGAAAGGTATTTTGAATAAGGATAGTAACATAACCTCCCCCCTCACCCCCGTCCAGGCCACCGCCCAACCACCGGACCACTCCCTTAGGGAGCTGATGCTTCCAGTATGTATAATATAAAAGAGGTAGCATGCATTTGAACTTTTGTCATCAAATTTTCAACAAACCTTTATTATTGAGATGCATTCAGAAAACGAAGTTTCTCTTTATGATTATTATTATTATTATGATTACTCCTTCCAAGCCTATTGTTCTTGTTAGGATTATTATTCTAGTTCCGCAGATTTTTGTGAAACGACTTTTAAAAAAACATGTTACAGTTGGCTATGCCAATCTGCACATGTTTATAGCACATCCTTGGAACTTGATCCGAACAGATTGTTTTCTTTATTTTTTTTCCTGTATTGGTGGTCATCTTGGATTTTGTCCCAAACATAAAACAATCTTCTTCTCGAGAACTACTTGAAGTTGATCGCCATGAAATCTGGAAGAGAGGTTAATCACCGGAGGCGGAATTGAAGTGGGAATTAGAAGGTTCTGCTAAAAAAAAAACAAAAACATAAAAATCAGGAAGTTTGCCATTGGTCGAGTATGTTATGTAATCACAAAACTGAAATTTGACGAAAGAAGTAGCTTACTCTTTATAGTTTGGCCTGCTGATTCTGAGTGGGCTACAGCAGGTAACATACTCTTACGTTTGAGGGGGGGGGGGGGGAATGCATTCAAAGGGTAATTAGGATGTTTAATTAGGTATGCCATGCTGTTCGAGTTTACCAGGATCTCGATGTAATAAGTAGCAATTCAGTGGTGATAAGTTGTCTAGTAAATGTTCATTTCTTCAAGGGGGGAAATGATAATTGTCACGTAATTAGATAAGGACATGGGATAGGGTAAGTGTGTCTGCATAAACCCCTTTTGGTATTCTCTGGAGACTGGCCGTGACTCACAGGACAGTGCAGCGGATGGCTCCGCCCCGTGATCACGATTGGCAGAAGGCGACGGCGGTGGGCCAATAAACGGCTCGATTGGAAGTGACGAGGACAGGAGGATAAAAAGGTTCTGTTCGGGGTCGAAAAGGAAGAGGAAGAAGATTACAACCAAAAGATCGTGTTTTTTTTGGTGTGGAGGCTGTTGCGCGGGGAGCATCCTTGTTGTTGTGCTGATTCGATCGTGTTCTTGATCGTGTCTTGGAGCCTTGCTGAGCCTCGTGCCTCACCTTGGTTGGCTCTGGGGTTCTGCTGACTCGGAGTACGGGGTCGAACGGCGGGCGGACCTGCCTCCCTCTCCTGTTCGCAACTTGGCGCCAGAACTGGTTCCCTGGCGGCTGTGAGCGGACTTGGGCCAAGACCAGGAGGTCGACAGCACCACGGTTTCTCCTGCCCCCCTGACGAGAGCAAGGCCAGCTCGTCCGACGCCGATCCAGGGACAGTTGCGTCCACACCACGGTCCAGCCTGACCACCAGAAATAGCTACGTTTTGTGTGTGTGTGTGTGTGTGTGTGTGTGTGTGTGTGCTTGGCGCCTTAGAGGGATTGAGAACTGTATATTCATTGGAATTGTCTGTGTTTTTCCCCACGCCCGATCCCACACCATCCCGTCGAATCGCCCCGGATCCCTCTTCTTGCCGAGTCTTGTTATTTCTGGTAATAATAAAAACAAATAAACATCATCAACTCAGTGAAAAGTGACTCGTGCCACGTTCCTCGTCCCGTTTGCGGTAGAGCGATTAGAACCGCCATGTTTGGGTTATAAATAAATAAACCGCCTCCATCGTTTCGGCTCATTCTACGTTGGCGGGACTGTTCAAGTCCCGTGGACGTCACATTGGTGTCAGGGTGTTGGATGTTCGAACCCCTCTAAATTATATTTGGTATCGGGAGAATATAACAAGATTAAAATCTCGCCACGAATTGGAATATAAAATTACTACAGAAAAGCGCGCGAGCGCGGGAAAATTTTGGCAGGATTTTTCAAATTTAAATTAATTGGTGGCAAACGGGACTTCTGCACCATGGCGGATGTGCAGATGTTTGAGGAGGAAGGCCACGTGTCTGGCAGCGAGTCGGGGGAAGAAGGGAGAGACGGGGGTAGGGTTGGAACCTCCCCCATTCCGAGTGTGGACCGTGCTTCATCGCCCGTAACGGAGCCGGCAGCGCCGGAAACCGGCACGATGACGATCTGGACAATGTTGGAACGTTTAATGAGTGCAATTACAGCACAGGGGGCAAAAATGACGGCACAGGGGGCACAAATGGCAGAAATGACGGCACAAATGGAAAATCAATTCGTGACACAGAGGGCAGAAATGACAGATCAATTGGGGGTAATGGGGGTACAGTTGGGTGCACGGATTGATTTAATGAGGGATGAATTGGGGGAAAAGATGGAGAAAATGAAAACTGAGATGCAGGAGTGTGTGGATGTTAAATTGGGGGAAATACAAAGTAAATTCGAGGATAGATTGGAAGAAACAAAGGTAGAAATTACATTGGAGGGGGAAAATATACGGAAAAAATTGGTAGATAAAATTGATGCAACGAACATTCGGGTTGATAAAGTGGATGAAAGCCTGGAACGTCATCGTGCCTGTGTGGATGCTCGTATGCAGCTGCAAGTTGAAGAGTGGAGAGAGCTGAGGAAGCAAGGGATGAATTTTGTGGAGGAGGTAAAAGGATTGGAGGCTCGTTTGGACGAACAAGATAAAATTATGAGCCAAGATGAAGTCTTGGATAAAGGCCTGGTAGAGCCATCTTTTGTAAGTAGAGTGTCCGGGTTGGTTGAGGAGCAGCTACAAACTCGCGACGGAGCCTTGGAGGAGGTTGTGTGGGCCCAGAAGATCCTGCGGGAAGAGGTGAATCGGTCCATTCAACGTTTGGAACAGGAGGCAAAATTGACCCATGAGACCCTCACCACAAAACATCTTTGGCCACAGTGGGCTCCGAAATTGGATACGCAGCCACAAGGGTGTTTGATCCCTGGGCTGGATTCGGACAAGGGAGAAACTGAGAAGCGGGCCACCGTAAAAGTGATCCCCCTGGTAAATTTTGACGGGTCAGGGAGCGTTGAAGCTTTTCTGACGCAATTTGAGTGCATTTCCCGACTAAACGGGTGGAATGAGCGGGAACGTACAGGGAATTTGGTGGCAACGTTGCGGGGACCAGCCGCAGATGTGTTAAACGTGATCGCGGAGGGATGTTGACCAGCTCCCACATTTGCGAGGCGTTGAGCCGTCGGTTTGGGTTCGCGGCAAACTGTGATCTGGTGCGGGCCCAGCTCCAGCACTGCAGATTAAAGCCGGGTGAGACAGTGCAGGAGCTGGCACAGGACATTTACCAATCAGTCAGGATCGCGTATCGGGACCTTACAGTGGAGGCATGGGACAGACTGGCACTAGAGAAATTTTTAGCTGCTCTTCCTGACCCTGAGGTCCGAGCGCTAGTGGAGTTACAGGATCCACCCACCGTTCACCGAGCGGCCGATGCGCGGCCAGGCTGGCCTCGTGGAGTCGGCCGGGTCGGGTTCCAGAGAGGCCATCGGTGTAGATCCGACAGGCGGAGATTCAGGATCAAGGAGAGGGGCTGGGAGAAATTGGCATTACCCAAATGTTACAGGAAATCTGCCAGAAACTGTTAAGTTTGATAAGGGGTAATTCGGTAGTTGGTGTGCCAAAGCGGCGGGGTCCAGCCCAGCCAATTCGATTATGGCCGAGGGGGTCCGGAACCGGAAGAGACATTTCACCGATACTCACGGGGGCCTTTTATGGGGAGTTGTTTCCGGTGCGGGCGAAGAGGACACATGCAACGATATTTCCGGTACCCGGCGATGGAGGGACTCTCCAATAGACTTTTAGACTCGGAGAGGGTGAATCCTCCTGCTGAACCGCCAGGTCTATCCGAGATGCCCTTTCATAGGTCGGGTCCGGAGATCACTGTCGGGGGTCCGGGAGACTAGATCGGGCTGAGCATAAAGGGCCATGCACGGCTGGTGAGATTGTGGCGAAGTGCCCTCCTTTGGTGGAAAAAAATGAATTGTGGGAAAATTGGCATGGGTTTGTAAGTTCTGCTGGGTTTTAGAGTGACAATCGGGACAGTGGGTAATTGGAAACAAAGCGGGCACGAGTGGCTGTCCAATAGCTGGTGCGTGGATCGGGTGAGAAGTCCTGTTGTTTTAGTGCTGTGTGAGTTGTTTTAAGTGAAGAAGTGAAATGTATGGTGCACACATTGTTTTTTTATTGGGCATGGTGTGGTAACAGGGAAGGTCATGGTCGGTGAAGTGTTAGAAATGCAGGTGTCACATGTAAGGCCGATGGGGTGGGGGAGTCATGTGGGTTTTGTGGGTGGGGATGATGTGCTTGTCCACAGGGATTGCTGAAGCTCACGGTGAGCGTGAATTGCGACCCCCTTCAAGGAGATTCACCACCTGGTGGCTAATGGTGACAGTGTCTGGAGGCAACCGGGAGAGGGTCTGGTTGGGCGACCAAGGCGGGTAGGACCTTGGCGACCCAGGAAGGCCAGAGGAGCCAGTGAGACCCCTTCCAGAGTGTTGTAAGGGATTAGAGCTGATGGCTACCAGGGGGGAGGGAATCAAAGGGAGCGGGGCGGAGAAACGTCCGGGTTGGACTAAAGCTTACCTGTGGGCATGGTTGCACCTGAGATGCCCCCATCATCGTGTGGTAACCCACCCCACGGCCACGACGGGATTCAGCCTGCATGATTAAAATGAGGAGCATGACCTAGAAATGTGATGATGACCATGGTGTGAGTGTTGTGAAGATGTATGAGTCCCACTCGATCCCGCACAACTTGACATGTGCAGGAAGGGCATGATGTCCGCATAATTTTGGGGCAAGCAAATTTGAAAATTGGCCCCCCAGGTAACGCTGGGTCTATTAGCATCCACTGGGGGAGGCGGTCAAGTGTAAATATCCTGTGAATAGTGTCGTTAAGGCTTAGAGTAGGAATGTAAAGTATAAGTGTTGTGTTTTTGTGGAACCTATTGTTTCCCCTCCCCAGATCACTGGAGAGTGTTGGGCAAGAGCGATGACCCAGAAGATGGAGTGCAACTTCGCTCAGTGCTCTCATGTGATAAAATAAAAAAAATAAAAAAAACGAATGATTGTTTAGGCGAGGATAAGGCCATAATGGGGTAGTACATTAAGCAGGATAGGTAAGTTAGCTGCGACTCGCTGCCCATTGCCCCTCCTACTTTATTTCGTTAGGTTAATTAGGTGTGAGTCAGTAAGTGTTAAGGCTGGTACGGTAGCGCCTGTGATATACCTTGCAGGAGCTGCGGTACCAGAGGAGGGGGCAGTGTTACATTTGAGGGGGGGGGGTATGCATTCAAAGGGTAATTATGATGTTTAATTAGGTATGCCATGCTGTTCGAGTTTACCAGGATCTCGATGTAATAAGTAGCAATTCAGTGGTGATAAGTTGTCTAGTAAATGTTCATTTCTTCAACGGGGGAAATGATAATTGTCATGTAGTTAGATAGGGACACGGGATAGGGTAAGTGTGTCTGCGTAAACCCCTTTTGGTATTCTCTGGAGACTGGCCGTGACGTCACAGGACAGTGCAGCGGATGGCTCCGCCCCGTGGTCACGATTGGCAGAAGGCGACGGCGGTGGGCCAATAAACGGCTCGATTGGAAGTGACGAGGACAGGAGGACAAAAAAGGTTCTGTTCGGGGTCGAAAAGGAAGAGGAAGAAGATTACAACCAAAAGATCGTGTTTTTTTTTGGTGGGGAGGCTGTTGCGCGGGGAGCATCCTTGTTGTTGTGCTGATTCGATCGTGTTCTTGATCGTGTCTTGGAGCCTTGCTGAGCCTCGTGCCTCACCTTGGTTGGCTCTGCTGACTCGGAGTACGGGGTCGAACGGCGGGCGGACCTGCCTCCCTCTCCTGCTCGCAACTTGGCGCCAGAACTGGTTCCCTGGCGACTGTGAGCGGACTTGGGCCAAGACCAGGAGGTCGACAGCACCACGGTTTCTCCTGCCCCCCTGACGAGAGCAAGGCCAGCTCGTCCGACGCCGATCCAGGGACAGTTGCGTCCACACCACGGTCCAGCCTGACCACCAGAAATAGCTACGTTTTGTGTGCGTGTGCGTGTGCGTGTGCGTGTGTGTGTGTGTGTGTGCTTGGCGCCTTAGAGGGATTGAGAACTGTATATTCATTGGAATTGTCTGTGTTTTTCCCCACGCCCGATCCCACACCATCCCGTCGAATCTCCCCGGATCCCTCTTCTTGCCGAGTCTTGTTATTTCTGGTAATAATAAAAACAAATAAACATCATCAACTCAGTGAAAAGTGACTCGTGCCACCTTCCTCGTCCCGTTTGCGGTAGAGCGATTAGAACCGCCATGTTTGGGTTATAAATAAATAAACCGCCTCCATCGTTTCGGCTCATTCTACGTTGGCGGGACTGTTCAAGTCCCGTGGACGTCACAATACTTAACGGATTTTCCCTTGCTGACGATGGATTTGGGATACATTTTCCCAGCAAACGTATGAATGGGAATCCAGGTGGATGGCAAATTCAGAATGCTTAGAAGGCGACAGCACTGTTCACAGTTCTAGCTTAAAAAAAAAAATCATATTTTAGTTGAGGGCTTAATTGTGTTGAATAGGTTTAAATGTGAAAGACAAGGTGAAAAGGAATCTTTGAATTTGTAAATAATTTCTGTGAAAGAGCAGCACGCATTCACTGCTCAAAATGCTCAGCAAATTCCAGGACTGAGTTGACAATGTTCGACTAACTAAAGAAAATAAGAGTACCATATTATATTGTACATAAAACTGAGTACAGATTAAAAAAAAAAACAGGCAGAGCAAAACAAGTCTCATCTCTGCTTTTATTACCTCTGTCACTAAATGTGGACAAAGGTTATGCATTCACTCTTGTTTGTTGGGTCGCCGAAATAGGTGACACTTATTGTCAGTAATTCTGTCTGTTTGTTTGGATGTGTGTTCGTTTGTCATCAGCATAATTCGTAGTAAAAGTGGGCGGATTTTGACCAAACTCGGGTGGTAGGGACATCTTATGAGCTCGTGCTTTGGAAATCGTGATGGTTGCTCGGGATGCTTTGGTTCCCTAGCAACAACCGAAAAACCTTCAAAATCGGTACCGTTCACGCGAAATCAATTCCGAAAGCCATTATCCCACGTAGGGTTATGAAACTTGGCACGAATGATCTACAGGTGATGCTCTATCAAATATATTCCGGTTTTTGTGATATATGGAATACTTTACCCGCAGCGCCCCCTACAATTAGGGTATGCATGAAAATTGGCGAAAATTGAAGGCCCCCTCGCGACCAGGTGAGTGCATCGATACGAATGAAACTTTGCAGGTTCATGGTACTCAATGAGTACTACAACTTTACCTCAGGACATATTGACCGATTTTGCTTAGGTCAGGGTCAAAGTTCAATTACTGCAATAATCGATAATATGCGAGAGCTGGAGGTGCCTTCGTGCCAAATACTACTCCTCCTAAGGTTATGGTCGGATGGTCATGAAAATTCACACTAATCGTCTGGAATACATTGTGCACAAACGATTGAGCCGGATTTTCGATTTAGATCTTTATTCATCCACAGCACCCCTCAAACTTTGGGGATTTCCGATTTCAAACCGCATTTTCGGTACTTTTCATTCAAATGGATATAATCATGGGCCAAGCTGTTAGTATGATAATAGTTTGATAAATGATAACCGAGTAGTTATCAATAGATGGAACTGGATGAGATTTGATATGCATAATCTTAAGGTGATTCCCTATCCGCTATATGACATCCATTTTGCTCTATATCTTATAGTTTCCATGCTCGGCAACCCATCTCCGCCTACCGGCTTGTTTCTTTCTTTGTCTGTCTGTGAACAGGATATCTCAAAACGTTATGGATGGATATGGATGAAACTTGGTGGACAGGTTGGGTGTGTGACAAGGACAAACTGATTCGATTTTGGTGAAGATCCGGATCAGAGAATTAAATTTTTTTTTTTTCAGTGATTCATCACCATTCCAAGATGGGTCCAAAAAAAGTTATGAATGGGTTATGACAAAACTTGGTGAATGAGTTGGGTAGGTGACAAGAACAAGCAAATTAAGATTTTAGTTAAGGATTTAGATTCAGCCTATCAGTGGGATACGAAATGTAAACTGTTCAGCTTGGCAGAGGGAGGTATGTGCTCCTGAGTTCGGTTCTAGTTTATTCTGTTTCTTTTTGCACTCAGTTTTTATTAAATGAGCTTTTTAGAGGCATTTGTGAAAGAAGGTTATGACTTGCCTTGGCTGGAATGATGCATATTGTTTACAACAATAATACGAATGGAGTAATAATATGAACAAAGAGAATAAAAACATTGAACTACATGAGATTTATAAAGAGAGCAAATCTGCTGTAGTGCAGGATCTATTGTTGGCATGATTAAATATATTCTCAATGTTGCATTTAATCAAGTGTTCATAGTTAATTATACTGTTGTTGTGATATGCTGCGTTGCTGTCGGTATATTACAATTCATTTAATCCTTTTGTTTGTTTCAATTCAGCATACCTCAAGTGAAAAAAACAAAAAAGAAAAGTGGACTCCCACCCCACCCTTACCCTCCCTCCGGACCCCCATCTCCCCTCCCTCTGAACCCACACCGGACCCCTTCCCATCCCTCCTGACTCCCACACCCCCTCCTACCACACCCCACTCCTTCCATCCTCCTACTCCACTCCTCCCCTCTCCTCCCACCCCACGACAGGTGGTGGCACATGTGTTTTAGGTTATGAATTGTGAGAAAATGACCGTTTAAAGCCCCTTGTAAGATGTATCCACTGTACCGTGGTAAAAATGTGATCGTATAAAGTTTTGTGGTGATTAACTCTGCCAGCTCAGAGGATTAGCGTCACAAACAAACAACGTCTCATTTGCTTTTACATAGAAGATAGCATCGCTCCAAGCTCCTGATGAAATGAAACAACATCCTAAGTGAAAGAAAATTGCATAAAAAGGTGAAACGATTTGAACCCAGGCTAGACAGCTGAGAGTGAGTGTGCGTTCCTCTCGGCCTTCCTGTCGTGGTGTGGGGATTCATTGCTTTGTAGCCACTGAAAACATTTTTCAATTCTCTCTTGAACCCGTACTTCACTTGTGCCATTGCTTTAATCATTCAAATCCTCTAATTTACTTTGCCTTCCAAGCTCCAAGGATGTCCCCACGGAGAACCGATCCACAGTAATCGCCATGGAAACTTGTCGAGATTGAAGCTTGCAGAGCGCTCACCAAATGGCTCAAGCACTCAAGCAAGAACTCCAACGTCAGGGTTGATAAGCAACGGCTGACTTGGCATGCGATAGCAAGCTGAATGGTAATGGGATACACCCGCAAAAACAAAAACATCGCGAATTTAACATTTTCAGATTTCACTCCAGATTTCGACACTTATGTGGTCCACCAGATCTGATCCTCAAAGCCGAAACTGTATTTTGATTCTATACTTTAATTTGGCCGTGAGAGGTCATCGTGGAAAATCGCATCATAAAACACATAAAATTTCTCCAAGCTCCTAACGTGAAAACTATAGCACTTACAAAAGCGATGTATACAGCGATTTGTAGGTATGACAATCAGGCATTCAATGATACGAGTGAGGAAAGTGGGGGAAAATAAATTGAGCACTTTATCGTTAAGAAACCGTTACGGCCTGTTCCAAATCAAGGCATTGTTGAGCAAGCCGAAGAAAATGGCAGCTTAAGACCCCAGCGAGCTGAACAAGATTTCACGCCGCCATCTTCGTAAGGCGAATTTTGTTTTTTTTTGTGACGAGCACCCCTTAAAAAGGGGTGTTTAAATTTACCCAAACACCCAGTTTTCATTCATGCACTCCCTTGAAGTTCCCTCCCTATACATGCAAATTTTGGGGTTACATGGTTTTGGAGTTATGGAGGAGACACACTGACACTTATTATTATAGATCGACATTACATTTATGTTCTCGTCATTTCTCTTTTGCATTATTTAAAGTTAAAGATCCTTCACAGTTAATGTCATTGGATAAAATAAATCCTTTAAATGATAATTCCCCCTTAGAAACCACCTTACAACTGCTCACTGGGTATAGACAGGTTCTCCATCGCCTGCGGACACATTTTCCTTTCCCGAACCAAGTGGTGTAGTTCGACTTCCAGTGCTGCCACCTGTTGTACAAAATGTCAGGAGATGAACCAATGTAAGGCTCATGGGGGAAATGTAATCAAGACTGATCTACAGGAAGAAGATCAAAAGGCTTTAACTATGTTGATCACACTGAGTACATCAACTTTTCTGCTCATCATACAAGTTCAGAAAAGGCCCATAAGAATGACTGCTGAACAAGCAGGCCAACACTACACTAAAGAAAAAGAGGAGTCTAAGTCAGTGTGGTGAGTGCCCACCTGAATGACTGCGCCGACGAATCCTGGTGCCAGATATTCCAGGTCGATTGTGGGGTACTCCAGGTCGATTATTCCTTGCCTTTTCCATACTGCCAGACAATCCCACTGGCTGTCTATTTTTCTGTCGGCTCCTGCCAGTCGTAAATGAAGTTACAGCAATTCCATTCAACTGTTGATTACCAACTATTCAATACACACTTATCAGTTAGAAACAGTAATGGTAATACATTATCATTATTACGAAAATGCCTCATGCATCTATTGGGTTTGAAAATACAGCTGCATATTACACATCAACACCAAATAATCTCCACTGCATCCTGTAAGAGAATAGCACCTCTGAGCATCCAGTTCAAATCACCTCTTGGATTCCATCTGCTTGCGTTTCTCCTCCTTTCTTCGCACATAGCTTGTGGGGTCAAACCGGCCAAGGATGCCTGTGGAAAAGGCAACATACATGAACTGCGAGTTAACATGTGACAAGTCTTGCTTGATTGGCAGATTTTAAAGGACAGTATGGCATGCTTGATTCAGGTAAGCCATAAAAGCAAGTGTACCATTGGGAGAGGGAGAAGGTGTCCTGCTGTATGGCTGGGCACGAAAAGATGGCCGACTCTCACGTGACCGTTTGGTGAAGCTTCGCTCTCTTGAGCCATTCCTGTTGAGGACTCGCTCCCTGGACCCAGACCTATTGGGGACTCGCTCCCTGGACCCAGATCTGTCAAGGACTCGCTCATTTGACCCAGACCTGTCGAGGACTCGTTCCCTGGACCCAGACCTGTCGAGGACTCGCTCCCTGGACCCAGACCTGTCGAGGACTCGCTCCCTGGACCCAGACCTGTCGAGGACTCGCTCCCTGGACCCAGACCTGTCGAGGACTCGCTCCCTGGACCCAGACCTGTCGAGGACTCGCTCCCTGGACCCAGACCTGTCGAGGACTCGCTCCCTGGACCCAGACCTGTCGAGGACTCGCTCCCTGGACCCAGACCTGTCGAGGACTCGCTCCCTGGACCCAGACCTGTCGAGGACTCGCTCCCTGGACACAGACCTCGGGGGGAGGCGGTCCATAGATGAAAGATGAGGTGACATTCGTTCATGGGAGCTGGATCGTGACCTCAGCCGTCTGTTTAAATCAGTTCTTCCTGACAATCTTACAGAGCAGCCCATGATGTTGACTGGAGCACGGCGGGCAGTGAGTGTTGGGTGGGCTGGGGACACATGACTGTGGACAGAAGAGTTCAGGAGCAAACACATGGTTAAAGTTGCTATTTAGGAAAAGCAGTGACAAAGGTTTCCTTATATTCATGCAAATAAACACTGGAGAGGTGAAAGGTTAATTTTACATTTTAAATCTAACATTAAAGATCAACTTTCTTGAAAAAAAAAAAAAAGTTTCATATTGCATTCAATTATTCTTTATTCATTCCCTTTATCTCAAAAGAAAGTGCCAAATTTCAGTCAATTTAGGAGCTGTTGACAAGAAGCAACTTGGCCTTATCAATAAAGCAGATGCAAACACAAATATGGCTGATAATTGTGTTGCCAGTGGTAGCATTGCCTTTTGCATTTTCGAGGGTGGTTCAATGTTAACATTGACTTTTTATTGTACAAGGTGGCCTGAAAGTTACTTTACCCCTCACCAGTAAAGCATTTGTTCTTAAACTCTTAATATACAGGTTTTAGTGTGCAGTACCTACAATAATTAATCACTCGTATCTGTATGAATTTCATCATTCTGCTTGCACCAGTGAATTTGTCCCCAAGTCCTCTTAGACATCTTTGGTAGCATTTGTGGAGTCACCTGTGTGAAAAAGGCCACGACTGCAGCGCGCAATTCTTCAATCGTCCTATACTGGGGTTGTTGACACTTTCTCCTTCATGGAGCCCTGCAAAGAGTTGTTCGATCTGGACTATGTGATGGCCACGGTAGAAGAGCTGGTGATGTTGGTGATCTGCATCCAATCCATCGTTGAGGGAAAATTTCATTGAGATGGTCCCGAACATGCAATGCAAAATGCGCGGGTGCGTCAGTCTTGCTGATACCAGACATTTTCAGCTATTCCCGTGGTGAAAGGTTGTGGTACCAGACAGTTGCTTAACATACGCTTGTAAGCTATGCTGTTAACCGGTCCATCAAAAAGACAGGGACCAAATAAATGCCTTGAGGTCATTGCTGCCAATGTCATGTGGAGGATGATGCTCCAATTCCAATGTGAAATGTGGATTTTCCTTCGCACAGAACACCACATTACATGCCCGTGAGCTTCGATAGATGGCACATTCATCCGAATATATTGAAATATATATCGTATACTAAAAGAGTTTAACAAACAAATGCTTTACTGGAGACGGGTAAAGGGACTTTCAAGCTACCCTATAGATGTAAAAAAATAATAGTTCATTTCAGAAATTCTGCGCAATCATATCATCTATGCCGAGTACAGTTATACAGTACGAGACCGATGCTGGTCAAAGCATTCTGGATAAAACCAAGATGGCAGCCAACATAGTCACATGTGTTGCAGAATAGAGGTGCATCAATGTGAAGGAGAACCTCAAACTGGCTGAGGTTCAAGGGAGTCTGTACAATTTGATACAGCATGAGTACGTGTCCTTTATGATGTAGTTGTGCTAAAATGGTGCAACGAGTGAAAAAAAACAAAAACAAAAAAAAACAAAAAAAACTTGAATTCATGAGTGATATCGAGCATTCTCACATGCAACAAAACTGCTGTCAATGAAGCAAACATTAAACGTGTTGAACAGCTAATTTTGGAGAAGCACTGGATTACTATATGTGTGAAATTGCAGAATAATTGGATATCAGTGTTGGAAGTGTGGAAACATTCATTCTCATTTGAAATTCTAAAACCTTTGTGCAAGGTGGATATCAAAGGACATCATGTTTAATCAAAAGTCAACTTGTGTGGCCATTGTATCAGACAGAGCTTTCCATGCATGAAGGATATCCCTCTGGCACCGATACAACATCACTTATTTGATTCCTCGGTGGTTGAGCTCCTGGAACATTATCTGAGGGAGGGAGATCATTTCTTGAAGAAGAGTGCAACATATGATGAGACGAGCACAAAGCTAGGTGGAAAGCTCATGGCAATAATGTTTTGGGACCTTAATAGTTTAATTTATGGAAAATTTATTTAACGTGGGAAAAGCATCAATGCACAGCGTGACTGTGATTTGATACACAATGAAGCAAGAAGAGCGATATGTAGAGAACCAGGAAAGCTGTCCATGGGCATCTTTATTACACGATAGCACTCAAACCTCACACAATAAATGTGACTAATCGAATAGAGATGGGTTGGGAAGTTCTAAGTGATCCCCCCATATAGTCTGGACTTGTCACCTCTTTGGACCAAACGTCTGGGCTGCATCAAGTTTACGGATGATGTAGACGTCAAAGCACATGTCTTGAAATAGCTGCATCTCCATCCCAAAGCGTTACATGCAGATGGCAGCAAGGCACCACCACATCAGTGGGACAGGTTTGTACATGTAGTAAGGGTATACCTTGAGAAATAAGTTTAATTTCCTGTACTTTTTGATTTTCGAGAATAAAAAGTTAAAGTCAACCAAGAACTACCATCACAGTTTATTTCTAACTAACCATGATGTTGCAAATTATTAATTCATTTTGTATGCAGCTTGTGGCTGCTGGATGCATCATTGCTGGGAACGCGACTGTGCCACTGATGCAGTGCCCCCCATTTCCAGTAAACTGGTACTCATTTTTCTGACCTTGGAAGGAAGACAGTCTGAGTCAATCCACCTGGTGTGATGTAACGGCACGAGAGGGGCTCCAACTCAAGACCCTAAGATCTTAAACAAGCCAACTTAACCGTTAAGCCAACACCAGGTTAAAGCTGAATGTCTAAACTCGGTGTTTGCAGCTAAATCTTGTGTCCCAAACCCATCACTATCTCTACCCACTTTACCCAGTCGCACCCAACTGTCCCTGGACTCTGTATCCTTTTCTCCTGACAAGGTGGAGAGCTTGCTTTCAAACCTCGAGTCAGATTCTGCAACCGGTCCAGACGGCATCAGCCCACGTGTCCTCAAAGCCTGCTCTTCTGCTCTTGCTCACCCTCTCTCTGTTCTATTCACCCTCTCATTTTCCCAAGGTCATCTGCCATCTGCTTGGAAATCTGCTAACATCACTGCCCTGCATAAAAAGGTGCAAAAACAGATCCCTGTAACTACAGACCAATCAGCCTTCTCCCAATCATCAGCAAGGTTATGGAATCCATCATCGCTTCAGACATGAAATCCTTCCTCTTCTCCAATGGCTTGATTTCCAATCATCAATTTGGTTTCAGACCAGGTCACTCTACCCTAGATATGCTGCTACTGCTCTCCCATCAATGGATGGAGGTCCTCAATGCCAGACAGGAAATCCGAGCCGTATCCCTGGACATATCACGTGCTTTTGACACAGTCTGGCACCCTGCCCTACTCACCAAACTCTCTGCCCATGGTATTCAAGGCCATCTCCACTCATGGCTCGCAGACTTCCTCTCCTGTCGCAGTCAACGTGTGGCCCTAAATGGAGTTCTTTCATCCCCTCTTCCTGTGCAGGCTGGAGTTCCTCAAGGTAGCGTTCTGGGCCCTGTTCTTTTCTGGTTTTCATCAATGATCTCTCGGACTCTCTGGAAAATCCTCTATTTCTCTTTGCCGATGACTCAACCCTCTGCCGTACCATCTGTCATCCCTCAGACCGGCAAGCAGCAGCTTCTTCGCTCACTGCAGATCTGGATAAAATCACAAACTGGTCCAACACGTGGAACATGTCTTTCAATCCAGACAAATCTCACACTCTCACTATGTCTCTTCGAAAGGACCGTTTACAAAACCCCACCATCCACTTTCTCAACAATCCTCTGGAAGAAGTCTTTTCTTTCAAGCTTCTGGGTCTCACTATCTGCCATGACCTTTCCTGGGAAAGTCACATTTCCAACCTTGCCTCAAAAGCCAGTTGCCGACTGGGAATCCTCCGTCGTGCAAAGTCCTTCCTCGGCCCTCTTGAGCTCCTGACCACTTACAAAGCTTTTGTCCGTAGCCTGATGGAGTACTGCTCTCCCCTCTGGGCTGGTGCTCCTGCCTCCCACCTTTCTCGACTTCACGCTGTCGAAACCAGGGCTTTTAAGATCATTGGCATCTCCCGCAATGAAGCTGAGTCTTTGGGCCTCTCACTCAATCACCGCAGGTTGGTCGGTGGTCTTTCTGTCTTCTACCGACTCCTCTCCAGCCTTGCCCCCCTGCTCTCTCTGCGATTTGTCCCAACCACATTTCCACAGGGCGCTCAAGGTCCGCCAACAACCCCTTCTGGTAAAACTACCAAAATCACGAATCACTGCTCATCTTCACTCTTTCATTCCTCTTTTTCCCGCCTTTGGAATAAACTTCCTCACTCTATTCTTTCCCATTCTTCCCTTCAGGCTTTCAAAACAGCTGTTCACCACCACCTCTTATCTTCCCCCATCCAAATCCTCGATCTTTTCTACCCCGATAATCCACCCAAGCCCACTTCCTTCAATTCTCCTGCTTTCCTTCCTGAAAGTCCCTTTAATGTCCATCTTCCCCTCGCCATGTTCCCCGTCCCATCCCCATCCCTCTCCCTTCCACAGTTCACCTGTGTCTGTTCCCCAATGTTTTGTCCCTTCCACTCCCGCCCCTCTTGTCTCATGCCTCTTGCTGTGAGTTGTGTGTTAGCTCTCATACGAGCCTCGACCAAGGTATACAAAAAAAAAAAAAAAAAAAAAAAAAAAAAAAAAGTTCTTAATGAAATTATTGATAAGAAGGTTGGTGTTCAAAGGGGTATACTTTTGAACCCAAAATATTTTGCATCAGGTTGCCCATTTGCACTTTCCTTCCGAGTGTCACCAAGAATAATAAAAGATGCTTGGTACCTACTTACTACCTCAACTCTTGGAAGCTAACCTAACACAGTGACAGAAACATTTATCCAAATCCCATTGGTGATAGCTCAACATCTTATTACGTATCACTTACCCTCGTCGGAGGATTGCCAACTCATTCATTAAACTCTTCACACGCGCTTGGAGCTGCCTCTCAGACGCCTTCACTTCCGCAAGCTGTGCACACGAAGAGTAGAGGAACAGAGAACATTGCCTTCAGCAAGGAAATGTGAGCTTTACTCCTGCTGTTATTTGATTACATTTGGAATCTCATATCCCTCAGGTACCTGTACAAGAACACATTTTATTCCTCCATTCTGCAATCTTCTGATCATTATATGCTTTATTTACCAAGGATTCCTCAGTGGTTGAGCTGCAAACTGATCCTTGATAACCGTTTCAGCTTATAACCACAACTCCCTTTAAAGCTCTGATGTCTCATATACTCGCTTGCCTCAGCCATGAGGTGCCTCTGCTCCTGGAAGCACTTTCCTCCTGCCTTTTGGCTTTTTTCTCGCTCTTTTTCCAGCTCCTCGTGCATGTCATGCAGTAGTTGTCGCAGAGCACCGTCTTCTTGTTGGTTCTTCTTTCGAGCTTTTCGGCCTTGCTGTCCAAAATTAACACCCTCATTATCATCAACACCATTCTCCATATCAAGCACCTTGTCCTGCTGCAGTTCCTCACATCTACGGAGAGGGAAAAAAAACCCATTTATTTACAGCTGAGAATCTAATATGCTCAGTTAAACATTCATGCCAGCACAATAATGACTGAGACAATGGCTGGAGCTTTACTGTCTGCGCAGGCCTGCGTTCTCCTTGTGTAGTTCCCTAACGAGGGCCAGAAGGGTCGCTGGATCAGGACCACCTCCATACACCAGACCCAGTGGGTAGTGGATCCTATTTGGAAAGAAAAGGAAACAGTCATTGGTTGTCGAAGAGTCTGAACCTGCAGCAGACACGTTTTTATTTTTTTAAATCGTTTTGGCTCATCAGAGGTGCAGATAAAATTTCTTCCCTGTAATGTCTTCCATATTGATTTGATGATCAGTATCTAGGTTATCAGTGTGACCAAAGGCAATATACTTTGAGAACAACAAAAAAAAATGTTATCCAAACTTCCCAGAACTCTCTGAAGCTTGTTATATTCAAACAGAATACTTTTCTTTTTCTTTTTTTGCTCCTAATCTTTTATTGCTTTTCAATAACAGTGGAAAGATAACAGAGAGAGAAAAAAAAAAAATGAGAGAACACAAAACACTATTTAGCATAAGGTACCAATTGTAAGGGAAAATTGGTTAATTGAAAGAAAATTCAGGAGGACAAAAAGAAATAGGGATAGGAAGGAGTTAACACCTGTCAAACTCAACGGAATAGATGAGGATGAGGTATCTTTTGGAGTGCAAAGAAGACGATTTGAATGCTGGAGGCCATGCTGATGCACCCAGCTTAGAGCGATGCAGCACTTCAAGGTCTGCATATGTCAGGAGGTCTAGGCTGACAGAATCACTTGTCTGCAGGAGGAAAAAACAAAATACAATGTGGGTAAGATCTTGGTTGTTCTGCATTGTCTAACACAGGCCTGGGTTATTTACTGTCAAAATATGCAGCTACAAACATGACTTTTGAACGATTCTGATCATCCAATCACTCATCATAAACTTGCAATCATGGTTTGGAGTCGTCTGTCTGTTAGCATGAGATTAGATTTATGTCAAGGCATAAAATGAGGATGTTTTTTGGCAAGCTGATCTTCAACCACAACTCCACATTTTCCACAAACATTTGCCACATGCCCACAGCCGAGTGTAACTTAGCCTGTAATCAGGCAAGCATGCAACCTCATGTAATTTGATTTGGGTTACGCTTTCATCTGATATAGGAAGAAGATAATATTTTGGCAGAGCTCAGATCAAAAGACCTTACTGTAAATATCTAAGAAATATCAAAATCTAAAATCAAAAAAAATGACACCAACTCCAGGATACAAAAACAACAGCACCCAGAAGAACACTGCTGTGCTAAATATTTGCGTTTTGAATCACGCTGATAGGCCGGATCTCCATTCCTTCACCAACATCTACTCGTATACCAAACTCATCCACCAATTTTTGTCATAACCCGTCCACAACCTTTTGAGATATCTTGCTATATATCATTTTTGGTCCAATCTCTCAATGGTGAAGAATCACTTAAAAATTTATAGCACCCAGACCCAGATCCAGATCTTCACCAAAATCGAAGTGATTTGTCCTTGTGACATACCCAACTTGTCCACCAAGTTTCGTCTGAATCTGTCCACAAATTTTGAGATATCTTGCTATGTATCACTTTTAGCCCGATCTCTCAATGGTGAAGAATCACGAAAAACAATTAACAAATCCGGATCTTCACCAAAATTGAATCAGTTCTTCCTTGTCACACACCCAACGTGTCCACCAAGTTTCATCTGAATCTGTCTACAACTTTTAGAGATATCGTGCTATATATCGGTTTCACCCAACCTCTCAATGGTGAAGAATCACTTAAGGCTAAGCGCATGTAAGTGGTTACCACTCTGTTTCAAAAATGTCAAAAAATGAAGATTGTCCCATTGCCTTCTCACTACATTTTCCTGAAAGTGTAAGTCTAACTGAGTTCAGAACAAAAAACCGAATAGCTTAATTACATATATATATATATATATATATATATATATATATATATACATATATATATATATATATATATACATATATATATATATACACATATATATATATATATATATATATCGAAATATGATACTTTGAAGAAGGGGTACCTATTCTGATGGTTTTGCGAGTTTTCAATGAAATTACCTCATTTTTCTTTTTTGGCAAAATAAATGAAGGTCATAGTATGCAACTTATTCTAGCAACTAATCTAATAATCAAAATACCAATTTCTGGGATTATTAAGAAATAATACATACCTATTATTTTATTACTGCTCTATTCAATGACTGTCAGATGCTGAAAAGCACTAAAAGAGAGAAGATTTATCGAACAAATTCTTGGACGTAAATTTTCAATTCAATCAATTCTGGGAGTAATAAAAAGCTCTCTAAATTCTCCAAAACTGTTTTAACTGCCTTCTGAATTAATAAAATATTTTTGAAATACCTGGAAAAATATTTTAAAATTTTTTAAAGAAAATGGATTTTTAAAATCAAATTAAAAAAAGTGTGACGTGCAGTCGGACAAAAATGCAAAATTACTCTAAACCAAAGCCATGCATGTTTTCAATATTTTTTTATACTCTTATATCTATATCACTGTGCCCCATTTGTAAATAAATTTTAGTGAAAATAATCTGATGCACCAAAGAATAAAAGCATTTAAAAATAAAAAAATAAAAAAATAAAAAAAAAAATAAAAAAACTTGACGTGCAGTCGGACATTTGGGTTGGAAAGTTCGGTCAAGCCGCTGTTAAAAGTATCCACCCGGATCAGCTCAATTTTTTTTTACATTGTTTAATTATTGGTAATAAGTTGAATAATTTAAGAATGTAAATTAGAGTTATTGATAAACTAGTCATTTTGTTAGGAGATCTCATAGTCCCAGGCTCTAAAAGGGCAATAAAACAAGAAAAAAAAAATAAAAATATGCCAGAATGTGCATATATCATGTGAATCCACCACTGACCGACACAAATGCTGATTTTCTCAGATGGTGGGTGACAACCCTTTGATTCCGATGAGAAATTTCATATAGAATGTTTTATATGTTGTATTTTTGCATGGTCTAATATATGTCATATTTTAAGGTGAAATAAGAAAAAAGGCCAATACTGGGCATGTATATTCAATAAAAATCCTGTAGATTCAGTAATATACATCATAGACCCATGAACCTATATATTTTAAGGACTTATGGAACACTGTCTGTGCAATGAACCAAATTTCATGACCAGTAGTAGTCTTTGTGACTTTCAAAAATGCCACTCAAGTCAGGGTATGCCCTAAAATAGGGGTGGTAACCAGTTACATGCGCTTAGCCTTAAACAATTCTCGAAGTCAGATCCGGATTCGGATCTTCACAAAAATCTAATAATTTCGTCTTTGTCACACACCCAACCTGTCCACAAAACTTCATCCAGATCTATCCACAACTTTTGGAGATATCCTATACACAGACACAGAAAGGGGTGAAAACATAACCTCCTTCACGTTCGGTGGCAGAGGTAAATATCCTGCTACATATCGTTTTTGGCCCTCTCAATGGTGAAGAATCACTATAAAAATTAAATAATTATATTGTATCCGGATCCAGATTTTCACCAAAATTGAATCAATTTGTCCTTGCCAAACATCCAACCTGTTCACCAAGTTTCCTCTGAATCCAACCACAATTTTTTGAGGTATCCTGTTATGGATCGGTTTACCCCTTTCTCTCAATGGTGAAGATCACTTAAAAAATTATCAGATCCGGATCCTGATTCAGATCTTCACCAAAATCGAATCAATTCTTCCTTGTCACACACCCAACATGTCAACCAAGTTTCGTTGAAATCCGTCCCCCCTTTTTGAGATATCCTGCACACAAACAGACAAAGGGGTGAAAACATAACCTCCTTCACCTTCGGTGGTGGAGGTAGTAATAAATGGAAGGGGCTGGTAAATGATGACAACTATAATCATTTATGGAGGTATGTCGCTGTAGATCTGTTCAAGATTAGGATTTAGCCAGAAACTATTGTTGTTTCAAGGTTGGTTACATAATCCCTGTTATGTGATGGAAAGAGCTGGCAGGATAGCAAAGAGGTACGCACACGCATATCTGAGCTGTGTAGCCTGGGTGTCCGAGCTGTGTAGCCTGGGTTAAAATCTCGACTCGGCTATAAACTGTTATCCTGGTGTTTCGCATGCAAACCGATTCATTAATATGTGCCATTCCCCTCCGATGAACATTGCATTGTCCTTTCTGCCAGCATTAGTTATTGGATGTGAAACAAAATCCCATGGTGCCTTTCACAAAGATTAGGAGAGTTATCTCAGGCACCATGACCAAATTTACAAATTTCTGCCAGGAAGTGTCGGGCACAGCCACGCCGTCAGCAGATGGTCCAACGATCGCGTCAATTCAAAATTTAATCTCAGTGCAATATATGTTTGCCAACGGTGACGTGGTGTGGGAAAGCAAAAACTTTCCAAAAAAGTTTCTCAAGTTCAAGAGCTTGGACAATGTACATTACACAGACAGTATTAGTCTCTATATAATGGAGGGAAAGAACTGTACGTTGGATGCATGATGAATGTTGTATGTTTCATCTACTCCTCCAAGAGGATCTGACTCTAACCAAAGTCAGAGTAGTTTCTGTGTAGTTTCATTGCATGTGTAGTTTCTGAGAAGAAAGCAAATACCTATTTTGGGGTGCACTTCCTGTAGACCACCTTTGGGACAGATTTTTTTTTTGACGTTATCAACAAAATTTGGAACATATGGTGGAGAACGTTGTGGTAAAGTTTCATTGAAATCTGATGTGTGGTTTCAGAGAGTAAGTTGCAATAATTTGTAGACGGACGGATGGACTGATGGACGGATTGCGTGCCATCCCATTAGCTCCCTGGAACGACGTTCCAGGTGAGCTAAAAATCAAGCAGCACAATACTGTAAAACACAATATTATTGCGGACCCAGGGTCGGGGGCTAAGACCACGAGGGGTGAACTAACTCGGGTTCCCACCGGACTCGCAGGCCGCTGCACACAAATAACTTTGACACGGAGGGTCGCGAACACCAATAACTACCACGTGACTTAGGGTCCTCTGTCTTATACCATTTATCTAAAAGGTCACGTGATCTAATTACTGGGGAACATGCTCTCGGTACGCACTTGCTTAAACTGGATCACCTTAAGAAATCAGATTCAGCCGAGCGGAACTGACAAGCATGCACAGGCTATGAAACAGATTGTTGGGGAATAACGTCCCGGCTAAGTTAGAGTGTGGGCCATGCTGGACCAATGGAAGAAAACATGAAAACGAGCTGGGAACATTTCTATATAACACATTTATTTAATGAAGAAGAGAGGAAAGGTATGTGGCACAGTGAATGGGGTTTTATTTTAAGTACAGCAGGGGATAGCAAGGGATTTGTGGGGTGCAGCAAAAGACAACTTACACAGAGGACATGGAGGATTATCCAGACTACCTTCTACAATCTTACTTAATGCAAGACAGGCACCATATATCACACACACACACACACACACACACACACACACACACACACACACACACACACACACACACACACACACACACACACACACACACACACACACACACAGTTAGATAGCCCAGAAAGAGAGAAAAAGGTGAGGATAAGTTTGGCGTCAAGAAAAAGGCATCCATTAAATTGTTTGTTGAATGGCATGCGTGCTTGGTGTATATGACGGCTCAAAGGAAAGGGTTCGAATGGAGGTCGGAGTAAGGATTGAAGATAATATATATATATATATATATATATATATATATATATATATATATATATATATATATATATATATATATATATATATATATATATATATATATATATATATATTAGACCTTACTACGAGTCCCACATAACGCAATTCGTCCCGTTTACCCACTACACATGAGGGAAGGACAAACTACACGAATACTAGTGAAGTAACTACCTGAGGATCACTATTGTTGGGTGCCATTGTCTTTGAGGGATGCGGTTTTACAGAACTGCAACAATATTATACGGAGTGATACAGAACTAGCATTAAGTTTTGGATCCACATATGGCAAGTATAAATCCTAAAACACAAAGGTATCATGTGATTCGGAAAGAAGCTACAACGGCACTTGGTGGCGCGCATACCTCCACTAGGCTGAACAGTTTATGTTTTGTATCCCACTGATAGGTCGGATCTGCATCTGGACCTGAACCAACATCAAATCAGTTTGTTATTGTCACCTAACCAACTCATCCACCTAGTTTTGTCATAACTCATCCATAACCTTTTGAAATATGCAATAACGTTTTTGGCCTCCATCTCTCGATAGTGAAGAATCACTTAAAAAAATTAAAAAAATTCTCCTTTCCAGATTGGGATCTTCACCAGAATCGAATCAATTTGTCCTCGTCACAAACCCAACCTGTCCATCAAGGTTCGTCCGAATCCATCCACAACTTTTTTTTGAGAGTGCCGTTCTCGTTGGTATTGTAATCGCCATAGTGTTGTCTAATCTGGGTTAATTTCCCAGATTAGTTGATTTCCTGTCTAATCTGACTCTAAACTGTGATCCAGGTGCTCAAGAAAACATGTCGTTGCATCACAAGGCAAGCTGCCTTTTCAGAAAAGACGAAGTACCATTCTTTCAGAGTATCAGTGAGTACCATCCCAAATGGGATTACGAGTGTGTGAACATTCCATGATGTCAGTTTAAAAATGATGTCAGCCACGTTGTGCAGGTATGCAAACCAAAATTCCTGCCTTCGGGTTCCCACTGGGAAATCAGTGTATTCCTTGCCTGAGAAGCATTTTCTTTCCAAAGAAAAGAATGCACTCAACGACAAAAGCTCTGCAAAAGTGAAGGAATAATATACACTTCAATATTAACGGAAGCTCAGGAATAATTTAACTTATAGATGGGCCAGATCAGACATCGAATTGTACACAAGTACATTTTCACATCACTAATTTCAACTGAATGCAAATTGAGCAATCATCAATCTCCTTAATTTGAATAAAACAAAACTTACCTTGTTTATAGCAGACTCAAGCATGCTGCAAAACACAGGGAACTGCTTGAAGTTGCCCGTCTTATGGGTTAGATCTTCAATATCTGCCAACAGCAAACAGGTAGCAGGTCAGGGGAAGGCAAAGCAAGGGAAGCGTAAGCAGGTTGATTTTGGTATCAAATGGTCATCTAATATTTCTATATGTTGCCATATACCTATGGGTGTAGTTTGCAATGCTCCGACAGTGAATATCTTCATAATAACAGCTCAGAAGGGCAGTGTTGAGCGATTAGCTATTCTTTTTAACCTCCCAAATGGTTAATCATACAGGCTAACTTCACCACGGAAGTGAATGAGTACCACCTTGTTTATAATGAAACATTTTATTGCAGGCATACAAGAACAAAGAGTAAATGGCACAGAATAATAAATAAATAAATGTGAATCACTCGTGCTATGGACTATGAGGGGAAGTTAAAAGGCAAGAGGGATGGATAAGATCAAACGGGATTGGAAGGATTAAAAGAGTAAAAAATAAGATAATTCCAGCCTGATAATAGGGTGCTTGGAGGGAATTTGGATATGAGGGAGAGCCAAGAAGAGCAGATAGGGAGGATGGAGGTGGGGACTGTAAGAGGAGGGGGCTGTTTCAGCTGACTCGCACTGTGGCGAATAAAGAGCTTTTGACACAGTGGAAGAGCCTTTGGAGGCATCAGCAGCTGAAAGAGTAGCATAGTGGGGCCAAGTAGGGAAGCCCTGAGGGCTTTTGAGGAACATGAACCACTTTGAGCCTCATGCAAGAACAAGTGCCCATAACTGTGCCTCACTACAGCCACATGCCATGACTTGATCTTCATTGTAATGCCATGACTCACCCATCAGGTCAAATTTCTCCAACCGTCATTGACCAGTCACTTAAGTTGTCTCTTCTCATACTCTATCTCATTATCTTTTTTACCCCCCCCAATAACCCCAACTAACCAAATTATTATTCACAGGTTTCTGTTTCTGTTTCCAACTCCCTTTCTCCTCTCCTCTCCTATTTAGTCATTCCCTTGTTTTATACCTCTCGTGACGATGTCGCCAGTAGCATTATGTCTTTGGGTAGTCTGTCCATCCGCCCGTATGCATGTAGATGCGAATTTTCCCTGTTTTCTCTGCAAACGCTTATCAGATTTACACGAAATTTTGATCATAGATGCAACTGATCATGCAGAAGTTTTTGATGATAATTATGACGTCATAGGTCACGTGGGGTGGCAGCCACATTGTAAAAACGGGAAAACTTTGGACTTCTCCGAAACCGCAAGGATGAAAAAAATTGAAACTTTGCACCTTGGCAACTACTCTGCATGGGGAATAAGACAAATTTGACTATGACATCATCGGTGAAGTGAACGCTGCATTCGATCAGGATGAAAATTTGTGAGGTTCATTAAACACAGAAAAAATTATGACATCATCCATCACGTGGTTTGGCAGCCATATTGTTAAAAAAAAATTTCCAAGGAAAAAAAAATTCTGCAGAACCGCTTTACAGATCAATGTGAAACTGCACACAAATGATCAACTATCCATACTGAATAAAGTTTGATAATTATGATGTCATAGGTCATATGGTCTGGAAGCCATCTTGGATTTACCTGAAAACCTTCAAAAATCTTCTTCTCCAGAACGGCTGGACAGATTGAGAGGAAACTTCACAGACATGTCCTCCATGACTTGCGGATGTTAGGATGACAAAGAATAATTGACGTCATGTGGTTTGGTGGCCATATTGGATTGAAGAAAATATTAAATAATGTTTTCTCTGGAACCACATATCCAATCAGGTCAGGTCAGGTCAGGTATGGGAGCATGCGCCAGAGCAGTGCGTCGCTGCGTCCATATTCCACCAGTACTACAGTGGCCTCCGTCTGGCCATTCCCCAGGCAGATACCTGGCCCATCCCCATCTCCTTGAGATGCCGAGCAACCCACTGCAACCACGAGGCATGTGGTCGGCCCGATCGAAGTAAAATTTACCAAGCATCATCAAACCATATACCTGCACACAGTGTGGAAATTATGATATCATAGGTCATGTGATGTGGCAGCCATATTGGATAGAAAAATGAACCTTATCCAATCAAAACTAAACTTCACACACGTGATCCTCTTCCAAATCTTGGACAGAGTACAAATTTTCAATGCCATTGGTTACGTGGTTTGGTCAATTTTCAATGCCATCACTGTGGTAATGGTTCAATCGGGACTGTGGTAACGGTTCACGGCAAATTACAGGGAGATACGGGCCGGTACATGTTCACTTTAGTGGTGGACATGTCCAAACAGGGAGTGGTGTCTCCTTGCAATATCTAGAGGGATTAGGTCAAGTCGAGTGATCACAAATGGTCCCATATGAGACTCAGTCACACAATCAAACCCCAAGGCTGTGGCATTGACATCACATATGAAAAGCTGGCAGGGTGTCTTGGTCCTTTTTCAGAAGTGTCCAGGTCTCACAGCCATAGAGGAGAACAGCAAGGACGCATCTATCTACTATACTAAAAAATAGAATATGTTTGTATGTGTGCGTTTGTTTGTTCGTCCTTTATAGGCGGCCGAACCGTTGGATGGAATGAGATGAAACTTGGCATGAGTGATCCTTGGGACATGAGAACAGACATGGGGGATCAAGTTCAAGGTCAAAGGTCACGGGGTCAAGGGGTCAAGGTCACCGGGTAACTTCAATTTCTCAATTTCATCCGATCGAGACGGGACCAACGCCATTCGACAGATAATCAAAATTAAATGACAGTTAATTGACCACATTCACTTCTGCCTTCCGGTTTTCGAGTTATGACATCATAAATTGACTAAAACGTCAATTTTTCATGTTTGTTTGTCCTTTATAGATGGCCAAACCGTTGGATAGAATGAGATGAAACTTGGCATAGGTGATCCTTGGGAACGGACATAAGGGGATCAAGGTCAAGGTCAAAGGTCACGGGGTCAAGGTCACCGGATAACGTCCATTTCTCAATTTCATCCGATCGAGACGGGACCAATGCCATTCAACAGATAACTGTACCCGCCCATGGGCGGGTACTTTGCTAGTATATTACTAAAACTCTCATCTTGTATATATGCATGTATGTATGCATGTTCCTGAAATACAGCCAAAATGGTACACGATAGAAAAAAATTTTTTGGCTCACCCTACTCACCATTCCCCTGCGGTGTGCAGTATCAAGTTTCGTTAAAATCGGGCAACAAAAAAATTATTCAAAAATCAATTCCCGATTCAGTCAAGTTCTCTTCGGGAGAATTTGATCCATGCAAACAACCTCAGTGGTGTAGTTTGCTGGAGCCATCTTCTTTTTCTTTTTCTTTTTAATGATTTTTTTTATCAACCGCTGTCAACGGGAACCCAACAGGTTCACGGGTTCACGGGTCGTCCAGTGTTCTATAAATGCGGAGTTTCATGGAAAACAAAAGCCATGGTGTGTGAAATCCGAAGACTCCAAATATCAGTAGCAGGCTTGTCCGAAGCTAGAATACCTGGAAGTAGACATGAGCAAGTGGGCAATTACACTCTCATTCATTCGGGAGAGTCGCAGCACACCATGGAGTATCCCTCTTATTGGCAAGAGATATGGGCCGCACATTGATGCCATGGCACATAATATAGATCAGTTTTAATTATTTAAGGATTCTGCAGCGATCTTTAATTTCACCACACACTCCTAAAACTGTTAAGAACAAACCACCAGAAAAAATCATTCATACACCACCTTGAGATGGAGTAATGCAAAGGTAACATTAACATCGAAACACTCCAACAAGGATTAAAAGTTTGACCCTCTGATGTTCGTCACTTTGGAGTTTCGGTCGGATTCATAAACTTGAGACCTCACAACCAGGTTGTGTTCCACTTTGGTTTTTAAATACTTGACATGCTGCTTCTGATAACCCACAATGTAATTATTTATTATTTTTTTGTATCCAGCATTGAGGCTTGGAGAAGAGCTATCACACAGAACAGAGGATCAGGATGTAACAGAATGAAAACAATAGGAAGGAGGGAGGCGGTGGGGGGTGGGAAGGGGAAGTACACATTATCAGGGTGAATACAGCCACAAACTCTTGATCACAGAAATGGAAGGAAAAAAAATGGAAACTTGGAAGATGGGCATTTGGGGAGAGTTAATGGGGGTAGAAAAAGATCATGGTTGCGGATAGGGGATGATCTGAGATGGTGGTGAGCAGCCGTCTTGAAGAAGGAGACTGAGAAAATTTATTCCACAGGTTTGGGGGGGGGGGGAGGAGGGGAAGAAGAACGAATGAGTGGAGGTGAGCAGTGATCCAGGATTTTGGAAGTTTCACCAGAAGGGGTTTATGGTGGACCATGTGCGCCCTGCCGAAACCTGAGGGGTACAGAGCACGGAAAGAGCAGAGGGTGCAAAACCAGAAAGGATGCGTTGGAAGACAGAGAGAAACCACCAACCTGTCTGCAATGGGAAAGTGATAGACCCAAAGACTCAGCTTCATCACAGGAGATTCCAATGATCCATCGTTTCTGTCGAAGTTGATTTCCTCTTTAAGCATTTGTAATTGTTGTGAATGAATAAAGACTCACTCACAAAATATGAATTGAACAGAATGCCATCGGTGAAATGCTGCAGTTGAGAGGATTCCATTGTAAACATGATTATCCATGTATTCTGTTACATTTGCTTTCTAGAAAACATACATCTGCCTTCAATTGATATCGATTTGTGATTTTGATCTTCTTGCGTATGGCAGCTCAGCTGCCGGGGTAGCTATCATTTCTTGGAAGCGCGACTGTGTCGCTGATGCAGTGCCCTCTATCAGTACACACTGGTACTCATTTTGCCGACCTCGGAAGGATGATAGGCTGAGTCAACCCCATGGTGTATCAATTCAGCAGCCAACGGGGCTTGAACTCAGGAACCAAGAATCCCAAGCCGCCACCCTAACCACCAAACCAACACCAGGCTCTGTGATTTTGATTAAAACGACGTAACAACCTGGAAATGTTGCAGAAGTTCCAGGAAGACTCAAGTATATCAATTAGTACATGAATAAACATAACTCGAGATATTTATCATTTTGTTCACAAATTTAATGTATATATATATTGCATGGCTTTTGTGTTGCGCATCACTCGGAATGTCAGAATGTAACGTTGTTCTTTATCAACGCCGAGAATGTGCCGCAGTAATGATTCACTCCCTTGATCTGTGTAACTGGTCCGTACCTGCAAACCCTGTTGGACCTTGAAGGGGCTGTCTTGGTCTTTTCTGATTGGCTGTACTTGGGCTTTGCCGACTGGAACCAACATTGTTTCGATTCTGTTTCACTCCTTTCCCAGTAGCAGAAAGTAGTTATTTTGATTTCAAACTTTGGGGAAAGTTACTCTTCCCCAGATGAAAGGCTATTTCTCTTTTATCCTGCTTCTTCAATCATTCCCCCCCACTCGTCTCTGCTTTGATATATATTGTTACGTCTGGGGGGGGGGGGGGTATGCATGTAAAGGGTAATTAGGATGTTTAATTAGGTATGCCATGCTGTTCGAGTTTACCAGGATCTCGATGTAATAAGTAGCAATTCAGTGGTGATAAGTTGTCTAGTAAATGTCCATTTCTTCAAGGGGGAAATGATAATTGTCACGTAATTAGATAGGGAGACGGGTTAGGGTAGGTGTGTCTGCGTAAACCCTTTTAGTATTCCCTGGAGGCTTGCTGTGACGTAACAGGACAGTGCTGCGGATGACTCCGCCCCTTGATCACGATTGGCGGAAGGCGACGGCGGAGGGCCAATAAAACGGCTCGATTGGAAGTGACGAGGACTCGAGTATAAAACGGTTCTGTTTGGGAAAAGAAGGGGAGGAAGTCATAAAAAGAAAGCGTCTGGTCGAGGCTGGGGTCTCGGAGCATGCTCTCTCGTTGCGCTGGTTCGTTCCTTGATTCGTCGTGTCTCGTGGCCTAGCTGTGCCTCGTGCCTCACCTCGGTTGGCTCTGGAGTTCTGCTGGCTCGGAGTACAGGACCGAACGGCGGGCGGACCTGCCTCCCTCTCCTGCTCGCATATTGGTGCCAGAACTGGCTCCCTGGCGGCTGTGAGCGGTCTTGGGCCTACACCAGGAGGTCGACACCACCAGGAACAGCACCACGGTGTCTCCTGCCCCTGACGAGCGCAACGCCGGCTCGTCCGGCGACAATCCAGGGACTGTTGCATCGACACCACGGGCAAGCCTGACCACCAGCTACGTTTTGTGTGTGTGTGTGTGTGTGTGTGTGTACCTGGCGCCTTAGAGGGTTTGAGATTTGTATATCCATTGGAATTGTTTGTGTTTTCCCCACGCCCGAACCCACACCACCATCCCGTCGAATCGCCCCGGATCCCTCCTCTTGCCGAGTCTTATTATTATTTCTGGTTAGAGAAATAAACATTATTAACTCAGTGAAAAGCGACTCGTGCCACCTTCCTCGTCCCGTTTGCTGTAGAGCGATTAAAACCGCCATCTTTGGGTTATAAAAAAATAAACCGCCTCCATTGTTTCGGCTCATTCTATGTTGGCGGGACTGTTCAAGTCCCGTGGACGTCACAATATATATATATATATATATATATATATATATATATATATATATATATATATATATATATATATATATATATATATATATATATATTGTTGCGAATTCGCGCCCACCGGCGTGCGATCGTCCACGCAACTCGAATCGCGGCATGTCGCCCACCGGACGGACAATTCAGTCGTGGCCCTCTTGGAACAACGCCGGGAGCTAGTCACGGGTGGGCCTTTCGACCTCACCACAATCGTGCCAATCGGCCCACCCGCGTAGGATAGGGTTGTTCACCAAACTCGACCTACCTAAGTACCTACGCGGATGGTTAATCGGGCGATCGTACCTTGTCGCAGGTCGACTTCGGACACGAACCACTTAAGCGGTTCATTCCGTACTGCAGAGATAACTGAGCGGAGTTATCGTCGACCTCGACGGTTCAGATTAGTTACCGGGAACTTACACCCACTACCAATCTCTTACGCGATGCAGGATGGAGAGTCAACAAAAAGAAAGGAGACGAAGCAGAGCGGGAACAGTTCAACAAGCAAGCATTTTATTGCGCGACACACGGACACAAAGCAAGCACGTATATTCAGTCACAGTAATAATAATAAAAGGGCACGTATTCAAGCACAGAAAAAAAACAGTAAGAGAGATACTACCAACTAAGACCGACACACGGCAACACGTACGCAGTTTTACTTAACAGACGGCGCCACCACAAGCATTTACACAAAAAGCAAAGGAAAAAGAAAGCCACCCTCATAGGCGAGGAGGCAGACAGGTCCGTAGACCAAATGTACGTGGATCCTGGGAGGATCGGCCAGGTCCACGCGACCGAGGAGGTCTTACCTGCGTCCTCGTGACGCGATGGCGGGCAAGCCGCAATGTTCGCGCTGCTGCGCCCCGACTCCGTGCCCTGGCGTGGTCGGCGAGTCCTCTCCGACGTGCTCCGCGCGAGCGGTCCCGTGGGCACCACGTTTAGGGTGGGGTGGACGGGGGCCCCCCTCGGCACTATCTCAGCACGAATGGGGGGGCGGAATCGTTGATGCTCAGGGAGAGGGGTATGGCTGGCTGGCCTGGATCTCGCAACAAGTCAAGCGACCCCCACACCGCAACCTCGTCACCGTCCGCCGTCTTCCCTGCAACTCCTCCACAACTTCTCTCCAAGCTCAACTCACCCTCTCTACTCCCGCCGCACGAGTCGCTTTGCGATCGTCTCTTTATCGGTCTCAGGAGGAGCGGATATGCAAATATGCGGATCAAAACGCGATTGGAGGCGGGGCCACGCCACCCTCTGTTCAGCCATTGGTCGGGCAAAAAGGGGCGTCAACCTCCCTTGATCCGCATATTTGCATAAACGGACTTCACATACACGTGCTTGGAGGCGGGGCCAAGCCGCCTCGCGTTCGCCCATTGGACGGAGGGAAGTGGGCGTGAAGCATTTTGGATCCGAATTTTCCCCTCGGAAAGGCCGCCATTCGCGCTCGCGGCTCGGTGCGTTTGGCACCAATCGCCGAACGGGCCCGAGACAGCCCGACGTTCAGTGTTCACAGGTGGTGCGGTTGTTGGTTGTGAAGGAGAAAGGCGAAGGTGGTGGAGGGTTTTCTGTAGTGGTTTGGTGGTTGGCGGGCGTCGTTTGGGAATGGCGGTGAAGCGATGTTTGCGGGATGGAGTTGTGAAGGTAAAGGTAGTGGCCGTTTGCGTTGTTGGCGGCTTAATGGTCGAAAATAACAATAGAGAAAGAAAAAATGGCTAACTGAAGGATCGCAGCCCGAATGGATCACATAAATTCCCTCTATAGAACGGGTGTGGGCTAACTACACATGGACTTAGAGATATCTCACCTGAGGACTCTTTATGAAAAAAAGAAAAAAAAACCCGCGACCTTGGCATTATCAGCACCAGGCTTGACAAAACATTGTCCTCTTCCGTGCTGCAGCAGTTGCGAGGGGATGCAGAAGCATCTGCTGGTGATCAATGTCATCACTGCTGCTTGCACGTGGTCATGGAGGCGTGGGCCGGACACGAGAAGGATTGACAGACTGAGAGCTCTTTCACGATTCTGTGGGTTGTGGTGCATGGCCGTTCTTAGTTGGTGGAGCGATCCGTCTGGTTGATTCCGATAACGAGCGAGACTCCGACACGCTAACTAGTTCCGCGACCCCGGTGTGGCCGGCGGACTAACTTCTTAGAGGGACGAGCGGCTGCAAGCCGTGCGAGATGGAGCAAACTGTGTGAGACCCCCTCCACTCGATCTGTGGGTGGTGGCATATCGTTACACTGAGTCTTTGTTCGAGCCTTTGCTTTAGGTGTGAAATTCGATTCATATGCAGATTCAAGAGGACGAGATAGAAATGTGATTGGTATTTGTCACGTGATCACACGCGAGTCTGAGATGCAATGCTGTTTAGTGTATGTGTTGAAGCCATGACAGAGTAATGCAAACTGTGGGTTTTGCCTGTCAGAGTTTTTTTTCCTTTTTCTTCCCACTGGATGTGGAGAGAACTTCCTGTTCCTCGTTCCTTGGTGTTTGTGGCGCACCCTCTCGACTGAATCTGTTTAAAGTGAAGTCCATTTAGGAAAAAGTGTTGAAGTTTTATTTTACAACCATCGGGATTTTGAATAAATTGTGAAATAACAATTGTGAATGTGGATATACTGTATGTGATTTAAATGTAGAAACGTGATTTGGAATGATTTTAATGATTTGATGATGTTTAGCACGTGGGGCAATTCACAGATAATAGATGATTCCCTCGGATGGACGTTGAAATATTGTTTTATTCGTCTGCGAATGTTGAGGTTACCTGAACTTGTGCTGGGAAGGCAATGGCAAACAACCCAGTGTAACCATTTGATCGATTCAGTCAAGGTAAATTCATGATTTAATTGGATAGATGCTGAAGATTAAATTTTTCATTTATGGATTTTAAAAGGAAATATTTTGTTTTGACCAAAAAGTTGTTTAAGAGAGTTTGGATGTTTATTAGTCTGAAGTTTAAGATGCTTTTCTAAGACTGGGATAAAGATTGTGGAGGGTGAAGTTGCATGTGTAGACAGAGTGTTTGAGCTGAAATTTAAACGATATTCGCCTGATAACAGATTTGACAAGTGATTTGACAATTTTTGAACAACTGTTTAAAATGATTTATTTGTTTTGATAAAAGAAAATGGATTCGTAATTGAGAAGGTCAGAGGAAGTGATAGATGGTTTGTGTATGTGAATTGGGAAAATGGCAGCATGTTTGCTGTTTTGGTGAGAGAGAAGTGGATAGATGGAGAAATGTCAGATTTAAAATGTCGATGGAAATAGCAAATGAGATGGACGTTTTGAGTATACGTACAACTGGGATTTCTGTATATTTTAGCATGTTGTTTTGGGAAATAACAAGGAAAGGGATTAAAATATTGATATGACATATAATGCAAGTTAAATGCTTCCATAACAATCTTTGTTAGTCTTGTAGAACTACATGTGCCCATGACGTTTATTGATTGGTGTTTAATTGATGCTTTGTTTGTTTCGGAGTGTTGAAAGCGGTCTTTGAAGCAATGTACGATTTCATCTAAATGAAGTTTCCACACAAAGATTGGACGATGGGAGAAGCCAGATTTGGGTGATTGAGCATTCAACACATGATTATGTCCCTTCCTGAGGAGATAAGATGGAGCAATGTGGGAAAAGAAAGAAAAAACCCACTGAGGAGAAGGTTGAGCAAAGTCTTAACGTCGGCGTTGTGTGGTGCCTGCATGGAGGAATGTTCTCAGCCACACTCTCGATTGCCGCTCTGCAAATACATCATGAACTTGCTGTGGTCACTTCAATGTACGACAGGCCTGGAGTTCCACACTGCGCTCCTTCAACCCAGTGTCCGGCCCAAGCTTGTACTTGCCCACATCTACCTTCTCCTCAGCTCAAGGAGTGCTTCGATTGTGTTTCCCGTTGGGTGCCGCTCTATCCACACCCTGACCTGTTTATCTTCTGACTTCGGGTAGCATGTTTTGAATGTGTGACATGCTGATGAACAGGCCATAATTAAATGGAAACTCACTCATTTTCTGATATGAGCACACGCTGCCATTGTTGATTGAACTTTAATAATGGAAATCTTTTCTCCTTCAGGAATGGGACATGGTAATCATGTGTAAGAAAAATTATTCAAATTTTCCTTAAAAAAAAAAAACGGGGGAGTGTGGGGGAAAAATTTATATTAATGTATTTTAAATTGTAACAAATGGAGTTTCAGAAATGTAACTTTTATGCTGCAAATTGAATTGGCTGTCATTTCTGGCCAAAAGACTTTTGCCCTAAATGATAAGAAATGTGTTGTTCTGGAGCAGAGTGACCGAGCTGATAAATGAACCTTTGCTTAGAAAATGTACGAAGTGGCTTTTTGTCTTGAGGACACGTCTACAGTCTGGGTGAATATCCCCCAACCTCTCTCTCATGGAAGTATAAATATTTTGAAAGGCACATTGTTCTCAGTACGAGCACGTGAGGAAGTATAGTTTCTCAGTGGCTCGTACTCCTTGGAACTGACCAAGTACCAAGTTAGACTAAAACTCTCTGATGTAATGTAGAAGTGAATTGAATCGGGTTGGTCTAACTGTTAACTAAAGTAAGAATAATATTGCAAACAAAAGGGGATTTTTTAAGTTCATTGTACAAGGGTGAGAAGTGTATGGTGTATAATTAGGAAATAAATTGTTTCACAAGGAAGGACTTGTGTGGACATCAGTTTTATCAGTGTCGATAGGGTTTTTTTTGTAGGATTTTATAATCAAATCGGACAAGTGTTAAACTCTGTTTGAAGTCAAATAGGATTCCACAATCGGCCGGTTAGAATCCTTCAGGAGGACAACGATCACAACAAGGTGGGTTTAAAAAATCCACATCAGTGTAATGCGAATTTCCACAACCGTAACAATATATATATATATATATATATATATATATATATATATATATATATACATATATACATACATACATACATACATACACACATACACACATACATATATCTTCTTCTTCATTCGGCTGCCCCCGTTAGGGGTCGCCACAGCGGATCATCCGTATGATCCGCATAGTGATTTGGCACATATTTTACACCAGATGCCCTTCTTGACGCAACCCTGGTCCCCTCTTACGACACAGGGATATGGTACACCTATTTTAACCAGGGTATACACCGGCCCAGTATACTGGTACTCATTTTGCCGACCTCGGAAGGATGACAGGCTGAGTCAACCCCCTGGTGTATCAATTCAGTGGCCCAACAGGGCTTGAACTCAGGACCTTTTGGATCCCAAGCCGCTGCCCTAACCACTGCGCCAACACCAGGTATATATATATATATATATATATATATATATATATATATATATATATATATATATATATATATATATATATCATATGGCTTGCATTGGAGCATTTGCTACGAGTTTCATTAATGGAAATTTCTCCCGTACGTAATGCATTCGTATTAAAGATTCTCCTTGGCATGCTGAACCCGAGTGGAAATTTTGTTCATTTCTACCGCATCTCCATGGTGTCAAGGTGTGAGGCAGGTGTGAGGCAGGTGTGAGGCAGGTGTGCCAGCCCAGAGCAGTACAGTACGTACTTTGTGTATAATATATATTTGCAAAACACTTGTATTTGGCACGTCATGGACTTCATTTTGTTCTTTTCAGCAAAAAACCAAATCCGAATTTTTGGGAGAGGAAAACAATGCATTCGTTTCTGACCGTTGCTATGGAACGATTTGATCATCACTATGGCGTTTCCATGACAACCATGGCCAATTGTCCTTTGGGAAGGAACCTCGAAACAGCCACCTTTGTGCAAGATGAGCCAATTAAAGTCAGTGTGCCGATTACAGGTCTATTTTGTATTTTTTTTTTTTAATCAAAAGTGCCCCTCTCGGTTTTGACTTGAGATTATGTAATCCTTTTTAAATTTAAACCGCCACTCGCGTCGTCGTCCGATCTACAATGTCCTCGATGCTAAACGAGATTATCCTCAATTATCTTGACTTCGACATATGTATGTATATATATAATATAACAAGAGTTGAAAGCTGAACTCACACGCCGAGTCAAACTCTCCTTGCCAGACCTCGCCCGTGAGTAAATCTTCCGCTCTCAGGGCCAGATGGCCAGGAGGACCGATTCCCAGGCGCAAAGAGAACTCCGCACCGGCGAACACGCAGCGAGACTGCGCACGTAAACCCTCGGCCATTCCCGCGACTTAAACGTAAAAAATAAATAAATAATAGCCTCAAAACCCAGCGCGCCAATCAGAGACGCGGGCTTCACATCGTTGAACCAGCGCCGACAGCGGCCAACGATCGACCATCGTAACAGCCATCCCATTCGTCGACGAGAATCACGTGATTAAACCCTCTTCCTGTGAGACATTTTTGATTGGAAAAAAAAAACAACAAAAAAACACTAAATACGTTTGAAGACGCCGAAGCAGAATTCATGAGGAAACTGAGGCATAAATGAAGTAAAGCTACAATTAAAAAAAAAGATAGTGTGAAGAGAACACTTCGTGAGTGAGTGGAACATATTCATAATGATATTTTATAATAATGAAATGCCGATTTGAACGGATAACACCAAACTCAATGAAATGCAGTAATATTGCTAAGTATTGTCGAGGTGCCGCATTACAGGCTAGCTCTCTCTTTTATATTATATACAGTAGTAAAAAAAAATCCACCAAGTATTATACCCTGTGGTACAATGTAAAGCTCTATACCATTATTCCGCGTTGAGCGGTGTATGCTCAGACAAAGTTGATCTGTTCTCTTGCGATCCGTCATTTAAATATATCTTCACAATTTCGATCATATATTGAGTGAGTCGATACGTCCCTTGTTGAAAATGCAAGATCCGATACAAGGATGAAAGGAGATCGAGTCGAAGGGGAGGAAGCGGTGAAGAATCGCCATGGCGAGCCCTCCAGGCAAGAAGTTGGTGAGAAGCGGGAGCGGCCTTCGCATGGTGGCACAGAGCACCGCGTTGACCAGTCCGTTTACACTGGAGGAGCCGCGCTGGATCGCCGATAAGGACGTAAGCGCGACAATCCGGGGGAAGGCCTTGCTGCTGTCATTACGATGCTTCCATTAATGTTCTTCCTGTGTTCAAAAGTTTGTGGAAAAAGTGTTTCTGAAATAAGAAAAATAAGATTGAAGGGGAGGTTGAGTGGGGTGGGAGACGAAGAAAAGGAGTTGGGGGGAGGGGTGGAGGAGACGAAGAAAAGGGGGTGGAGGAGAGGAAGAAAAGGAGTTGGGGGGAGGGGTGGAGGAGACGAAGAAAAGGGGAGGGGTGAAGGAGACGAAGAAAAGGGCTTGGGGGGTGGAGGAGACGAAGAAAAGGGCTTGGGGGGTGGAGGAGACGAAGAAAAGGGGGGTGGAGGAGACGAAGAAAAGGGGGGTGGAGGAGACGAAGAAAAGGGCTTGGGGGGTGGAGGAGACGAAGAAAAAGGGGGGTGGAGGAGACGAAGAAAAGGGCTTGGGGGGGTGGAGGAGACGAAGAAAAAGGGGTGAAGGAGATGAAGAAAAGGGCTTGGGGGGTGGAGGAGACTAAGAAAAGGGGGGGGGTGGAGGAGATGAAGAAAAGGGCTTGGGGGGGGGTGGAGGAGACGAAGAAAAGGGGGGTGAAGGAGATGAAGAAAAGGGCTTGGGGGTGGAGGAGACGAAGAAAAGGGGGTGGAGATGTGAGGGAAGGAGAGGGGATGAGAGGTGGGTGAGGTTTTAGACGGAAGAAGTGTAGTCGTAGGAGAGGTGAGATGGGGGAATGGGGGAGGGAAGAGGGATGGGGGAGGGGTGGAAAGAGAGGAGAAATTAAAATACAAAGGGTGATATGTGGGAGGCAATGGATGATACTCAGAAGAATTAAATAATAATGAGGAGGAGGAGGAATGAAGAAAAATAATCAGAAGTGTTTTAGACAATTTTTTTGTTGTTGTTGTTGCAAACACTATGTTCTGGCTTTTCAACTTTCTATTTTACTGTTTTCAGATGAGTGAAAGACCGATCTTTCTTTCCCCACCCTTGTTATCCACAGTGTGATCACTGCATGCAATGCAAGGTGAAGTTTGACTTTCTGAAACGAAAGGTAGGCCATTTAATTGAGGTGAAACACAATCCAGAGTATCTTTAACTGTTTGTACTGCAAGCCATACACGATCTTGCCTGTTCACAAGGACATACAATGGGACTCAGGATGTTGAATGACTGGTGGAAATTTGGCCCCATGCCTGCTTTACAAAGGCTTGTCAATTATATTCTGTAATTTGTTAATTTCAGAGGTAATTCAACCAAATTATTATTTCGGTAATATGGCAGTACGAAAGCCAATATTCCACGAGGTGGCGACAGGTGAACTTCAGTGAAGTATGGTATGCTACATAAATAAGGTACCAAACGAAAAAAACTTGGATACAGAAGCCTTGCCATTTGGCTAATTCTTCAAAGCAGTGCAAGTGCCAAGTATTCATGCGAGCGCTGTATTCGAACTCTAACTCGGCGAGTTGCGCTGTCGAGTCCGAGTCAAGCCGGGTTTGCTTGTCAAATCGGAAATGAACTTCGAGATTTTCCTATCACATGAAATGAAAAAAAAATATAAGAGTGTGCGGTACAAATGTGCATTTGTATATGATAGTACATTTCTCTTTGAGAGGTTCAAAACATCTCCCTGGTTATTCTCAGAGAGCTGCCTCAACACCGGCGAGTCGGGCAGTTTACTCGGGCAGATTGGCAGAGACTGCAAGCAGCTCTCTCAATCTCTATCTCTCTATCTCTCTCTCTATATATATATATATATATATATATATATATATATATATATAATATATATATATATATAATATATATATTGTTGCGGTATTCGCGCCCGCCGGCGTGCTGACGGCCACGTAACTCGAATCGCGGCACATCGCCCACCGGACGGACAATCCAGTCGTGACCCTCTCGGACTAACGCCGGGAACCAGTCACGGGTGGACCTTTCGGTCTCACCGCGATCGAGCCAATCAGCCCCCGCGTGGGATAGGTTGCTCGCCAAATTCGACCTACCTAAGTACCCACGCGGAGGGTAGACCGGGCGATCGCACTCGCCGCAGGTCGACTTCGGACACGGGCCACTTAAGCGAATTCCGTACTATCAGAATAACCGAGCGGTGTTATCGTCGACCTCGACGGTTCGATTAATTATCGGGCGTATTCAGCCCACTACCAACCCTTTACGTGAAGCAAGATGAGGATTCAATGGGAGAAAAAGACAAAAGCGAGCGGGAGAACAGTTCAATAATAAAGCACATTTATTCGCGGCACACGGGAAGCACACATTCAATTCCACCAAAAGCACACAAAAAAAAAAAGAAAACACAATTCCATTTACACAAAAGCAAATATAAAAGCGAAGACAATGCAGAGCTAATACCGACTACCGAGCACACGGCAACACTTATACAATTCTCGCTTCACAGACGGCGCCGACAACACATACCCAAAACCAAGGAAAAGAATACCCTCAAGGATGAGGCGGGCCTGAGGCCGAGACCGGGTCGCGCCTACCCGTCTGGTGATGAGACGCGGAGCGGCGATGGCGCCTCACTCCGCGGGCCTCGCGGACAGTGTCTGGCAGGGGGTGGGAAAGGGGCCCCCTTGGTCGCACTATCTCAGCGCGGGGGGAAACATGAGGGGGTTGCTGATGCTCGGGGTATAGAGGATCTTTATTATCCCTGGTGTGCGTCTCCACCTCGGCCAGGTCGCGCTGCCGGCCTCCCTCGGGCGTGCAGCTCCCGGCACCGATGCGAGCACCCCCTCGTCTGCCTTCGCCGCTGCCGCCTCTCCGCCTCTGGACTCTCCGACTCTGGACTCTTCTTTGGACTCTCCCGTTCGACTCTCTTCAGCTTCTCCAGCTACTGCAGGCTTCGGGCTCCAGACTTCCACACGGCTCTGACTGACGAACACGGTCCTTTTATCCCCCCGTAGCTTCGCCTTTGACCCCCTCCCTTTGACCTTTCACCTCGCTCCCCATTGGCCCGAGAAAAAGTGGGCGTGAAGGCTTCTTGATCCACAAATTTGCATATATCGATCGTCCTGGAGGCGGGGCCAAATCGTCCCTCGCTCACCGATTGGACGGCAAAAAGTGGGCGTGTGTCGTTTTTGATCCGTTTTTGAAGCACAAAATCCGTGATTTTGTACACGCTGTTCGACGCGCGCTCTGCACGAATCCAACACCGGTACCCACAGCGGGGCAAGAACGGTGGCGATGCTACGGTTGCGAGGTGTGACGTGAAGGTCGTGGCGGTTGTGGTGAAGCGGTGGTTGTGGTCGGTGGTTGATGTTGTGGTTGTGGTGGTAATCATGGCGGTTGGTCCAAAATAAAGATAGTAAAAGAAAAACGGCTATCCTGAAGAGTCGCAGCACGCATATATGACATGTATTCCCACTAGACAACGGGTTTGGACCTAACTACACATGTACTTACCGAGATACCTCACCTAAGGGACCTGAATGGTGGTTTACATTTGGTAACCACAACACTACCCCCTCCTCTTTTACAGACTCGTCCCGAGTCGTCAAATTTTCGTGTGCCATCATGTGTAGTTTTCCCCTAGTACATTTTACCTACGGATCCCTGGGTGCGACATTCATGGTATTCGTGTCCCCAAAATAAATAACCTGAGGGCTGCGTAACTACCTAAACAAACTCACTCACACGGACGACTTAAATAAAATTGCCGGCGCTAGACAGACATGCCGGGGGGCGCACTCATATTTACAGTACATCTTAACCTTAACTTACAAATTTTACACTAAACCATGGCCCAGGATCATTGAACTCTGCAAAGGAAAAGCAGTTAGCAGGGAGCCAGGCTGCCCGCATGCAGTCTCTGGTTCAAAACAATGCAGGTGACAGGGAACGTGGCTGGCTGCTCACACGCAGTCCAAGGCCTTCCCTTTTTGAAGTGAACGCAGTGAACCACAACGGTGCATGGGCTGCACAAACGTAGTCTCCGTGCCAGCTCAAGTGGCACACGCAATGAGCACAACGAATGGATGGATGGATGCAAACACGGTGCACGGGCCGCCACTGCAGGCCCGTGTTGTAGCTGCCAACAGGGCAGTTCTCGCAGCTTGCAAACTGTTGCCTTGATCCTGGCGCACATGGAAATGAACAGGGGGGGGGGGCAAAGCAAAAATTGAACGGGGCTGGTGAACGTGGGCAGTGGGCATGGCATGGCAAAGGTGCAGGCAACACAGCCCGCAGAAGTAGGCCGCTGCAGGCAAACACAGCCGGCAGATGAACTGGCCGGCACAGGCCTTGAAGCAAACACGGCCAGCCGATGGCACAGGCCTTGCAGCAAAACAACAGCTGCCGATGAAGTTGGCCGGCCTCCGCCTTGAAGCAAAACACGGCCAGCCGATGAAGTTGGCCAGCCTTTGCCGTTCAGTGGAGGTTGGTGGAGGGAGTGCGGTGGTGCTGGCCACTTGGAAGGTGGGCTCGGACCTACCTACCTGTCTCCCTCCCAACCTATCGCCTTTGCCTGTCACTGTACATACCCACTCCCTTAATTTGTCAAACCCCAATTTAGCCCCAACTTATTTTTTTGTTGTTTTTATTTTTACTTCCCCACTATAAATCGTCCCCTAACCCCCTTTATCGTCCTTGTTCGGCTAACCTATCCTGTCACCTAGCCTACTCCCAACCCCTACGTTCCCTTCCCGGAGGGGAACAAGGGAGAGCTGGCGTCCTGTGTCGAGGCCCACCGAAGCCTCAGAATGGCCTCCCCCAGAGTTCGGCGATCTAACCCAAAGTGGGTCCAGCGGCCCTCAACGAGAGTGAGGGGATGGATGGTGCGGAGGGGTACATCTCCTAATCTACCCTAACCATTTAACTGTTAAACTACCCCGGGGCTTTCAACAAGCGCCTCTCGCTTAAACTATTGGTTCTAACAACCCAGATTCCCGTCGCCTGTGTTGGTGTCCTCACAATTTCGGGCCTCGCCCCCCAATTTTCTCTCCGTGCCCTCACACGGTCTCCTGGCTGGGACACGTGGCTCCCTTTGGCAGGCACGACCCTCTGCCGATTCTCCTGCTATGGCACCCCCGGGCACTACACTGCCTCCGAGCCTACCAGCTCCCTAACACCGGGAGTGCCCCCCATGGCACCTCCCCCTGAAACGCACACGTGGCAGGCCGGCCTCCCGGGCCCCTTTCCGAGGGTCACCCGTGCCCACAACACTGCCCACGCGGCCTACGGCGCCCCGGGCCCCCGCACCAAGCAGGCACACCCGTGCCCACTACTCTATCCCGGCCCCCCATGGGCCCATGGCCTACCGCGGCCGACTAGCCTGGTGCCCGGGGTACCCACTCAGCGATACTCACCTTTCGCAGCCACGCTCCCAAGCCCGTCAACAGGGCTCCTGCACCCCTCCAAATGGGTCTCGAGCCTACTTTCCCACCAACAGCAAAACGACCTCCATTTTCAATTTGACTAACCCAGCTAACTCACTTTATACTGACCCCGGGGTCCCTTGGGCGGGAGTCACTCCTCCCCCCAATCACTCATCGCACCATGCATTCCCCATTCACTCCACTCACACAGACCCGCTGGCCTCACTCACTCACCAAGCACATGCTTCCAATCCACTCACCAACAACTCTTCAACACACACACCACTGAACTCTGCCATCCTTCTAACTACTTCCCCTAACTAACTCGTGATCCCACGTCGTCCCTTAAACTAGTAGCACGTTCCTTTTAACACTACGTAGCTAAACTACGTCAACTCTACACATTCACTGTCTGTCACTGTCTCCTAATCTCTTTAATCAATTTCCCCACCTAAATCTGGCTATCATCCCTCTAACTAATCCATTCCACGGACTCCATGAGGACTTACCCCTGCCCCATGAAGTCGGTCTAACTAAGCTAACCCTTCCCCCTAACTAGTTTCCATCCTGTGCCCAGGTAAGGGGGTCTTTCACCCCTTGCCCAGGAATCCTGTGTACCCGAAAGTGAGGCTTGCCTTCTTTTTTTTTTTTTTCATGCGCAGCACCTGCGCGGCAACTCGCACTCTTTGCACTTTGCAACTGCCCGTGACGTCATGCAGCTGCACGTGTTCCTCGTCCCTCCTTGGACGGGACCATCCGGCAGAGATACCCCTCCTGCCGGATTCCAACCCCACGTGCAGCCATGACGTCACCGTGCGCATAAAAAAAAAACACAAGCCCCACGTCTCGAGGGGTTCCCCACGCGAACACATGTGCTTTGCCCGTTGGAGCTAAACACACACGATCGCGTGGAGAACCCGTCCGGTCCAAATCCATTTACCTGCCTAAACTTTGTCCGTCCGCGGGATCGGCAAATCCACCGCGTGCGTTTCCGGACCGGGACTTCACTCTCGCAAGCGAGCACGTGGTGGTCTCGTGTGTTGCACAGCACGAACCGCGTGCTCACTGCTGGGTGAACCCGGCACGGTCCTCGAAACAACTACAGCCGCTACCCGGCTTTCTCTCCTCTGTCGCCGTCTCCGTCTCCATTCCACACACGCATACCTGTGTGTTACGACGCACACAGTCCACTCCATCAAACTCACACCGGGAGACGCGGCTGCGTGCTCCCGCATGCCAACCGACATCTCCCTTACATACCGCTCTCTCACACACACGGTCTCCCTTGCACACAGCGACCTTGCACACGGCCGTTCACTCGCACGTGCGGGGGCACTCACCCGCGGTGCCTCACTCGCACTCCGTGCCTCATCCACACACGGTGCCTCACCCACACACGCGGGGGCACTAACCCGCGGTGCCTCACTCACACTGGCCGTTTCACTCACACACGCGAGGGCACTCACCCGCGGTCCCTCATTCACACACACGGCGACACTCACACACGGTGCCTCATCCACACACGGTGTGCTGGGAAGCACGTACTCCGGCACCATCGCCACTACACCACTCACACACGGGGTCGCTTCCACACACGGGGCCGCACTCACACCTTGCACCACACACACAGGGACAACCACACTGGGGATTCGTGTCCCCACAAGAGTCTCCGGGGCCTCTATACCCCCCAAGCTTTCCAAGCACCTGTCCACAGCACCCGTCCTCTCAACCTCGCAAAGCACGACCGAACTCACCTGGTCGTGACTCGCCTCAAGGGGGCAGACTCCCTCCCCTCGTTCCTGGAGGAGGTCATCCAGGTGCTCGCACTGGGTCTCGACCCAGTCCGCCAGCTCACCCCCATTATCCTCCACTACCTCTGTGTGTGTGTGTGCGTCACTTACCCCGTCTTCCTCGTGTAGTCTTTCCTCTATTTTTTCTATCTCCCGTGTCTCTGCCAACTCTTCACCCTTTACCTCCCTTGTCTCAACTATTATTTCCTTTGTCACGGCCTTCATGCCCGCCTGCAGGCATCGGCCCATGTTCTGCGTCTCACCCCGGAACTTTTTCATTTCTTCCTTCATGTTTGTTTCCATTTTAGTTTTCATGCGTTTTATTTCGTTTGTGAATGTATCCATCTTTTCGTTTATTTGTTGTGTATTCGCATCCATCTTTTCGATCATTTTCGCATTCATCTTTTCGTTCATTGCCGCCAGCATGGCGCATAGCTGGGCCATGTTGGATGCACTCAGCTGAGCCGTTTCGGCAAGGGTTGGGGAAGGGTTTTGGTGGAGAGGGGGGGGGGAGGTGTCATACACTGCGGCCGCTGCCGCACCCATTTCAGGTTCTGGGTTCAGTTGGGCGAGTCCGTGTTCCTGCACAATCAACATTTCCTGCTCGGGGATTCCATCCTGGACCATGGATCCTACACATTCTACATCCATTTCTAATACCCCCGGCTCCCGCTCGCCTTGAGACGCCATCTTGCTTCTCGTGAAGGGTTAATTTGCTCGCTCGTAATTTGGAGGGAATCGGGGGTCGCTTCTCTCACCCCTGGACCGATTCCCGTGAATTTAGCCGGAGACAGGAGAGCCCGCTTTCCTGTTCTCCGATACCAGTGCCGCGAGGAGGGCGATGAATTTGTATCCCACTCCTGACACCAGTGTTGCGGTATTCGCGCCCGCCGGCGTGCTGACGGCCACGTAACTCGAATCGCGGCACGTCGCCCACCGGACGGACAATCCAGTCGTGACCCTCTCGGACTAACGCCGGGAACCAGTCACGGGTGGACCTTTCGGTCTCACCGCGATCGAGCCAATCAGCCCCCGCGTGGGATAGGGTTGCTCGTCAAATTCGACCTACCTAAGTACCCACGCGGAGGGTAGACCGGGCGATCGCACCTCGCCGCAGGTCGACTTCGGACACGGGCCACTTAAGCGACCCGTTCCGTACTATCAGAATAACCGAGCGGTGTTATCGTCGACCTCGACGGTTCGATTAATTATCGGGCGTATTCAGCCCACTACCAACCCTTTACGTGAAGCAAGATGAGGATTCAATGGGAGAAAAAGACGAAGCGAAGCGGGAGAACAGTTCAATAATAAAGCACATTTATTCGCGGCACACGGGAAGCACACATTCAATTCCACCAAAAGCACACAAAAAAAAAAGAAAACACAATTCCATTTACACAAAAAGCAAATATAAAAGCGAAGACAATGCAGAGCTAATACCGACTACCGAGCACACGGCAACACTTATACAATTCTACTTCACAGACGGCGCCGACAACACATACCCAAAACCAAGGAAAAGAATACCCTCAAGGATGAGGCGGGCCTGAGGCCGAGACCGGGTCGCGCCTACCCGTCTGGTGATGAGACGCGGAGCGGCGATGGCGCCTCACTCCGCGGGCCTCGCCGACAGTGTCTGGCAGGGGTGGGAAAGTGGCCCCCTTGGTCGCACTATCTCAGCGCGGGGGGAAACAGGAGGGGGTTGCTGATGCTCGGGGTATAGAGGATCTTTATTATCCCTGGTGTGCGTCTCCACCTCGGCCAGGTCGCGCTGCCGGCCTCCCTCGGGCGTGCAGCTCCCGGCACCGACGCGAGCACCCCCTCGTCTGCCTTCGCCGCTGCCGCCTCTCCGCCTCTGGACTCTCCGACTCTGGACTCTTCTTTGGACTCTCCCGTTCGACTCTCTTCAGCTTCTCCAGCTACTGCAGGCTTCGGGCTCCAGACTTCCACACGGCTCTGACTGACGAACACGGTCCTTTTATCCCCCGGCCCGCCTTTGACCCCCTCCCTTGACCTTTCACCTCGCTCCCCATTGGCCCGAGAAAAGTGGGCGTGAAGGCTTTCTGATCCACAAATTTGCATATATCGATCGTCCTGGAGGCGGGGCCAAATCGTCCCTCGCTCACCAATTGGACGGCAAAAAGTGGGCGTGTGTCGTTTTTGATCCGTTTTTGAAGCACAAAATCCGTGATTTTGTACACGCTGTTCGACGCGCGCTCTGCACGAATCCAACACCGGTACCCACAGCGGGGCAAGAACGGTGGCGATGCTACGGTTGCGAGGTGTGACGTGAAGGTCGTGGCGGTTGTGGTGAAGCGGTGGTTGTGGTCGGTGGTTGATGTTGTGGTTGTGGTGGTAATCATGGCGGTTGGTCCAAAATAAAGATAGTAAAAGAAAAACGGCTATCCTGAAGAGTCGCAGCACGCATATATGACATGTATTCCCACTAGACAACGGGTTTGGACCTAACTACACATGTACTTACCGAGATACCTCACCTAAGGGACCTGAATGGTGGTTTGCGAATTTGGTAACCACAACAATATATATATATATATATATATATATAGGATTGGTCTCCCATATCTACTAACCTTAATGTTGACTCAGCCTGGGAATTCTTCCAGAGAATCTCTTTCTCTTTCTCATATTCATCCCATATCGTCTTCGATTATACTACCCTTCTTCCCGTCCATGGTACACTGAATCCTGTGATGAGGCAGTTGCTCTGAAACAACGTATCTTCTCTTCCGAGAAGGCAAATCTGACCGAAGGCAATCTCGGTGCATTCCAAAAAGTCTGCAACAAGTGTGTGTCCACCCTCAGGAGAGCCAGAAAACATCTGTCCAACTTCAAGATTGAAATTTTAAACTCTTCTCCCTCCTCTAATACCTGGTGGCACTTTGTTAGGTCTGCCTCTGGTATTTGCTCCCCCTCCATCGCTTTCCTCACTTCAAATGGCATCACAGCCGACTCCACTCATAAGAGGGCTGAATGCGTCAATTGTGTGTTTGCTTCCAAAACTTGTGTTCCCAACCCCTCACTCTTGGAACCCATCCTTCCTTGTCGTACCCAACTGCTCCTGGACTCTGTCTTTTGCTCCTGAGAAGGTGGAAGAAGGCTCTTTAAAACCTCGACTCTGACTCTGAAACGACACTGGAGAGCATCAGCTCACATGTCCTTCACCTGCTCTGCTGCATCTGCACATCCTCTATCTGCCCTTTTCACCCTATAACTTGCCCAAGGTCCTTTTCGATATGCTAGAAAATCGGCCAACATCACTGCATTCAGTAGAGCACTTGCCTCTGCCTGACTGAATAATTTACGTTTTGTATCCCACTGATAGGCTGGATCCAAAATCTAATCGGCTTGTTATTTTCACCTGCCCAACTCGTCCACCTCGTTTTGTCATAACTCTACAACTTTTTGAGATATCGTGTTTTATATCATTGTTGTCCCTCTCGCTCAATGATGAAGAATCGCTAAAAAAATATCTGATCCGGATCCAGTTCTTCACATAAATTTAATCGATTTGTTCTTGTCACACAACCGACCCATCCACAAATTTTTGGCTGAATCCATCCATAACCTTTTGAGGTATACTGCTCACAGAGACAGACACAGATAGACAGGCAAATAGGGGTGAAAAGATAACCTCCGTCCACCTTCGGTGGAAAAATCTGATCCCCTTAACTACAGATCTATCATCAAGGTCTTGGAATCGATCATCGCAGTTGACATGAAATCCTTCCATTTCTCCAACAAACTCATCTCGTATCACCAATATGGTTTCAAACCAGGCCACTCCACCTTGGACGTGCTGCTTCTACTCGCGCAACAAAGGATGGAGGCGCTCAATGTCAGACATGAGATCACGGCCTTCTCTCTGGACACATCTCGTGCTTTTGATGCAGTCATCGTCACCTTTTATTTAAGTTTGGTTGGGTTTCGTGTAAACCAGTTGCTGTTGCATTGCATTTGATATAATAATGAATTAATTATTTTAGTGAGGTAAATTATTTAATTAATATGATTGGTTAAATATAATATATATTTATTTATAGATATATTAAATGTAGAAGGTATTTAGATTAGAAATAATAATAATAAATAAATATTATTTATAAAATACATGATAAATAAGCATTAAAATAATTTGTTGCTGGTAGCTAAGATACGCAGTGCAGCATGTTAAAATCGGTTGTTACTCACAGTTATTAGATTAAAACCAGAACCTCTCCAAACGGTGGATCCACAACCCCAGTCGCAGGTCCACATCAGTAGATTACTCGATATCAATTGACTCACAACCTCAAAGTTGTGTCCAGTCAGTCAGTCAACACAGTAATGCAATATCATTATTCAAACTTGTATAATTTTTACTTTTATTTCAAGTATTACTACATATGAATAACTTTTAATCATACACCACTTCATACGATAATATATTAAGCGATAAACAATTTACCTTGTGCACATTCATCTAACCGCCATAATTCCCTGTGTAGATCATGGTTATTGTAGTGGAAGCAGTGCTGCGGCCAGCTGTACATGTCAACACATCTTAGATTGAGGCTATTCATCCTCCATGCGATTGATTTACATAAACTTGATTCCAGATCTTCCATGAACCTTGGTCATGTTTAAAATAAAAAAAAATAAACAATTTGCAAAAATATCACAGTTTTTAGCCAATGCAAGATCCCATACATTTTAGCCAAAATTACTGAGCTGGATCCGAACCGAGTTTTTGCTGCCGCATCCCAGCACTAATTCATGACGTGTCAATTTATAACCTCCGCCACCGCAGATGGACGGTTTTCATCCATGCCTGTCTGTCTGTGAGCAATACATCTCAAAAGCTTATGGACGGATTTGGAATAAAATGTGTAAAGATGGGTGTGTGATGAGAAGAAATTAATTGGATTTCGGTGAGGATCTGAATCCGGATACTACAATTAGCTTGTGCTCACGAAGCGAAAAGCAGTGTTTAGTGATCGGTAGCATGTGTATTTTGTACGTACGTATGGTGTATGTCATACGTCGACATAGTGTCTGCATTTTGTTAAGAGCGCACATCGAAAAGCATTCAGCGGAGGAAATTGAAACGTTACCACATGTTACATGACCTTGTGATATAGCGGTCACTCTTTTGAGGTCAACATAGACCGATTTTCTAAAATTGTCAATTTTCATCCGATTGACTTTAAATTTGAACAGGATTTGCATATCAAGTCACTGAATTAAATCTAACTATTTTTGAGGTCAACATAAGCCAAAATTTCTAAAATTGTCAATTTTCATCCAATTGACTTGAAATTTGAACAGGATTTTCATCAAAATGACCATCATGTGTCACGTGGTCTGACAGCCATATTGGATCTAATGGAAAATCTTTGTGGGCGAAACCGCTTAACCAATCAATGCAAAATTTAACAAATTGATCAAGTACCCATGGGAAATCTGGTTTGATAAAGATGACATCATCGGTCACACGGTCTGGCAGACATATTGGATCAAAGAAAACAAAACAAAAAACCTTTAAAAAACAAGAGTTGGCTCACACCAAGTCCTTCTCAAGACTGCTCACGGTATGTATTCTTTGAATACCATATAATTTTTAAAAGTGATTCCTCACAATTGAGAGATCAGGCCTAAAATGTTATATAGCACGATCTTTCAAAAAGTTTTGGTCGGGTTATGACAAAACTTGGTGGATGAGTTGGGTAAATGACCACAACAAGCTGATTAATTTTTAGTTTAGGTCCAGTTTCAGATCTGGACTTTCAGTGGGATACAAAACGTAAGCTGTGCAGTCTGGTGGAGGTATGTATGCTTTCTGCCAAGTGTCGTTCTAGTTTTCCTTGTGTTGTTTTTTTTACTTTAATCACCTTGGCAAGTCACACATTTTTACCCTGTTGTTCTGTCGTGATTCTTCAAGTACCCCACCTATCCATTTCCATGGTCAGCCACTGGAAGAGGTCCAGTTTCCTGGACGTTTAGGTGTCACCAGCCATGACCTCTCCGAGGCTGAACTATATACCAAAGCTGGTATTTGAAGCCAGCCAGAGAATGGGCATCCACCATCAATCATTCAAAGTTGTTGGCGTATATACCTCGGTTTTCCTCCCTTTAGTATACGTATGTTGTTCGTGGTGCAGAACCCAGCTCGTTGTCTAATGACTGCAACCCAAGGTTTGCGCTTCATGAGTATGAACGATCGTACAGGTCGTTGGCTACCATTCAAATGGATCTTTGTCAAATGGGGTCTGTGATTTCTGAGTGACGTTACAGTTACCACATCAACAGCGTAACGTTTGTGAAACTTGCATTTCAAGTAAACAGACACAAAGTCAAACCAGAAGGGCACTCGGTAGAGCGCATATCTCTTCCCCGTAATGCCTGATCCATGAGAACATATCGGGGGCCCAATACATTTTTGAGATATCGTGCTAAAAATCGTTTTTGAGCCTCTCAATGGTGAAGAATCACTATAAAAAATTAAATAATTCTCCTATCCGGGTCTGGATCTTCACCAAAATCAAATCAGTTCGTCATTGTCTTCCACCCAACGTGTCCACAAAATTTTATCCGGATCCGTCCACAACTTTTTGAGATATCGTGCACACAAACAAACAGACAGACAGAAAAGGGTTAAAACATAACCTCCTTCACCTTTGGTGGCGGAGGTAATGAGGAAGTTCACCATTACATACAATGTCCATCAACAATTTCTGCATTGAGTTGATTCCGCCCAGTGCCCCTGTCTTGCCGGCTCGACTCGAGCGTGTTCACCTCATCCTCCAGAACCGTCCAACGATCGACTCGCGTTGCGTTGTTTTCTCGCGTGCACTGACCCGTTCAGGATGATTGAAGAGCTCAAAGGAATTCTTTCCCAATACACAATCTGAATGAGTTTTCATCAACCTGATTATAATCGGCTCCACCTGTTAACAACCAGTCTGGACATTAACACCTCGTTCGCTCAGAGTTAAATCGAGCACGGGGACGATCGAAACACATGCCTCGTTACGTCGCCTGTCTCTACACTTCCCTCTCGTCGGTTTATATTGTAACACAATGATCCCGTGCCTTCCAGCAAATGCGATTCTCGTCTGTACCGGAACCTTCGTCTCGGAATGTTCCAGCATTTTCACGACTCTCTCTCCAGGCAGTTTACAATACAATACTGCCATCCACAGTCAAATTAGCTCATGTCATCGAGCAGTTTATAATACATTTCACCAATTCATGCTGCAAGTTGCAACACACTTGCAACATGTCATGTAGCCATCAGTTTTAGTCGTTCATTTATAGGCATTGACTCGTGCTTACTGGCTATATTGTCGAGCTTTTAACAAACACAAGTCATTCCTTGATAAGTCAGAACAACTTGCAGCCCACAAGGCCTTTATCCATAGCACAATGGAGTACTGCTCTGCCCTGTGTGCTTGATATCTGCCTATTTGAATCTGGGAAATTTTAAAGCTCTGAACATTATTGGCAACTCTCACGATAGGTTGAAGTACAAGGCCTGTTGTTCTCACATCCCAGACAGGTCTGTGGGTTCTTCTTGTTCTTGTTCTTGTTCTTCTTGCTCTTCTTCTTCCAAAATCCAGCTATACTGCCCTCTTAAACTTGTTTGTTCCTCTTTTCTTCCATTTGTGGAACCACCTTCCTTAAAGGCTGTTCAATCTCACTATTCATTCAAGGTCTTCAAGCTGGTGGTGCGTCCCCATTTTGTCATCGTCTTTTTTCAGGACCCACAATTTTCTACTCCCATGAAGCCAATATGACCCACCCTTCTTACTCGCAGGTCTTTCCTCCCTTCTTCTCATCTCTCTTCCTGTTTATACATGCCCCGTGTTTGTTTTGTCAAAATGTTTCCTCGCTGTTGGTCTGTTGTGTTTTTTTTTTAACCGGCTGTCACCACTTTTTCACGAGTCTCGAACTTGTATAGAATCTTATGCTTTTTATTATATTTTTACAAACGCATGACTTGAGGCTGGCAGGACAGCTTGGGGACAGTGCACCCATTTGAGCTGCCTACTCCAGGTTTGATTCCCGACTGCCATGTACTCGCATTATAGATGAGGAATCAAGTGTGCCCTTTTTCACGTATGCAGCCCACTAATGCTCTTCAATCCAGTATAAGGATGGGATTAAGAACACTAGCATCATTGCCTTGTTTTGACAGCATCATTGCCGACGCTGTGGACACTGCCTCTGTGAGTCGTGCTGTTCGCTACGTTTACCTTTGCCACGCATGAGCTTTGTGGATCCTGTTCGTCAATGCAAGCCCTGTAGTGCAAGGTCACGCTTTGAGGAAGATTTTTACGGATCGCAGCTTGCTTCCCTGCAGCGTGGTGTGTTGGTGTTGAATAATTTCAGCTTTTATTTATTTATTTTCAAAACAAAAGTTGGGACGAGTACAAGCATTCTTTACCACTGTCTCGATCTGTCCTTTTGTTTGTCATTTTCTTACCCATGATGTCGAGTATATTCTTAATCTATGAAGCTGGTTCCTAAATCCTTCCCTTTCTTTGCGCTTGTTGCTTGTTTTTCCTCATTCCTCCTTTGCTTTGCTTTGCTTTTTTTCTTTTTCTTTCCTTCTTTCCATCAATCTCTCCCCTCTTTATTGTGTCTTTTTATGACCCTGTGATTTTGTTGAGAGAGTGTTTGACGTACATCGACAGGAGCCTCGTTGCAAGTATCTGGAGATGTTCTGGATGTTCCGCAGACCATGACCTGCAAACTCTCCAATAACCAAAGGTCACAACCTGAGGCATTTTCACATGCATGACAAAGCTGCATCGTTTATGGCACCTGCTTGAAATCTCAGCTCTGTTGGTTACTCGGAACAGCAATTTATAACTTGTGTTTGTTCTTTGCAACCATGGCGCCTGCCTCCCAAAGTATCAGCAATCTCACCTTTGTCATTGCAGGTTCTTATATTTGGATGGCGCATCTCATCTGGAGGTGGAGATTGTGCGGATTGAAACTGTGGAAATGGAGATGGAAGCGTTCGAGCCAGGTAAAGGTACCTGCGGAATGGCAGGACAGGTGTGTTGAGAATGACACCTTAAGATACTGATTTTGTTTGTTAATAAGGATCACTTAATTAGCCCATGATCCCTCATGCAGTGGCAAATGGGATTTTGTGTGTTTTCATGGTTTTTTTTTTTCTTAACCATTTGAGCTTTTCTCATCAAATTTTCAGCAAACCTTTATTTTGATAATATGGAGAAAATAATAAAAGATTGTGTCAAAATGTCAAAGGGCAAAGTCACAGTAAATACAAATAAGCTTTATTAGCCATGCTGTCGCATGTCGAGTTTGAGACGGTTCGTTTAAAAAAATATATAAAATTAACAATCGAGTTGTTTATTTATTTACCACTAGCAGGGGCTACCCGATGCTGGGGGAGGGGGGGTAGGGGATATCCAGTGTGGCCTGCCTGGGTGAACTTTTGCTGGCGGTGGTTTTGATACGTGCTGGACATTGAAAAGCTATGGATTTATTGGCATTATGGCAGGATACCTTTTGTCTGCATTCTGGTGGCAGCACTGCCTGACCCCACATCCCAATATACACTTTATGGTGGCCTTTGGTGGCCTCAAAATGGATGTCGAGGCCAACGTGTGGTGGCTTAAAGCTTAAAATTTTACCCAGATTTTGAAGTAACCACACCCAAAATTTGTGAAATTTTGTTTCACAAATTTGCTGCAGTTCAGCTGTGAAAGATTAGCGCACGCACGCACACACGTGCGTGAAAATATTTATATGGATTTTGGCTTCAATGTGTCCAGGCCTTAACTTTCTACCATTTGAGCTTTTGTCAAATTTTCAACAAACATTTATTGTGAGAAAATAGAGAACACTTAAAAAAAATTATTTTTATTTAAAAAAAAATATTTTTTAGCTTTTGTTTTTATCAAGTTTAGTTTGAGTACAAAGCAGACATGGATGGGCTTTGCATTTGGAAATGCTTTCTCGTTATTATTGGAATCACTTTTATAGCTTTAAATACAAAGGTGCACAGCATGATCTTGGAAAGTTAGTTTTTCTATTAAATGGAATTTATTTCATTTCTCAATAGTATCGGTTGTATTACGGAAACAAAAATGGGCCTATTAATACAACAGAGTGGAAAAGGGAAGAATAATTTTCACCTTTCTTTTTGCCGTTTAAGCGATTTATGCAATATTTATGGTTTTGCAGGTTCTGACCAGCAACATTTGGCTGGTATTATGTTGAAGCACGGAATCCTGGGCCAGCCCGCCAGCCACCAACTATGTTTGCGTGTGCCGCCATATTCGGATGAGCGTCAACGGGCCTTGACCTGGTTATCAGCCATGCAACAGGTACTGTCTATACTTTAGATTACTAAGACAATTAATTGGCCTGCTTCATAATCAAAGTTGATTCATTACCTCAACCACCAAAGGTGGGTGGAGGTTGTGATTTTACCCTTGTCTGTCTGTCTCTGTCTGTGAGCAAGATATCTCCAAAAGTTTTGAATGGATTCAGCCGAAATTTGATGGATAGCTTGGGTTGTGACATGGATGAATTGATTAGATTTTGGTGAAGAACTGGATTGGCATCCGATTATATATTTTTTCATTTTCTTTTTGGTGATTCTTCACCTTTGAGAGATAGTCCCAAAAATGATACATAGTATGTGTGATATTTCAAAAAGTTGACAGATTATGACAAAACTTAGTGGATGAGTTACGTAGGTGACAAGAACAAGCCAATTACATATTGGTTAAGGTCTGGATGCAGATCTAGCCTATCAATGGGAAACAAAATGTAAACTGTTCAGCCTGGTGGAGGTATGTGTGCTGTTCTAGTTTTTCTCCCCGCCACCAAAGGTGGAAGGAGGTTCTGTTTTCATCTCTCTGTCTGTGTGCAGGATATCTCAAAAAGTTGTGGATGGATTCGGATGAAATTTTGTGGGCAGGTTGGGTGTGTGATAAGGACAAACTGATTACATTTTGGTGAAGATGCAGATCCGGATCTGACTGCTATAAATTTTTAAGTGATTCTTCACCACTGAGATAGGGCCAAAAATTATACATATATATATATATATATATCTCACGATATCTCAAAAAGTGTGGATGGATTCGGACAAAACTTGGTGGACACGATAGGTATGTGACAGACAAATTGATTCAATTTTGGTGAAGATCCGAATCCGATCACATCATTTTTTAACCAGAGATTTGGTGTCGAAGCCACCCAATGCTCGCCTGTTTATACATTTATCGTTTTTAAAAGACTAGTCTAATAATATTTTTTTTATAAAGCATTGCAGTGAAGTCAGATCCAAATAATTTTAAAGCAATATATGTATTTGTATATTGTAATCAGTAAACTAGTACACATATTAAATGAATGGCAAGCGTCTAGTATAAACAGGCGAGCATTGGGTGGCTTTGACACCATCTTAGGTTGAAATAAAAAAAAAAATTAAAGTCATTTGTTAATTTCAACTTCACTACACCAATAATATACCCCAAAGGAACCTCCATGCCAAATATCAGCATCCTAGTACACATATTAAATGAAAGGCAAGCTTCTAAAAATAACTTGCACCAAAAACTTTAACGTTGATGTGCTACAAAAAAGTTAAGTTCAAAACAGGTCAAAAATTTAAAACATTTGAAATTATTTTTTAATTTCAACTTCACTACATCAATAATATACCCCAAATGAACCACCATGCCAAATATCAGCATCCCAGTACACATATTAAATGAATGGCAAGCTTCTAAATAACTTGCACCAAAAACTTTAACATTTTCACGCTGACGCTGACACTCACGCTCACGCCAGGGGTATCGCTAAAGCTCTCTGTTCTTCGAACAGGTGAGCTAACGATGATTCTTCATCAATTGAGAGATTGCGCTAAACCATGTATAAGCACGATCTCTCAAAAAGTTATGGACGGATTTGGATGAAACCTGGTGGATAGGTTGGGTGTGTGACAAGGGCGAACCGATTCAATTTTGGTGAATATCCAAGTCCAGATCTGGACATGATAATTATTTAATTTTTTAAGTGATTCTTCACCATTAAGAGATAGGGCCAAAAACAATAAACAGTCTGAATTTTCAAAAATGTATTGGGCCTGATACATTCTCGTGGATCAGGCATTGCGTGGCGGAGGTATGCGCTCCACCGAGTGCCTTTCTAGTTGCCACTGTGATCGCAACTGAAACAGAATTCTCCCTTTTTTATATTTATTCATTTGCAGGCGGTGTTGTTCACGTGTGAGGCACAATCTGCGGAGGATGATTGAACACTATCTGGATTTGGAGAGAGAAGGTGCAAGTGTTTGGTCGATTGAATGGTATATAATTACTGAGTTGTGGAATATTTGCTTTACAATTTGGGATCATGGCTGGAGACTGGGCTGAAGGATTGCAGTGTTACCTGTCATAGCTCTTTGTGGTGAAATCTCGATACTGTTCTTTCTGTTACTAACAAGGTTAAAACTTTCCACTTGCTGAATACTATCTTTTTTCCAAGTTAACTTTTTGTGCCATTCCATTTTACACAGGGGAACTTGGCTAATTGTAAATTGTTTTTGCAAAAGATTTGTATGAGATGTGATATTGTATTTTGCTTTAACACAATGTGAATTGTCATTATATGTATATATTTAAAAAAAAATGTATTGCCTGTGGCCGAAATTATCTAAACGGTCTTCAGAAAATAGTATATTTTGATGCAACATTTCTTTTGTAATGTTGCTTCCATAAAATGCAATAAAAATGCTTTTCCACTTCATGCGTCTGTCTTTAAATCCATCAACAAGAAGGAAGTCAATGGTGCTTCATCGCAAATCCCCACACTTCCCACTGAAAGCAAAGTTGAAAGATGGCAAAAAGTTTCACCAGAAATGACCCAATATCAAATTTTGAGTTAAATTTATTAACCTCTGCCATTGAAGATGGACAGAGGTTACTGTTTTTGCCCCCGTCTATTTGTTTGTTTGTGAACAGTATTACGGGAAAACTCCTGGACGGATTTCGACGAAACTTGGTGGGGGGATTAGGTATGGTCCAAGGATCATGCCATTAGATTTTGGACTTGGTTCAAAGTCCAATATGGCCGCTATGGTGGCCATTTTGAAAAAATATTTGAATTTTCTTTTTTTGCATTTCTACATGTTTTAAGTGATTTCCAACCCAAAAAAATTTTTTGAGAAAGAAAAAATTTTGCAACTTTTTTTCAAAAAAATTTCGATTTTATTTGAAAAATATTTGAATTTTTTTTGCATTTCTACATGTTTTAAGTGATTTCCAACCCCCCCCCAAAAAAAATTGTTATAGAAAAAAAAACAAATTTTGCACCTTTTTTTTTCAAAAAAAATTTCGATTTTTTTTTTTATTTTTTATTATTATTATTTTTTTGGCATTTCTACATGCGTGTCGATCTAGTTTAGTTTATTCAATCGTGGTTCAGTAGAGTCTGATCCGTTTTGACCTACAATGAATAGGATATCAGGTTCACTTAAGTGACCCAGCAGTATTGGCGGCGGAGGTTTTGCACTCTACCGAGTGCTCCCCCTCTTGTTTTTCCTGCTTTGGCCCCTGTGACCCCAAGTCCATACCTATTGGGCTATGAACTGGGGCTCAAATCAAAAAAAAAATCGTTACATATTTCATGCGTCCCCCAATGTTGATTGCATATACAATCGGATCCTGACATTCGCGGGGTATACGTTCCTGAAAAATGTCGCGAATGTCAGGGCATTTTTTTCAATGGGAAAAAGGGGGATAGGTTCTTGGCGGTTCATGATTCATAAGGGAAAAATCAAAAATCCCGTGAAAAACTGCGAATACACGAAGCACAGGGCCGCGAATGAAGAAGCAGGCCACATTTTAATGAACCACAAGTAGTAGAAATGCGAAATTCAGGGTACGACTGTATAAAGTTTAATTGACAAAAATGTGCCCGTAATTGCATTTTTTGGGGGGAATTAACCTTTTTACCCTGCCTCAGGGGAGGAGACAAAGTGATACTGCTCTCGCACCTTCGTGCCATGTGGTGATCATAACTACCAAGTTTGATGAATTTCTGCCCAACCGTGTAGGAGGAGATAGTGTGACGGATGGAGCTGATTACAATATCCCCCAGTTATTTTTCAAAAAGTGGGGATAAAAGATTGTGGTCAACTGCTGTGCAATACAGTGACAAAACTGTTTAACAAAATGTTGAGAAGATGGAGAAATTGTTGTAACGTGGAAGAACCCTGAGCTCGTCCTGAGCCACAAAAAGGAAGATGAGATGGATATATATATATATATATATATATATATATATATATATATATATATATATATATATATATATATATATATATATATAATACCAAGCTTGCACACTAAAAACTCGGCTCACAGTCACACGATCCCTATGAAATTACTGTGGCACTTAGCAGACATGCCGACAATGTTTAGGAAGTCTTGGCGTTCCATAGTACCACTTGCATTTTGCACAATGCGCATTTTTGTCATTCCCCATGTACGGTCTGCCGTCTGCTACCAGCTATGTTGTACTGCTATCCCGTGCATGTGCACGGGTATCACTAATATATATATATCAACTTCCTTTGCTGAATTGTAAACATCGAGGAATAAATGTTGATGGAGAAAGACAAAAACCACCTATAGTTAGTTTGTTGATTACATTGTTTTAATCTCTGCTGTTATTGCTTCCCCCTCTATCTACCTTATTCAGTCTATCATTTTCCTTTGGTCCCCTTCTCTCTGCATGTAAGTGGGCAAACATCACTTCTGTCCATAAGAAGGGTGCAAATACAGGCCATCCCAACTATGGATTGGAGAACCCACTGACTATTACAAGCAAAGTCAAGGAATTCATCATTGCTTCTGATGTCATTTTTCCTGTTCTCAAACAGTAAGATCTCTGATCATCAGTATGGATTTCATCCCCATCACTCAACTCTGCACTTACTTCTGCTCCTCTCTCGGCATGGTTGGAGACCCTCAGTCTCAAACAAGTGGTCAGTATCATCTCTGGCATTCGACAGTCTGGCATCCTGCTTTGTTTGCCAAGTTCTGAGCTTGTGGCATAGAAGGCTGCCTTCATTCCTCGATTTCTAATTTCCTTCATTGAAGCAGTCAACATGTTGCAATGAAAAGAACCCTCTTCCCCACCCCTCTCCCACAGTGGAGGCTGGAGTACCCTAAGGCAGTGTTTTGGGTCCAGTCTTGATCCTTATCTATATGATTCATCACTCTGATGCTCTGGAAAAACCCTCTCTTCCTTTTTCCAGACTCCATCCACATCGTGTCATACAGGACCCCATCCATCTGCTATGTAGACAGGAGCTGCACATATCTATGCTGATCTGGAAATGACAAATGGAACATGTCCAATCTCACCCTATATTGCTCCAGATGATCATCAAATCAACCCCTATCTATCTATTTCCTTGGTCATCCACTGAAAAGGTTGTCTCTTGAACTTCTAGGCCTCACCATGCACCCTGACCTTACTCGAACCAACCACTTAGTAATGCTGGCCTCGCAAGTTAGCCGCAGAGTGGGCATCCTCCATCGATCTGTCTTTCCTTGGAAGATCAGAGCTATTCACACTCTATAAAGTCTTTGGCTGTAGCTGAATGGAATATTGCTCTATGATATAGACAGGCGCCACACCATCACATCTGTCTCGTGGATTATGTGAAATCTCTGGTAATTAGGCTGAACTACAAGGTCTGTTGTTTTCACATTGTAGGCAGCTCAGTGGTCCTTTCTATTTATTTTTAAACTGCCTCTTCTGCACTATTTCTTTCATTTGACCCTCCATATCTACTCAATGATGCATGCATTCCTTCAGTCACCCCCTCCTGATTTAAATTTCCAAAATCCAGGCTGACTGCACAACTCAACTCTTCTATTCCTCACTGCTTCAGTTTATGGAACCACCTTTCAGTGGATGTTCTGTCTCACTCTTCCTTCCACAACTTCAAGCAAGCAATGCACCACTATTTATTGTCGTTCCATCGGAAATTTCAGTGTTTCCTCCCCTATTCCCTTTTATCCTGTTTGTTCCTTCCCTTCATATCCATCCCATCATCAAATCTATCTTGCTCTTCCATTAACCTCGGTACTGTAAAGAAAGAAAAGAAAATCATGATGTGAGAGCTCAATTTAGAGAGCCAAACGATTGGAATAAAAATTAATATGCAAAAATAAATAAATATATCCATGTTGAACTGCTCTGTGAAAGAGATTAAAATCAACCAGCAATGACATTTGTTTCGGACAACGCATACAAATACATGTGGATCATTTTAAAGAATCTGAGAAACTCACAATGGGCAGAATTTGAAAAATTTAAAAGCCATGAAATACTGGTGAATGAGGGAGGGTTTGAAAAGCTTATCAACCTTTTTTTTCTGTTTAAAATTTTCTGCATTATTAATATACATGGAGTAAGTGCTTTCTAAAGTAGGCCAATGGATTTGAAGCAAATTTAAAGAATTGATGACTAATGTAACTGTCATTAGTGGTATCACAATCGTTGACAGCAGTAGAACAGTAATTACTATCTCCAACAGACACGAAACGTTTTTGTGAGTAGTCGAAATTGCATTGCCACTACGGTATTCCAGTATAGACCACAAGGCGTCCTTTATTACAAATGCTCGTTCCATTTGAAAATGCAGTCATATTATCCACTAGCAAGATTGTCCCTGAATCTCACCCCAACCAATCATTTATCTACAAACAAGCAAAAGTACCCATCCTCAGTGATGGGAAAAGTTGAAGTTAATCTATCAATTTAAATTATTTCATGGACTTTAAGAATGCATATATATATATATATATATATATATATATATATATATATATATATATATATATATATATATATATATATATATATATATATATATTGTAACGAATTTGGAAGCTTACTGCACACAACAACCAGGTCCTATAGTTCAGTTATATCGGTAAGTACATGTTTCTAGTTAGGGTCCCATCCCTAGTCTAATGGGAATTAATTGTACGTGCGTTGCGGAGTTATTTTACAGTTAGGATTTTTACATCACTTCGCTTTCACAACAACAACACTCTGCTTGCGGCATTCTTCGTGTGCTCGCCGGCGAGTGTGCGTGGGCGGAGTTTAACGTAGGCATGGCGTCCCTTTTTGGCCAATCGGTAAGGAGCGGGCGTCTCACCCGCGCCATCTCCCACTCAACACCATCACCATTACGCACGTGATCGGAGGTGAGGAGGTAGGCGGAGCTACAAACGCCTCCGATCGGGACTCCACCCAGAAGCGTGGGAGTTGCCCCGCCTATTGTGGGCCTGTCCAATGGGAGACGGCCAGGGAATCGCGTGATGGGTCCGACCAATCAGGAGGCGATTGGCCAGGAGAAGAAGCGGCTCCCTCCTAAAAGAGTGGTTGGCGGGACGAGCGTGAAGAGTGGTGATCGGGAAGAGCGTGAAGAGTGGTTGTCGGGACCAGTGTGGGGAGATTGCGTCCCGTGTGTCTCGAAGCGCGTCTGCCTGGGTTTGCGGCAGACTGCATCCTGCGCTTCGGAGGTGTCTCGTCTGGCACATTACAGCGAGCGGTCAACCATTTCATTAAGGGAGATCACCTCGTCTCGCCTCCTGGGTTCGGCTCCCCTGGTCCATGCTTTTGGCGACCGGAGCTCCCGGAAGAGGTGGATGACCAGCCGCGTGCTCGCGGCCAGGTAGCCAGCCATTCTCACTCCCAGCCGAACTATCATCCTCGGCTGGAGAGCCAAATAAAGACCCGGTGGGTCCATTTTCTTTTTGGGTGTGCGTGTCTGTGTGCGGGCCTGTCTTGTCCAAATAGAATTGTTAAGTGATTTTTGTTGTACATTATTTGCCTTGCTTATTCGGATAACTCTGCTCTTTGTGTGTTCCCTTCCCCCTATCCTATATATTATTTCAGTTAACGTCTGCGCGTAATTTGACGTTTCTCCTCCGAAACTGCCGGACGGATTGTCGCCACTTTCGGCATGCGGGTGGTCTGTGGTCTAATGAAGAGCATGGGCTATGTGCGATCGTGCCAGACGAGCAGGTTTGGGAATTTTTGGCGATTTTCTAATTTTTACATTAGTTTGCATGGCGACATGTGACGTCACCGCAGAGAGGCATAATGACGTCATGACTTCATCGGTCATTTGCTGACGTCATTACGTCTGTCATCGACAGACCGTCACCGCTGAGAAGCGCAATGCCAATCCGAGAAAACAGCGTCTGCAATGTAAAACCCTCTTCTGCACATGCTGACTACCTCAGAAGGTGCATTTGACACAAAAAATGTAACAAGAAACATTGTATATTAAGAAATTCGATAAATCACATTGTGAACACTGGATATATTGACGTCCTAACGAACCCTCACTTTAGAAACTTTGCGCAGAGCGCGAGTTTGGCTAGTTGTAAATAAATTCCCCTCTTGTGAATGTCCCAGCTCGTCCTTGTCCTATCATTGGTTTGCCGCGCTGCGAACGGGAATTAGGAAGGGCGTTGCCGTAGTTGTACATTTGGACCGACGAGCCTCGGTAACCATCCGCAAAGTTACGCACGGTTAGAGCACGATAACGGCTTGTTCCGCTTGAGGCTTGCCAAGGGTGTGAATTCCCCGGTAGCTTTGCCGCGTGGATACTTAGGTATATTGAAGTTGGCAATTAACCCTACTCCACGCGGTCAAATTATTGGCGATTCATGGTCCTGTAAGGGATCCGTACTTTCGGATTTATCTGAAAGGTACGACCTAAATTCTGAGTGTTCGGTGGAGCGGACTCTACTGCTCCATCTAGCGGTCGTGCTTGCTGCCGAGACCCGGCCCCACAACAATATATATATATATATATATATATATATATATTATTTATAAATGGACACTTGTACGATCTCCAATGGACATAAAGTCCAACACCAAAGCATCACGGATTGGAGGCGACGCTTTGGTGTAGGACTTGATGTCCATTGAAGATTGGGGAGTGCTCATCACACTCCACATATTTCGATTTACCTGTCAATCGCACCACATGCCTGCTAGTTGATTGGTTTGCATTGGCGCAATTGTCTGGGTGTCAGGCAGACGGTTGTTCTTTGCGGATTATGCGGTTTCACTGCGTGAGACATAATCTGTGAGTTTGTGGAAACACAGACTGTGGTGAACTGGTTGAAATGTGGTGAAGCTCCTGGGCTCTGTGGTATCCATGCTGAACTTCTCAAGGCTGGTGGAAATGTGGAAATACTGTACTCGTGTTATTGCATGCAGTTCTGTGCTCTGCCTGGAACATGGGCATCATCCCAACTTGTCCCTCTCTGGAAGAGGGGCCTTGTGCCTCTCTGGAAAAGGAAGGGTGATCGCCAGGACTGCAACAACTACCGAGGGGTGATTCTACTCTCAGTGCCCGGCAAGGTCTTTGCTCGGATAATTCTTGATAGGGTTCGCCACCATCTTCTTGAGCATCAGTGCCCAGAGCACTCAGGCTTTACACCAAAGAGGTCAACGATTGACCGTATCCTTGCCCTTCGGGTCCTCACTGAACGCAGATGAGAGTTTCGGCAGGGGCTGCTTGCAGCCTATGTTGATCTCTGTAAAGCGTTCGATTCAGTGAATCGGGATGTCCTCTGGAGGATTCTTGGTCTTCATGGGGTGCCACCAAAACGGATCGATCTGATGTCTGAATTATACTCTGATACTGAGAGTGCTGTGAGATGTGATGATACCATCTCTGACTTATTATTCCAGCGCTTTCAAAGAAAAGCGGGAATATTGTGATTGTCTCCGCCGTCCGTCCGTCTATCTTACCCTGTAACTCCTCCTACACCGTTTGAAATAGGAACTTGAAACTTTGGGACATAGTAGATATATGTATGGGGAAGTGCACAACACTGTCGGATTTTTAATATGACCTCAAGGGGCCGGGCCAGAGGGAATGGGGTCATGGGGGCTGATTTTTTTTAAAGTTTATTTACCGTTGTACATGGTAAATTCTTTTATAAAGAACTTACCGTATTTTCACGACTATAAGGCGCATATAAACGTCTTAGATTTTGCGACGCGCCCTATAGTGCAGTGCGCCCTTTGTGTGTCGTCATTGTAAGGCGGACGTATTTGTGAACATTAGAACTGGGGGTAAATGTGGGCGTGGCTTATGTATAAAAGAACAGGTATGTGCGGTATGCAGAACATTGCTGTTTTAACAACCCCGAAAATGGCAAAGAGACACGCTTATGAAGCTCAGTTTAAACTGAAGGCGATCAGCTATGCGGAGGAACATGGGAATCGAGCCGCGGCGAGGAATTTCCAGATCAACGAGTCGATGGTTCGAAAGTGGAGGAAGCTGGAAAACGAGCTGCGACAGGTGAAGAAGACGCAGCTGAGTTTCCGTGGAAACAAGGCGAGGTGGCCAGAGTTGGAGGAAAGACTTGAGCAGTGGATCGTTGAGCAAAGAGCAAGTGGGAGGAGCGTTTCGACGGTCACGATCCGACTGAAGGCAGTATCGATAGCGGAGGAAATGAAAATCGAACATTTCCACGGAGGTCCGTCTTGGTGCTTTCGCTTCATGAAACGGTGCCATTTTTCCATCCGGACCAGGACTACGATAGCGCAGCAACGTCCGGCGGATTATCAAGAAATGATGGAAAACTTCCGCTCCTACTGCTTGTGTGCTTGTGTGAGTGTGTTGTTGTACGGCGGACGTACGTAGTAGAGGATATTCATATAAAACCCGCGCCCTATCGTGAGGAGCGCCTTATGTGTGTGTCAAATACAGGAACGGCACACACAACTGAGACTGCGCCTTTTGGCACGGTGCGCCTTTTGGTCGTGAAAATACGGTACTTCTGTGGCCCCCATGAGTGACAAACAGTCACAGGTTTTACTGTATTTATCGAATTGATTATGAATAATTATAAATAGTTAATAATTAATATTATACACAGTTCATTCCTATGATTAAATTGATGCACAGTTCTATATTGCTGGACAGTGTTCAATTAATGTTTCATAAAATGTTGACATGCTTGCAATGACTTCTGATTTAGTAAACATAGTACATCTTTGGTCATAAAGCACATCAAATAGAAAAGAATAATCAATCCATTTCGCAAGATAAAATTTCACCTTAATGGGACAAAGCAGTGCGTGCGGGAATATGCGATGGTGGGCCATCAAGAATGTAGTTCTAGTTCCAATTGAGTTTATCCATGTTTACCTGACCATGAGTTTTCCTGTTTTCCTTCCAGAACAAAACTTTTTTTCAATTCAGACAAGGCTGAAGCCCTGGGTCATCTTTTCTCTGGGATTTTGGTGACGCTCACATGGATAATGAGTTTAAAGCCCACAAGCTCCAATTTGCAGAACAACACAAAAACATCATCAATGATAGTCGACCTCTAAACTCTCCTCAATCTGGATTTCACTCTGTGGGAACTGAAGCAGGTCATTGAGATAGTTAAGAATAGTGCCCCAGGTCCTGATGAGTTAATCTACCTCATGGTTAAGCACTTGGAAGACAGGGTGTTGAGAGTGTTCCTTCCACTATTTAATAAGTTGGTTTTAGGGAAACTCCCCAGGGACTGGAAACACTTAATTGTAATCCGATCATTAAAGATGGGAAAGACGGTACAGTCCCATCCTAATATCGTCTGACTTCCCTCACCTCGGTTGTTTGTAAGTTAATGGAGAGGATGGTAAATAATCATTTGGTCTACTTCCTATAAAAAAAAAAAACTCCTGTATAAATTTCAGTGTGGATTTCGAAAGGGACGGTCCACTGTTGACCATATCACTTCTCTGGCCAGAGGCCAGAAAATCTCTAAATAGTCAGGAGTTGCTAATGGTGGTGTTCCTTGATATTCACAAGGCGTATGACTCCGTGTGGAAAGAGCACCTTCTCTATAAGTTACATAACCTCGGGATTAATGGAAGAATGTTATGGTGGATTAGGGACTTGTTATATAATCAAACCTTACAGGTGAGAGTTGGTCTGACTCTCTCCTCAGTGTTTGAGATGGATAAGGGGATTCCTCAAGGTAGCAGCCCAAGTCCAACTCTCTTCAATATCATGGTCAATAATGTGTGCCATCCCAGACTCCACAGCAAGATCGCTCTGTTTGCTCACGACATTGCTATGTGGATTCGGTGTAAGAATTTGGCCCTTGCGGGGAAAAAACTTCAGAATGGTAGTGGAACAATGGGCCCAAGAGTGGGGGTTTCAGCTGTCTGATGATGAATCAAAATTCATAATTTTCTCCTGGAAAAAAAAGTATTGGGGGCATGCCAATGATAGTGAATTGCATTTCCCTTTCGGCGACGGCTGAACTGTCCTTTCTTGGAATCATTTTTGATAAGGGATTAACGTGGACATCCCATATAAAAAAAAAGTTGACTGGGAAATGTGTTAAAGGTTTAAATTTATTACATTACCTCTCTGGTCCTGATTGGGGAGCACATCAGGAAAGTCTCTTCCTTAAAAATAAAGCCTTGATCTGCTGTCATCTTGATTATGGTTGTCAGGCCTTTGGGGATATGTCGATAAGCAATCACAAAAAAAAAAGAACTGGAGACTATTCAGAAAAAAGTGCTCCATGTCTGTTTGGGGTTTTTAAAATAAACTCTTCAGTGTCAGCTCTCCTGGAGGAAGCGGGGGGGGAAATGCCCTTGTTTCTGTGTTGGGAAATCTTCAGAATGAAATATTGGGCTGAAACCATCTCGTCTGGGGATAACCACCTTGGTAAAGACTTGTTTGATGACTGTTGGGAATACCAAAAGCTTGGCAAGAACATCACTTTGCCTCCTTGAGGACGAGCATGGAAGAAGGTCGCTTAGGACATGGGGCTGGATTCCCTTCCTGTAAACCCCTTCCATAAAGTAGCAAATTGGCCTCCTTGGACCCTTGAAACCCCCGTCTCCACCTGGATCTCTGGGGAAGAACTGACTGGGCTAATCCTGTGGCAATGTTGCAATTCAATTTTTCACTCAAATTGGAGTCAATCCTTGCATGTTTATACGGACGTGTCGAAAGACCCTGCAATTGGGAGAACAGCTGCCGCAGTGTGCATTCCGGACCTCAGGATGGTTTGATCAGTCCGGGTTTGTAACCATCTCTCGGTTTTCTCCACTAAACTATTTGCTGTAGTTCTATTCCTTGAACGGATCATTGAATTTAGCCCTCGCAGTGTGGTCATCCTCTAAGATTCACTTGCTGCATTAGAGGCATGGGAATCCCCACGGGATGGTGACAGATATGACCTTGTTCTTGAAGTTCTCCATTTAGTTAACACTGCGAATTGGAGGGGTGAAGTGGCCAACCTGTGCTGGATACCCACCCATGTGGGGATCGGTGGGAATGACGCCTCTGACCATGCAGCGAAGCAAGCCCTTAAATGTTAGTCAAATCTGTATTGGTCTCTCCGAAATTGTTACTTTAGTAAAGGACCTGATTGGGGAAAAATGGCAATTTTAGAGGGAACACCAGTACGAAGGGAAGAATTTGTTGCAAGGTGCATCCGGGTGTGGCACCTCCAGTTAAGCTTGCCAGGCTTGCCCAGAGAGATCAGGTAGCTCTCTGTAGGTTGAGACTCGGACACTGTCGCCTTAACTCGGACACCTACCTCGAGAATAGGATGTCACCTGACTGGTAACTGTGCACATTGCAGGGATCGTGAAGACCTGACCCACCTCCTCTTAAAATGCCTGCTATACAAGGGATCCAGAAGGCAACTTTTTCAGAATATTTCACAGATGGGGTTTGAAGTGTCGGGTCTGCTGGAATTTATAAGTTTGTTGAACCAGAAGCACCCCTGACTCTGTGAAGCTGTGCTGAGATTCTTAAAAGAGAGTGGGAAATCCCTATGAAATTATAGGGAAACCAAACGGACCCTTGGGTAACAGGTCCAAGTTCTAGTGCATGGCATAGAAAGAGCCTCATGGCTCTGAAAACGCCATTAAACCCCTAAAAAGAAGAAGAGGAACAATGCAGAAAAAGAAGTCGATCGTAAATGAATTAAGTGATCTGAGTCCTGCATACTGTAAGTAAGCATGTTGCACTGTCAATCGTCGAGGTACCATCGAGATATTGATTCCCTGAGTTAAGGCAAATGGAGATGGGGATGGGCCAGGCATCTGGAGGAGATGGGGATGGGCCAGGCTTCTGGAGGAGATGGGGATGGGCCAAGCATCTGGAGGAGATGGGGATGGGCCAAGCATCTGGAGGAGATGGGGATGGGCCAGGCATCTGGAGGAGATGGGGATGGGCCAAGCATCTGGAGGAGATGGGGATGGGCCAGGCATCTGGAGGAGATGGGGATGGGCCAAGCATCTGCCTGGGAGATGGCCAGATGGAGGCCCCTGGAGTACCGGAGGAAAGTGGACGCAGCGATGCGCTGCTCTGGTGCATACTCCCATACCTGACATGGCCTGAGTTAAGGGTGTCATCAAGCGTATTTAATGTCGTCTGTCTTTATACAACCCCCAGCTAACTGCCCTCCCTTTAAAAAAAAAAATCAAATTTTGTTGTGATTGTTGCGTCCTCTCCATGATGTACCTCTCAGGGTGGATCAGGATGTGGTACTGGTATGATGGGCTGATAATGGCTTCATCCTGTGTCGAGATTTCCCTGCATTTCCTTGTCAGGCAGGGGTGGACAAATGTCAGTTAAGGCGGTCCATAACTTTCTGGACTTGTGGCAAAGAAAAACAAAGGAAAAAAAAAAACAAAAACACTTAACATGGGATGAAATACAAAAATATGTCATAAACGACCAGGAGGTTATCAATAAATTTCCATCAATGACATACCTTCATCCTGGTGTGGACAATATCACGTTGCTCAGTTGTTTGAATCGATTCACGGGTTTAAAACGACATCAATTGGTACATTTCGACCATATGCAAGGTCCAATCATTCCAGGTACAATCAAAATTCCTACCTGTGGGGTTGATAGTCGAGCAAATACTTGGAAAGAGAACGTGGGGTCATGGATGGGGCGCCATGGAGAGTCCACTGGGTGCAAGGGGGAGGAGGGCCGTTACCTCCTGGCCACCAGAGGTGACGTGAATATTCTCGCTTTATAGAGGACTCGAGAGAGGGAGAGAGAGAGAGTGAAAGGAGTTCAGAGCACAGGACGGTTCGGAAATTCGAGCTGTGCGGAATGTCGAGGTCGTCAATGAGAGCGCGCGGTGCATCTAGCAGCACGAACGTACTCATTTATCTGCTGTACTTCGGTGAGTACCAACGGAGGAGTCTTGACGACGTCATAATATAATTAGAATTAACAAAAATATAATTGTCACAGCTGCTTCAGATCATCAAGACGCTTTGTTACACCGTCAAAGGTGAAACTTAACTCGTATACACCGTATTGCATATTCTTTCATTGATTTCTGATGTCACACCGCGTGCGTGACGTCATAGGGAAAGTTTCAAATGGAATGCAAAAGGTAATTGACTCGATGAAAGATGAAACATTCACACAAATTGCATCAAATATAATTATTCTCCATAAGGCTTGGTGCAACACCCTTGAGTTGACAAAGAGAGAGGGTCATGCATGATGTGGTCAAGGAAAATTTGGTTCATCCAAATTTGGTGTTCTCATGTGAACCCTTGGCTCATGATGCAAGGACCACAGCTTCGAATCCCATCTTCCGCACGTTTACCCAATGTATACGAACCTCCTTGGAACTCACAGAAAAGTATTCAATCCCATATACTGTATGTATTGTATGACCGCATCAACGAATGGCCTGAAAATTAATTTAGGAATATTATTTTTTGGCATTCATTTTGTATACAGTCCGCACAAGCTCCTCCATAAGCTGCTCATCACTGTTAAAAAACACAAGCGTCAGATCCTTGTTTGGCACAGGCATATCCAAGCCGGATGGGCAGGTCCGTTTGGTGCATTTCCTGCACTAAAGAATAGTTTATGAACTCCAGGCTCTGCGACACACACAGGTATAAATATGAGACTAGAGGGATCAGTAAGGCCAAAGTCTGCAATTAAAAATTCATTAACTCAAAATATAAAAGAAAAAAAAAGACAGCACTATGAAGTCCAACTTGCAATATATGTCAAAGCATTGTCTCATGGTACGATGGCTATTTTGATATACTGGACTAATTCATTGTGGCAGAAACTTTCTTCGATTTTAAAATGTCAAAAATCTTAATCAAGATTAACAGCATCATTTTTCACTGTGAAACTTGTCCAATTGCCCCCAGACAATATGGGGGAGAATTTTATTGATTAATTTGTTCTAAAGTTTTTCTATTCTCTCTGGACTTCCAAAAACAATACTCTGTTCTTCAGAAGGTAATCTGAACGAAATTACCATCGAAATGTGACCTGTGAGAAGCATTCCGACGATAATTTCCAATATAATTGCTGGTGAGTAATTCTGTAATCAATGATATAATGAGAAATAATCTGGTGAGACTACAATTATGAATTTCATCACCTAGCTCATCATAACCACAGAATATACCTACGACGGCACTCGGTAGAGCGCATACCTCCGCCAGGCTGAACAGTTTACGCTTTGTACCCCACTGATAGGCTGGATCTTAACCGGTTTATCTAATTGCCTTGTTGTCGTCACCTACCCAACTCATCCACCTCGTTCTCATAATCCATCCATAACGTTTTGAGATATCGTGCTATATATTGTATTTCCCCCATCTCTCAATGGTGAACCATCACTTAAAAATCAAAAAATTCTCTTATCAGAATCTGGATTCGGATCTTCCCCAAAATCAAATCAGTTGGTTCTTGTCAAGCACTCTACCTCTCTCCCAAGTTTCGTCCAAATCCATCCATAACTTTTTGAGATATCGTGTTTATATATCGTTTTTCGCCCTATATCTCTCAAAGATGAAGAATCACTAAAAAAAAAAATTTAAACTCGAGTATCTGTATCCAATCTTCACCAAAATCGAAACAGTTCATCTTTGTCACACACCCAACCTGCCCACCAAATTTCATTCGAATCCGTCTACAACTTTTTGAGATATCCTGCACAGAACCAGACTGGTAAAAAGCCATAACTTCCATCCATTGCAGATGGCGTAGGTAATACTAATACGAGTTCCCTTACAAGGAACTTCAACACAAGAGGAGACCATGCGGCCCATCAAGCCTGCACGATGAGAGCCAACCTATGATTGTTTGTCCATGCTGTATCCTTGAAATGCTAAGCATCAAGCAAGGAAGAAGCATGTACCGTTTCAAAAATCTTTTTATGACTCAGCCAGGGTTCAAACTGCTGACCGGCCAGACTTAGAGCAGATACTCCAACCATTGCACCACCGAGTCTGGTTATATATTGTTTTGGGCCAGGGTTTGCCATGAGAGGAAGCACTCGAGTTCCTCCCGAATATCTGGTCCTGAAGCCACTGAGCACAGACAATTCTGTGCTCCAGCAGGTTGTTAAGCAACCACAAACGCCAATTGGTACTGCAAATCCTGGCAGGGTGTCATTACTTCGGGTGGTAACCTCACCTTTGGACGACCGCACCAAGTGAGTTTCATGCCCTCAATGCACTCCCAGATTACTGCTGAGCAATACAGTGAGTGTGTGCTGCCTAACAAGAGCAAACCACGTGGGGTAAAACTTCCTGGCGAACTCTACATGCGGACTATGCTCAACCAATAGAGGAAAAGACTACTAGCCGGGTATATTTACAATCATAAGCAAGTTTATTACAGCAAGGGTGAGGAAATGTATGTGTACAAACAAGCAAAGGTTTTAATACGAAAGTGATATTCATACTGCAGGGAAAGCAAATACGGGTGTAGTGCGGCAAAAGAAAATTCAGTTATATACAAAAGAGGACACAGGGCAGAGCTAAACCATGATAAAACTTACACAATCTTATTTACACTACCATGACAGGTGCAATCAGAAACACTCTCAAGGGAAATTAGAAAGAAAGAAAGATAAGAGAAGTACTAGGTGGTTTCAACCTCTTGGTCACCAGGCAAGGATGATGGACTTGTGTAAGCCCAGTCTCTGAGGAAGGGGAAGGAGGAGGAAAACTGAGTGTCCGAATGTGCGTGGTTGGCAGGGGGGGGGGGAGGTGGGTGCGGTGAGCAGGGCCGGATTAAGGTCTTCGTAGGCCAAGGCCCTTGAGATTTCATAGGCCAAATTCAAGAGTGACCAAAATGACGATTTTGAACATGAAATTTAATCGGAACAGACTGCGGTAAATGGCGATTTGTCCGACTTTCAAAGATACAAGTGCCTGTAAAATCCAATTCGGCTTCGGAATTGAGAAACAAACGATACAGAAAACAAATTCAGAGGAATGTATGTATATTCAATTTCCACCCTGCTGAAACACCTTCTTTCGTGCCTTTTGGTTGGCAAACGACGCGATCACTTCGGAGAAATCGATTTGCTTCATCAACTCGGATTCAACACAAAGCAGAGCGAGCGTGGACACATGCACCTGCCCCACGGTCGACCGAAGACAATTTTTCACGCGCTTTAGTGTGCTGAAGGAGCGTTCACCCTCGCAGCTCGTAGCAAGCATCGAACAATATATTCGGAGGGCAACAAAAATATTGGGGAATGTCTGTGTCGAATTGTTATGAATAATGTACTTGAGCATGTCCGATGCATCGATGAACTTGGAGTATTTCAAGCAAAGTTCTATTTCCTGAACTATGTCCATTTCAACGTCAGCAGGGTCCGCTGAAACCAGTTTCTCCGCTCTGCGAGAGAGTGTATCATGGTCGAGGCCGTTTGCAGTGGGGATGAATCCAAACAGATCCGTGATTTTCTGATAGCTCTCTCTCTTCTCCTCTGGATTTCTGTCAGAAGGCGATCGAGTATGGAGAAGTACGTCTCAACTCTGCTCTTCTCCCTGCCAGATTTTGGGGTTTCTTCCTCCTCGTCATTTTCATCGAAGACCTTCTTTCGCCTCTTGACCCGACGATTATCATCAGCGTAAATGATGGATGGACTCAACCATCTTTTTGGCGCGGTCCTGAAATGCATCAAATCTTTCATCATTTCAAAGCGACTCTATGTATCCATAGAGGGCATCATAATGCTGCTTCACCACTCCGACATCTATTCCAGGTTGTTGGAGACATCTGTTTACTCGATCAATGTTGCCAAGTAGATCAGACCAGACAGCGCAACATGATTGCTGTTTCGGTCAGTTCCATCTTCTCAGCCAATGCTTTGGCTTCCAGTCTCACTGACGGAGTGTCTTTAGGGCGCTCGGCTATCTTCATTAGCGCCTTCTTTATGTCCTTGTAGCTTGCGGAAAACGCTTTACAAGCGTCCACGCGAGCTGACCACCTCGTATTAGACTCGGACAAACATTTGAGTTGGATGGCACGTTCATCGAGTGCCATTTAAAATGGCCCATCTTTGGGGAGATGCTGACATAAAGGTATACACGGCTTGAATAAGTCCAAAGTATTCGACGACTTCCAAGCAACTCTCTGCGGCAGCGACTCCTACCAGATTCAAACTGTGCGCAGCACATGGTACCCACTGAGCCAATGGATTAATTTTACAGACTCTTGCTTGTACGCCTGAATAGACACCGGACATGTTGCTTGCATTGTCGTATGACTGCCCTCGACAATCCACGAGATCAATCCCATTGGCTTCCAGTACCTCTTGCAATTTTCCAAACAGATATTCACCATCGTGATGCTCAATGACGACGTACTGCAGAAACCTTTCGACGGCGCGACCATCTTGCATCACATATCGAAATATTACCGTCAACTGATCGATATGCGAAACGTCTGGCGTCGAATCGATGGAAACACCATAATATTTTGCATCTTTTATTTCTCACACGATGGTAGATTTCACTTTTTCGGCTAGTCGTAGGGCAAACTCGTCGCATATTGTTGATGACATGTACGATACACTTCCCTTTCCCTTGTTCCCACACACGTCAAGATGCTGGGCGAGAAATGGATGGAATTTTGAGACTAGTTCAAGACAATCAATATAGTTTCCATTGTTAGCACAACCCAGCTGCTCGGTCGTGCCCCGATCAGAAGCCCTCTTTCGGCGAGGAACGATATAACAGAGACAATTCGCTTCAGGACAATGATCCAGTAAGCTTCCTCGTGGAGGTACCGCTGTTCAAATGATGTGTGAATCCTGTCACCTTCATTTTGATTGCGAGAATATGGGCAGTCCCACGCTCGAGCGACGCCAGACAGGCAGAGGCATTCTTCCAATCATTGAATCCGATTCGAAAATTACTGTGATGGCTTTCGTGATCATCGCCGTCGGGACATAGGAGTTTGCACACGTTGCAGTAAAGTTTACCGTTTGATGGAGAAAACAGCATCCAGTCCCTGTTCACCGTTTCCCCGTTCGTGAGTTTCCGCTGAAAGTGTTCACGCCGAAAATACCGTGTTTTATCTGGATACACTCGGGCCGTACACGAAAAATCTGCGTTCCTATCTTAGCAGGGAGGATTCTGGATGAAATTATCCACGAGTTCTGCGGAAAGAGTCCATTCAGCAGGATCGGGATTGAAACTACGAGCCGCAGCACTGGCTGCAGTTGTTCCAATGCTTCTCTCGTTGCTCGATGCGACGGTGTTGGTATCATCAGCTTTCGAAACGTGATGCAGTGCGAGATTACTTGATCCCTCGACATTGACATCAGAAGACTCTGCATGCGCACATTCCGTTTGGTCATCTCGACTCTGGTGAGGTGAAAAAAATTTCAACATGGATCCAGACAGTCTTTTTGTTTCTGTTTCACGCCTCTTCTTTTTGTCGCGTTTGCAAGTACCACTTTCGTGGTGCCGAATATATCCGTCGGCCATAGTCAAGAATAAAAAACAACAAATCGGAGCAAAACGAAGAACTGCAAGCATCAGGATGCTCGATAACTCACAGGAAAGTAAGAGGGTGCCAGTATGTTCATACTCAGCGCGAACGTGCCTCCACCCATCAGCCAGATGATTGTGGTGACGCCTGTGATTGGCTGATTGTGATGTGATCACGTGGTTCCCACGCTCGCTGTCGACGATCACTGTCTGGCAGCGTGCCAGCCGCCTTCCCTCACGGTGTGTTCAGCCTTCCTGCACATGTCCAGTCACATAATTAAGACTGAAAAAAAAAACTCGTCGGAAATTTTCGTAGGCCAAGGCTCGGGCCTCAAGGGCCTAGTGGTTAATCCGGCCCTGGCGGTGAGGGGTGTAATGATTGGCAGGTGATATACAGAGAGGAATATGTAAAATATGTGGATCTGTAGCCCTGGACAATCGTTGATGCTCTTTTATTGCATCCACAGAAGACAAAACAGGAATAAAGAACAGAACATGTGTGGAGGTAGACAAATAGTGAAGTAGAAGGAAGTCTGTCAGTGTATTGCGATACTGTGTAATACTGCGCCCAGTCTGGCATCTGCCTCTTCTACCCGTTCTGCACTCTGCTCCGTTCTGCTCGCTCCATTCCCTCCACCAACCAGGAGTGCACCGTGACCACAAAAAGAAGGAACCGCAGCTCAAGAGTGACACAACGCACATCCAAGAATGAATGGACACCAGCCAGAGAACCCAAAACGCGCAGCCAAAGAACTGAGAGAACCGAGGTTCGGATGTGTGTAACGTACAGCACTTTATAATCCCCTGGTGGGGGCAGAGTTTTAGAAGTGCATCAGGATGAGCTGTTGGTGTTTTCCAGCACCCTCATTGGTGTGCAGACAATTACTACATCGTTGGCCCTGCCCATGTGATGGTCTGGCAGCGGAAAATAGCCTCATTCACCCTGAACCCTCCCACGTGCTTGAGCTCCGAGACTAACATGGCGTGGGGCATTCGATCGCGCGCTCTGGCTATGAATGTGTGCCAAACATGCAATGGAGGTCACAATTGAGCGGAGCATCAGGGCTACTGACGTGACATCGAACAGGGTCTCACGCAGACTCGTGTCCCAAGTTAGAGGTCCGTACGTCCAGACCTGAGTGCAAGCAATGGCGTGCCACACTCCCGCGTCCCTGTTGGTCCCAAAAGGTAGTGGTGGTCATCAGTGGTGACCACGGTTGAATGATGGTATCGTCAGCGTTGTGAGTTTTGGCATGGTGGTTCGTGGTGTGGCGATTACAATGAATATTTCTTGTTGGTGTGTGAATTGTTGTCACGTTGGGGTTCGAGTATGGTGAGGGCTGAGGTGTAATTTCTGTTGGATTATGGCGCATGATCTGAATGGATTTGGGCACATGTATTGTATGTTAATGTTTGCCTGTTGCTATGGTCTGCAAGCTTGCCTGAAGAAAGGCTCATGTGTGCAGGTAAGCAAAATAAATAAAGAAGGGGAAGGAAAACCTAACAAAAGCCCACACAACACAATTGACCCATTAGACATAATGGAAGGACGATCTGTAACGAAAACTAATGAAATAACTATCTCGGGAATTGCCATATGTTGTGTGCCACTGCCTTGGGGAGTGACAGTTTCGCAGAACCA
>NC_140964.1:34310480-34315480 GCF_056783735.1 Eptatretus burgeri | reverse complement strand
CCATGACCATGGTCTCAGTATTCCATATTATCGAGTACTCGACATATCAGCTCAGCTGGGAGATGCAGCTGTAGCCAGATATGTAAAGGAAGGTGTGGTTTGTCCTCCCAAACTGAGGAAAGGTCTTTTCAGCACATCTGCGATGGATAACATCGACCATAATCCCTCTTGCAAATGTGAGGACTAAATGATTGACTAATCCACCACGTGAATCAAAAGATAATAATTTCGTGCTGTATATGCTATATTATTCTTCATTTTTTTTTCTTTTTGCAAAATGTAGCGCTAAAAGAGCCTGTCATTTAATTCCGGCCATATCGTCTTAGTTTTCAATAACTACGATTTTGTAAGTGCAGAAATGGATTTTTCTAACTCAAAAACATATATTTCGATGCATAGAACGTTAAAATAGCATTATTCCATCAAAATTGAGCTCAAACACAGATTCAAACCACTTCAAATGGTGGCCATCTTGAAAAATGGCGGCCATTTTGTTTTTCAACGTGGGTAACGCACTTTTCTGAGAGAATAGGTCCTGGAGCACATGTATACCAAATTTGGTGCTTGTACCACCAAGTGAAAGATTATTTCAGTAATCTGCTGCACTACGCAGCGCACACGCGTAATTCCCGTTAAACACAGGTAGGGGGCCCTAACTCTAAACACTCACTTTCCGATATAACTGTTCTATAGGGACCCTGGCTGTGGTATGCGATGGGTTCCAGATTCATAACAGTATTGCAGCCATAATTGGTTGAAACAAAATCATTATCCAAAAAATCTGAAACGTCCTCTATCTGATCTATGATCTCATGTGAGTGAGTAATTGAATTTATGATGTCATCGGTCACGTGGTTTGGTGACCAAAAAAAAATCTTCTCCAGAATCACCGAACAGATTGTTGCGAAACTTCATACATGATCGACTCGTCATGGGGGAATAAAGTTTGAAATTATTTTTCATATTCATCTTCATTGACGCAATTTAGCCTTAATATGCACAAAAGTGGTCGTTAAATATCCTAATAATTATCAATGAGTTATCGATAAAGCTATGGATCATAGCAATGCATGTCACATAACACGGTGTATGGATGATACGGGTATATGGACCATAATATAAGTGGACCATAATAGTGGTGTGTTCAGTTAACGACAGTATTTTTATTCAGAATGAGCATGGAGGCGAGACTACAAGAACAAGAACAAGCAGATTAGATTTTGGTTCAGGTCCAGATCCAGACCTGGCCTAGCAGTGGGATACAAAACATAAAGTGTTCAGCCTGACAGACGTACATGCATTCCACTGAATGTTGTTCCAGTTTTAATATGGAATGACAATCATTGTAAGGAATACCAAGGTGATGACAATAAGCAAAGATGTGGTTAAAGGCTTGAGGATTAACATCAATGCACTGAAACTGCAACAGATTGGAAAATTTGAGCATCGGGGTAGCTTTGTGGCAGAGGATGCTACTGTCAGTGCAACAAAGAGATCAGAAGGAGAATAGCCATAACCAAGGAAGCTGTTTTGCTGAATAAAGGAGCTCATGAAAAACAACTTCAACATTCAGCTAAAGAAGAGGTGACTGAAATTCTTCACCTGGAACGTGTTGTTGTGTGGGTCTGAGACATGGACCTTTCTGAGACAAGAAAGGAGGATGTCAAAGAGACTGGAAGTTTGTGAAATGAGGATATTGGGGGAGGATGAAAAGGATTGTATGAGTTGAACACAACAAAAATTCAGTTCTTGAGTTGGTGCAAGAGGTAAAGTTTTTGAATGAATCATTTAGGAAGAGAGAAAAACTGGCTTGGTTACACTTTTAGAAGAGAAGGATTGCTGCAGGACGTGATCAAAGGTCGGATGGAAGGAAAGAAGTGGAGAGGAAGACAGGAATTTGTTGAGGGATGAAAGCAGATACAAGAAAAAAAGCAATTTGAGATAGCCTGCTCAGACAGACAGACAGACAGACAGACAGACAGACGTGGAAACATAATCTCAGTCCACTTTTGGTGGTGGAGGTAATGAGAGTGGTAATGAGAGTGGTCGAGCGCATACCTCCACCAGGCTAAAGAGTATGCGTTTTGTATCCCACTGATAAGCCAGATCTGCATCCATACCTTAACTGACATCTAATTAATTCGTTCTTGTCACCTAGCCAACTCATCCATCAAGTTTCGTCCGAATCCATCCATAGCCTCTTGATACATCATGCTGGACGTCACAGTATATCGTTTTTGGCGCTATCTCTCAACGGTGAAGAATCACTTGAAAAATTACAGCACCGGGATCCGGATCTTCACCAAAATCTAATGAATGTATCCTTTATCAAACATGCCACCTCTCCACCAAGTTTCATCCAAATCCGTGTGTAACCCTTTTGAGATATCCTGCTCGAAGACAAACAAACAAACAGACACAGAGAAAAACAGGGGTGAAAACATAACCTCCATTCACCTTCGGTGGCGGAGGTAAAAAAGCTGAAAAAGAGTGAAATACAGGTAAGGGTAGCACCTACGGAAACTAGGAACCTGCCAAAATGCAGAGCGCTTCGGGAGGAAGATCACATGATAAGGATTTCAGATGTATTATCATTTCTGGAAGAGGGTCGGCTGTGTTTACGGGTTCGGACCAGAACTTTGTTTCACTGGATGATTTGTAACTTTCCTGTTTTTTTTTGTTGTTTCTTCCAACTACATTTTCAGTCAGAGTCAATTTTTTTTTCTACAACTTGGGAATTCTAAATGTGTCTTTAATTCCCCTTACAATAATTTATATATGAATATCTCTCCACACCGTTTGGGTGATTCCCCTGCACAATGAGTGAATGTCGGGTTGGATTGCGGTTGCGGTGTCTGGACATGTGGTTGGTGTTACATGGATGGCGGGTGTGCTCCAAGATTGGGTGATTGTGTTGAGGTTGTTGGGGGGGATTGGACGTGATACAGATATGAGGGGCCTATTTGACGTCCTCCTTTATCGACATTTCCTTCTGCTACGGAATGAGCGTACTGACCGGACACCATCGACTTACAGCATCACTAGCCTGAGACTGTGTTAACCTTTAGAGTGTGTACTCTTTTCAGTTATAATTATGTCGAGATGGCTCCCACATACTAGAAACACCTTCAGTCTGAATGAAATTTATTTTAAATACATTAAGTGATCTCGTGGTTTGGAAAAGTTTACTAGTTGGCACATAATAGTATAATTTACGAGTTGGAGTGCTTTTTGAAATACAGAAAACTGGGTGGGTTAACGATGGCAGTGGCTGCTCTGGAAATGTGGTATTAAATGGTGGAGACAAAGACATGACAAATATATTGTACATCTAGGAGACAGAGGGTTGGGTTGGGATCAATACTCCGCTGGATTTGTGTCGGTATGAATAAATCGACGGTCCTCTGAATATATAACTGGGAGGGTGTCGGTTGTGCTGTTCTCATTTTGTCATTGTACGTGACATCAGCAAAAATTGTGCTTTTGTTAACCACCTACAATGGACACCCATCATCAAAAAACGATGACGTCACACGAATGAGCAGCTAGTGGGGAACTCGAATGGAACTCGGTAGAGCGTACCCTCCGCCAGGCTGAACGGTTTAGGTTTTGTATCCATCGATTGGCCGGATCTGCATCTGGACCTGAACTAAAAATCGAATCGCTTTGTTCATATCACCTACCAAAGCCGTCCACCAAGTTTCATCCAAAATGTCCATAACCTTTCGAGATATTCTGCTCACAAACAGACACCGGTGAAAACATTGCTTCCATCCGTCCACCTTAGCTGGCGGAGGTAATCATGTCGGATAGACAGGGAGCTTCACATCAGTTTTTAACATGACCGTCATCGGATGAATAAAAGCACCAGATTTTGTACAAGGCTCCTTTCTGTCCAAATACAATCATCTTTAGACAAGGTGACCTCCTCGTTTTCTCCCTGGTATTTACATAGGACACCAAAATGGAAGATTTTTAAACGATGTGGAATGTTGGTTTTTATGAGGCTCCTTTGGGTCCTCACAGGTAAGCCAAACTGGAATTCCAACATTGAAGTCGCAGAAGGTCATCTCAGGTTCTGGAAGTCACGGCCTCACAGGAAGGCTCAACTGATATCAAAAGAGGTGTTTGTTGTTTTGTTTTGTTTTTTCTCCTGAGCAGTCAAGAAATCAGATTATATAAATTACAAACAAATACCACCCATCGCTTCGCTGACGGGAGTACAAAAGGGGGAGGTAGAAAAAGCGGTGGAATAGGGAGGGTGCGGTGGGGGAGAGAGAAGAGGTGGAGCGGAAAGGAGAGAGAAGGGAGGGGGAAACGGAAGACAGTGTGAGATGAGAGGAAGGGAAGGCAGACGTGCGGTGGAGCGTTAATTTCGAAACATACCGTCTCATGAAAATGCTTCTGCTTTGAATAACAGTGAAGATGGAAACAAAATGTCTGAAATTCATTTTCTACCGGTCACATGAGAAACACGGCCTGGAGACAAACTTCGTCCGGACACGTCCAGAGATAAAACCCGCCGGACACATCTGGAGCCAAGCTGTCCGGACACAACACTGCTTGGACACATCCGAAAACCAACTCCCGTCTGGAGACTAACTCCCGTCCAGAAACAAACTCCCGTCCAGACAAGTATGGAAAGACAAACTCCCATCCGGAGACAAACTCGTGTCCAGACAGGTATGCAGAGACAAACTCCCGTCTGGAGACAAACACTGCTCGGACACGTCCGGAGACAAACTCCGGTCCAGACATAAACACCGCCTGGAGACAAACACCATCCAGGCATAACCACTGTCCAGATATGTCCAGAGACAGAGAGACATTGAGAGGGAAAGGGCGAGAGAGAGGAGAAAGAGAGGGGGGAAGGGTGAAAGGGGGGAGAGGAGAGGTGGGAGGGAAAGGAGAGGGGGTAGGGTGAGAAAGAGAGATGGGGGAGGGGTGTCAAGGGGGCAGGGAGAGAGGTGGGAAGGGTGAGAGGGGAGGGCAGAGAGAGG
>NC_140964.1:34290480-34300480 GCF_056783735.1 Eptatretus burgeri | reverse complement strand
GTCCAAAATCATGCACCAAAATGAGATAACGGACAAGATCATACAATGTGCAATGCGTAAGAACAATGACCATCCGTTTCTTTGGAACGCAGCATTGAGATAACAGCTTCGTCGTGGGCTTTAGCCGTATATCTAATCTCGAAGGTTTTACACAGACGTATCCTACGACGTTGACCTTGCTGCACAAAGGTTGTGAATTGGAAGGACCCAGCAATGAAAGTTGCCTCATAGTGGAAGATCCGTTCCCCGAGTTAATATACGTGTCATTCAGAAAGGATCATAATTGTTGAGATCTTCCTTTGCCATTCTTTAATGTCACAGATCCCCTTTTAAGGGCTGTGTATCAACAATATTGGCAGGAAGTGAGTACCATGCAATGATTAATAGTCTGTAATGGAGATAACTAATGTCATTATTATTATTATTGTTATTATTATCCTATTTTGATCAAATGAAAATTCGATCAGCATTTACTAAAACGTTTATACAACATACACATAAGGTTGTTACGGTATGAGGTTTTACTTCCCTTCACTTGATGGAGCTGAAACATCAAGAATAGGGGGCAAACAGAACACGTCAAAACATCCGGAAGATACATGTTCAATATTCTTGCCATGCCACATGTTCTGGTTAATAATTAGCAGCAAATGTCTTGGGAGAGTAAAGAAAACACTCAGTTATAAACAACCGTTGATTTGATTTTTAATGGCGCATCATGACGAACACTTTGTTCGGAATGTTAGTAGATAGCTGATGTAATACTGCACCATTCCTCCTTCTGATCAACTGCATTAAATTCAATGGTGGTTTCTGCTTTGTCGACTCTGGCTCTCTGGTGGTCTTCCAACATGCCACGGTGGAGTTCTGTTCGGTTTAGGTCTTGGCTTTGGGGTTTTTTTTTTTTTTTTACCCAAAATATCACAATAAGAGATCTTCAAAAAGCAAATGCTACTTTGCAATGTGGAGAAAATATGTACAGGATATACAAGTTGCGAGTTTTCAAGTTTTGGTATTCTGTCCCAATGTTTTTGGTGATGAAGTAAATAGTTGTACATACAAGTTATTTCACAAGCCTTTAAATGTATACCATATTTACACGACTAGTACACTGACTCCCTACAGGACTCCGAGCAGGAAGGGTCGTGTTATTATCCTCTCTGGGGTATATCAATTACAGTAGATCTACGCTCGGGTCCGTTAGTCTGTGGGGAACGTGATAAGCACATAATGCTTCAAGAACATCGGATACCCCATAAAATGCCACGATAAGCTATTTATACACATAAACACAGCATTTGTCCGAGGAGGAAAAACCTCTTGGGGAGGGTGGATATTATTAGCTTATCTGGAATTTAAATTCCAGATAAGGTATTGTCATCGCTCACTGTCCGTTCGTCTATTTCGACTTCTCCAGACAAACCTCTGGGCCGATCCGGCTTAAATTTGGCAGTAATGTTCTATTCCTCACTGGTAACAGGAATTGCAAAGCTCGTTCCAGTCACATGACGTAAAGAATATCAAAATGGCCGACTTAGTAAATTTCTTCAAAAATCTTCTCCAGACCAACCAGACAGAACGTGATAAAATTTGGGTTACAACATTAGGCCAGGGTAAGGATGCTAAATTGCAGAGGTCATGCCGATCACTTGACCGGAAGTGTGTCAAAATGGCCAAGTCAATTTTTGGGAAAATCACTAAAATTCTTTCAAAAATCTTCTTCTCCAGACCCACCAGTCAGTATGCTACCAAATTTGGGTTACAACATGAGGATAGGGTCCTGATGTTAAATTGCGGAGGCTATGCCGATGACATGACCGGAAGTGTGTCAAAATGGCGGTCACGCAAATTTCTTCCAAAATCTTCCTCTCTCGACCCACCAGTCAGAATGCTCCCAAATTTGGGTTGAAACAGTAAGCTCGGGTAGGGATGTTAATTATATTGTGGAAGTCATGCCGATCACATGACCGGAGGTGTGTCAAAATGTCGACTTAGTCAACTTTTGGGAAAAATCGCATTAATTCCTTTAAACATCTTCTCCAAACCCACCAGTCTGAATGCAACCAGATTTGGGTATAAACATTAGGACAGGGTCGTAAGGTTAAATTGCAGAAGTCATGCCAAAAACATGACAGGAAGTGTGTCAAAATGGCGGATTTAGTAAATGTTTGGGAAAATCACACAAATTCCTTCAGAAAAATTCATCTCCAGACCCACTAGAAGGAATACAACCAAATTTGAGTTACAACATTAGGCCAGGGCCCAGGAAAGCTACAGATCCAGTGGTCCTATTTTTAGTACTAATATTGCTTGTAAAAATATTAACATTTTGCTATAATCATTAGTGTTGTTATTATTTTTGTTATTAGAAGCAGCCATGGTAACAAGGCAAGATAAGCTATCTATATACCTAAACACATATTTCTCCCAAGGCGGGAACCCTCTCGGGGAGCGGTGACAAATTAAATTGCTAAAACCTCCATCATGTGACCATTAGTCCTCCTGTCAAGTTTGGATGAGATTGGATAAGTAACGATCAAATGTATCGTGGACAGGCAGACAGACAGACACCAAATGGCATATTTACACGATTTGAGGGAAGAACTTTAAAAAAATTATTTTTACAAAATGAAATGTTTTTACTTCAGTACACTTTACAACCGAAACCAAAGTCGGGAGATTATAGAAAGGGTGTGCAACATGTTTTTCCGGTAAAGAAAGAGGTGGGAAGGAATGGGAGCCTCAGTGGTGCATATTTCTGTTTCCGCTGTCGCTGATGACTCGCCACCAAGTGATGAAACAAGTCTGGTGGCTGAGGGGGTTGTGTTGCATTGGGAATCTCATGCATGTACTACTTGTCAATGTCAACAGCTCGAGAAAAACCTCGGTAGTGCTTTTAAAAGCAAAGGGCTAACCTTGTGGAGCTTTTCATAGTTGCTTTATGCAGCTTTCTTTGGCAGGAAAAGCCTGGAAGTATATGTGAATGTATATCTACACATACATATAATATATACATACATATAATACATATATATAAAACATATAATACATATAATATATACATATATATATATATATATATATATGTACATATAACATGCACCACCGGTCAAAAGTTTTATAACACCCCCATTTTTCCAGTTTTTACTGAAATTTAAGCAGTTCAAGTCCAGTGAATAACCTGAAATGGTACAAAGCTAAGCGGTAAACTGCCAGAGGTTAAAAAAAAAAAACGTTTAGGTTACCAAAAACTGAAAAATAATGTAAATTTCAGAGTGGTTAAAAAAGGCCCTTTTCAGGTAACAAGTAATGGGTTAGCAACTGCAGCTGTTCTGCAGCAATGGAAGTAAATTAAGCCTTGAAAGTTGATGCAAACAATTTCTACAGGTATCACAACTTTTGTTGATTAGTTACAAACCCTGTGTCTGTATAAAAGCAGTGTTGGAACAGACTGTGTTGCTACACCCTCTGAAGTATTATTTGGACAATATTACACTGCATGAAGTAGTACATTGCTATCATAATGTCGAGAAAAAGAAAAAGACAAAGGAAGACAAACAGACCATTATAACCCTTAAAAGTGTAGGTCTTTCCTTTAGAGAAATTGCAAAGAAGGGCCAAGGTGTCAGTGAGTACAGTTTCCGACACCATCAAAAGGCACTTGGAAACTGGAGGAAACTCTGACAGGAAGAGGTCTGGCAGACCCAAAGCCACAACACATTCAGAAGACAAGTTTCTGAGAGTCAACAGCTTACGTGATAGGCGGCTCACTGGATAGCAGCTTCAAGCACAGCTTAACACTGGTCGTAGTAAGGAAGTCTCAGTTTCAACTGTAAAGAGAAGACTTTGAGCTGCAGGTTTGACAGGTCGAGTGGCAGTTAGAAAGCCATTGCTAAGATGGCAAAGTAAGAAAAAGAGGCTTGCCTGGGCCATGAAGCACCGCCAGTGGACTAGTGAAAACTGGAAGGTCTTATGGACCGATGAATCAAAATTTGAAATCTTCGGTTCATCACGCAGGGTTTTTGTTCACTGTCGAGTAGGCGAAAGGATGGTTCCTCAGTGTGTGACACCAACTGTCAAACATGGAGGCGGAAGCATGATGATCTGGGGCTCTTTTGCTGGATCCAGTCGGCGACTTGCACAGAGTGACTAGCACCCTCAACCAAAAGGGCTACCACAGCATTTTGCAGTACCATGCAATACCCTCTGTTGTACGCCAAGTTGGTCAGGGGTTCATCCTACAGCAAGATAATGACCCAAAACATACCACCAGCTATGTCAGAACTACCTGAGAAGAAAAGAACAAGATGGTAGGCTTCAAATCATAGAATGGCCAGCACAGTCTCCAGACTTAAACCCCATCTAACTGGTTTGGGATGAACTGGACAGCAGGGTGAAAGCAAAGCAACCTACAAGTTCAACACATTTGTGGGAACTTGTGCAACAGTGTTGGGAAGAGGTTTCCGAACAATATTTGATTTCCATTGTATAAAGAATGCCACGAGTATGTCCAGCTGTTATATCTGCAAAAGTTGGCGACTTTGATGACTCAGAAATTTAGATTAAATTTTGTTCAACAAAACGATTCCATGATTTATTTTATCTGCATTTGTTTATTTGTTCTGTGCTTTAATTTCAGAGTACATTGAAACATTAAACTACTTAAATTTCAGCAAAAACTGGAAAATGGGGGTGTTCTTAAACTTTTGACCGGTGGTGCATATTATATATATATACTGTATATATACGTACATAGCCTGGTGTTGGCGTAGTGGTTAGGGTGGCGGCTTGGGATCTAAAAAGTCCGGAGTTCAAGCCACGTTGTCCGCTTGAATTAATACACACCAGGAGGTTGACTCAGCCTGTCATCCTTCCGAGATCGGCGAAGTGAGTACCAGTGTACTGGGCCCGGTGTATGCCCCGGTTAGAATAGGTGTACCATATCCCTGTGTCGTAAGACGCAACCAGTGTTGCATCAGGAAGGGCATCCGGCGTAAAACCTGTGCCAAATCATTATGTGGATCATAACGGATGATCTGCTGTGGCGACCCCTAACGGGAGCAGCCGAAAAAATAAATATATAACACATACATATAATATATATATCTACATATAATACACATATAATATATATCTACACAAAATACATATATACATATAATATATAAATATATATCTACATATGAGGCCCCGCGAGGAGGAGTGATGTAAGCGACATTTTTTAATGATATGATGATGATAGGCTCGGATGAAGGGTAAGGGTGAAAATAGTGCAATATGGCATTAACTCCAAAATGGCCGATGTGTCCCTCACATCACTCCTCGCGGCGCCTCATATAAAACATAAATATATATATCTTCATATAATATATATATATATACATATATATATATATATATACATATTATATATATATACATATTATATATATATATATATATATATATATATATATATATATATATATATATATATATATATATATATATATATATATATATATACACATACAGTAGACTTGGCGTAAGTCGGCAGTGTGTCACTCGTCACTTCGCCTAAGTCGGCAGCGTCAAAAAGTCCCGAATTTATCTCATGTTAAGTCCCTATGAATAAAGAGTCATCGCTCTGTAAGTCATCATCTCTAAGTTGTCACTTCGTCTAAGTCGTCAGATGTTGTCCGTTCTCACGTAATGGAAACTCAAATAAATTACCACTCCTAACTCGTCACACGGAACTGCTGCCTCGTGAGAATCCCGATTTCATGGAATCGTGATGCTCGCTCATTGGTTTACACCGCCAGTGATAGGCTATTTATAACTGCATGCACACGTTGATCGCACTGCCGGCAGGACAATGGCGATGAAGCGTAAGCTTACAACTAAAACCTACCAAGAAAAATACGACATTATCCAGTTTTGCGAGGCAAACCCACTGATGAAGAAAAGAGCCACAGCTGAGAAGTTGGACATCAAACGGCAGACATTGAACGATATCTTGAAGAATAAGGGCATGATGTTTGGACAAGTGGTGAAGATCGCGAGGCTGGTGGTAAGTGTGAAACGCATGAAATGTGTGTCCTTTGAAGATGTCGATGACACGCTCATCATCTGGTTTCGGCAAATGTCGGCTCAGCCAAATATTCGGTTGGACGGTGAAATGTTGCTGCTGAAGGCACGTAAATTCGCTGCGGATCTCGGGCATGATGATGCCGAGACCTTGCCGATGCACTGGATAGACAGATTCAAAGTGAGGTGGGGAATCGGAAAGGTCAAGAAGTGCGGCGAATCAGGCAGCGTGGATTCGGCAGTGGTGCACGACTGGAAGGATGGCAAATTGAAAGACATCTTGGAAAGGTATCAGCCTCGGGACGTGTACAATTCCTATGAGACTGGGCTTTTCTGGCAGATGCTGCCAGAAAAGTCTCTGGGGTTCGTTGGTCAATCCCATCATGGTGATAAGCAGGCGAAGTGGTTGTCTTACAGTTGTTCATTATCTTTACTTTTGATAAACTGATTCATGAATTCCATCTTTGCTTGATCATTTTCCAACTCACCAATGAACCCCCACCTATGCCACGAGGATTGTGTTTTCCTTTTGGTACAATAGCCGGCTCTCACACGTATGTGTCCAGGCCACGCGCGACTTCATCCTTCACCCCACAGCCATCATGAATGTTCGCATATGCGAAAGTCTTCACATTTCTAAGTCGTCACTTTTTCTCGGTCCCGATGTTGACGACTTACACCGAGTCTACTGTATATATATATATATATATATATATATATATATATATATATATATATATATATATATATATATATATATATATATATATATATATATATATATATATATATTGTGGTTGACAAAATTCGCAAACCACCATTCAGGTCCCTTAGGTGAGATATCTCTAAGTATTTGTGTAGTTAGCCCCAAACCCGTTGTTTAGAGGGAATATATGTCATTCATTCGGGCTGCGACCCCTCTAGATAGCCATATTTCTTTTACTATCTTTATTTTGGACCAGCCGCCATTACTACCACCACCAACCACGTCTCAACAGCCATCACACAACAACCACCAACCGCAACGCCGCTTCACAACAACAGCCACGACCTTTACAGTCACAACTCGCCCTCGCAACCATCGCATCACCACCATTCCCGCGCCACTGGTGGGCACCGATACTGGACTCGTGCAGGGCGCGCACCGAGCAGCGGGTGCAGAGGCACAGCCTTTCCGAAGAAAACGGATCAAAAACGACTCACGCCCACTTCTGTTCCGTCCTATCGGCGAGCGTGGGGCGATTTGGCCCCGCCTCCAGGCGCGTTGGAGTAATATCGCTATATGCAAATTCATGGATCAAAAAGCATTCACGCCCACTTTTCCTCGGTCCAATGGGGAGCCAGTTAGAGGTGAAGGGTCGGAGGTAAAGGGTCGAAGGTGAAGGAGCGAGGCCACGGGGCATATAAGGGGCTGCGTTCGTCAGTCAAGGCAGTTAAGAGTTCGGAGGCAGTTAAGAGTTCGGAGTCAGTTAAGAGTTCGGAGTGAGTGAAGAGTTGGGACGAGTCAAGAGAGGAGTCGGAGAAGGCGGTTGGACGGAGCTGTGGAGAGGTGGCGGCGGCGAAGGCGGTCGAGGGGGTGCTCGTGTCAGAGTCGGGGAGCTGCGGAGGGGAGAGGCCAGCAACGCGACCAAGGTCGTGGTGGAGACGCTCGTCGCGGGACCCGAGACAGGGAGATATCCTCCTTCCCCCGAGCATCAACAACCCCCACCTGTTCCCCCCAGGGAACATATATATATACCAGGCAGTCCCAGCGAGGCCCGCGGAGTCGGGGCGCCAGCGCCATTTTGCGGCTCATCATCAGACGGGTAGGCCCGACGCGGTCTCGGCCCCAGGCCCGCCTGCCCCCCCTCATCCTTGAGGGTGGTCCTTTTCTTTTGCTTTGGGTATATGTGTTGTCGGCGCCGTCTGTGAAGTAAAACTGTATAAGTGTTGCCGTGTGCTCGGTAGTCGGTTAGATCTGCATTGTTGCATTTGCTTTTTGTGTAATATTGTGTTTCTTCTTCTTTTACATTTGCTTTTGGTGTAATTGTATATGTGTGCTTTCCGTTCATCGTGAAATAAATGTGCTTTATGTTGAACTGTTTTCCCGCTTCGCTTCGTCTTTTCCTCTATTGAATCTCCATCTTACTTCACGTAAAGGGTTGGTCGTGGGCTAAAACGCCCGATAATTAATCGAACCGTCGAGGCCGACGATAACACCGCTCGGTTATCCCGATAGTACGGAACGGGTCGCTTAAAGTGGCCCGTGTCCGAAGTCGACCTGCGGCGAGGTGCGATCACCCGGTCTACCCTCCGTGTGGGTACTTAGGTAGGTCGAATTTGGCGAGCAACCCTATCCCACGCGGGGGCCGATTGGCACGATCGTGGTGAGGCCGAAAGGTCCACCCGTGACTAGTTCTCGGCGTTAGTCCGAGAGGGTCACGACGGGATTGTCCGTCCGGTGGGCGACGTGCCGCGATTCGAGTTACGTGGCCGTTCGCACGCCGGCGGGCGCGAATCCGCAACAATATATATATATATATATATATATATATATATATATATATATATATATATACATATATATATATATATATACATATATATATATACATATATATATATATATATATATATATATATATATACATATATATGAGCACCAGTTGTACTGGGCCCGGTGTATGCCCCGGTTAGAATAGGTGTACCATATCCCTGGGTGTCGTAAGAGGCGACCAGGGTTGCGTCAGGAAGGGCATCCGGCGTAAAAACCTATGCCAAATCAGTATGCGGACAACAAAACGAATTTCCATACCGGATCGGTCGAGGCCCGGGTTACCAACGACCGCCACCGGTACCGGTGGTCAGCAGGGTACCAGTGGAAATTGTGCTACTGCTGGGCGAAGGAGGAGAAGGAGACGGGGAAGGCGAGTCCGGAGGCAGTGGGAGAGGGGGAAGGGTAGAAGTGTGGAGGTGAGAGTTGGAACTCTGAATGTTGGGACGATGACAGCAAAGGGCGAGAGTTGGCTGATATGATGGAGAGAAGAAAGGTGGACATACTGTGTGTACAAGAGACCAAGTGGATGGGGAGTAAGGCGAGGAGCATTGGAGGTGGTTTCAAACTGTTCTACCATGGTGTGGATGGGAGGAGAAATGGTGTGGGATAATCCTGAAGGAAGATCATGTCAAGAGGGTATTGGAGGTGAGAGAGTGTCTGACCGAGTGATGAGTGTGAAGTTGGAAATTGAAGGGTGATGATGAATGTTATCAGTGCATATGCCCCACATATGGGGTGTGAGATGGAATATAAAGAAGATTTCTGGAGTGGGTTAGATGAAGTGGTGGAGAGTGTATCCAAGGATGAAAGAGTGGTGATTGGAGCAGATTTCAATGGACATGTTGGGGAAGGGAATAAAGAGGATGAGGAGGTGATGGGGAGGTACGGTCTCAACAAGAGAAATGTGGAAGGGCAAATGGTGGTAGAGTTTGCAAAAGAATGGAAATGGCAGTGGTAAACACGTATTTCAAGAAGAAGGAGGAACACAGGGTGACATACAAGAGTGGAGGAAAGTGCACACAGGTGGATTACATCTTAAGTAGGAGATGCAACCTGAAAGAGATTAGTGACTGTAAGTTGTGGCAGGGGAGAGTGTAGCTCGACAGCATCGATTGGTGGTCTGCAGGATGACTTTCGAGGTGAGGTTGAGGAAGAGAGTGAGGGCTGAACCAAGGACCAGATGGTGGAAGCTGAAGGAGGAAGACTGTTGCGTGAAATTTAGGGAGGAGGTGCGACAGGCGCTGGATGGTGGTAAAGATGGGTGGGATGATTGGGCAACGACAGCAGAAGTTGTGAGGGAGATAGCGCGGAAGGTACTTGGTGTGACATCTGGACAGAGGAAGGAAGATAAGGAGACTTGGTGGTGGAATGAGGAAGTACAGGAAAGTATAAGGAAGA
>NC_140964.1:34280480-34285480 GCF_056783735.1 Eptatretus burgeri | reverse complement strand
TCCCCCACCCCCTGCCGAAACGGCTCACCCAAGCGCACCCGACATGACCCAGCTATACACCATGCTGGCAAAAATGTATGCGGAAACGACAGCGAAGATGATTGCGAACATGAACAAGCAAATGGACGAAGTAAAAACGAAGATGGATGCGAATATGAAAAACGAAATGAAAGGCATGAACGAACAAATGAACGAAAAGATGGATACAAATACAAATGAAGTGAAAACGACGATGGATGCGAATACACAGCAAATGAGGGAAGAAATGAAAGAACTACGGGGTGAGACGCAGAACATGGGCCGAAGCCTGCAGGCGGGCATGAAGGCCGTGACCAGGGAGCTTAAAATGGCGACTCCACGTGTAGGAACGAACGAGCTGGGTGGGGGTGCAACGGCTGACAGGCCCGCGGTGGAGGCGGGTGAAAAAATAATTCGGGGGGCGTGTTGGGCGAGGGTCGTGACGATGACCGAAAGGGAAAAATTAAATGGGGAGACCAAAACGTGTGAGACGAGACACGAAATGACGACAACGGAAATAATAGTTGAGACAAGAGAGGTAAAGGGTGAAGAGTTGGCAGAGACACGGGAGATAGAAAAAATAGAGGGAAGACGACACGATGAAGACGGGGTAAGTGACGCACACACACAGGTAGTGGAGGACAATCGGGTTGAGCTCGCGGAGCGTGTAGAGACCCAGTGCGAGCACCTGAATGGCCTCCTCCAGGAACGAGGGGAGGGAGTATGCCCCCTTGAGGCGAGTCACGACCAGGTGAGTTCGGTCGTGCTTTGCGAGGTTGAGGGGAGGAGTGCTGTGGACGGGTGCACGGAGAGCTTGGGGGGTATAGAGGCCCCGGAGACCCTTGTGGGGACACGAATCCCCAGTGTAGTTGTCCCTGTGTGTGTGGTGCAAGGTGTGAGTGCGTCCCCGTGTGTGGAAGCGACCCCGTGTGTGAGTGGTGTGGTGGCGATGGTGCTGGAGTGCGTGCTTCCCAGCACGCCGTGTTTGGATGAGGCACCGTGTGTGGATGAGGATCCGTGTGTGGAAGAGGCCGTGTGTGTGAGTGAAACGGCCAGTATGAGTGAGGAACCGCGGGTGAGTGCCCCCGCGTGTATGAGTGAGGGACGTTGTGTGGAAGAGACCGCGTGTGTGAGTGTCGCCGTGTGTATGAGTGAGGTACCGCGGGTGAGTGCCCCCGCGTGTATGAGTGAGGCACGGTGTGTGGATGAGGCACAGCGGTTGAGTGCCCTCGCGTGTGTGGGTGAGGCACCGCGGGTGAGTGCCCCGCGCGAGTGAATAGAGCACCACGTGTGAGTAGTATGGTTTGTGTGAGTAGTGAGGCACGCGTGAGTGAACGGCCGTGTGCAAGGTCGCTGTGTGCCAGGGAGACCGTGTGTGTGAAGAGCGGTATGAGAGGAGATGTCGGTTGGCATGCGGGAGCACGCGGCCGCGTCTCCCCGTGTGAATGTGATGGAGTGGACTGTGTGCGTCGTAACACGCAGGTGTGGGGGGGTTGAATGGAGAGGACGAAGGGGACATGAGAAGAAAGGAAGCCGAGTAGCGGTTGTAGTGGTGACGGGGACCGAGGCGGGTTCACCCAGCAGGGAGGGCGCGGTTGGTGCTGTGCAACGCACGAGACCGCCACGTGCTCGCTTGCGAGTGAAGTCCCGGTCCGGAAACGCACGCGGTGGATTTGCCGATCCGCGGACGGACAAAGTTTAGGCAGGTAAATGGATTTGGACCGGACGGGTTCTCCACGCGATCGTGTGTGTTAAGCTCCAACGGGCAAAGCACATGTGTTCGCGTGGGAACCCCTCGAGACGTGGGGCTTGTGTTTTTGCGCACGGTGACGTCATGGCTGCACGTGTGGTTGGAATCCGGCAGGAGGGAATCTCTGCCGGATGGCACCGTCAAGGAGGGACGAGGAACACGTGCAGCTGCATGACGTCACGGCCAGGTGCAAAGTGCGCGAGCTCTGAGTTGCCGCGCAGGTGCTGCGCATGGAAGGGGAAGAAGCAAGCCTCACTTTCGGGTGTACAGGATTCCTGGGCAAGGGGTGAAAGACCCCCTTACCCTGGGCACAGGATGGAAACTAGTTAGGGGGAAGGGTTAGCTTAGTTAGACCGACTCCATGGGGCAGGGGTAAGTCCTCATGGAGTCCGTGGAATGGATTAGTTAGAGGGATTGTAGTCAGATTTAGGTTGGGAAATAAAATGAGTTAGGAGACAGTGACAGACTTGTGGATGTGTAGTGGGGACGTAGTTTAGCTACGTAGTGTTAAAAGGAACGTGCTGTAGTTTAAGGGACGACGTGGGAGCACGAGTTAGTTAGGGGGTGCAGATAGAAGGATGGCAGAGTTCAGTGGTGTGTGTGTGTTGAAGAGTTGGTGAGTTGTGAGGCATGTGCTTGGTGAGTGAGTGAGGCCAGCGGGTCTGTGTGTGTGGAGTGAATGGGAATGCATGGTGCGATGAGTGATTGGGGGAGGAGTGACTCCGCCCAAGGGACCCGGGGTCAGTATAAAGTGAGTTAGCTGGGTTAGTCAAATTGAAAAATGGAGGTCGTTTTGCTGTTGGTGGGAAAGTAGGCTCGAGACCCATTTGGAGGGGTGCAGGAGCCCTGTTGACGGGCTTGGGAGCGTGGCTGCGAAAGGTGAGTATCGCTGAGTGGGTACCCCGGGCACCAGGCTCGTCGGCCGTGGTAGGCCAAGGGCCCATGGGGGGCCGGGATAGAGTAGTGGGCACGGGTGCGCCTGCTTGGTGCGGGGGCCCGGGGCGCCATTACCCACGCGGGCAGTGTTGTGGGCACGGGAGACCCTCGGAAAGGGGCCCGGGAGGCCGGCCTGCCACGTGTGCGTTTCAGGGAGGTGCCATGGGGGCACTCCCGGTGTTAGGGAGCTGGTAGGCTCGGAGGCAGTGTAGTGCCCGGGGGGTGCCATAGCGGGAGAATCGGCAGAGGGTCGTGCCTGCCAAAGGGAGCCACGTGTCCCAGCCAGGAGACCGTGTGAGGGCACGGAGCGAAAATTGGGGGGCGAGGCCCGAAATTGTAAGGACACCAACACAGGCGACGGGAATCTGGGTTTATAGAACCAATAGTTTAAGCGAGAGGCGCTTGTTGAAAGCCCCGGGGTAGTTTAACAGTTAAATGGTTAGGGTAGATTAGGAGATGTACCCCTCCGCACCATCCATCCCCTCGCTGTCGTTGTGGGCCGCTGGACCCACTTTGGTTATAGATCGCTGAACTCTGGGGAGGCCATCCTGAGGCTTCGTTGGGCCTCAGCACAGGACGCTAGCTCTCCCTTATTCCCCTCCGGGAAGGGAACGTAGGGGTTGGGAGTAGGCTAGGTGACAGAATAGGTTAGCCGAACAAGGACGATAAAGGGGGTTGGGGGACGATTTATAGTGGGGAAGTAAAAATAAAAAAATAAGTTGGGGCTAAATTGGGGTTTGACAAATTAAGGGAGTGGGTATGTACAGTGACAGGCAAAGGCGATAGGTTGGGAGGGAGACAGGTAGGTAGGTCCGAGCCCGCCCTCCAAGTGGCCAGCACCACCGCACTCCCTCCACCAACCTCCACTGAACGGCAAGAGCTGGCCAACTTCATCGGCTGGCCGTGTTTTGCTTCAAGGCGGAGGCCGGCCAACTTCGTCTGCAGCTGCTGTGCTGCAAGGCCTGTGCCGGCTGGATCGTCTGCAGCTGCTGTGCTGCAAGGCCTGTGCCGGCCAGTTCATCTGCTGGCTGTTTTTTCTTCAAGGCCTGTGCCGGCCAGTTCATCTGCGGGCTGTGTTTGCCTGCTGCCTTTGCCATGCCATGCCCACTGCCCCTGTTAACCAGCCCCATTCAATTTTTGCTTTGCCCCCCCCCCCCTGTTCGTTTCCATGTGCGCCAGGATCAGAAAGCAACAGTTTGCAAGCTGCAAGAACTGCCCTGTTGGCAGCTACAACACGGGCCTGCAGTGGCGGCCCGTGCACCGTGTTTGCGTTCATGCATCCATTCGTTGTGCTCATTGCGTGTGCCACTTGAGCTGGCACGGAGACTGCGTTTGTGCAGCCCATGCACCGTTGTGGTTCACTGCGTTCAGTTCAAAAGGGAAGGCCTTGGACTGCGTGTGAGCAGCCAGCCACGTTCCCTGTCACCTGCATTGTTTTGAGCCAGAGACTGCATGCGGGCAGCCTGGCTCCCTGCTAACTGCTTTCTTTTTGCAGAGTTCATTGATCCTGGGCCATGGTTTAGTGTAAAATTTGTAAGTTAAGGTAAGATGTACTGTAAATATGAGTGCGCCCCCCGGCATGTCTGTCTAGCGCCGGCAATTTTATTTAAGTCGTCCGTGTGAGTGAGTTTGTTTAGATAGTTACGCAGCCCTCAGGTTATTTATTTTGGGGACACGAATACCATGAATGTCGCACTCAGGGATCCGTAGGTAAAATGTACTAGGGAAAACTACACATGATGGCACACGAAAATTTGACGACTCGGGACGAGTCTGTAAAAAGGAGGGGGTAGTGGTGTGGTTCCCAATTTCGCAAGCCACCATTCAGGTCGCTTAGGTGAGGTATCTAGGTAAGTGCATGTGTAGTTAGGCACAAACCCGTTGTCTAGTGGGAATACATGTCATTTATGCGAGCTGGGCCTCTTCAGGATAGCCGTTTTCTTTTACTATCTTTATTTTGGACCAACCGCCATGATCACAACCACAACATCAACCACCGACCACAAACACCGCTTCACCACAACCGCCCGACCTTCACGTCACACCTCGCAACCCGTAGCATCGCCACCGTTCTTGCCCCGCTGTGGGTACCGGTGTTGGACTCATGCAGAACGCGCGTCGAACAGCGTGTACAAAATCCAAGATTTTGTGCTTCAAAAACGGATCAAAAACGACACACTCCCACTTTTTGCCGTCCAATCGGTGAGCGAGGGGCGAATTGGCCCCGCCCCAGGGCGATCGATATATGCAAATTTGTGGATCAAAAAGCCTTCACGCCCACTTTTTCTCGGGCCAA
>NC_140964.1:34260480-34275480 GCF_056783735.1 Eptatretus burgeri | reverse complement strand
TGGTGTCCTGTGGCGGAGTGGCGACCCGTCCAGGATTGTGCCCAATGGCCAAGGAGACTGCTTAGGCAGCACCAACGCTCTGCACAGAGTGTGGTTCAAATGGATGGATGGATGGATGGATGGATATATATATATATATATATATATATATATATATATATATATATATATATATATATATATATATATATATATGAGGCAAAAGTGCAGAAGCATTGGAAATTATTATTATCATTTTTTTCCAATCCTTCCTATGTTTCTGCTTCCAGACTTTTGACTCACCCTGTCCACACACACACACACACACACACACACACACACACACACACACACACACACACACACACACACACACACACACACACACACACACACACACACACACACACACACACACACACACACACACACACACACACACACACACACACACACACACACACACACAATATTATTGTTCGTACTGTACTCAAATTTATTTTTCTCATATTCTTCAATATATTTATTTTCACCAACAGCTTTCAGAACCAACTTCAACTTCAGAAGCACCCGAGGTCAATCGGTGAGTGTATTCTTCTTGGAAAATCATATCGTTGAGAGGAGTTATTATCCGTCATAAAAATGCAGTTGAAAGTCTCGGTGTGGGTCTGAGAAAGTGCGATGGACAATGTTCTCCCCACAGATCACTACACACTGCTTTCATTATAGTGGGAGCTTTATTGCTAATCCCCATCACGATGTGGGCTTTGTATTTCCTCTGGAAAAGATGCAGACCACCACAGCAGTGTCCGGTAAGTTCACACTTCAAGTGTGGCTCACATACTAGTAAAATGCAATCCTGATTCCCAACCTTTGGGACAACAATGGAGCCTGCTGTCACCAACTAAAGGTGGTGACTAATTTCGGGCTCTATATGCAAATATGGCAAAATGTTTTCTCCTCCACCACTCACACTTTCCTCCTGTTTCCTTCTCTTCCTATTCTCAATGTTCTTCACTCATTCACACCACTGAACTTATACATACATCATATTCAATAATGAAAACTTCAAAATGCTTAACTTGGGCACAATTTTTTTCCTGAATTTGGCCACAACACATTATACTGTACCTAGTAATTACTATTACGAACAATAAACAGGACGGCAGACGATTGTTGTCGTTGTAGTGCAATACTTGACATGCCCCGCACTTTTGGAAAGAAAAGGTACATTGAAAATGCTGTTATGATTGCAAAGAGAAGATTTATGGCTTACTTGTCATAGAACAAACATGTCGGCCATTTCGGTCTTCATGCGACTTTGTTTGCTCAAATCCAAGGTATTAACTAAACAAAGGTAGTTTTCTTTCCGTGTTTAATTTAACGCATTACTTGCAAGTACTGGTGATGTAAAGAAGCATTTTGTCATTGGCAACCCAACAGGGTACAACAGAAATAATTGAAAATGGCTGCCAGGATCGTGGTCCAAATAACACCAAGCCAGACCTGCCAACCCAAGCATCAAGGAATCGAGATGGCGCACAGCAATGTCTGGCCATGCGTGAGGAGGAAGACACACACCTTTGAAAGACCTGTTCTTTTGTACAATCATTTTTATTTTTATTGTCCCACCGTTTGCATATTTTCAGTTACCTGTAAATACCTGGCTTATCTTAATTTTAAAATGCTCTGCAAAAGCTCATGCAGTTCCGTTTCTTCTCTGTCTGCATGTGCAAGCGAGTTTTTCTTTGTGCACATCTCATTATTCACACTGACTCGTGGATGTTCAAAGAGTCGGAAGTTTTAACAATTAATTTTTTAACGGATGTTTTGAAATAGCAACATTCTCATGTCAAACTGTTTATTTCTGGGTTTTTTTTGTTGCTTCGTTTAAATCATAAACGCCAACTTCGTTTAAATTAAAAAAAAATTATAAATGCCAACTTACTCCTTTAGCGAATCTGATAATTACACAAATGCAATTATGAATACATTATGTTGCAAGAGAAACAAAAGGACGTCTTGTAAAACAACCAAATCTCCATTGTTACCTGCACCAACGAAGGTGAACAGAAGTTATGTTTTTCACTCCTGTCTGTTTGTCTGTCTGTGAGCAGGATATCTCAAAAAGTTATAGACGGTGGACACGTTGGGTGTAGGACAAGCACTAATAGATTAGATTTTGGTGAAGATCTGGTACAAGATTTTGACACCAGAGTTTTAAAAGTGATCCTTCACCATTGAGAGATATGGCCAAAAACTATAGTTGACATGATATCTCAAAAAGTTATGGACGGATTCAGACAAAACTTGGTGGACACGTTGGGTGTGTGACAAGGACGAATTGCTTCGATTTTTGGTGTAGATCTCGATCTGAGAATTAAAATAAAAAAACTGATTCTTCACCATTGAGACATAGGGCCAAAATGATATGCAGTATGGCATGATATTTCAAAAAGTTGTGGACAGATTATGACAAAACTTGGTCGATGAGTTGATTAGGTGAGAAGAACAAGCCGATTCGATTTTCATTCAGGTCCGGATGCGGATCTGGCCTATCAGTGGGATACGACTCGTAAACTGTTCAGCCTGGCGGCGGTATGCGCTCTACCAAGTGCCATTCTAGTTTTTATTATTTTCAGTCTATATGCATTTTGATGTCGTTTCACCTGCCTCGGATTTTTTTTTTCGTGGGGAAAGGTGTTTGTAATAAAAAATAAAATCATATGTACTTTCTCTATGCAATCATTTGTATTTTATTTGTGTAACTTTTCTTTAAAGATGTTATTATGAGGTCATAACTGTGCTTGGGTTGACCACATTCACTGAAAGAGATTTTCTAAATTGGTCTTTAGTAGAAATTTTAATTCTTGCCAAAAAAACAACTAACAGGTTTATTTGAAACAACCTCCCATCATAACTTGATGGTTTCTGCATCGACAAGACCAATTACCTTCTGGGAGGTTTTGTGAATATGTGATGTAAACATGCTGGTGAGGACAAAACAGAAATAGACATGGTTGGTCTCATGGTCCAACTTAGATTAACCTGCTCAGTCGTTATTGTCTCAAAACAAAGAGACACATTTGCAACGTTGATCTGACTATCGACTCTGGGTTTATGGATTCCACCCACGTGTAGGACTTAATGTAACTTTTTTTTAAATCGTGCAGACTGTAATGCGTTGCACTGACCAGTGACCACTCATAAAATCAACTTTTTCTCACTTGTTCCTCTTTTCTCCTGCCTGTGGTATGAATTTCCACATTCTCTTCAATCTCATTCTTCCCTCCACATCTTCAAGACAGCTGTTCATCACCATCTCAGATTGTCCCCAATCCAAACCATGATCTTTCCTATCCTTGTTACCCCCACCCCCTCCCAAAACCCCAACTCAATCCCTCCTCCATCCAAATCTCCAGTTTTCCCTCCTTGGAGTTTCCTTCGGTATCCATTTTGTGCACTTCATGCATCCTCTACTGGTCCCCCATTCCTTCCCACACCCTTTGTTTGTCCAAGTCTCCCTCTATCCAGGCCTTCGACTCTGCTGTTGATATTAACCCCTCTATCTACTGTTCATTTTGCATCCTGTTACATCTCGCTAGTCGAGGCTCATGGAAGGGTACATTCAGTGCACTCTTCCGTGAGCCTCGACCATGTATACAAAAACCCCCAAAAATCTGGAATGAATAAAAAAACAATGTCTGTCTGAAACAATGAATGTGCTGAAGTAAGAAGAATTGCATCAGGAATGAAATAAACACCGTTTACTTACAATTTATAAGATGGCATTCCTTGTATAAAACAGCGGCATAGTTTACATGAATGTTACATTCCGAGTGGGATGTGTGTAAAGGGTGTGAGGCAAGCAGGAAAAAGGAGAAGGGGGTGGGGTTAAACCCCCGCAAACATCAATTCAAACCATCAGCGTACAAGCTGTGAGATGATAAAGTAATATTACAAAAGTTTAACAAATGCATGGGATGACAAGAGCCAATGTCACATTTTACAAAGCAGCAGAGTTCTCTAGTTATGATGTCATGATGTTCAAGTTGTACCATTCATTGTTTAGTAGAGTAACAATATTTCCTGAACTAAAATAAGCCTCATTGTTCCTCTCAGCTAATGATTCGAGTCAACTTCAGAAAAGTACTGGTTCTAACAGAGAGTTGGGTGTTTCACCTACAGGTTGCACCAGAATTTTTTTCTCGAAAATTCAAATTGGCAGAGCAACCGGCACACATGCCCTGCTCTTTCTAAGCATATAATACCGTGAGATCTTTTTACGTACATGATATAGCTTGGGCGTACGACAGAGAGAGTTCAGTGGTCGAGAAAGCAAAATAAGAATATTTTCTGATATGTCTGCGGAAGGAAGTCATGTTTGCTCTGGAAACACAGCGATCAAAGGGAATTTCAGAAATAGACAAACTTTGGAAATGTTAAACAGTCTAAAGGAGCGCATGGCACAACAACAGTGGCCTTCGAGGCACCAACAGTGGGATGAAGATTTCCTCGGACAAATTCATGTTGCACATCGATACATCAGGTGTGGTTAAAGCTTAACATATGGCAAAATAATTATTTGCAAAAACATCTGTGGGGGCGGGGGGGGGGGGAAACGTCCCAAAAGGTCCTTGGTAATAATACATGGAAGGAAGCAAGCAGGTCATTCACAAATTGCCAAAAATTCCACCGTATACAAAAAGCAAAATACCCTAAAACATTATAGCCAAACAGATAATGCATTCGAGAATTGATTCCAGACTCGCTTCTCTCTCTCGAATGAAAAAGATCATTTCATGTACAGCAGATGATGCAGATCATGAAAAAAAACAAACACACGAGACCTGAAAAACGAGTGGGAAACATTAATCTTTTAAGCCACAAGCTGAAACGATCTTTTCTTTGTACACATTTGCACATGCGCACGCACGCACGCACGCACGCACGCGCGCACGCACGCACACACACACACACACACACACACACACACACACACACACACACACACACCACACACACACACCACACACACACACACACACACCACACACACACACCACACACACACACCCGACCAGACATCAGAGGAAAAACGCTCCACGATTGGGCGTTTCCGCTGGACACGCACGCCGTACATACGACTGGATGCCGGCTGACACCCCCTCTGTAATCGGGGTATTGACCCATTAAGTTCAGTACCGCCGACGCCGGTGAGCCTGCAACGGAAATACCTGCTGCATTCAACATATGAGGAATGTTTCTGCTGGACAAACGTGCACGCACACACACCCTTAAGTTCATCACAGGCTGCTTTTCAAAAAAGTGGCAAAATAATAAACAAATGCTCCATCCCTCCAATACCATGTCATTACAAATATAGAACATCTCTTCTTTACAAATACATTATGAATATATTACAATTATGTTAAAATTTTCAAAACATTGACACTTCTTTCAGTCTTTTTATAATAACTTAGTTTCTTTCTGGTAAATAATATTATTTAAAAAACGAGTTCGGAGCGACATAAACGAAAGCCCGTAAACAAGGCCAAGGTTATTTTGATCCACTATAGGACTCTTTTGTCTTTTAAACAACCTTCTTTCATCAGCCGGGAAATGTCAAACAAAATCAATGTAAACATTACAGCAGCTGCAGACGGGGTTTCTTGTTCTGTTACTTTTTGGATCATCAAACAAAATGAGCAACTCTTTTCGGCCCCTGTTCCATTATGACACCACGGTGATCATATGTAGCAGGAAGTGTGGGCTAGGAGGCAGGATGTTGGGAGTACCGAAGGAGAAATCGGGGCTGAGATGTTCTGTTACGTGTAACTTTGCGGACTGTAACTTAAAGCATGTTTGCCACACAGTAAAGTTTAAATGACGGGATGATATTAACAACACCTGAGCTCACCAAATTCATGTCTAAACCGAAAAGGTACCATTAAATAGCCCTCAAGATCTTTGGAACTTCAGCCTGCTGCAGGCAAACCTCTGCAGGCCTCCTTGTGCACTTTAATTTAATTTAACTGTGCACTTTTAATTTAACTTTTGATTGAGTTTGAGGGATAATCTGAGCACTTTTTTCATTATAATAAAAATATAAATTTCATACAACCCAAATGAGTCGTCTCATTGGAGCTCTACTTACTCAATGAAAAATAAAACCACAAAAAGAAACTTTCAGTCATTAAAACACCAATGGAATGTCACACTGCTTGGGACTTTTTAAGCCACAAAGCTGATGAACGGGATCGTTATGCCCACGACTCGGTTCTTTTGAGACATGTGACACCGGACATTTAATTTCCACGCCAGCCAATTGGTCTACTTACCCCGTGGCTTTCACCAATCCACCAGGTAGCGACACAAGGCACTTAGAACATCGACCCAGGGAAGATGAATGCAAATTCAATGAAAATGTTAAAGTTATAATAAAGGAAGAAAGAAAGGGTGGAAGGAGGGGTTGAAGGGACAGTGCAACATCATTTGTATAAACGCTTAAACTTGCAATTCAATAGAAAACAACATGCCCACTTTGTAGAACCTGGACAAGCTTCCATCACTTTGGAAAACCAAGGTTTGGAGTTGAATGACTTTATCGGCTAAGAACATTTGTTAGAAACCAAGGAAGTTCTTAACTCCAGGTATGTACGTATTCTCATCAAAAATTTAAACAAACACAAGTAATTGTTTTCTCCAGAATTACAAGTTTACAAGTTAATTTGCCATGTTAACCTGCAGATTGAACTGATAACTAAATAACTTGGCAGATTTACCAAATGTTGTGCAGGCCTGCCTGCTCATTCTGCAATTTGGATGACCTGGGTACCAAGTACATGGTAGTTACATGTCATCACCTCAACTGACAAGTCATGGCTTCAAGGGTCTTGAATTCAATTGGTGCAGTGGGTATGAAGACAAGCAAAAATGGTGGCATGGGGTAATGGAAGCACAAAGTACCAATGGAAATGGCCATATTAGGTTTTGGCACACGATGACTCTGTGGCTTTCCTTTCTAAACTAGCCACTCAAATTCCCCCTTGGTCTGTGCTGTACACATAGTGCTATAACTTTGTTACACAGCTGAACTCATCTCCCAAGTCTTCATCATATTGACAAGAAGGCTCTTCAGTACGCTCCTCAAGTTTCCTGCCAAGGTCAAGCTCATCTTTCATTGCTTCCCTCTCGTCCCTTTTAATGTCTTCATCTTCCTCATCCACGTCTATATTTTTCTGAAACTCTTCCAGTCTCTTGCTTTCTGCATCTTCCCTTTTCTCCTCCTCTTCATCTACGGGCATGTCAAATTCTTCGGCCTGTAGCTCATGTTGCTCAAGGTATGGGAAGAAAGGGTGATGAAGGCAGAGGGATGAGGTGTCAGGACGAAGAACTCCATTGTCTTCGCCGTTGATGAGATCACACGCAGCACTCTCCATCTCATCGATGGTAAGTTGGCAAGCTTCTGCCAATTCCTGCTTCATTGCTGAGACAAAAGATGAGTCTCTCGAAAAGCAGCCTAATCCTTCAGATGTCAGAACCTAATGGAAAAGGAATAAATATAGTTTGAGAACAAAGTAGTCAGCAAAGGTCATTCGTACAAAAAGACGATACAGAGAGATGTCTATAAGGAATTGTCATGAACCATTATATTCCTTAACTTCCTCACTACCCAAAAGGGGAAGGACACAATAATCACATGGCATTGGAAAACTGTATATTAATACCAATCTTGAACAGCAGCGGTTCCACGATCAAGTAATCATCAGCATGGCCAAACAGTTCCAAATAGTCCATTTACTCCAGTTCTTAGCATGGATGACAGCACGCAGGCAACGGTACTAAGGTTCTGATTATTTTTGTAGGCAAACATAGAAAGAAACACGGAAGAGATAAAGTCAGAACATTAGAACACGACTAACGGCAAAAGAAGGAATAGTAAAACACAAGTCTGAAGACGACGATGGTTCACGAGCGGTATTTGACGATGTAGATTGTTTCAGAAGTCAAGGATGAGATAATGTGATAATGTTTGACCAAGTTATAAAAATGATCAACATGATGTGGTACGAGTGACAGGTTATTAGCTGCAAAATGTCGAAAATCCGGTTTCGTTCAACAACTTTCAAAATTTGACCTTTGCATAACCTTTAAAGGTCCCAAAACAATGGTGTGGACATTAAAATAAGGAAACAGGATACGTGCTATAGCTTATTGGAGTTAGTTCGTCGAAGAAGGTCGAAAACCCGGTTCGATTCCCACAACTTTGAAAATTTGACCTTTGTGACCTTTAAAGGTCAAAGGTCAAGGATTATGACCTTTGGTGCAAAACTTCCTCTGGAACATTCCAGGGACAATATAACGTCATATAGGCTATATGGCATTTCACACTCATCGGATTATCCATACTTTGATGAAATCAGCGTAAAAACAAACTTGAAGGGCAAGGTGTTCGAGATAGAGCAAAATGGTTTCAAGACTTTCGGTGGGGAATGACCTCAAGATTATGCATAAAAAAATATTGTCATCCCAGCTCTCAAAGTTTGGGCGGTCGTATGATTTTTATGTCAAAATCCGAAATTTTCTAAGTTCGTGACCTTGTAACCTTGTCCTTGGGATGGAAATCAAAAATCGAGCTCCGTGGGGCTATGCAGGTGCCATTGGGCTAACCAAATACCGAAACCCCTGCTAGATTCGACAAACCCCCTAGGAAAAGATGCAAATTGAAATCGGCTACCCCCTAAACACATGTGTTTTGGGCGTGGCTCCGCCCATAATGGGTGCACCATGCCCATTTTCAGGAAAGACAACTAGATCATGAAATAAACCTCCCACCAAAATTTTGTCAGGATCGGATCAAAACCCACGGAGCTATGCTCGGGACAGACAGACAGACAGACAGACAGACAGACAGACAACAATAACGAATATCGTGGCCACTTATTTTTTTCGTGAACCAATAGGGGCAATACCGCTGGGCGCTCACCTGGTAGTAGATGGAGAAGATAACAAGGCAAATACTGGTAGGCATGGAGAAGAAAGTAAATACCAATTGAGTTATTTTTTTTAATGCCGTGAAAAAAACTTTGGTACATCACGGCTGATGAAGGTTGCGGTCAAGTTCATCGAAATTGTGTGTGTAGTTTGGGAGAAGAAAACAAATCCATATTTTGGGGGGCAACCCCCCTTACACCTCCTTAGATCCCTATTTTTCTCATGTCATGAACAAACTTTTGTACATAATGGGTGATGAAGGTTGTGGTGGTGAAGTTTCATCAGAATTGTGTGGTGTGTAGTTTCTGAGAAGAAAGCAAATACCTCTTTAGGGGAAGGCAACCCCCCCCCCCGTAATGCACCTCAGACCTCAATTTTTTTTAATGGTGTGACCAAATTTTGGTACATCATGGGTGATGAAGGCGGTAGTCAAATTTCATTGAGATTGTGTGTGTAGTTTCGGAGAAGAAAGCAAATACATATTTTTGGGGGCAACCTCCCGTAAACTCCCTCCGTAGATCTCCTCAGATCCCGATTTTTATTTAATGCCATGAGCAAACTTTGGTACCTTATGAGTGATGAAGGTTATAGTCAAGTTTCATCAGAATTGCATGTGTAGCTTCTGAGAAGAAAGGAAATACCTATTTTTTTTTGGGGGGGGGGGGGAGGCAACCCCCATCAGGCCTGATTTTTTTGATGCCATGAATAAATTTTGGTACATACATGGTGATGAACGTTGTGGTATTTGTGGATGGACGGAGGGATGGAAGGATGGACGGAAGGAATGGTGCGTGATCCCATAAACTCCCTGGAACGATGTTCCTGGTGAGCGAAAAACTAGAACGGCACTTGGTAGAACACGTACCTCTTCCAGGTGGAACAGTTTATGTTTTGTATCGTATTGATAGGACAGATCTGTATGCGGACCCGAACTAAAATCGAATCGGCTTGTTCTCGTCACTGAATCGACTCATCCACAAAGTTTTCTCATAACTCGTCAACAACTTTTTGAGATATCGTGCAATGCATTGTTTTTGGCCCCATCTCTCAATGTTGAAGAATCACTTAAAATATTCTGGTATCCGGATCCAGACGTTCACAAAAATCGAATCATTTCTTCCTTGTCACACACCCAACTTGTGCACCGAGTTTCGTCCGAATCCGTCCACAACTTTTTGAGATATCGTGACATGTATCAGTTTAGCATTATCTCTCAATGGTGAAGAATCGGTTAAAAAATTCAAGTATCTGGATCCAGATTCAGATCTTCAACCAAAATCGAATCGATTCTTCCTTGTCACACGTCTAACCCGTCCACCAAATTTTGTCCAAATCCATCCCCTACTTTTCGACATATCCTGCTCATAGACAAACAGACAGGGGTGAAAACATAATCCCTGTCCACCTTCGGTGGAAGAGTAGAAAAAAAAACAACCCAGAAAGTACAAAGGCTAGAAAAGTTAAATTTATTATTATTGCCCTTGCATATCATTAGCATAATGAGTTCATAAAACATTCCAGTAAAGAATAAATCAGATATGAACGTGGTACATATTGTAGTGTGGGAGATCGTCTCACCGCTTCCATGAGGCTGTCAGCACTGCCTCTGTGCAGTTGAGTGGCATCTCTCGACCTTATGCCTTCTAACTCACTGGAAATCCATGAGTCATGTTCTACACGAGACTTTCCATCCCTTGTAGATGAAGAATGTTCGACCTACAGGCATTCATAATGATGATTACATTGATGAACAACACAGGGTTATGTACGCGTACACAGAGTAGCATCCTGGAAGTTCTGTGGACCAATATGGCTGAAGTATTTGTGTGGGAATGTCCACTGTGATCGGGGAACACCTCCAGGTAGTTTGAAAATCATTTCATGGGAATACGATATACACTTGTTTATGACGTGTACAAAAAAATTAGGTGTCTGTACCTGGACAGCAGGCGTATACTGAATGGCACAGCCTTGCTTCCTAAGTCCTGGGGAAGATGGTGGGGTGTTCCAAGAGTGTGTTGAGCAGGTAAGTGGTGAATGATCCCAGCTCGCACACACGTCTGGCTCTGATGCTCGGCTCAGCAACATCTGAATGTCACAGGGACAGAACTACCAGTTTGTTTGCATGCCTTTGTCTCACCTCTCAATAGTACAGGACTCAAGCTTTAAAATGCTACCGTGAACACTGCTCCCTCAGGATAGTTAATTATTTGAGATTTCATACATATAATCTGCAACATTGAATGCTTCTCAAGATGGGAAAGGTTAAGGAGATACCACAGATTCTCATCCTGTCATCCACACAATCTTCCCACGGAATTTCTCCAAATTATGCCTCCTACCTGTAGCTTGGGGAGCTGCAGAGGCTGGGGTAATGTTGCTCCAAAGTGGGCACTCATCGTCTGCAGGGCGATTTCTGCTTGGTTTGGCCGCTTCCAGCACTCCATGCTGAAATAGCCTCGATGACCTGGACACCAAATTAAAAGATCTTGAAATACAAGTACTGTATTATGTTATGATTTTGCCCAAATTGTTTGACTTTGATTACATTGTGTTTCTGCCTGTGCTCCTACTTGTCATTTATTAAGCCTCTCCCGGGCAAAGGGGAAGGCTTTTTGCTGTTGTAGGGGTTGTTTCTGTAATTTGCGGCCCCAATTTTTAATGATACCACAGAGTTTTTTTAAACCCCCAGGAGTAGTAAATCACCATTAGAAAATTATTTCAATTTATTTATTTTTGCTTTTTCTTCCTGCACTCCCAACACTCCAAATTTCTGAACTGTATCAATTTCTGAGTTGTATCTCGGAGTCGGTTCGGACTTTCCACATTAAAATTTTCATCAACAATGTGAATGGAAAGTACTCTTACAGTTGTCATTTTTTTGACCTCGACATAATTTTAAGGTCATGACCGAATTAGTCATTTTAACATTTTTCACCTTAAGGCCCAGTCACACCTTGACGTTTTAGCCAGCAATGGCAACGTATTAAAATGTATGTAAAACGCTGGGTTATGTTGAACTTTTGATGTTTTTTTTTTAAGATTCGGACGTATTCATAACGACTTGGTCTTATGCATAACGTATTAGCAACGGACACAGAACGTTTCGTTGTGTTATAGATAACTTATACCAACGAATGCTGAACCTGTTGTCGGCCTTCACAACCGATTCCCAACGATAGTCTAACTTATGCATAGCGCGCTGCACGTATCGCCGACGACCACGTGGCGTAGCTTATGAAAAGGCTGCCGCACAACAATTCAAATCATAACCGCCGCAGAAATGGAAGTGTCAACATCGCAGTCACACCTTGGCGATCTTGCCAGCGTATGCCGACCTCTGAAAAATGTGTCTAAAACGCTAGCGCACGTCGAATACGGTATGGGTAAGTTTGGTATACGTGAATAGAACGCTAAAGTACGCTATCATACGTCGTAGTAAGTGGAGTACGTCTTGTAATTTTAAACATGTTGAAAATTTTACGACGTACTTGCCGTATGACACACGCTCCGCATGCGATGGGAATAAGTTGTACGCACGATATGCGATCATTGACACACATCGACACACGTTACTTGTAAGGTGCTCATAAGTCGAAACACGTCAAGGTAATGGTTAGCGTCAGTGTTCCAGACTCCCTGTTTTTTTTTTGTTCGGTATGACGGTGTTCAGTGTACAGTGCGGTTATGATTTAAATCGTTGAGCGGCAGCCTATTAATTATATTATATTATAACCGCACTAGAAATCGGTGTCAAAATCACCATCATACCGAAGGAAGGAAGAAAAAAAAACAAAAAAAAAACCAGGGAGTCTGGAACACTGACGCTAACTATTACCTTGATGTGTTTCGACTTATGAGCACCTTACAAGTAACGTGTGTCGATGTGTGTCACCGATCGCGTAACGTGAGTACAACACGTAACTCAGAGGTTAGAAATAAGTTTCGGGTATGCTAAACATTACCTCGACGTGTTTCGACTTATGAGTAACTCACAAGTAACGTGTGTCGACGTGTGTCAACGATGGCGTGCCGTGCCTACAACTAATGGCCAGCGTTATGCGGAACGTGTGAGTCATACGCTGGCATAAGTCTTAAAATTTCAAGCATGGAAAATTTGGGGACAACCGAAAAGTACAACGTTTAAAGCCAGCGTACAACGACGTATGGCAGTGTTTTTCAGCGTGCTCTCAATTTTATCAAAACTTACCCATAACGTATTCGACGTGTACCAGTGTTTTAGACAAATTTTCCAAAAATCGGCATAAGCTGGCTAAAACGTCAAGGTGTGACTGGGCCTTTAACTCGACTAAAGTTTGTCCGATCGGAACAACATTGCCCTCTCGAGATAGCTTAGGGCAAGACACATTTACACTATATTTACACCATACCTCTCTGGCTTAAAGGTTAAGGTCTTATATCCTTCAGAATACTGAACCACCATTTAGGTTTTTCTTCCCTTTTTATGCCAATGTCTGAGGACTTTCGGAATGAAATTTTTCATTAATAATGTCAATACAAGGTATGCGGAGTTGACATTTGATCTTGACCTTTTAAAGGTCATGACCCAATTATAGACATTTAAACATTTTTCACCAAAACTCAACTTAGGTTTGTCTGATCATAACGAAATTGCCCTCTTTAGATAGCCCAAGCAAGGTGCATTTAAGATTAATTTACATCATACCTGTCTGGGTTAAAGGTCAAGGTGTTACACCCCATGAGTACCAAACCACCTTTTAAAATTTTCTCCTTTTTCAGCCAAAGTCACAACTGTATCTCAGAGCTGGCTGGGACTTTCAGAATTAAATTTTGCATAAATAATGGAAAGTATGCAGAGTTGACATAAAAATTAGGTCAAGGTCAAAAAAGTTAAGGTCGTAAGCCAATTATAGACATTTTAACATTTTCACCACAACTCGACTAAGGTTTGTCCAATCAGACCGAACTTGCCCTTTTTTGATCGCCTACAGCAAGCCGCATTTACGCTTAATTTACATCATTCCCCTCCGAGTTAAAAGTTAAGGTCAAATGGCGCTATGAAGAAAAAACAAAAAACTTGCTTTTTGTCATCGCTCAATTTTTCCATTGTGGAATCTCAAAGACCGCTTGACCTTCCAAGATGTTTTTGCATCACAATAGTGTACCTGCACTGATGTTATGCACCTGATATTTGATTAGTGTTCTTGATCTACTTTTTTTGGTTTGTGACCTAATTAATAAAAAAAAACATCTTTTTGATCATAACTTCATTAATACTGTTCAGATTTCCATTATGTTAGTTTTATGGATAGACTGTAGATGGGAACACATTTTCTCAATTACACTCTATCCACATATGTTGAAGGTCGAGGTCATATGGTAGTCCAAACAAAATATGGCTATCATTGGATTGCAGGTCAAGGGTAAGTTGTGGGTGATCGCTAAGGATAAGCTTCCCCGGTCGGAGAAGACTTACCCTTGATGATCGCTTTGTAATTGAAGATGTCTAGTTTTATTTGTTCAGCTCTGATGAATATTTTTTATTCTGAAACGATGTCTGATTCACATGAAAAGAGTCATATTAATTTTAATTTGCATCATAGGTTTAATGGTGATAAGAAAAGGTACCAAAACGGCATAAAGGAAATCCGTCATTCTGTGTCGCAGTTGACTGTTGGTTTGAATAGTTTCTGGGAGTGTGGCTATCACCGCTGATGGAATATTTCCTTTCGATCACAACAGGAATTGGTAATGTGGTCACAAGGGTGATAACTGGCCTCCTGTTTATGAAAGATATCGAGAGATATTTAACATTAAGCAACAACTAATGCAAGCAGATGAGTCCTCTGACTTAATGTCTTTCTGATGGATGACAAATGCCCAGCATGCGAGACAAAGGTGACAATTCATAGCTGGGTCGAGATTCAAACCCAGCCTAGACAGATCAAAGACAAGTGCATATACCTCAAAGCTATCCTGCCAGCTCAAGAAGGCTGTTTAAAGCTTGGTTTATGTTTTCACAATGCTCATCCCTGAATTGCA
>NC_140964.1:34257418-34259980 GCF_056783735.1 Eptatretus burgeri | reverse complement strand
TGTTTTCACAATGCTCATCCCTAGATTGCATTTTTTTCTACAATAAAGGTGACAGTTGCAGTAAGTTGAACTAAAAAATTAAGCATCAATAATGTTTTGGAAGGCAAAGACTCTATCTCCTGTAAATGGATGAGGGGTGGATGAGGTGTGTGTGTGTGTGTGTGTGTGTGTGTGTGTGTGTGTGTGTGTGTGTGTGTGTGTGTGTGTGTGTGTGTGTGGCATGTTTTTGTGGAGTTCTACTGTGGAGACTTTCTGATGTGGAGTGTGATGCACCAAATAATGTGATCTCCTGAGTATATTCGACTAATTAACTACAAAGAACCTGGAAGAATTCCCCGTGTTTTAAACACACACCATGTTCAGGCGTATAGAGCAGAGATATAGGTCCTTCCACGGCACGGCATTGCATTTACACAAAATATACAAGAAAAAGAGCAATCAGAGATTGCAGACACTCGCCAGGACTTGTTTTGTGTGGTGTGTTGTGTGGCGTTTACATTGCATTGGTGTGTTACGAGACATAATTGGAACTGCCACTTTATAATTAGGGCTGAGGGGACGTCACTTCCTGGCGTTCTGAGAAGGTAGAAACTCCAACCAGAACAAAACGAGTGGTTTTTTTGTGTGTTGTTTTGCTTATTTTGTAATCGTGATTTATATCAGGGGCTGTGGAACTATTTACAAGCTGTATTTGTGTTCATAACTGTTTTAGCGGGTGTTGTGTTAGGTTATTGAAAGAAGCAGGGGAGGCCTCAAATTAAGTTTAGCGTAAAGTCAGTTGGGGCCTTGCTGGGAGTATGGGGATAAAAAATGGTATAAATAGAAACCGAAGGAGGAAAAGGAAGAGGAGTTCATAAAATGTAGTGGTTGCTCAATGTGAGCCACGTGAGCAATAGGGGAAGCAAAGGGTTCTTACTGTTAGCAGGAAGTGTGAGGAAATTGTCCACTTGAGGATGGTTATTACGAGGTTAGAGGAACGCATCGATAATTTGCAGCGAGTAGCAGAATGTGTGAAATTTGTAGATAATAGTTGGTTCCGGTTGTGGAGTGAGGTTGCTGAGCATATTGGAAGTGGAGACGGTGTAGTGGGAACAGCAGGCAGTGGTGGAGATAGACCGAGTGCAGGCAGTGGTGGAGATAGACCGGGTGCAGGCAGTGGTGGAGATAGACCGGGTGCAGGCAGTGGTGGAGATGAACCAGGTGCAGGAAGTGGAGGAGATGGGCCGGGTGCAGGCAGTGGAGGAGATAGACCGGGTGCAGGCAGTGGTGGAGATAGAGCGGGTGCAGGCAGTGGAGGAGATAGACCGGGTGCAGGCAGTGGTGGAGATAGACCGGGTGCAGGCAGTGGTGGAGATTAGAGATTGTAAAAACATTAAGATACTGGTGGGATGCTTTCATAGGACTCTGGGTGGGAAGGAAGAGGAGGAAGGAGTACATGACCAATTCAAAAGGGCATGTGGTAAGGGAAGAGGATTGATTATGGGGAATGTTAACTTGCCAGGGATAGATTGGGTCCAGAAACAGGGAAAGGGCCAAACAAAGATGGGGATTTCCGAGTTGGGTTCACGTTTCGTCTCGTTAACACCTTAAAAATATTAACAACAATAATAATAGCAGTATCATATGGCAATAATAATAGCAGATGTATAATCCACAAATGCCGTCCTAGTCCAAGCTCATCTGAGGCTTCTCGTGAAAAGGCAAGCTAATGCTCATACAGTACAGCAGGCAGGTATGCTACAAGGTCGTAAAGACCAATGAAAATTTGTGGTCCAATGGACAAACGGGCCCACTAGTGCAACAGTCGTGGCCAAAAATATTGGCACCCTTGCACTTTTTTCAAATAATGCACCATTTCCTCCAGAAAATTATTTGAAATTTAAAAATATTTTGGTTTCCAGATATGTATTTCTTTGGCTTGCAGTGGAATAAAACAAAAAAGCTGAAAAATTTTACAAAATCACAGCTTATTCCACACGGAAATACGAAAATTGCCTGGACAGTATTATTGCCACCTTTTCGAAGTTGTTGGAAATAATTAGATTTCAAGCAGGTGATTCTCCTTTACTTTGGAATTGAACTCACATGTGGTGAGTTGCAGGTGTCTGCAATAACAAAATCACTCATTGAACCAGTTTGAATGGAGAAAAAGGAGACATTCTGCTGTTTTGTATCACTGTGAGTACCGCAATGAGCATGGAGAAAAGAAATAAAACCAGAAGGGAGTGTCTGAGGACGTCAGACACATTGTAGCCAAACATGGACAATCTCAAGGCTACAAGTCCATCTTCAGAGAGAACTTGATGTTCTGTGTCCACCGTACGCAATGTTATCAGGAAGTTTAAGGCCGAGGGCACTGTAGCAAGCCTCCCTGGATGTCGCCACATGAAAAGTTGATCAAAGATTGCAGCGAAGGATTGTTCGAATGATGGAGAAAAACACCTCAATCAACTGCCAGACAGATTCAAAGCTGACCTTCCCAGACACAAGGTATGACAGTTTAAACTCACACCATCTGTCACCAACTCAATGAAAGGGGGTTCTATGGTAGGAGACCCAGAA
>NC_140964.1:34109918-34252418 GCF_056783735.1 Eptatretus burgeri | reverse complement strand
CGAGCGTCAGGCTGTCCTGGACTCGTACAGGGCGCGCGTCGAGCAGCGGGTGCAAAAAGCGGCCTTTCCGAGGAGGTCGGATCAGGAATGATACACGCCCACTTTCGATCCGTCCTATCCGCAAGCGCGGGGCGATTTGGCCCCGCCTCCAGGCGCGTCGGAGTGGAATCGATATATTCAAATTCGAGGATCAGGGGAGGTTCACGCCCACTTTTCCTCCGTCCAATGGGCGAGCGTGGCTCCGCCCCTGAGCTCATCCTGATCCGGAAATTCTGCATATGGGTTCTCCTGCCGTACTATAAAGCGCCGAGCGCGGCGAATTCAGTCAGTTTTGGGCTCGGGCGAGTTGGAGAGGTGTGGCGGCGGCGGATTGTGGCAGCAGCAGTCAAGACGGGTCTGGAGGAGAGTCAGTCTGTCGGGGTTCGGAGTCTGTCGGGGAGCTGCAGAGAGGGGAAGCCGGGAGCGCGGTCGACGCCGCAGTGGAGTCGCTCGTCGCGCGACCCAAGCGAGCCAGCTTATCCTCTTTCCCCAGAGCATCAACACCCCCTTTCCCCCCCCCCACGCTGAGATAGTGCGGAAAGGGGGCCCCGTTCCCACCCCATTCCAAGCAGTGCCAACGAAACCCACGGAGGAGCGCGGAGTCGGGGCACCGCCGCGACATTTGCGGCTCATCACAAGACGGGTAGGCTCCACCCAGACTCGGCCCACATGCCCGTCTGCCCCCTTGGCGGTGAGGGTGGCCCTTTTCTTTGCTTTTGAGTATATGTGTTGTCGCTGCGCCGTCTGTAAAGTAAAACTGTGTAGGTGTTGCCGTGTGCTCGCATAGTCGGTAGTATCTCTGCATTGTTGTGTTTCTTTTGCAATTGCTTTTGGTGCATAATTGTTATAATTGTATATGTGTGCTCTCCGTGTGCCGCGGAATAAATGTGCCTTATGTTGAACTGTTTTTCCCGTTTCGCTTCGTCTTTTCTTTAATTGAATCTCCATCTTACTTCACGTAAAGGGTTGGTAGTGGGCTAAATATGCTCCGATAATTAATCGGAACCATCGAGGTTGACGATAACACCGCTCGGTTATCCCGATAGTACGGAACGGGTCGCTAAAGTGGCCCGTGTCCGGAGTCGACTTGCGGCGAGGTGCGATCGCCCGGTCTACCCTCCGTGTGGGTACTTAGGTAGGTCGAATTTGGCGAACAACCCTATCCCACGCGGGGGCCGATTGGTACGATCGTGGTGAGGCCGAAAGGCCCACCCGTGACTAGTTCCTGGCGTTAGTCCGAGAGGGTCGCGACAGAATTGTCCGTCCGGTGGGCGACGTGCCGCGATTCGAGTTACATGGCCGCTCGCACGCCGGCGGGCGCGATCAGAACATATATATATATATATATATATATATATATATATATATATATATATGTATATATATATATATATATATATATATATATATATATATATATATATATACATACATACATACATACATACATACATACATACATACACACACACACACAAATGAAAAGCACAGTGAGGCGGTGCTTTGGTGAGGCGGTAAAGCCGTGAGTCAGTCAAGGAAGCCATGAAGACGATATGCTTATTAATCACGTCCTCTATGAAGGTTAATTCACCATGACCCTAAAGACCCCTAAAGAACCAAAAAGACCATGAGGACCCAAAAGACCCTGATGATCCAAAAGTCTCTGAGGACCCCAAAAAATCCCAAGGACCCCAAAGACCCAAAAGACACTGAAGACACAAAAAGACGCTGGAGACCCAAAAGTCCCCAAAATCCCCAAAGACTCCAAAGACACTGAAGACCCCAAAGATGCAAAAATCCCTGAATACCCAAAAGACCCCAAAGACCAAAAAGACCATGAAGACCCAAAAATCCCTGAGGTCACAAAAGTTCCAAAAGACCCTGGAGATACTGAAGACCCAAAAGACCACAAAGACCCAAAAGACCACAAAGACCCAAAATCCCCAAAGACCCAAAAGACCACAAAATCCACGAAGACTCAAAAGTCAAGGACCCAAAAGTCACCGAAGACCCAAAAGTTACCAAAGACCCCAAACACCCAAAAGACCATGAATACCCAAAAGACCCTGATGACCCCAAAATCCTCAAAAACCCACAAGTCCCCAAGAACCCAAAAGTCACTGAGGACCCAAAAGTTACCAAAGACCCAAAAGACCCAAACACCCAAAAGTCACTGAAGACCCAAAAAAACCTTGAAGACCCAAAAGACCCTAAGGACCCCAAATACCCAAAAGACCGAAAAAGACACTGAAGATGCAAATGACCCCAAAGACCCTCTAGACCCCTTTAAGTAGGTTGCCGAGATATAGCTCAGACAGCAGAGCACTGGTACGGTTCACCAGAGGACCTGACTTTGATTCCAGGTCTGGGCACATAGTTTCCCACATCTACATATCATGTATGTTTGCCTGTTCATTTACTCAATTAAAATACAATTATATAATGAATTATTTTCTCTGTCTTTTTTTCAGACTCTGCTCATTTTGGTTGGTAGCAAAGAGAAAATCCCCATGTGGCAAAGAGAAAAGTCCCACATGGCAAAGAGAAAAGCCCACGTGGCAAAGAGAAAAGTCTCATGTGACAAAGAGAAAAGTCCCACGGGGCAAAGAAAAAAGTCCCACGTGGCAAAGAGAAAAGTCCCACGTGGCAAAGAGAAAAGTCCCACATGGCAAAGAGAAAAGTCCCAAGTGGCAAAGAGAAAAGCCCCACGTGGCAAAGAGAAAAGTCCCACGTGACAAAGAGAAAAGTCCCACGGGGCAAAGAGAAAAGTCCCACGGGGCAAAGAGAAAAGTCCCACGTGGCAAAGAGAAAAGTCTCACGTGGCAAAGAGAAAAGTCCCACGTGGCAAAGAGAAAAGTCCCACGTGGCAAAGAGAAAAGTCCCACGTGGCAAAGAGAAAAGTCCCACGTGGCAAAGAGATAAAGTCCCACGTGGCAAAGAGAAAAAGTCCCACGTGGCAAAGAGATAAAGTCCCACGTGGCAAAGAGATAAAGTCCCACGTGGCAAAGAGATAAAGTCCCACGTGGCAAAGAGATAAAGTCCCACGTGGCAAAGAGATAAAGTCCCACGTGGCAAAGAGAGAAAGTCCCACGTGGCAAAGAGATAAAGTCCCACGTGGCAAAGAGATAAAGTCCCACGCGGCTTATGGAAAAGCCGCACACGGGGCAATAAAGAAGAAAAGCCCCGATATGGCAAAGAGAAAAGTCTCACACGGCAAAGAAAAAAGCCCACGTGGCAAAGAGAAAAGCCCCACGTGGCAAAGAGAAAAGTCGCACGTGGCAAAGAGAAAAGTCCCACATGGCAAAGAGAAAAGTCCTACGTGGCTTATAGGTCATGTGGAGGTGGGTCGGTTCATTGTTTCGTTGTGCAGATCACCAATCTAAACGAAATTCACCCTGTACATTCATGAGAACACACCATTGAAATTCCTACTTGTTTCCATATGCACAAGTTGACACACCGACAGTTATTACCATTTGAAATTACCACCGTGAAGTGGGCGTGGCGTGTTTCTAATCGCGGAGGAAACGACCAGGAAACAACAAATCAAGATGGCGGTGCCCATGGTTGTCGTGTGATTTTGAGTGATTTTTGGTCTTCCAACAACCAAATATGCGTTGTTTCACACTTGGGCGGGGAGGAAGATGATAAAGTGACGCAATTCACGGATAAGAGCTGGCGTAAGGTATGCGAGTGTGCGAAGGCTTGGTGCGATGCCACAGATAGTGAAACTATCAACAAATGCCGTTTGCTGGCTGATCAAATTATGAAACTGCTGCCAATGACTGATCCTCCTGCGGATGCCGGCTCTCACCGGTTCTGCTATGCGTCGTTTTGTAACAAGGATCATATAAAACGTACTGAAGCCAGGAAAAGGAAATCAGACGCCAGCACTACTGCAGTTTCTGCTAGAGCCAGTGAGGTGGTGGGCAGACTAGAAGAAGAGGGGCACTCATACCACAAAATACGTAGAAAATCCCTCAGAACCTCTGCAGAAAGGGTGGCTGGCAAATCAGCTGGTGTACTGCCAAGAATTTGTGTGATATGCCAAAAAAAACAAATTCATCCGTGTCAAAGGAAAATCTCAACGTGATCAGTTGTCCCTGGCAGAAACACAGGATAGAGGAAAGCTGAGGGAAACTGCTGAGCAGAGGAGAGATGAATGTAATGTGAGAATAATGACAAATATAAAGGATAGAGACTGTGTGGCGCTGGCAGTTTGTTATCACCATAAATGTTATTATGAGTACGTGAATGACACATACCACAGACAGAGTGAAAGTAAACTCCAAACTCAGAAAGTGAACTATGACTCAACATTTGACATTTTCTGTGATAAAGTAATCCAGGTAAGACTCATTGATGGAAAGCAATCTATACATATGAAGAAGTTGAGTGAGATGTTCAATGACATACTCAGAGTATGCGAAGGTCAGGATAAGGCCAACTACCAGGCAACAAGACTGAAGCAAAGACTGCAGGAATGGTACCCAGACATGATTTTCTCTCGTCCACCAAAAATGTCTGAGAGCGAAGTGGTGTACATGAAGGACATTGATATTGATTCCATTGCTCAGGCTGCTGTTGGAGACAGTAGCTCTACAACAGAAACAGAGTCAACTTCAGAGGATGAAGCCAGCCAGGGTCCACAGCAGGGTGACTCAGACCTCAATTTACATGTTCTATACTTGGGAGCACTCATGGTGAGGGATGACCTGAACAAACACCAAAGTGTGGACATTACATGGCCCTACTTGGAAATGGTGGAGCTAGCACTGGAGCTTATATGGGCAACTCGTACTTCGAACTGGCGGAAACACCTTGCGATCACGAGAGCGTCAATGCCCTGGAACTTTGCGTACGATCACCTAAACTATGCAAGGTACTTACCCGTTTACTGGCTGGAAATGGCCGGGCTCGAGCACTCCCACCCAGACACCTATCAAGCGTTCATGGATGGCAAATGGACTGCCCAACGGCATACTCGTTATGGATTTAGTAGTGTTGCGTGTGATCAGATCATAGAGCAGACTTTAAATAGGGACAGCAAGACCAGTGGAGGCATCATTGGTTACACTCAGAAAAGCACAGCTGTGAAGAAGTGGATCCTGTCCCAATCAGCACGTGCGAAAATCGCAAGGAAATGTGAGTCCATGGCAGGTATCCACGACGAGCCCAGAACGAGAAAGGATTTGGATGTGTCGAGCTCGAAGAAGAACGAAGCAGTGGTGGTACAAGTGATGGACACAGTACTTCAAATGTTTAACCCTTTTTCCGGCGCTCACCTTGAACTCGCCAATATTAGTTCAGGTGTCATCGCACCGACAGCCACTTCCACGGACTTGATGAATGCGTATGTCAAGGGAGAGAATACTGTCGTGCAATTCATGCGTGATCGGCTTCTCTCGGGTGAGGTCCCATTCTTCAGTCCGATTTCGAAGGCCAAATTGGCAACTTTCTCGAAGGCGAAAGGCAGGTCGGCGACTCCCCACCAGCAGACGCCGAAGGTTGAAATTGCGAATGAATATTGTCTTTTCACACGACTGCTGTTGATTGGTGAGTAAAGCAATGTAACACTCCACGATCTGCTCGCATACCCACTGGCGAACATATCTTTCCCGCTGGCATCCGGTGATGGTTCGATTGCTAAGACGGACAAAGCCAAACTCCGCAACCATATACTGCAACTGTGGCCGGATTGCCGTGTGGACGCTCGGCCTATCCAAGGTGCAACAATTGTGGATGGAATTGCCGTTATTCAGGCGATAAAGGCTGGTTCACTGCAAAACACTTTCGGCAAACTGGAAGAGATGGTGCTCAACATCGTAGTGGCCAAAGCACGACATAACCAATCTTCGAGACTGGACGTGGTGTTTGATACTTACCCAAGTATCAGCATCAAGTGCCTGGAGCAGGCCAGACGAGAGGGCAGAGTGGGCGATCTTCAGGTGTGAACCATCTACAGACGTGATCAAGCCCTTCCAAAACAGTGGGCCAATTATCTCGTGAGCGGAGCCAACAAGGAAGCGTTGATAGAGTTCATCGTCGAATCGTGGACGAGAAACATCTCTCCATCAAAACTGGGCGACATGCTGTTGTATGTCAGTCATGCCGGCAAATGTGAGAAAATCAAGGCGTCGAATGGTCGCATGACTGTGTCGTCAGTACCTGAACTTGAATGTGACCATGAGGAAGCTGACACGAAGCTCCTGCTACATGCCGCTCACGCGGGACAGAATGAAGAGTCGGTGCGCATAGAGAGTTTTGACACCGATGTGTTTGTGTTGGTATTGGCTCACTCAAAGTCGATTCGGGCGCGAAATTTCCATCTGGTCACAGGAAGTCCCAAGGACATTATCGTCGTTGACATTAGGAAGCTGAGTAATGCCCTGGAAAGTTCTGTCTGCGATGCATTGATAGGTTTGCACAATTTCACGGGAAGTGATAGCACCAGTGCATTCCATGGTAAGGGCAAAACAAGGCCATTTGACTTGATGATGAAGGGTCCCCATCTCATCACCTGTTTCGGGAGCATTGGTCGAGAATTCACGCTAGATCGGAATATCATTCACGACCTGGAACAATTCGTCTGCGCCATGTACAAACAGCCGACCATGAAGAGTGTGGATGAGGCTTGCTACAAGCTATTCTGCAGGCAGTCGCTGGGAGAACAGAAGTTGCCGCCTTCAAGCGACGCTCTGATGCTGCATTGCAAATGTGTGAACTATCAGTCTGCGATCCACCACCGCGTGACTGAGAGGTTTATAGAAGCCCCTTCTCCTACATTTCATGGATGGGTGGAACGCAACGGAGCACTGATTGCTCACTGGCTGAACAAACCACTCGCACCGAAGGGACTGTTAGAGGCAACGAAATGTAATTGCAAGAAGATGAAATGCGAGACCAACCAGTGTTCTTGCCGGTCAAAAGGACTGTCCTGCGCAGAGTGCTGTGGGTGTCAAAACTGCGCCAATGATGAACAGACCCGTGCAGAAATGGAACATATGGATGATGAAAGCAGAACTGACAATGATTCTGACGACGAACTGTGAATGCGGGTGTCACACTGCTTTTGCTGTGGTGATCTACTACACAGTAGTATTCAGGTTGGTTAGCATGTAATAGTTGACTTGAGTTTTGTAATAGCAGCAGTCAAGAGCCTAGTTCAGCAACCGCTTCAGAGCAAGAAATACTGGAGTTCTAAGACAGTAATCCTCTTGTGGCGGTTCTACATTTCATCAGGCTGAGTCGCGCAGTCTCTTTGTCTTTGATTTAATCCGTAATAGCCAATATAACTGTCTTTAATAGGTGCTGTAACTGCCTTTAAGAGTCAATGTAACTACCTTTAATAGCCAATGTGGCTGCCTTTTAAGCAAAAAGTTGCCTTGGTCAACTTGAAGGCCTGTCTGGTTGGTCCAGACGTTTTCGGCCGGTAAAAATATGTAACTGCTTGGGTTTACGACCTTTAATTATAAACATCTTTAATAACAGTGAATAGGGCTCTGTATAAACATATTGTATCATTTTAAGACCTCACAAGAGTTTTCTTTGACGAACATATCAGTCTAACCTTAATTCTTCATTTCTGTGTCAAAATTGTGCTTTAATGTTTGGTGTATCTTTAATTGCCAAAAATGACCAATTGTGTCACATCCTCGACGTGGAAACAAGTGGATTTGGACTCAGCGTTTAAAATTCTTTAAGTATGCCAAATTTCATCCAGATTGGTGATCTGAACAATGAAAATCATTTTCTGAAGGTAATAGCAAGTACCTCCACATGGTCTATTATGGAAAAGCCGCACGCGGCAAAGAGATAAGTTCTACGTGGCATCGAGAAAAAGTCCCACGTGGCAAAAAGAAAAGCCCCATGTGCCAAAGATGAAAGTGCCACATGGCAGAGAGAAAAGTCCCACGTGGAAAAAAGAAAATTGCCACGTGGAAATAGAAAATTACCACGTGGCAAAGAGAAAATTGCCATGTGGAAAAAAAAAGTCCCACGCGGCAAAGAGAAAAGTCCCACGCGGCAAAGAGAAAAGTCCCACGCGGCAAAGAGAAAAGTCCCACGCGGCAAAGAGAAAAGTCCCACGCGGCAAAGAGAAAAGTCCCACGCGGCAAAGAGAAAAGTCCCACGCGGAAAAGAGAAAAGTCCCACGCGGCAAAGAGAAAAGTCCCACGCGGCAAAGAGAAAAGTCCCACGCGGCAAATAGTCCATGGGCCCAGGCCAGAAATTCCACTTGTCGGTACCATCTAAGGAAACCAATCCCAGTTATGATTTTTGAATTGGTGTATATATATATATATATATATATATATATATATATATATATATATATATATATATATATATATATATATATATATATATATATATATATATATATATATATATATATATCATATTTTGATGTGATAACCATTGCAGACTCGCAGCTTATTGGTAGTTATCATCTCTGGAATGTACCCACCCTCCGCATAATGAAAGCGAAAAGGCAAACAAATCTGGATATCCTGAGCTGTTATTGAATGATATTACCTTCATGGGATGTGTCAATCGTCCATTGTGTGATTTTCTCCCAAAACGTCAATATCTCAGAATGGTAAAATGGTAAAAATGCAAAATACATACACTAAGCTGCTCTTCTGGAACGATTATCACATATTGAAATAATCATATAGTCCCTGCCAATAACTTAGTAGCCCGAGAGTTTGGTTTCCCAGATGGTACCGATATATGCCTGGGCCCATGGACTAAAAGAGAAAAGTCCCATGCGGCAAAGAGAAAAGTCCCACGCGGCAAAGAGAAAAGGCCCAGGTAGCAAAAAGAAAAGTCCCATGCAGCAAAGAGGAAAGCCCCACGTGGCAAAGAGAAAACTGTGTCTATGACAACAATTTCATGCCATTGTTATCAAATGGGATTTTTTTGTTATTTTTATTTTTGCCAAACCTCAATAATTTTTCAAGATATCACATTGAAACTTGTACAGCTTATTTGGATGCATGTGTAGTATATGCTTATAAAATCTGGTCAAAATTAGTTAAAGGTCAAGGGCATCCAAAACATGTAAACACCTATTCGCCTGTAATTAGAACATGCATCAACCAAATTTGCTATACACATCATTTCATCATGAAAAACACTTGATAGGTCCAATTTTCGAAGTTACCAAATTGTTGTTTCCACGGCAACTATTGCATATTTGGATTTTGCAAGTATCGTGTCGTGTTATGCATAAGACCCCGAAGAACCTTCATATATGGGGTTTTTAATCACTAACTATAGTTCTTCTTCGAAGCGGACCACCATTGTCCATAAGGTAAACATGTACCACGTGTAACGGTCCACATTTATGGGAATTTACAGGGAATTATGGCGCAGGAGGCCATTCGGCCCATCATGCCTGCACCACACCAATACCAGATTTAATCAATCAGTTGATACCCCTTCCCTTCGTGTGCAGCCTTTTGGCTGCTTCACTGGTACTCATTTCACTGACCTCGGAAAGATGACAGGCTGAGTCAACCCCCTGGTGTTAATTCAGCGGTAAACGGGCCTTGAACTCAGGACTCTCGGATCCCAAGGCACTACCCTAATCGCTAAGTCAACACCAGGTTTGATCACTTTACTATGAATTCCCGTTTCTACCAATACACACTTCAAAAAATTGCTCATTTAAGGTGAGACATCCACGAACTTGTCGGAGACGGGTACCCTGTTAGTGTCATTGAACAGTCCAAAGCAATTCTCTCTGGAATAAGCAAGCAAAACAAAATATACTAACCACAATAAGCCAGTTTCAATAAACTTAATGAACTTGTTTTGTGTCATAAATCTAATTACCAGGCTCCAACTTGAGTAGAGGCTGATTACATGAAGAAGAAGATTCTTGTGGAAAGCTGTCACCATGATAGCTGTGCCTTAAAACAGGAGCTGCCCCATTGTGATGATGTCGTAATTGTAAACTGCTTGTAAAGCCCCACAGTCTGTGGCAAAGAGAGACAAAGTCCTTGCTGAGCTTGTATTCAACTGCAGGTGAAATATGCTTGAAGTGCAACGGAAACTGATCAAAAGCAACTTATCAACAAGATGAACAATCCGACAATGAACAGACCAGTCAACAAATTAAAATCGGCCAACCAACTCAACATCTCAGTAATCAAGCATTAAAATAATGAAGTCTTCATCAAGCTATTTATCTTTTCAGTGATCAAGTCATCTTAAAGAAAATAACAGACAGACTGGACCAGTTTTCGAATAAAATATCAATCAGATGAGTGTGCAGATACGTGTGCATACAGGAGAGCCATATATATATATATATATGTACACAACTAACAATCTATTTATTTATTACATTGAGGAAAGGCTAATCAGTACATTGTGTGTAAGTCAGCGAAGGGAGGTTACAAATAACAATTGCATACAACAATCTACCAGAAAGTCAAATGCATGAGTCTACCATGCGTGAGTGGGTGTGTGGCGTGCAAGTGTGCAAGTGTGATGGTGTTCCTTTCCTCAGAAGGAGTGATATCAATTACATTCTCATATAGTTTACTACATCCCTGTTCCTGCATTTTAATTGGATGTTTGTATCATGACGTTCATTTATAAACTTCTTGTTGTTAGCAAATGCATATTGGACTGGGATTTAATTCTGAATTCAGCATGCTGGTTGCATAATTACTGAGGTTCAGCTGTTCCTCTGACCAGTGTCTCTTTACATTAAGACAGGAATTTGGGAATTTGTTCATGGTGTTGGCGATAACTCTACACAATTAATGGTCGCACATGGGAACCCCATTTGAACGTTTGAAGGTTCATACATTGACGTATTGCCCTACCTGCTAAACACCACGGTTATATTCGAACACAGGCTAGAGAGCTCAGATGCAATGCAGAGTCTTCCATGGCTCGGCTATCCTTCCAGGATAGTAATTAATTATGGTATTCCACATCTGTACAATAACATTAGATGGTTGCACAATCCCACTTGAGTAGTATGAGTCACCAAATAAGCCACAGAGTATCAGAAGCCGATCAACAAAGAGAAAACGTCTGAATGGATATTTTTCCCTGGAATGCCATGAAATGCATACGTGGAATTTCATGAACATCAGGTGAAAATAAAGTAGCAATACTGTATATAAAATAAGATGAGTTTTAATAATAAAACCGAGACTAAATTTTACAATTGTCGATCGCCCTGAGGGAATGATTGTCTGGAAATCCCATCCCTGATATGAATTAAGGTTGTTCACCTCCATGGAAGTACATTCATCGTAACACAGCCCGCCTTGAATGGCAAGATCCTCATAGATGTTCCTCACATTTTTTACCAAGTCTGATCAAGACGTGATGCATTACAGCTGCTGAACAATTTACCAGATTACACAAGTTAACTCCGTGTGTGTGTGTGTGTGTGTGTGTGTGTGTGTGTGTGTGTGTGTATGTGTGTATATATATATATATACACAAGCAGAGGATGCTTATGAAGCAGACAATGAACCATGCTTCCCCATTTTCTCAGGTCGCTCACCTGCATTTGATTTTTCATTTGTATATTTTCATTTGTTTATATTTTCATTTATGGTTGCTTATATCTGGTGTTGGCTTCATGGTTAGGGTGGTGGGCTTGGGATCCTCAGATCCTGAGTTGAAATCCTGTTTGGCTGTTGAATTAATACCAAGTGGGGTTGACTCTGGCTGTCATCCTTCCGAGGTTGGCAAAATGAGTGCCAGTTTGCTGATATCCTGTGTCAGAGTGGCGACCCGTCCAGGATTGTGCCCAATAGCCCAGGAGACTGCTTAGGCAGCAACAATGCTCTGCACAGAGTATGGTCTCAATGTTTGGATGGATTTACGGATGCTTACTGATGGTTCTGTGATTTTTCCTGGTGGATCAGCTGCAATGTCCATCGACAGACAAAATTACTGTGCTTCCCCATTGTCTCGGGTTGCTCACCTGCATTTTTTTCATTTATTTATTTTTATTAATGTATATTTTCACTTATGGATCATACATTCCAATGGTTTGGTGATTTTTCCCGGTGCATCGGCTTCGATGTCAAATGGCACGCAAAATTTCAGCTTTCTACATCACCCAGAAGGTACTGCTCTTTAATATCAATCAGTGAGTCAGTCAGTGAGGCAGTGGTGGTGAGAATGAGATATATATATATATATATATATATATATATATATATATATATATATATATATATATATATATATATATATATATATATATATATATATTGTTGTGGTTACCAAATTCACAAACCACCATTCAGGTCCCTTAGGTGAGATATCTCTGTAAGTATATGTGTAGTTAGGCCCAAACCTGTTGTTTCGAGGGAATAAATGTCATTCAGTCGGGTCTCTCTTCAGGATAGCCGTTTTTCTTTTACTATCTTTATTTTGGACCAGCCGCCATTACAACAACAACCACCAACCACAACGCTGCTTCACAACAACAACCACCAACCACAACGCCACTTCACAACAACAACCACCAACCACAACGCCGCTTCACAACAACAACCACCAACCACAACGCCGCTTCACAACAACAGCCACGACCTTTACCGTCACAACTCGCCACCGTCGCATCGCCACCATTCTCGCGCCACTTGTGGGCACCGATACTGGACTCGTGTAGGGCGCGCACTGAGCAGCGTATTCAAAAACATCACGGACTTTCCGCAGAAAACGGATCAAAAACGACTCACGCCCACTTTTGTTCCGTCCAATCGGAGAGCGTGGGCGATTTGGCCCCGCCTCCAGGGCGTTGGAGTGAGGTCGCGATATGCAAATTCATGGATCAAAAAGCATTCACGCCCACTTTTCCTCGGTCCAATGGGGAGCCAGTTAGAGGTGAAGGGTCGGAGGCAAAGGGTCAAGGGTGAAATAACGAAGCCACGGGGCTTATATAAACGGCTGCGTTCGTCAGTAAAGAGTTGTGCGGAGTTCAAGAGAGTCGTCGGTGGAGCTGGAAAGAAGTGGGAGAAGTCAAGAGTGAAGAGTTGGGACGAGCCAAGAGAGGAGACGGAGAGGGCGATTAGACGGAGCTGTGGAGAGGTGGCGGCGGCGAAGGCGGACGAGGGGGTGCTCGCGTCGGTGCCGGGAGCTGCAGAGGGAGAGGCCAGCAACGCGACCGAGGTCGAGGAGGAGACGCTCGGCGCGGGACCCGAGACAGGGTGATATCCGCCATCCCCCGAGCATCAACAACCCCCTCCTGTTTCCCCCCGCGCTGAGATAGTGCGACAAGGGGGCCCCTTTCCCACCCCCTACCAGACACTGTCCGCGAGGCCCGCGGAGTTGAGGCGCCACCGCCGCTCCGCGTCTCATCATCAGACGGGTAGGCCCGACACGGTCTCGGCCCCAGGCCCGCCTACCCCCCTCATCCTGGAGGGTGGTTCTCTTTTCTTTTGCTTTGGGAATATGTGTTGTCGGCGCCGTCTGTGAAGTAAAATTGTATAAGTGTTGCCGTGTGCCCGGTAGTCGGTTAGATCTGCATTGTTGCATTTGCTTTTTGTGTAATATTGCATTGTCTTCTTCTTCTACATGTGCTTTTGGTGGAATTGTATATGTGTGCTTTCCGTTCATCGCGAAATAAATGTGCTTCATGTTGAACTGTTTTCCCGCTTCGCTTCGTCTTTTCCTCTATTGAATCTCCATCTTGCTTCACGTAAAGGGTTAGTCGTGGGCTCAAACGCCCGATAATTAATCGAACCGTCGAGGCCGACGAATAACACCGCTCGGTTATCCCGATAGTACGGAACGGGTCGCTTAAAGTGGCCCGTGTCCGAAGTCGACCTGCGGCGAGGTGCGATCGCCCGGTCTACCCTCCGTGTGGGTACTTAGGTAGGTCGAATTTGGCGAGCAACCCTATCCCACGCGGGGGTCGATTGGCACGATCGTGGTGAGACCGAAAGGTCCACCCGTGACTAGTTCCCGGCGTTAGTCCGAGAGGGTCACGACTGGATTGTCCGTCCGGTGGGCGACGTGCCGCGATTCGAGTTACGTGGCCGTCCGCACGCCCGGGGCGGGCGCGAATCAGCAACAATATATATACATATATATATACATATATATATATATATATATATATATACATATATATATATATATATATATATATATACATATATATATATTTAATATATATGTATATATTGTATGTATGTATATATATATATATATATATATATATATATATATATATATATATATATATATATATATATATATATATATATATATATCTTCTTCTTTCGGCTGCTCCTGTACGGGGTCGCCACAGCGGATCATCCGTATGATCCGCATAGTGATTTGGCACATGTTTTACGCCGGATGTCCTTCCTGACGCAACCCTGGTTGCCTCTTACAACACAGGGATATGGTACACCTATTTTAACCGGGATGTACACCGGCCCAGTATACTGGTACTCATTTCGCCGACCTCGGAAGGATGACAGGCTGAGTCAACCCCCTGGTGTATTAATTCAGTGGCCCAACGGGGCTTGAACTCAGGACCTTTTGGATCCCAAGCCGCTGCCCTAACCACTGCGCCAACACCAGGCTGTATATATATATATATATATATATATATATATATATATATATATATATATATATATATATATATATATATATATATATAAATGTAATAGGGTGTACCACTTTTGCAAAAGTAGTTGCTGGATTGAAGCACTATGTGCCTATCGATTCCACTAGTGAAGTTAGGTGATCGACCAAAGTTTGAAAATTTTCCCGCCTTTTTTTTTTTTACCGCGGGCCGCCATTTTGAAATTTCAGGAAAAATTCATATTTTTGGAAATAATATTGACTAGTATAACCAGCACTCTGCGTGACATGTTGGGGTGGGTGTGTTTGAGAAAGGAACTGATGCAGAGTATCAGTAGTAATTTTAATTTAATGCAGTAAGTGGAATACGATTTCACTGTTTCAGAACCATTTTATTTACTTTTTTTGTGCCATGCACCTCATATGGTCTTTGAGATAATGTAAGCCGAATATCACGTTACTCGAGCGCAGAACAAAGTCGAAGATAGCGCGACACGAAACCACAAACTCGGAAATAATATATAATATTTTTAAATTAAAAAAAATATATATTTATCTGTGTTTAGATGGCCGAATGCACTTCAGTAGGCACCAGTATGATACTAAGTACCCGTATATATTATTCACAACTTGTCCCAACATTTTGAGAAGGGGTTGCCATTTTGGAATTTCACTGAAAATCCCATATTTTGACAATTATTGCATGGCACATAGTTAGGCATTTACAGAATATCAGTAGTAGCGTTTTCATAAAGACATTATTAATGACAAATGAGAGCATGATCAATTAATTATGAGAACAACCAAATATGTTTTAAGCGACATGGTTTTCATATATGACAACATAACAATCTAGCAAACAAGCAACCACACAGATATCTTATAGAGAACATAGCGTTTGTTTTGTATAGTCTGGGTAAAGCTTCCTGTGCTCTTCCATGTACTGTAGCAATGCTTGACGTTGTTTCTCATCATTGCACATATGAATAAAGTCAGATACTAGCTTAATTCCTCTTTCAGCTAGATCATTTACGACACGCAAATAATTAGCAGTGACCACCACGCCAGGTGGATGGCGAAACTCATCTATTTTCAAGATATCGGATGTTCAACAAGTGTATTTAAAGAGAGTAGCCAAGTTCGTAGGTCTGTTTTATGCTAAAGCATTCCTACAGAGTCCACTTAGCACATCTGCGGCACGACACGATCTGAAGTTCATGGCTGACATGTTCCTGTACAAACATTACAACAGTGGTGTAGCAGATGCTTGTATCTTGTTGTGCAATCGCCATACTTGGTACTTAACACCTCAGTTAGTTGTGTTGTCCCTAGCTGATAACGGTGTCCCGAACACAGAGAGAGTTGATGGGACAAGTGTTATTTGATACAGAATGGCCTGAGAAGTTCGACTCTGGCAAGCCACAACTTCCCCACATGGAATTTAATTCAACTGATGATATGCCAATGCTAAGGTCTTTCATTAGCCAAGAATCCTGGCTGATGTTTGATGTCCAAGGAATGGACGATGATCAGGAATGGCTGCAGACACCTGTGGCTGTGTGGGACAAGTTCGCTAGGTACAGGAAATTTTGCGAAAGTGCTAATTATTTGCGTGTCGTAAATGATCTAGCTGAAAGAGGAATTAAGCTCGTGTCTGACTTTATTCATATGTGCAATGATGAGAAACAACGTCAAGCATTGCTACAGTGTGTGGAAGAGCACAGGAAGCTTTACCCAGAGTATACAAAACAAACGCTATGTTCTCTATAAGATATCTGTGTGGTTGCTTGTTTGCTAGATTGTTATGTTGTCATATATGAAAACCATGTCGCTTAAAACATATTTGGTTGTTCTCACAATTAATTGATCATGCTCTCATTTGTTATTAATAATGTCTTTATGAAAACGCTTCTGATATTCTGTAAATGCCTAACAATGTGCCGTGCAATAATTGTTAAAATATGGGATTTTCAGTGAAATTCCAAAATGGCAACCCCTTCTCAAAATGTTGGGACAAGTTGTGAATAATATATACGGGTACTTACTATCATACTGGTGCCTACTGAAGTGCATTCGGCCATCTAAACACAGATAAATATAATTTTTAAAATATGCAAAAATCAATATTATTTCCAAAAATATGGATTTTTCCTGAAATTTCAAAATGGCGGCCCGCGGTCAAAAAAGGCGGGAAAATTTTCAAACTTTGGTCGATCACCTAACTTCACTAGTGGAATCGATAGGCACATACTGCTTCATTCCGGCAACTACTTTTGCAAAAGTGGTACACCCTGATCTAATATGTATATATATATGAACACACACACACACACACACACACACACACACACACACACACACACACACACACACACACACACACACACACACACACACACACACACACACACACACACACACACACACACACACACACTGTGTTGTAAAATCTCATTTTAATGCATATATTATGTATAAAATACAATATTGGTGTTTGTAAAATTTAATTTCATAAGCTTCAAGATCTTTGTTGTATGTTGTTGTAGTGTTAGGATATCAGTGGGGCTTTGGGTGGCAGCAAGGGTGGAGGATAGGGGAGGGGCAAGTAAGATTTCTGGACCGAACAGGAAAATTTCCTGACTTTTATGTCATGGAATGTTTATTTGTCAAAGTCTCCCTCTATTCTGTCCCTCAACCCTGCAATTGTTGTGTCCCCTCTCTTTCTCCTGTTCCTTTTGTTCTGTTACGTCCTGATCCATTCTGTGTTTAGCTCCTCCAAGAACCTCATCACTGTATAAAAAAAAATCCTGAAATGCTACGGAGGACGGGGTGAGGGTGACCGGTGGGCCAGGGGGTGAGGTTATAGATGCTGAAGAGCTCCCCTTGAATTCAGGACTGCTGTTGGTGGAGCTTGTACATAAATCATATGCACAACAAAGATATTAATATGTATCAGTATATTTTTTACAAGAAATACAAGTGGTGAAGGTGAAGATAATCACTCAGTACCATGAAGTAGCAATTGACATTGACCTTGCCTTCGAAGGGAATGATTACACCCAAACCATGCCAGGAAAATGTGTCCCACAACATTATAGAACCACGATAAGTCTTCACTGTTGAAACCATGCACTTTGGGTTGCAGAGTTCTTTAGGTTGGTGCCACATGTGCAGATATCCGTTTGTCGAGAACATGGTAAAGGATGATTCATCTGACCATATCATATTTCTTCTCTGCACGGTAGTCCATTGCCTGTGCTTTTTGCACTACTGGACTTGTAAATGTGCATTGCCAGGAATGAAGAGTGGTTTGTGCACTGCAACCCGACAATGATATCCTGCTCTGTGGAGTTCATGGCAGCCCATTGAAATTTATTGCTCACGTCCAAGGTTTAAATTTACAGTCAATTGATCTGCAGCTTCTCGCCTGCTTTGCTTTGCACTTTAAATTAATGCACGGATATCACGATCCTGGAGTCTGCCCTTCTGCCCACTGTTGCCCTTTGCTGATGATGTTTTTTCCTCAGAGTTCCATGCCAACATCACCTTGGACACCGTTGCTCATGAAACATCAGCAAGTTGAGCTGTATTTGTCACTGAAGCTCCTGGTAAGCACTCCAGCAATCACCCCTCTTTCAGTCACTGAGGTCTCCTCTTGCAGCCATGCTAGCCATAATTATATGCAACCAGGGCTGTACAGCATTTTTATACAGGACCTAAAGCATGCTGGGATGTCATTTGTTTACCTGTGTGCAAGGTACGTAAATAACACATGGGCCACACCTGTGTGGAAGCTGTTGATTTCAATATACTTGGCTTGGTGTCCTTCATTTACCCAGGTGCTTCCATTTTTTTTGTCCACTACCTGTATGTATGTATGTATGTATGTATGTATGTATGTATGTATGTATGTATGTATGTATGTATGTGTCTGATCATTATACAATCAAAAACAGCTGGCCAATCTACATCAAATGTTGCATCCATGCTCAAGGTACAAAGGGGCTGGGGCACAAAATAATTCCCCCTCCCCTGGTGAGAATGGGGAGACGACTTGCAATTTTTGCCTGAACATTGAGAAGAGTTCTGACTAGTGCTTTAACTCGTGACTCCTGCTGGAGGGAACGGGTATTGACAACCTTTTTTGTTCCCTCAGGGAATTGTTATTATTATGAAACGGAGATTGTTCGTCCATCTGGCACGTGAATAAGAAGCAGGACCTCGAGCAGGGAGGGGTTCAGACACAATATATCACTCCCGCTAGGAGAGGGTGTTACTACTTAAAATGCAAATAGAATAATCAAATGCAAATAGTTTTTATATTTGATGCTGGATTCCCAACATCACTTGTCATTTGTTTAGATGGGAAGATAAAGAAAAGGAGACTTCTTACCTTTCGGTGGAATTTTGTTGAGGGGCAGTTTTCCTTTCTGGGGAGAGCTGGACAAATTGTTCTCCTATGCCAGCAGGCACATCCTCACGCTGGATTGCTGGCAGAGCAACTCTGCTATGTTCTGGACTGATACCAAGAACATCACACAATATTCCAAGATGCATCATTTTGCACAATGATCATCTATGTCTTTAGTACTCCACCAACACTGGCCTTAGTTCACAATAAATTTTCAGTTGGTTTAATGAATTCATTGAAAAAAATTCAAAATATATTTCTCTCGTGTTAATGTCTTACAGATTGCAGAAAATAAATGCACCCACTCCTTCCCGTGATATGGCTCATACCAGCAAGTATGGTATTGTACACAATGTAAATTATAGCTCACAGGAAGTGTGGTTAATAAGGTGGGTAAAGTACTTTAATGCCTTCTCTAACTATGTGCTCTCTTGAGCTAAAATGGAATTTGTTTCCATCCGGAGTGCATCGTTCCAAGTTAAAGTAATCACTGAATAATGCCACAAAATCTAAAAACAAAAGTTTTTGCCAACTCTTACCGGAAAAGTGTTTCATAATAGCGGACTCTGATCAAGCATCAGGAAAGCAGGAAGGAAAAGGATAAATGTTAGCTTTAGCTGATCATGCTTTCTGTTTAAATCACACACACGTCCGAATGTGCTAAAAATATATTTGTTAATTTTCACAAGCAGCCTTATGGATGAGTAATAGAAAGGAGATAGCAATAATCTGCACATAATGAAAAGTTATTTTATCTCAAGTGGCAAACAAATAATTCCTCCATCATACTCAAAATAGGACATGCAACACAGATACCAGATAAAACACACAACAATATAGCTGTGCTCGATCAATTTACATGAAATTGAAACAAAATTCTTGGAATATCCGTTCTGTTGAGCACATATTACAAAACGTGGGTTCCACAATGCCAGTGAATTACGCAACACTACGAGGCATGTACGCAACACTGTAAGGCATGTTACGCAACACTGCAATATGTTTTGCACAACACCAATATGTGTTTTGCAACACTGTACCATACATTATGCAACATCACTAACACATTCCGAAACACTGTACAAGTGTTATGCAAGACTGTAACATGGGTTGCACAACGCTGTTGTGTGGTTGTGGTAGTGTAGTATATTTTACGTGACACTGCCATATCGTCAGGTCAGGTCAGATCTGTGACCTGCTACAGGTACCATGTAAACCTGTACTAACCAGTTCCATGCTTGGGTTGTCAGCGACGAAACCGTCTCCCCCACCAGGTTTTTGGTGAGGAGGGCGTTTGGATATGGACACCCAGCAGGATTAAAAACAGAACCTTGCAATGGGCGGAGGAGCTCCTTGTGAGCCAACGGCCATCCATATCTAGTGCCCAACTGTTTCTGCGGACGTCCTCCTGCAGTTGGGTCACTTCTTATTAGGAGGTTGGTGGCAGGATTTGCACTCCGGCCACCGTAAAACCCTTCATTCCGCAAAACACAAAAACACAAAGAAACCTGAAAACCCACTCCGTGGGAGTACCTCCTGTGCAGCTTCCCTTCGCAGGGCAGCTCACCGGATGATGGGATTGGGGCAAAGCCTTCAAGACCCCCAATCTTTGATGATAGGAGGGAAACCACAGGGTAACATTCCCGGGTCAGATTGCGGGAGAGTGTGTCGGAGTGGTGCTGAGGTGTCGTCCACCAGACGGCAGTCTCCTTGGGTTAACCTGAGGCGGTCCCTTCGGGTGGGTTCCTGGAATGTCCTATCATTAAGAGAGGATGATCACCTGACTCTGTTATCATCTGAGCTCAAGCGTTTGAACATCGGGATTGCAGCTCTACCTGAGGTTCGGAGAACGGATTGCGGCGAGATAATGGTGGGTGGTTACATCTACTATTGGTCTGGTCGCTCTGATGGTTTCCATACTCAAGGAGTTGCTGTAGCTGTGTACAATAAGCTGACCTCAATGATAATTGAGGTAACACCGGTCAACAAGCGTATTATGAGACTAAGGATTCATCACTCCTTAGGTGTCATTTCCCTGGTCTCTGTCTATGCTCCGACTGAGGCGAGTGATCTCACCGTGAAGGATGCATTCTACGCCACGCTCGAGTCTGTGGTTGATCAGTGCCCCAGACGAGATACACTTCTAGTCTTGGGGGATTTCAATGCATCAACTGGAACTGATAGGGATGGTTATGAGGTGTGTGTTGGTCCCCATGAGTCAGGAACTATGAACCAGAATAGCACCAAGTTCTTTGACTTTGCAAGAAGTCATGGACTTAGGATGACTGGTTCATAGTTTCAGCGCCCACAAGCTCATCGCTGGACTTGGTATTCCAACGCTGGTGGTGTGGCAAAGGAGATTGACCATGTCCTCGTTGATGGTCGCTGGAGGATGATCCAGAACTGCAGGGTCTACCGGAGTGCTCAGTTCCTCAATACTGACCATCGGCTTGTGGTAGCAACTCTAAAGCTGCACCTTAAATCCTGGAGAATGGTACCATCCCAGCATAGGCTGGATGTTGGCAAGCTCAAGGATGAGAGGGTAGCTGAGGAGTTTGCGAACAGGCTGAGTGGACATTTGGGGGGTCTGGGTGCTTTGGGGGGGGTCCTGAAGAGTTGTGGAGCGCCTTCAAGACCACCGTCCTTGATGTTGCCCGTGGATGTCTTGGAACTCACCGCAGGGCAAAGAAGAATTTTGTCTCTCAAGGGACACTGGATACCATTGACCAGAGTCGCAGGGCCAGGCTGAATGGCAGAGCTTAGCTGTTCAGGGAGCTGAGGCGTAAAACTGTACGTGCACTGAGGGTGGACAAGGAGGCCTATGTGGGAGGAATCTGTGAGGGGGTAGAGCATCACCTGTGGACAGGTGATTCTCGTCCCGCTTACAGGGGAATTCGCGTATTGCCTTCATCCAAGCCCATCCCTCGGAGCACTGCAGTTAGAGCAGAGAGTGGTAGGCTCTTGACAGAGGAGTCTGAAGTGAAGGCCCGCTGGGCCGGTTACTTTGAGCGGTTGTACCAGGCTGATCCACCAGCTGTCGAGTTGGACGTCAAAGGTGTTACAATCCCTGTTGCTGACCCTCCAATCAACTGTGGTCCACCTTCGCTTGTGGAAACACGGGCTGCGGTGAACCAGTTTAAACGGGGTAAAGCTCCAGGGGTCTGTGGCATCCATGCTGAACTTCTCAAGGCTGGTGGAAATGCTGCACTCGTGTCATTGCATGCAGTTTTGTGCTCTGCCTGGAACACAGGCATCATCCCAACTGATTGGAAGTGGGGCCTCGTTGTCCCTCTCTGGAAAGGGAAGGGTGATCGCCAAGACTGCAACAACTACCGAGGGGTGACGCTGCTCTCAGTGCCGGGCAAGGTCTTTGCTTGGATAATTCTTGATAGGGTTCACCACCATCTGCTTGAGCACCAGTGCCCAGAGCTGTCAGGCTTTACACCAAAGAGGTCGATTGACTGTATCCTTGCTCTTCGGGTCCTCACCGAACGCAGACGAGAGTTTCGGCAGGGGCTGCTTGCAGCTGATGTTGATCTCTGTACAGCGATCGAGTCAGTGAATCGGGATGCCCTCTGGAGGATTCTAGGTCTTCGTGGGGTGCCACCAAAACTGATCGATCTGATGTCTTAACTCTACTCTGGTACTGAGAGTGTTGTGAAATGTGGTGCTACCATCTCTGACTTATTTCCAGTTGTTACTGAAGTTCATCATCGGTGTGTACTGGCCCCCACACTTTTCAGCACTTGTATGGACTGGATTCTAGGGAGGATGTCGGAGAGATCAAGCTGCGGTGCATCGTTTGGGAATGTCAAGATCTCGGACCTTGATTTTGCAGATGATGCAGTCATCTTTGCAGAGACCTTAGATATCCTTTTGGGGGCCCTCGAGGTGCTGAATGAGGAGTCGGAGCTGCTGGGATGACTGGTTTCTTGGGTCAAAACTAAGATCCAGGCTTTCGGTGACATCTTGGATGCTGCTGTCCTGTCTGTGTCTGTTTGTGGTGAGGATGTTGAGGTCGTGAAGAGATTCACTTACCTTGGCAGTGATATTCATGTCTCTGCTGGCTGTGAGTCAGAGGTCAATAGACGTCTGGGTCGGGCCTAGGGAGTCATGGATTCACTGGATCATGGGGTGTGGCACTGCCGATACCTGTGCGGGAAGACGAAAGTCCGAGTCTTCAGGTCCTTGGGGCTTACAGTCTTGCTCTATGGATGCGAGACTTGGACTCTGACCAAGGATCTGAGACGGAGACTTAATTCCTTTGGTACCAGGTCTCTTCGGAGAATCATTGGCTATCGCTGGTCAGATTTTGTGTCCAACGAGCGGTTGCTGAGAGCGACTCAGATGAGATTTGTTACTTGCATGGTCCGTGAGCATCAGTTGCGGCTGTATGGACATGTGGCTCGTTTTCCTGACGCTGATCCAGCTCACCAGATTCTCTCAGCGAGGGAGTCTCGTGAGTGGAGGAGGCCAATGGGCTGACCACGTGCCTCATGGTTGCAGCAGGTTTACCGGCATCTCAAGGAGATGGGAATGGGCCAGGTATCTGCCTGGGGGATGGCCAGACCGAGGCCCCTGGAGTACCGTTGGAAGGTGGACGCAGCGACGTGCTGTTCTGGCACATGCTCCCATACCTGACCTGCCGGATGTGTTACTTGAAATTGTAAAATGTTGTTGCATGGACAGCACCCATCCAAAAGTGTGTATTCACGATGTAAGTGGGCATCGACTTCGGAAGCTAGCTCCAATAATTACTGAGCAATCTATTATAGTTTGCAATAATCAATGCCCGAGTGGTTGAATGTTGTTCGTATTCCGTGCTTGTTCTCACACACACAGATTACCAAACTCTGAACAATTCCTAATTTATTCCTCCAAAAGCAATCAATTATCTTTTCTTAAATGACTATTTACATGAAATAACCAGAATGCACTCAAGGAGTGTTTTGACTCATTTTGTTGTGTTTTTATTCTAATAAGTTATGTTTGTTGAGTGATTTGATTTACTATAACAAATATTTTAGAAGTGAACTAACTAACATGCACGTTCCCATTATGGAGAGATAGCAACTGTCTTCCATTCTTCTCATTCTCTTATTTTGGCTTCCAGTTTTCGTTTCCAATGCAGTGTTAGAATTTGTTGTTTTGGGTATTAATGGTAGATTTTACTATGAATCTGACTTGCATAGTTATTCTACTGACAGTTCAAAGATGAGTTATACCCCCTTTAAGCAAGCATGTAACCCCAATACACCTGCATGATAAAATGCTTATCTTTTAGGATGTACTGCATATTAATATTTGTGTAACTTTGTTGGTATGTTTAAAAAAAACAAAAAACAATCACTTATTGCTCTCCAGGCATCTAATTTACTCTGGATTCTAACTTTGACTTCCTATTCCTGGTTAGTGTCAGCTCTTTCTGCTCCTTGGTCATGGCTGCTGTTCATCTGAATAGACGGCCTGACCTGTTAAAGTCCCCTCTCAACTCTTTTTTCCTGTTTGCTCTATCGATGTGCTTCTGTCTCTGCTAAGCGCAAGAGGATTGCAATCAATGTGTCTGTGTGTTTGTCTGTTTGTCGGCAGAATAACTTGACAATGTGAGCAGTAACAATCGGCAAATTTGACACAGAGCTTCATATTATACACACAGACGTGACGTGATTATCCAATACTCGTGTGCTAGCATATGGTTGTTGCATGAATAAATATAGTCCTGTATCAAATTTTATTTTATATTCTTCTTTGTGAGCTCAAAGTTGAACTCACCTAAAACAGACACAATGTAAAGCTCTGTACCAAACTTGGCGATTCTAGTTGCCCTCTTTGTTCAGGTATTCTGCTGACAAATAAACACCCAGATGCAATGATTGCAATACTCACACGTTCGGCATACGGCCACAGCATGAGTAACGAGTAAACATGTTAACCAGATGCTATTTTACCATGGTTTGAACAAAGCCAAAAAAAAAAAAAATGGACAATTAATCTTTATATGGATCTATTTTAAGGCCAAAAGTGGAAATCTGTTAACTGGCACGTTTGGCATGTGTGGTATAAACGAATAGCTGCAATGGTTCCTTTGCAAACATTTTTACTTGTTCTTTTCCAGCATAATCTCAACTGTGAACTTTCTTTGTTCATACATTTCTTGATGCAATCTGCCATACTACTATGTAACCTGCAATTCATTATCTCGACCTACCCCTTTTTGATCAGGCTTTCCTTTGGGACACCAAGATACAACTCCACCACATCAGTTTGACCATACCTCCCACAATTTCTTTGTCTTGGTCCTTCAGTGACATCCGACTTGTCAGCATTTCCGATGTCCTCAACTCGTGGCAGAGACAACCCAGCCACACCTGGGAGAAATTGTTGGGTGCCTTGTACTGGAGGGGCTGGTGGTGTGTTGCTGGGCGTGGTACCCGCGCTGAGTGTGGGTAGTGCCGAACTGGCATTGTTCAGATTGGCAAAGGATTTGCGAGGTGTGTTAGGTAGGGAGGTTTCGGGTTCTGGCCGAGATGCTGGTTGGCAATTGGGAAGCTGTGTGTGGTTGGTGAAAAAGAGCAGAGAAGACGGCGTGCCTGGAGAATGCACGGTGAGTGGTCTATGGGTGGCTAAGATCTGAGGGAGGGAATTCCTACGTTCATCGATGCCACCGTAAGGCACATGGTTGGAGTACAGGCTTCCAGGTCTCTGTGGGATGACAATGAAAGTGCATAAGGAAAAAGTTTCAGCAGAAAGAGCATAGAGAATAAAAATGAATTAATCAAGGATTCATAGTTTTGTTAATTTGTGACAACTATATCATCATCATACATATGCAGCAGCTGGATGCAGATTTCATTATGTCTGTGGGTGTGGAAATGCTGCCGATTCATTGTTTTCCCTCCTCCACTCCCTGCAGGATATATCAGGGCAGCAATTTGGCTCTGGTACTTGCACACGCTGAACATCATTCCATGAAAAGGAACCATGAGATCTTTAACATCCACCAGTGAATGCTTGATTGGATAGTGGGTCTAACATCCCTTCAAAGGATGGAATACATTTTGAAGCAACGCCCTTGCTGCATGAAGCACCAGGACAGCATTTTATAGTCAGGCCAGCAAATGAATCCGGACTTGACAGTTCAAAGATGAATATACTCCCTTTGAGCTATCATGTAACCTCAATACACCTGCGTGATAAAAACATGTTGAGATTTACTGTACATATTAAGGAATACAAATATTTTGAGCAAACCCTACCCGGTAGAGTTCATCCTCTCCATCTTGAATGCTGTCTGGCCTGTCACCATCATTTAGATCACCAGAGATGGCCCTTCGAATTTCTGGCCCGATGTCATGCAAGGTTCGTAATCCAGCCTGAAACATGTATTGTACAAAGCAAAAATAAAGTCATGCTATGTAACAAGATATCATACTGGTATCGAAGATCACACAATATTTCATTGTCCTGTCAAACTCATGGGAGGACTGAATACTCTGAATGAATACAAGAATACAAGAAAGGCTTTTTGGTGTTTCCTACTGAGCACATCACTCCTGGTGTTGGGATCTCAGGTTCAAATCCCACATACTGTGATTTGTCCATTGTCTAATAATATCCTTGTAATTCAAGTAAGACACAATAATATTTCCTATTTTCTACGTCCAACATTCACGATACAACGACAAGCTTCTTGAAGATTTTATCACCATAAATAAAAAGGCAGCACATAGTTTGCTGTGATGAGATTTAAATGACCCATGTTCATGCATGTTGGTGTTTATAAAGGTTTCAATGATAATTGTAAAGTGGGAGGAAAGGTATTGGGCTGCTGTTCCAGCTGGCTTGACGTCTACCTTGCTTATTCATGTGTTCCAAACATACTTAAATATCATATGGATTAGATTTAACTTAGATTAGAATTAGACATAAAGGTCGAGCCACGTGGATTATAGTTAAACGAACAATGTTCTTGCATATTGCGATTGCAAAAGGTTATGATTATTGTAATGTTGCAGGAAAGGTGGTATAAATTTGTATAAATAATGTTGGCTGGTATAAATTTATAGACATTACAGCTGACTGTGCTTGTTCACATGTTCCAAATATAGTTGGACATTAACAGCTCGGTTTTTGAAAAAAGTACAACTTTGAGGCGTTCCTTTATAAATACTAGCAAAGGGACTCAGTGAAATGGCAATTAGCAAATAGTGAATGTGATTATTTGTTGATACCAGGTTTTTGATGTTGATATGACTGACCCTGTTATACCTTGGAGCCAGGATTGAAGTTTAGGTCTGTTAGCCTGTCCCCCTCACAGCAGGAGATGCAGAAGATGGGGTTTTGCAATCGCCTCCGTGTGTGTGTGTGTGTGTGTGTGTGTGTGTGTGTGTGTGTGTGTGTGTGTGTGTGTGTGTGTGTGTGTGTGTGTGTGTGTGTGTGTGTGACTATGGCATCCCTTTTTCACCATTTGAGCTTTTGGCATCATGTTTTCCACAAACCTTTATTATGAGAATATGGAGAACACGAATTAATAAATGGACCAAATTGTCAAAGGGCAAAGTCACAATAAGTAGAAATAGGCCTTATCAGCCCATCAGCCACTGCACTGCGTGGGACGAATGGTTTTCTTTTTGTAATCACTTGCGTTTATTTATTTATTTATTTATTCACCATTTGAGCCTCAGTGTGTCTGTCCAGGCCATAACCTTTTAACCATTTGAGATTTTCTCATAAATTTTACAACAAACCTTTATTATGAGAACACGAAGAACACTAATTAGTAAAATTTACATTTTTTTTTAAACTAGTTTTCATCAAGTTTAGTTTGAGTACAAAGGAGACACAGACAGGCTTTGCATTTTGAGATGCTTTCTAATTAACCTCCGCCATCTTCGAAGATGGATGGAGGTTACTTTTTTCACCCCTTTCTGTTTGTTTGTTTGTTTGTTTGTGAACAGTATTATGGAAAAACTCCTCGACGGATTTCGACGAAACTTGGTGGGGGGGGGGTTAGGTATGGTCCAAGGATCATGGCATTAAATTTTGGACTTGGACTTGGACCCCCCCCCCCCCCAAAAAAAAAAAATTGTAAGAGAAATTTTTTTTTTTGCATTTCTACATGTTTTAACTGATTTTCAACCCCCCCCCCAAAAAAATAGAGAATTTTTTGCATTTCTACATGTTTTAAGTGATTTCCAACCTTGCCCCCCCCAAAAATTGTTACCCCCAAATTGTTAGAGAAAAATATATATTTTTTTGCATTTCTATATATTTTGTGATTTCCAACCCCCCCCCCAAAAAAAATTGTTTGAGAAAAATTTATTTTTTGCATTTTTACATGTTTTAAGTGATTTCCAACCCCCCAAAAAATTGTTACCCCCCCCCAAAAAAGGGAATTTTTTGCATTTCTACATGTTTTAAGTGATTTCCAACCCCCCCAAAAAATTTAGAGAAAAAAAAAATTTTGAAACTTTTTTTTTAAAAAAATTTCGATTTTTTTTTTTTTTTTCATTTTTACATGTTTTAAGTGATTTCCACCCCCCCCCCCCCCAAAAAAAAAAATGGAGAAAAGAATTATAACTCAGCACTGTTGACATCATATTTAATGAATAAGATATAAGGTTCACTTGAGTGACCCAGCAGTATTGGCGGCGGAGGTTTTGCACTCTCCCGAGTGCTCCCCCTCTGGTTAAGTTTGTGATGACATCAATTTTGATGTGGAATTGGCTTTATAAAGAAGAAGAAGAAAAATATATAATATGGAAGATGAAATTGTTGATATCTGATTGGTGTGTCGACGTTGAAGCTGAGATAGTTTTAATTGTTAGTGTGCTGCAGGAGTGCACTGGGGCAACAATATTTTTGGCATATGTGCGATATTGTGGACTTCCATCGTAACTGATGCAGTGAAGTCCTGTTGCATGTGATAAAGAAGCAGAGAGTAGTTGAAAATGGTAAAATGCAAGTTTTTACAGGTGAAATCCAACTCTTTGTCATGTTTGTTCTTCGGTCTTATTTATTGTCATGACAAATGCTGGTCGAATTGAGGAACTGGTGACGGATGTTGCTGAAATGGTCTACTGTAGTTGTAATTTTTGAAAACACCTTAAGAGATGATGGTAGTAGGCAACAAATGACTCAACAAAATAAACTTACTGAAAGGACGCTCACCGAATGAATGCACAATGTACGGTTGAATTTTGTTTCTTCATCAGAATATTTGTCAGAGGTCAGTGCTGGAGCAGTTGTAGTAAATTAATCGTTTGCACACGTAAAACAGACACCGACGTAGCAAAATGCAGGGATTGTAGCAAAATGCAAAATGCAAAACATAGCAAAATGCAAAACGCGGAGAAGGGTTACTCAATTTTTTTTTAAAAGGAGAAGAAGAAGATGAGTGAGCAGAGGAATAAGAAGGAGAAGAAGAAGAAAAATAATCTAGAGAATGGAAAGTTGGGTTCCTAATCATAAATAAGAAGTGATAAAAACTTGTACATGTATGAAAAATAATTCGTGCAACATTTACGTCATGGATTTACGTCGGTGATGGATTTTATGTCAGGATGTCTCTGTTACATGTGACGCGTATGTCTTGCATCACTGTACTGTTCGGCTCGCTGAAAGTGGGCGTATTTAATTTTTTTATATTTCAATTTGATTAAGAATTGAAAGTTATATTGTGACATTAACCTTCCTTGTATGAAAAGAATTGTGCACAGCAAATTTTGGGTAAATGCGCAGGCACAGTCGAAGCTCTCTGGCAAGGTGGCATGGTGTAGGAGCTGTCAATCATTTATCATGCTAGAGATTAATAAATATGGACAAAAAATTACAGGGTTTGCACCCAATTACCTGTTGCTGTAATCCAACCTTAATACAGTGCACATAAACCTGGATTGAGAGAGACAGAGACAGACACACACACAGAGAGAGAGAGAGAGAGAGAGAGAGAGAGAGAGAGAGAGAGAGAGAGAGAGAGAGAGAGAGAGAGAGAGAGAGAAAGAGAGAGAGAGAGAGAGAGAGAGAGAGAGAGAGAAAGAGAAAGAGAAAGAGAAAGAGAAAGAGAAAGAGAAAGAGAAAGAGAAAGAGAAAGAGAAAGAGAAAGAGAAAGAGAGAGAGAGAAAGAGAGAGAGAGAGAGAGAGAGAGAGAGAGAGAGAGAGAGAGAGAGAGAGAGAGAGAGAGAGAGAGAGAGAGAGAGAGAGAGAGAGAGAGAGAGACACACACACAAGGACTTGTGTGAAGAGTGACTGTGTAGGCTGTAATTGTCAACCTGCAGTGCAACTGTGTTCCTTTGCCCGATTCCCAACGCTCCCTGTTCCTTGCGCTTCTTGAACTTGCGGAAATAATCCTGGATTAAAAATGTGGCATAAAACTTCCCAACTGTCACTTCATCATCTGCGGGAAAACACAATAAGGAACAAAATGACAGAGAAGTAACAATTTTTACAAGCCACTATTCTTAGCCATGAAGAAGAAAGGGAAATGATAACTCACAATCAAACCAAAATGGGAGGGAAAGTTTAAGGAGTCATAATACCCCTGAGTGAGTTGGGTATTGAACCTCCTGGTTTGAAATCAGGTGAGGATTAAAAATATGCTTTTTATCGTAACCCAACACAGACACAACAACAAATGAAGTCACATACGCATTACACACTGCCTATTTTTCTTCATTTTTTCCCATTTACATGGAAATTGATTGTGTGTGTGTGTGTGTGTGTGTGTGTGTGTGTGTGTGTGTGTGTGTGTGTGTGTGTGTGTGTGTGTGTGTGTGTGTGTGTGTGTGTGTGTAAAATAACTTGAAAAGACATGTACATTGGAATAGATTTGCAAATGATATAGATTGATGCTTGGTGTTCCATATTTAAAAATAAAAAAAATGAGGGTCACTAATTTTTAGCTGCAAAGAAAGTAATCACCGAACATAATTTACGTACCTGACTTTTAATTTGAGGTTAACTTGTAAATCATACCTGATTAATTTTTCAAAAACCTTTAGCCTATCAAGCAGTGCTTCTGTTCAGGGTAGGAAACCAACCTCCAGCTGGAGGAACCACCTGATCCAGCAGCTTCATGTTGGTACGTTTCCAGATCTTCTTTATAACTACACGCAGCTCCTCGTTTGCTTGCTCAAGATTTCCTAGAGAAAGCCAGAGATGTTATTCAAAAGAAGAAGAAGACAAAGATTAATAAAAGCCCCAAAATTTCCCATTCGTAAATGTACACTATCAACAAGATTTATAATTTTGAATGTTTGCATGCCTTTCATTAGGTGACAACCATAATAATTTTGTTCTGTAATTTAATGAATTGGAATGTACTGCTTTTGTTTAATTTGAAGTAAGAGATGAATCTAAAGATAAATAAGAGTACAACAATCTTTTTATGTAGTCACCTGACTGAATCCACCATTAGGATGATCTTGATAGTTTCGATTTCTTTGTACATGGGAAATCATGAAGCCAAATTTAATGAAGCAGCATGAAATATGAAGTGGATAGTGTATGTGGCATATTCAAATGTTGGTTATCTTATATAATTTACACAGATCTAATATCAACCCCTTCCATAAATACGCATTTACTAGTTAGTGTTTCACCTATCTATCTCTGCCTCGAGCTCGCAGGAAGGCCTCGTGATACACACACTCGCCTCTAATCTGTCTAGCCTGGGTTATCTTGGCCCAGCTATAAACTGTCATTTCAGTGTTTCACAGGTAGGGTAATTCATCAAAACTTGTGTCATCCCTCAAATGGATGTTAAACTGGGTGCCCCGTCTGCCGGCGTTAGTTGGTGGCCGTTAAAGATCCCATGGTGTTCTTCGTGAGGAGTAGGCAAGCTATTGCTGTCACCATAGCTAAATTACAAATTCCTGTTCTGACATTCTGAGTCAGAGTGGCGACTGGACCAGAATCATAGCCTAGTAGCTATTTTGGCAGCACCAATGCTCTGCCTCGGGCATGGGACATGGTCGATAATGCTGTAGATGATGATGATCCCTGCTTCCTGTGATATGACCAATAAAGATAGCAAAAGCACCAAGAAGGCAGTTGGTGTCTTAAATTGCTCAAAGTTAGTTCGTTGGTTCACTTCTCCGATTTTCATTTTAAAAGTTCTTAAACAAAAAAAGACGTTCAACATGTGGTGGGGCCACAACAAATTTGTGCCACCAAAATAATGTGAGTTGAAATTTACTTTATTCGATAGCCAATGATTTAGTACCTAATTGTACCCATGGTAAGTATGGCAAGAAAAACAGGTATTCAAAATTAAGTTTTGGATTTCCCTTTCGAAAGGACCTCCGATGTCCAACAACTCTGACAGATAAGATTCTTGTGGCAATGTAACAGGAGCTATTTTAAGAGGGACTTTAATTCAGCTTATACCCACCGACCCAGCTGAAATAATGGTATTAGACTAAAAATCCTTTACAAGTCCAACAGTGTCGCTTCACCTTCTATTGATCATTTCAGAATTTAAGATTAGTGAGCAACGAGTATCAGGTGATCAAAATCATGAATAACATGAACAAATTATTTCAGAACAGAAACCCACCATCTGTTTTGATCTTGAGTGACGTCCGGACCAGAGCGAAAAGTGTTGCATTAAACATTACCGTTCCATCGCTGTTCAAAGGCATATTCATGGAGACCAGGCGCTGCAAGGATGTGACATAAAAGTAAGTAGAAAGAGTCCAAAATAAATACACACCTTAGGATGTTACAGATCTATTTATCGGATGTAATAAAACAGTCAGTAACAAGCAGTTGACTGGTACCTGATGAATGAAAAGCTCAGACCCAAACTGCAACTCCATTTTTCTGACCCGTTACAGTCAAAATCATTAATCCGCAAATCATGTCATTGTGCTTGCAATAACATCTGGAGAGACATTTATTGATTCAGTAGGACGATAAGAGAGGGTGATAATGGAAGGAGAGAGCCTGACTTACTTTGCAAGCAACACGGTGGGGACAAAGCTTCCCGAAACCCAGTGGTGGCTGGATTCTTCTCAAAAGGGTCACCACGTCTACATGTTTGATGCGGCCCCTGCATGTAAGAGAAAACACGGTAAGTTAAGCACAAGTTGCAGTAGAATGGCGTTTCAAAAAACGAGATTACAAGTTAAAAGAGGATGCAAAGAAGAATACATAAACAGCTAGTACATACATACACACATATATATGTTAAACAAAAATGAATCTTCTGACCCTGACTGCGACATGATGCTGACATCATGTGCATAAATTACAAGGTCCGTTTCACAAGATTCAAACTCATTGCTTCATGATCAGCATTTAAAAAGAATAGAGCATTGACAAGCAACTGCATACCAAGTCATTTTTCTCAACAGTAGTTGGACGGAATAACCAATCAGCTCTCACCTAATCAATTACTGCAGGTGACGAGGTTTTCTATAAATTAACTCCCATGCTCTTCCAGCCAAAAAAGCTGCATAAAGCAACCAAGAACTGCTACACAAGGTAAGCTCTTTGCCGTTTCAAAGAATCAAGCCTGACCCGGGTTCCTCAAACAACTGCAGACCTTCACAAGTAGCACATACATGGTAAGTTAAACATAAGTTGAAACATTTGCATTCTCGTGTGTGCACCACTTGTGAATGTCTGCAGCTGCGGAAGAACCCAGGTAGGTTTTGAAACAGCAAAGGGCTTAGCTTGTGTAGCTTTATGCGGCTTTCTTTGGCTGGAAGAGCATGGACACACGGACGGACACACACACACACACACACACACACACACACACACACACACACACACACACACACACACACACACACACACACACACACACACACATCTGTATCGAGATCAGACCCCATTGCTGTCGTGGATACCAGGAAGCAAGTGCCACACCAGCTGTTGCTACATGCATCATGACCAACAGGAAATGCTTGCCACACATTAACCTGTCTGTGGTATGCAAAACAGTTCTGGGGAAGCCAGGAAAAATTAAACTTTTAAAAAGGCTCTTCTGGCTTAACAGTTGCATAGGCTTCACCGATTAGGCATGAGCTCAGTAGAGCTACATTCCCATATCTCTCACTAGGATTGTACAGCAGCCAATATCGGGAAGAGTATTTAATTCTCAACCAAAAAGGCACTCGGAAGAGCACATACCTCCGCCACGCAATGCCTGATCCACGAGAATATATCTGGCCCAATACATTTTTCAAATATCATGCCCCATATCGTTTTTGGTCCTATCTCTCAATGGTGAAAAATCACTGAAAAAAATTCAAATTTTTTTGAATTCTGAAAACTCTAATTCTGAAAAAAAAAAAGTAGTCGGATCCGGATCCGGATCTTCACCAAAATCTAATCAGTTCGTCCTTGTCGTCACACACTGAACCCGTCCACAAAATTTCATCTGGATCCGTCCACAACTTTTTGAGATATCCTGCACACAGACACAAACAGACAGAAAGGGGTGAAAACATACCCTCCTTCACCTTAAGCAGTGGAGGTAATTATGCACTGATCTATAAAAGTTCCCTCTCCAAGGTGGACTGGTCTATAATATTGAGAATTAAATTATCTTCCTGTTATTAACTGCTGTACAATCCTATTAGGACGTTATAGGGGGCTGTGGCCCTGCTAAACTTATACCCCTTACCTAGAGTGTCTTTATGCCTTGTTTGGGGTGATTTCCATTAAAAAAAAATACCTAATAAGCAGAGTCTATGCAACTGTATAGCCAGAAGAGGCTTAAAAGAAAAGTTTCCTCAGAAGGAATTTTGATAAAGGAGACAATTGGACCCATCAAAGTCTGTGCTTGTGTTGTGAATTTATGGTTGTTGGTCCATGCTTTATCCTTTTTAAATGCTGATTGTCAAGTAAGGAACCATATCATTTTAAAACTCTTATGGTACGACTCAGCTGGGGATTGAACCACCAACCTCCCACACTCATAGCAGACACTAACCATTAAGCCACTGAGTCTGGTAATAAATTATAGCACTCACTTGGCTTCTGGGTCATACTCTGCCCAGATCCGTTTGAACTCATCAAGGTGGTGAGGTCCCAGTATGGACCAATCACGGGTCAGGTAATCGAAGTTGTCCATAATAACAGCAACAAACAGGTTGATAATCTGTGCAGGTAGGTGAGTCGGAGTGAAGGGTGAGTGAATTTCCATTCCTGGAAGAGCAGTGATTATTGTAACTATGATATCTGAACTTGAGTGCCTTTTTTTTCCGGTTATTGGAATAACAATGCATCTTTGTTCATTTATAACCCATAAACATCATCCTGTAAAGGTGTTCGTTGCACGTGCATCATATTGCAAAGTCCTGATGAACACTGAACACTGTAGAACACTATTTTGAACACTGTAGAACATGAATCGTGACATGAATCAGAACAGGAACCTGCAGTTTAGCGGTATTTTGCATCTGAACTAAGCAAATTGTGCGTAATCTCGTCCCGAGCATGCATGCACACAGAGGAGAATGGTAAAAAATATTTTCCTGTCTGACAGTCAAATAAAATTGAAAATCATTCCAAACAGGAAGTTTACTGTTTTAGGGACGTCATAAATGACACAAACAACATGCATGAAAACCGAATTTAACATGTTAAATAAGGTGGTATAATAGATGGTACATTTGATGGCGGTAAACTTCTGAATAATTATTTTTTCTACAGCCTTAAAATCTTTTATTTTATTTCAACTGAGTTACATACTTGAACCATGTAGAACATAAAATAGTCGTGTTGGCACTTTCCAAAACCTCGAGTTTAGCAGCACTTGGACAAAATATGACGCTATTTTACACCATCTCGACCAATCAAATTTGCCAATCGTGCTCTCAGCTTTGGGGAATATCGAGATTCCGACAAAAGATTATAAAATTATATTTTCATGGAGAAATAAATTTTCACAGGAAATCGAGATTGTGCTCATAAATGCAAAGTAAGTGTTGAAAAGACCCTTCTTATGTCCTTTTTCTCAAGACCACATGGGGTAATGTGTTCTCTGAACTCTCTCGATGCAACTGCATATGTGTTATAATTTTGTGGGGTTGTAACTCTGTAACCTGATATTGAAACAATAGCTTTCATGTTTTTCAAAATTAAAATTTAAATGTACAAAAGAATACCTACAATAATTAGATACAATAAAGTTTGAGGGTCAGATCTCAAACTACTTCGGCCTACAGGGTGAAGATTTGAACCAGTATCACTCCTGCTACAAATTCCACCCTCCCTGGCCCAATACCCGCACCACCCTACCCCCTTCCCGTTTTTCCGAGCACCAGGAAAGCGCAGAGCATGTAGAAGCTGACAAAGTAGATGATGGCAAAGCTGGAGCCACAGGTTAACTCCTCTCCTGGGTTGACATCAGACTCTGGAGCGCAACGACGTCCTGACATGCATGCAAGCATGATATCCTGCCAGGCTTCACCCGTAGCACATCTGCTCCAGGTACAGAGATGCAGCATAGTAAATATAGGCATGATTATATCTCACTATTGACAAGATATTGCTTGATTTTTGAGGTGTTTGATATTATAAAAAAAATGATATTATAAAAACTTGTAAAATAAAATTTCCCCTCAAGGTCTGGTAAACTACTTTGCAAGAAATATGATTATACCCTTAAGCAGAATTGCATCTGTTGAGATCAAGAAAAAACATTCCAAAATGTATCAATGTATCACAATCATGTTTCGCACAAACAACAGGCTCCATATATTTATTTCACTAAGTGGTGGCACAATGTTCAAAGGATTATTCAAACAAAGCCAGTAACAACCCTGTTGTCCAATAAGGATGTCCATAGCTGGGGCACTCATGACAAGTTATGAACAATTTCATAGTCGATAACAACCAATCTTGGATATGTGACGACCGAATCACAAAAAAGTGAAAATTTCCAATGAGCAACCTGAAGATTCAAACCCACACATGTGAGGGAAACAGTGAATAAAGCATTTCCCATTCCACTACCAGGCCATTCCCACTCGTCCGAAGCACCTCAATCAACTCACCCCGCCGACACAAATCAACTCACACCCACACATTATTTGAATACTTCATTACACATTCCTTGCAAATTAATGCAATTTATTAAAAAAAATTTATTAGACACCGGAATGAAGTTCCATACCATGATCCATACCAATGAATTATGCATATCTAACATATAAAGCTCTTTCTAACTACTGACTGACAGATATTAAAGATCAGTACCTTCCGGGTGATGGAGAAAGCTGAAATTTTGCTCGTCAATGGACATCGAAGCCGCTACACCAAGAAAAATCACAGAATCATTGGACAACATCCTCTTCTTCTTCTTCTTCTTCTTCTTCTTCTTCTTTCGGCTGCTCCCATTAGGGGTCGCCACAGCGGATCATCCGTATGATCCACATCGTGATTTGGCACATGTTTTACGCCGGATGCCCTTCCTGACGCAACCCTGGTCGCCTCTTACGACACAGGGATATGGTACACCTATTTTAACCGGGGTATACACCGGCCCAGTATACTGGTACTCATTTCGCCGACCTCGGAAGGATGACAGGCTGAGTCAACCCCCTGGTGTATTAATTCAGTGGCCCAACGGGGATTGAACTCAGGACCTATTGGATCCCAAGCCGCTGCCCTAACCACTGCGCCAACACCAGGTGTGGTTTGGACAACATCATTGTTGTTGGACAACAATCATTGGACAACATCCATAAGTGAAAATATTGTTGTAGAATTCCCGCCCGTCGGCGTGCGAACGACCGCGTCTAACCAATAGCGGTCGCTTCGCCCACCGAACGGACAATCCAGTCGTGACTTTCTGGAACAACGCCAGAAACCAGTCACGGGTGGGTTTTTAATCCCACCACGGCCCAGTCCGCATTGTACCCAAGCGAAATATGGTCAATCGCCGAATATCGATATACCTAAGTACCCGCGCGGGTAACCTACCGAGGGACCGTACCTCGGTGAAGGCCTGCTTGGACACGAACCGCTTAAGCGGTCCGTTCCATTCTGGGATAACCGAGCGGGTATGATCGCCAGACCTCGCCGGACCCGATCACTTTACCGGCTCTTTAAAAACCAACTATATTCCGAGTACAAGATGGGGCAGTTCAATGAGGGAATGGACGCAATGAACAGGTGTACATTCACGCAAGGACATTTATTATAATAAAGCACGTATGCAATTAAACAAGGCAAAACATGTATGCACTTATACAAGCAACAAAAGCACGACAAAAGAACTACAACCGTCTACTTATTATGTACAGTCACTTGCACTTAACAGCAGTTCCTACTTATTAGACGGGCCCACGGACACACGTACGCACACACACACACACCCAAGAAATAGTGGTAGAGGCTTTTAATAATGAGCTCCAGCTGGGAGAACAGGTGAGCTGAAACTCAGAACCTATCTCGAACCTCTCCACCTCGTGTGGTGTTCAAGTTGTTCGGACCCGGGCACCAGCGAGAGCGAGCTGGATCCAATCGCCGAGCCGCGATCCTTCCTGAGCTCCCGCGAATCCTCCCGCGCTTCTCAACATGTGCTGGTGAGAAGAGGCGCCGATCCTTCCCGTCGATGCGTCGCTTCCCCGAGGAACCACCTCCTGTGCTTCTCAACATGTGCTGGTGAGACGAGGCGCCGAACCTTCCCGTCGATGCGTCACTTCCCCGAGGAACCACCTCCACGAAGAGGTCGATGAGTCGCACCAAGCCAGGAACCAAAATGGAGAACAAAGAGCTACACGAACCAAGAAGAAGAAGCCACCACTCGCAGCTCGAGCCGAGCGACCGGCTTAACTTCCTTCCAAACAGGGCAGCTTAAAGCAAAGAGCCTCCAAAAAGCCTCCTCCCGATCCAGACCTCAGCCGAAGCTCACTGAGCCAGCCAAAGCAAAAAGCTTCTGAAGGCCTCAACCCGAACGCAAGCCAAGCAGGACCCGACGGTCTGCTGAACGACTACTCTCAACTCCCTTCTCCAACTCTGCCCTTCCAACAGACCCCGAACAAAAGAAAAAGATCTCCTCTTATCCTTCTCCGCCCCCCCCCTCCTCCACGCCCGGCGTGACTCATGCCCTCGTGATCCATCCTCCCCGCTCAACCACGGGTGGGGGGGGGGGAGTTGTTGACATCATGAGTCACGGGACAGCAGGGTTCTTCCTCTTCGCAGAAGAGGGGGAGGGATGTCCCCATTGTTCGTTCCCTCACTATTAAATCGATCCGCAGCACATCGAATCGATTTCTGAACATTTAAACAATGAAAGGTGAGCTATCTATGGAACAAGCACTTATCGACATAGCTGACTAAAGGAACCTGAATGATGTGTGCAATCGAATTCCCAAATTCGTAAAACTACCCTCTCCCCTTTTTCCAGACTCGTCCCGAGTCGTCAAATTTTCGTGTGACCAGCATGTGTAAATTTTCCCCAAGTACGTTCTACCTTCGGATCCCTGAGTGCGACATTTCTTTATACGTGTCCCAAAAATAAATAACCTAATGTGCTGCGTAACTACTTAAACAAACTCTCACAGACTCATTCGGACAACTTAACTAAAATTGCCGGCGCTAAAACAAACATGCAGGTGAGGTTCCACATATTTACAATTTCCACTCAACTTATCCATTACTTAACCATGGCCCAGGACTTGTGATCTGTGAAAGGGGAGAAGGTAAAAGTCGTTTCAAAGTCCATTGATGCAGGGGAATGGATGGAGATGGTCGCAAAACACAAATGAGCATGATGGACGCATGGGCTGCCTGCAGGGCAGTCCTTACAAAACTGGATGGTCCTGGCGCACATGGTGATGGATGGACACAGGGGCAAATGGAAACAAGGGCTAGCAGGCATGGGGTTATGGCAGAGGCAGGCAAACTAGGCATGGCAAGACAATCCCATGCAGAACAGGCAGCTGCAGCACAACAGGCCGGCAGGTGAAGCTGGCCGGCCTCTGGTGTGGTACCATCAGGTCTGGAGGGAGTGCGGTGGTGCCGGCCGCTCTCAAGGCAGGCTCGGACCTCGCCTACTGTCTCCACCCACTCTATCTCCTTTGCCTGTCTCTGTCCATATCCACTCCCTTAATTTGCCACAAAACACAACAAAATTTTGCCCCTCTTTATTTTTATTTCCCTATTATAATCGTCTCCCTAACCCCCTTTATTGTCATTGTCCGGCTCGCCTATCATGTCCACCTAGCCTACTCCCAACCCCGACGTTCCCTCTCTGGAGGGGAATAGGGAGAGACTAGCGCCTTGTCTCGAGGCCCAACGAAGCCTCAGAATGGCCTCCTCAGAGTTCAGAGATCTACCAAGGTGAGTCCAGCGGCCTACAACGAGCAAAGGGATGGATGGTGCGAAGGGGTGCATCTCCTATCTACCCTAACATTCATTAACCTGAAACTACCCCGGGGCTTTCCAAAAACGCCTCACACTTTAAAACTATCGGTTCTAAAAACCATGATTCCCGTCGCCTGTGTTGGTGTCCATCATAAATTTGGGCCTTGCCCTCAAATTTTCATACGTGCCCTCGCACAATTTCCTGGCTGGGCAGCGTGGCTCAACTGGCAGGAACTCCCCCTCTGCCAAACTCTAACCATGGCACCCCCAGGATCGCAGGCTGCCTCCGAGCCTAGTTGCTCCCTATAAATGCGGGGGGTTTCCCTCTCTGGCATTACCCCCCTCCGATGCCCACGTGGCGTGTTGGTGCCCCGGATCCCTTTCTGAGGGTCGCCCGTGCCCACTACACTGCCCCCGTGGCATTCTGATGCTACGGGTCCCGTTTCCGACGGGTCGCCTGTGCCCACTACACTATCCCGGCCCCTCTTGGGCCCTTGGCCTACTCTGGCCGACTAGTCCGGCGCCCGGGATGCCCACTAAACAAAAACTCACCTTTCCACAGCCACGCTTCCCAGCCGGTCCATGAACTCCTGTACCCTCCAAACGGGTTTCGTGCCTTCTCTCGACACCAACAACAAAACGACCTCCTTTTAGTAAATTTAACTAATCCACTAGCTCACATTAAACTGACCCCAGGGTCCCTTGGGTGGGAATCACTCCTCCCCCCAATCAGTCATCGCACCATGCATACCACATTCGCTCCACTCACACACTTGGGCCCGCTGCCCCACACTCAATCCTCACACACTTTCCATTTCACAACTCACACCATTACTCTATACTGCCATCCTTCCTAATTAAATCCCCTGACTAACTCGTGCTCCCTCGTCATCCCTTATTCTCATGCACGTTCAATTTACTCTACGTAGCTAAGCTACGTCCCGTCTACACATTTCCAGTCTGCCCATGTCTCCAAAAAAAATCCAACAATTCCCATTTCCTAAATCTGAACTAAAAACCCTCAAACTAATCCATTCCACGGGCTCCATGAGGAACAACCAACCCATGTCCCCATGAAGCCGGTCTAACTATCACTAACCCATCCTCCTAACTAGTAGTTCCTGTGCCCCCAGACAGGGGGCTCTTCCACCCCTTTCCCAGGGAATCCTGTTCATCCGAAGCGAGGCTTGCTTTTTTTTTTCATGTGCACACCAGCACGGCAACTCGCAACCTGCGCTCAATCCCCGTGACGTCATGGCAGCTGCTCGCGTTTCTCGCACCTCGTCCCTTATCGGAGGGTACCATCCGGCAGGGATTCCCGTCTTGCCGGATTCCAACCATGCAGCCACGACGTCACCCTGTGCATTAAAAGCAAGCCCCGCGTTCGAGGGGTTCCCCACGCGAGCACATGTGCTCTGCTCGTCGGAGCTTGACACACACGCTCGCCTGGAAAACCTGTACGTTCCAAATTCACAATCCAGCCTAGCTTCTGTCCGTCCCGTGGGATTGGCTAATCCACCGCGTGCATTTCCGGACCGGGCTTCACTCCGCAGGCGCGCACGTGGTGGCCTCGTTCGACGCACAGCACGGACCCCGCGCTCGCTGCTGTACAAACCCGGAACGGTCCTCAAAACAGCTACGGCCGCTACTCAGCTTTTGTCCCTCATCTGTCGCAGTCGTCCTTGCCATTCAACGCGGACACTCCTGCGTGCCACGACGCTCACACACCTCACCATTACACGAGGACATGCAGTTGCAGTCTCCCGCATGCTAACCGCCATCTCCCTCTCATACTGCCACCTCACACATGCGGTCTCTCTCACACATCGCCTTTTACTCACACACACCATACAACTCACACACACGGTTCCTGTCACACGCGATGTTTCATCCACACCCGGTGTTTCATCCACACCCGGTGTTTCATCCACACGCGGGGCTTCATCCTCATTCAGTGTTTCATCCACACATGGTGCTTCATCCACACATGGTGTTTCATCCACACACAGTGCCTCATCCACACATGGTGTTTCATCCACACACGGTGCTTCATCCACACGCGGTGTTTCATCCACACACGGTGCTTCATCCACACACGGTGCCTCATCCACACACGGTGCCTCATCCACACGCGGTGTTTCATCCACACACGGTGTTTCATCCACACCATGCGTGCTGGACAGCACGCATTTCGGCACACTCGCAAACACACATTTCGACACCACACACACCGGAACAACCACGCTGGGAATTAGCACCACCACAACGGGTCTCGGGGTTTCCATAACACCCAAGCTCCGCGTGCACCCGTTCGCAGCACTCACCCCCTCTACCTCGCAAGGCTCGACCGGACTCTCCTCGTCGCGATCCGCCTCAAGGGGGCACAGTCCCTCCACTCGTTCCTGAAGGAGGCCATCCTGCTGCTTGCATCGGGTCCCAACACATTCCACCAGCTCACCCCCATTGTCCTCAACTACCTCTGTGTGTGTATTCATTTTTAGTTTCTTCCACCCCATCCAATTCATCCTCTATCTCCCATGTCTCTGTTTCCGTGACTATTTGCGTTTCCGTCACCTTGTTCGTTTCCTTCGTCTCCACTATTATTTCTGCCGTTGTCACCTCGTGTCTCGTCTTACATGTTTCGGTCTCCCCTTTTAATTTTTCGCTCTCCGTCACCGTCACTCTCTCTGCCATTACGAGTCTCGTCCAACACGTCTTCCATATTATTTTGTCCTCCACCGCGGGACCGACACAGTCCACACTCCCCCTCAGCTCGCTCGCTCCAGCACGTGGCGCCGCCATTATGCCCGCCTGCAGGCATCGCCCCACGCGCCGCATTTCACCCCGCAGTTGTTGCATATTTTCTTATCCATGTTGCTGTTTATTTGTTGCATACCCGTATCCAATATGTTTTTCATTTGTTGCGTGATCATTTCCACCATCTGTGCGACGACCGATGGCTCAAGCAGGGCCGATCCGCCATTATCGGGCACGGATCTGCCGGGGACTGAGGAGGGATTTTGACAGAGGAGGGGAGGGGGGGGGTGTCATACACCGTGGCCCCCGCCGCTGTGCCCATTGCGGACTCTGCATTTGTTTGTGGGGGGTGTTCAACCTGCATAATGGGCATGTTCTGCACGGTCATTTCGCCCTGAGCCATGATTTCTAACATTTCTAAAATCATTACCCCCTGCTCCCGTTCGCTTTGAACCGCCATCTTGCTTAACGGAAATAATTTAAAAGGTCGTTTTTTTAATGGAACTGGAGGGTCGCCTCGCACACCCTTGATCCAGTTCCGTTAATTTTGTTGGAAGCGGGAGAGTTTGTCATCCCGCTCCTCGACACCAGTGTTACGATTTCCCGCCTGCCCGGCGTGCGAACGACCGCGTCTAACCAATAGCGGTCGCTTCGCCCACCGAACGGACAATCCAGTCGTGACTTTCTGGAACAACACCAGAAACCAGTCACGGGTGGATTTTTAATCCCACCATGGCCCAGTCCATATTCTACCCGCGCGAAATAGGGTCAATCGCCGAATATCGATATACCTAAGTACCCGCGTGGGTAACCTACCGAGGGACCGTACCTCGGCGAAGGCCTGCTTGGACACGAACCGCTTAAGCGGTCCGTTCCGTTCTGGGATAACCGAGCGGGTATTATCGCCAGACCTTGCCGGACCCGATCACATTACCGGCTTTTTAAAAACCAACTATATTCCGAGTGCAAGATGGGGCAGTTCAATGAGGGAATGGACGCAACAAACAGGTTTACATTCACACAAGGACATTTATTATAATAAAGCACGTATGCAATTAAACAAGGCAAAACACGTATGCACCGATACAAGCAACAAAAGCACGACAAAAGAACTACAACCGTCTACTTATTATGTACAGTCACTTGCACTTAACAGCAGTTCCTACTTATTAGACGGGCCCAAGGACACACGTACGCACACACACACCCAAGAAATGGTGGCAGAGGCCTTTAATAACGAGCTCCAGCTGGGAGGACAGGTGAGCTGAAACTCAGAACCTATCTCGAACCTCTCCACATCGTGTGGTCTTCAAGTTGTTCGGACCCGGGCTCCAGCGAGAGCGAGCTGGATCCAATTGCCGAGCCGCAATCCTTCCCGAGCTCCCTCGAATCCTCCCGCGCTTCTCAACACGTGCTGGTGAGACGAGGCGCCGATCCTTCTCGTCGATGCTTCGCTTCCCCGAGAAACCACCTCCCGTGCTTCTCAACACGTGCTGGTGAGACGAGGCGCCGAACCTTCCCGTCGATGCGTCGCTTCCGCGAGGAACCACCTCCACGAAGAGGTCGATGAGTTGCACCAAGCCAGGAACCAAAATAGAGAACAAAGAAGAAGAAGCCACCACTTGCAGCTAGAGCCGAGCGACCGGCTTAGCTTCCTTCCAAACAGGGCAGCTTGAAGCAAAAAGCTCTCCCGAGCCAAGCAGAAGCCGAAGCTCACGGAACCGTCAAAGCAAAGAGCCTCCAAAAAGCCTCCGCCTGAGCCAGGCCTCAGCCGAAGCTCACTGAGCCAGCCGAAGCAAAAAGCTTCCGAAGGCCTCAACCCTAACGCAAGCCAAGCAGTACCCGACGGTCTGCTGAACGACTATTCTCAACTCCCTTCTCCAACTCTGCCCTTCCAACTCACCCCGGACAAAAGAAAAAGATCTCCTCTTATCCTTCTCCGCCCCCCCCCCTCCTCCACGTCCGGCATGACTCATGCCCTCGTGATCCCCCCCCGCTCAACCACGGGTGGGAGGGAGTTGTTGACATCATGAGTCACAGGAAGCAGGGTTCTTCCTCTTCACAGAAGAGGGTGAGGGATGTCTCCATTGTTCGTTCCCTTACTATTAAATCGATCCGCAGCGCATCTAATCGATTTCTGAACATTTAAACAATGGAAGGTGAGCTATCTAGGGAACAAGCACTTATCGACATAGCTGACTAAAGGAACCTGCATGTTGTGTGCAATCGAATTCCCAAATTCATAACAATATAAATAAATGAAAAAACATAAATGAAAAAAAAAAGAAAAAAAATGCTGGTGAACGACCTGATACAATGGGAAAGCACAGTAATTTTGGGTGCCACCGGACATCGAAATTGACACTAGGAAAAAAATTACAGAACTGTCGGAAAGCATCCATAAATGAAAATATAAATAAATGAAAAATCAAATGCAGGTGAGTGACCTGAGACAATGGGGAAGCACGGTTCTTATGTGTAACGTATGTTGATTTCCTGTTGTGGTTGGTTGTGCTCCGTCATCGCGAATAAACGTCACTTCTGGTCTGGCTCAACATGGAGCCTTGAGTATATTACATGGTGTCAGAAGAATCTGCAAAGATCTCCGAACATCCACGCCATCTGACGCTGGTATTTGAAACATATAAACTATGGCATCCGTGAACTTTGAACACCCAACTATTGACTGGGATTCGACTTCGCTGTATCAGGAATTTGTTCGATTCCGAAACAACGTTGGATTCGTTTTTGACGGTCCGTTGGCTGGTCTGCCTGACAAACACAAGGCAGGGTGGCTTGGAACTTGGATCGGAGAACAAGGACGAGAGATATACAAGACCTTTGAGTGGATTGAAGGTGAGAAGAATGACCCCAACATAGTTTTGGACAAATTCGAATTGTATATCCGTCCGAGGAAAAACAAGCGCATCGCGCGACATCGACTGCTCAGGAGGAAACAAAGCCCCAGTGAATCGTTTGACAACTTTGTCAAGGACTTGCGGCTCATTCTCATGGACTGTGAATATGTGCAGCCTGAAGATGTGCTCGTGGATGCCATCATACAAGGAGTTTATGAGGAGAAAGTTCAGGAACGGCTACTAGACAGAGGTGAAGAACTTACGCTGGCCAAAGCTCTTGAAGTGGGTCAGCAGTTTGAACTTTCAAGGACTCAGATTCGCATTGTCCGTGATGAGGATATGAGTGTGGCCGCTGTACATTACAAACGAGCGAGGCCAAAACCACAATCTAACCCAGGACCATTACAGCCATCACGCAGGAGACCTACCCCGAATATACAGCAGCGTAAGGACAGTTGCTATCGCTTTGGTAAGGATTCTGACCATTCATGGAATCATGGTGTATGTCCAGAAATTGGATCCACCTGCTCTTACTGCAAGAAGCTAAACCATTGGCTTGCAGTTTGCCGTCGACGCGCTAGCGTGCACTCGGTGGAAACTCAGTCGGACGGTGCTCCTGCTGATACAAACGAGTATGCAGATGAAACCAATGGAAACATTCTGCGGATCAGCGCATTGCAGACAACGCTTTCATTCCCTTGTGACAAATGGAGACAGGCTCTCTTGGTTTCAGGAAAACAAGTGACCTTCAGGGTTGATACCGGAACTCGCGGCAACACAATGACACTATCTAATTACCAGCGTCTTGATCACACTGGTAAACTCCATCAATCGACCAAGGTATTGTGCACTTACTCAAATCACATGTTAAAACCTGTCGCAGCCGTGGATCTTCCTGTTCAGTATCGTGGCAAGTTAGTCACCGCACCATTTGAAGTGGTTGCTCTCCAACAGGAAAACATAATTTCTGGTAATATTGCAGAAGCTCTGGGCCTGATCATCAGACTTGATTCCGTTGCAACGGAAGTGGATACCTGTGGTGTTCTTACTGAACTGAAGGAATATCCAGATCTCGTGCAAACCACAGGAACTCTGCCAGGCATGTATACAATTAAATTGCAATCTGGTGCAAAGGGAGATGTACATGCTTCTCGGCGACAACCCGCTTCCCTCTTGCCGCGTATTAAAACCCGACTGGGGGAGATGGAATCAGACGGATACATTGCCAAAGTGAACAAACCTACAGAATGGGTCAGTTCAATGGTGGTATCTCTCAGAAACGATAAACTGAGAATTTGTCTGGATGCATCCCATCTGAACGAGGTCATCAAGAGGGAGCACCATCCCATGCGTACTGTTGAGGAAGTTGTTGCAAATATACCTCACGCCAAGGTGTTCTCAGTGCTCGACGCAAAGTCAGGATTCCTACAAATCAAACTGGATGAGGAATCATCCTATCTGACATCTTTCAACACACCTTTCGGTAGGTATAGGTGGCTTCATCTTCCCTTTGGACTGAAATGTGCAGCCGAAATTTTTCAGAGGATTATGGACCAAATGATTGAAGGCATAGATGGAGCAGTTGCGATCATGGATGACATTCTCATCGCCGGTCCAAATGTGGAAGTACATGATCGAATTCTGAAACAAGTCATCGATCGGGCAACAAACTACACTCTTAAGTTGAACCTGCAGAAATGCAAAAATCCGTCAGTCGTCGGTACGGCATGTAGGACATATACTGTCTGAGGATGGACTATCTCCTGATCCTGTCAAAGTTGAGGCAGTTCGCAGTATGCCGGCTCCAACCGATAAGGAATCAGTGAGGCGCTTCGTCGGATTCATCACGTATTTGTCAAAATTCATTCCTCGGTTGAGTGAAGAGTTTGCTCCACTCCGAGAACTGCTGAAATATGATGTTGTTTATCAATGGCAACTGGCTCAAGCCAGAGCATTTGAGAGACTGAAGGAACTTTGCTGTCATCTGCCTGTTCTTGCGTACTTCGATGTCAACAAGCCAGTCGAGATTCACTGTGATGCTAGCCGAAGTGGACTTGGTGCAGTTCTTGTCCAGGAGGACCGCCCCATTGCATACATCTCCAGGGCTCTTACGGAAACTGAGACACGGTACACACAAATAGAGAAGGAGATGCTTTCCATAGTCCATGACTGCAAAAAGTTTCATTGTTATATCTTTGGAAAAAACAGTCACCATCTACAATGACCAAAAACCTCTGGAAATAATTGCCAAAAAGCCTTTGATGTCTGCTCCAATGAGACTACAGAGCATGCTACGAAGATTGCAACGGTATGACCTCAATATTCGGTACAGAAAAGGGGAAGATATGCAGCTTCCGGACACGCTTTCTCGAGCCTACCTGCCAGGTACTGGTTCGGAAATAGACAACTTAGAGCACATTTCAATGTTGGACTTTTTATCTGTCTCTGACGAGAGGTATGCTGATCTTCAAAGAGCAACTGAGTTAGAACTCAGTCAATTACAGTCAATGATTCTTGATAGATGGCCAGATGCCAGACAAGGTGTATCATTTGATCTTCGACCACACTGGGATTCCCGGAGTGAACTTTCCGTTATGGATGGCATCCTATACAAAGGCATGTGAATCGTTGTACCACCTACTCTGAGACCACGCATGCTGAACCTGATTCAGAATCGCATCTCAGAATAGTCAAGTGTAAACAACGAGCTCGGGAAGTTCTAGACTGGCCCTCCATGAATGCGGACATTGAGCAAACTGTTCAGAACTGCTCCAAGTGTGCAAGCTATCAAAACTGCTTGCCTGCTGAGCCCCTGAAACTGACTCCTACACCGGATCTACCTTGGAGTGAAATTGGGACAGACCTGTTCCAATTTGATGGTAAGACATACCTGATAACGGTTGACTATTATTCCAAATTCATCGAAGTGGACGAAGTGAAGGATTTATGCTGCAGCACAATGCTTGAGCGACTGAAAGTACAGTTCAGTCACACGGTCTACCAGAGACTCTATGGCATGATAATGGGACAATGTACAACTCACAACTTTTGAAAAAGTTCTGCAAAGATCACGGCATCTGTGTTAGAACATCTAGTCCCAGGTATCCACGTTCAAATGGAGAAGTTGAAAGGGTTGTACAAACCTTCAAACGACTCTGGAGAAAATGTTCGGACAAGCACCTGGCCTTGCTGGATTATCTCACAATGCCATTAGAAGACATCCACCTTTCGCCTGCTCAACTACTGATGGGAAGACGTCCGAGGAATACCCTGCCCACTGCCCGTAGTCTTCTAGTACCTATGGCTTATGACCGTGTTGCTGTGACAAGACACTTCGACCTGGAGAAAGCTAAACAGCGGTTCTACAATGATCGTCACACACATAAAGATCTTTCACCATTACATCCAAATGACGAAGTTAGAATGGAACCTTCTCCGGGTTCCAAGCGGTGGATACCAGCTGTGATTGTGAAGCAGCACTCGGAGCCACGTTCGTATGTGGTTCGGTCCTGAGACACGGATGATACTTATCGCCGTAATCGTCGACATTTACGTAAGAGCACCAGTGTAGCCAACGAGGGTGCTAACCTCTATCGGCCTTTCATTGAAGCTGATAATGCTACCTGTGAGGTCAGTGACGGCCCAAGCGGTTTGTCAAACCTGAAGCCTCCAGATACCCACGCTGCGCGTTCTGTCGAGCTGCCTGAGCCAGACAGGGCAGTCACCCCGCCGAGGCCTAGAGTCTCCCCTTGTGTAACTCGTACTAGAAGTGGTCGTATCAGTCGTCGACCAGATAAACTTGATTTGTGATGAATTGTAACTTTGCCTTTACCAAGTTTGGATCTTTGTCAGCACCGAGTTGGTTACCGGTTGATTTGTAGTTGGATTTAAGAGTTGAATTGGTCTTGACTCGGTTGGCTAGTAAGTTATCAAGTATATATTCATCTTGTTGAATGGCTTTGCGTTCCACACTAACTTGTATAACTTTGGTTACTGCTTTTGCCACCCTGAAGGGGGAGACGTAACGTATGTTGATTTCCGGTTGTGGTTGGTTGTGCTCCGTGATCGCGAATAAACGTCACTTCCGGTCTGGCCCAACATGGAGTCCTGAGTATCTTACAGTATGCTTACACAATGTGTCAGCACACCCTGCTAGTAATCATATACACAGCTTTTTTATTAATCATGTTTTATCTAGTGTAGTGTTTACCATTTTGAAATGTCACAGAGATTTTTCATATTGTTTCTGCAACTTGTAAACTTCGCAAAGTCAGAGAAAATGTTTATGTGAAAACAATAACACTGTGCTTCTTTTTCATTGATGAGAAAGCAAAATGGTGGTGTGACGTCACAAGGTCACAGAAGTCCTCTACATGCATGAAATAAATGTGCAAAAACAGAATGTTTTCTTCTCGATAATCATCAAGGGTCCATTGAAGTTGTAATTTTGTATTATGTTTACCGTCGCTGCATGTTTTTCATTTATCTGGTCATGCCTTTTGTACCTGGTGTTGGCTTAATGGTTAGTGTGGTGGGCTTTAGATCCTGAGTTCAAATCCTGCTCAGCTGTTGAATTAATACCAGGTGGGGTTAACTCGGCCTGTCGTCCTTCTGAGGTCGGCAAAATGAGTGCCAGGATGCTGGTATCCTGTGTCGGAGTGGCGACCCGTCCAGGATTGTGTCCAATAGCCAAGGAGACTGCTTAAGCAGCACCAATGCTCTGCACAGAGTATGGTCCCAATCTCCTCCATTTGTACCAGTGATGAAATTGATTGATGAGTTATTGGCATAAAATTGACTTCCACCTTTCCACAAAGAAGAGCTACCTTTTTAATCCCCGGCTCAGGATACACAGCTTCATTGTTCTCTCTGCTTTAACAGGAAATATATCAAGGCCTAACTAAATGAATGATTGCCTAATCTGTTGAGATTAAATTGGCATTTGTTTTAACTCCACTGTCTAAAACCCAAAGTGAAAATTGTACATTCATCACATGAAAGATTAGAACACAACACTTCACTTTTACTTTAATTACAAGGACATTCTAAGACCATAACAACATCAATCAAATACACTGGATTTGAAGCCAGGGTCACACAGCATCATTAAGGATATTCTCAGATGAAAGAAATTGAGGTCACCGAAACATACGCTCGTATGAAAATCTGTTATATTTATGGCATAGCATGTAGGTGCCGTGGCTAATCATCCAGCTTGTGCATTGAAGGAAACGTCATGGTGAATGTTCGAAAATCCACCATAAATTCAATATTTCATGTAGAATCATCCTTCAGACTTTGGGGGGAATTTTATTTTTTTTTGCAAAAAATGGTTGCAGTTGGAAAGATCCATACTAGTCATAGACGTTCACAACCATCCTTGACCATGTTGTGGAACGTCGGCCGAAGCCCTGACTTTATTTTTGTTTTTTTCTTCCGCCCTCACTTTTACACCTTTATTTGCTTTTAAATTTGTTTTCTCCACAACCACTAGAGCGATTGACATGAAACTTTCAACATAGGAGTGCCTACCCATGGAGAAATTTTGTAAACAAAGTTACATAATTATTGGATGGAAAATGCGGCTGACATTCCAAAAAGTCTGTTTTATGTAGGCACGGGGTGCAGCGTCGACTTCGCGTCGCTCGGCCTCAGTCAAATTAAAATAGGAAGGCACCCCTAAACTAGTTGAGCTCCCAGAAAAGCAAGATTCAGGTCTCATGTTTCAACATTATGGTTGTCACCTGGGACTAAGACCATTGCAACCAAGCTTTGCCTTTCTGGCCAGCTTTTAAAGTTGGTGATTCCTCAATTTATGAATCAAGAAAAATATTCTTTCGCCAGGTTATCTGAGCAATAATTTCCTGGTATAGCTGTCAGTTTCCAAAGAAAACTGTTAAATTTGTTCGTTTTATTGGCTTAGCATTGGTATTGATTCAGCAAGCCTTCTTACCTGAAAAGCAGAAGCACCGCCTGGGGAAATGTCTGAAAGTTGTTGTTACGATTGACTTGAGTCCCATCCTGCAGAGCAATCTTCCCGAACATCTGTGGCCAAAAAAAAAGTGTCAGGCATAAGAGGAATATTGATCTGACTTGACCAGTCTACTTAGTCCACTGCATGATGAAGGCCTCCCTCAATATTGTCCATTCTGTTCTATTGAATACAATGTCAGGCCATTGTTCTCCAGAAAATTTTCAATCTAACTTCACCATCTCATCTTTCATCCAATGCTTTTTCTTCGAGGGCCTACTCTACATTAATTATCATCAGTCTGTAATTCGTCCATGGGTTCTCTCTTGTTCTTGCTATATGTCTATCCCAGTTCCCCTTCATATTTTTGATCGGGACTAGAATGTGAATTTTTTTTGTTTTCTGTCTGATTCATTATTTTCGCTTCTTGTCCCCTTTGTTTATGCTAAGACAGCATCTTTCCAAGGCTCTTCGCAAGTTCATTAATTTTTGCTCCAAATTGTTTGTTGGAGTCCATGTTTCACTGCCATATGTTATTGCTGGGAGAACACACTTATTGTAAACCTTCCTTTTCATAACGTTTACAAAAATGTTTTCCAAATGTTGCCCATCCTGTTCAAGTACATATCTTCAGCTTTCCAAAGTGATCCACATTCATTTGTACAAGTCAGATTTTGTGTGCAGCTTGTGGCTGCTGGTTGCATCATTTTCTGGGGGCAAAGTTGTGCCACTTTTGAGTGCACTCTATTACCAGTACACTGGTACTCATTTCACTGACCTCAGAAGGATGACAGGCTGAGTGAACCCCATCTGGTGTTAATTCAACGGGTTGGGAACTCAAACTCACGACCCTAAGATCTTAAGCCAGCCACCTTAACCGTTAAGCCAACACCAGACTTTTTGTACAAGTTGTCATAAGTAAATAGAATTGCTGGTTCATCAATCATTTTGTGATGATCAATTTGAATCTATTCCATTTTTGAAGAGCGTTGAACATCAATTTTCACTTCTACACATTCATTTTCAATCTGATCTTTTGAGTCTTCAAATTTAGCTCTTCAATCACGATTTTACGTTCTTTAGCATTGATTGTAATTAAAACATTCATCTACTAATCGAAGGTGGTTTAATCATTCTACATCGACATTTATTCCTATATTTTCCAAATTTAGCTGTTGGAACGCTCCTAGCTCGGCACGAAGAAAACATTTTTGGTGAGATTGTGTCTCCCTGTTGAACATTTATATTGATCTCGACCTTGCAACTATTTTGGTGCAATTTTAAGGATGCTGTTCCACCATTGTCTTCTGCACTTAACACATCGATGCGTCCGGAGTCGACATAAAGGTGAAGTAGAGCTTGTATGATGACATTTACCTCGACACTGTCGAAGGCTTTTTCATAATAAATTAATGTGAGACACAAAATTAGTTTATATTCTCTTCATTTCTCCAGAAGCTAATTTAATGTATGAAGGCCTTAAGCATTGTTGATGATCCACGTTTAAAACCTACTTACTTTTGTGATTGGTTGTTATTCAGTTCAATCCTGAGTCTGTTATTGATCATTTTTATGAACAATTTATAAATACTGGAGAGAAGGTTAATTGGACAGGATTTATTAAAGTCCACTTCATTTTTGTTGCGGATCAGTACCAGCTCAGGTTTCTTCCTAAGATATTTGGATTTTTCCATCTTTCAAGTAATTTGTAAACAGTTTTACTAATTCACTGTGGAGTTCAGGATTACATTAATTGTCAGTTCACCACCATTTTGATCACATGTATAACAATTTCAAAATCTCCAAATGTATTACCTCTTTTCATGTTGTTTTTATGCAAACTGGATCTCAATGGTATCACTTTGTTATTTGCCATGTCTGACATATTGGTAAATTGCATTTCAGCCATGTAGAGCTGTTCATGCAATTCATCCACATGTTTAGTGATGTGAACTCTGTGATAATGCTTCAATTTTCTCATTTTGAGGCAAACATCTCATTATCATCGTGCTCTGCTCATAAGCTTTGAAGCTCCTGTTGTTCTGTATGAATATTTTCAATATCATTCATGTATAAGTTTCTTATGTCTTTTCTAATCTTCATCTTTAGTCTTATTCAGTTCACAATGTGCAACTTTTTCTTTCATTGCTGTGCACATTTCAATCCTCTTCTCTTATGCGTTTTAACCCTGTCTGTCTGTGAGCAGGATACCTCAAAAGGTTATTGTCAGATTTGGACAAAATTTGGTGGACAGGTTGGGTTTGTGACCAGAAAGAATTGAATAGATTTTGGTGAAGATCCAAATTCGAATCCGAGAATTTTTTTAAGCAATTCGTCACAATTGAGAGAGAGGACCAAAAAGGATATATCGCATGAGATTTCAAAACGTTACGGACAGATTCGAACAAAACCTTGGGGACGGGTTGGTGTGTGACAAGAACGAATTGATTCAATTTTGGTGAAGATCCGAATCCGGATCTGAAAATTATTTATTTTTTTAAGTGATTCTTCAGCATTGAAAGATGGTGCCAAAAACGATATATATCACGATATCTCAAAAAGGTGTGGACGGATTATGACAAAAACTTGGTGGATAAGTTGAGTAGGTGACAAGAACAAGCTGATTATATTTTGGTTAAAGTCCGGTTAAAATTTGGTTAAAGATTGTGATTAAAGGCTTATTAAACCGTTTAGCCTGGCGGAGGTATGTACTTGACTGAGTGCCGTTCTCGTTACCCTTGCCGAAGGAGAGGGTATTACATTTGGGTCCTTTTGGTTGTTTGTTTGTTTGTCCGCACAGAACTTTCATGTTTTCCTCTGCAACCGATTGACGGATTGAGACAAAATTTTCACAATTGGTGCGACAACTCATGTAGAATGTTTTAATGATAAGATAACATCATAGGTCACATGGTGTGGCAGCCATGTTGGAAAAAACGGAAAAACTTTGGACCTCTGCATCTCTGAAACCGTACAAAGGAAAAAAATTGAAACTTGGCACATGGCAAGTATCATGGGGAATGAGTGTGATTTTTTTATGACGTCAGAGGTACCTTCGATATGACGTCATAATTGCATATGTAGTATGAAAATCAGTATGCATCCGATCAGCATGAAAATTGAGGGTCATCTCAGGATAAATTATCCACAATTTTTTTGATGACGTGTTTGGTCACGTGATTTGGCAGCCATATTGTTTTTTTTTTTTTAAACCTTCAAAAATCTTCTCTGAAATGACTGAACCGGTCATCACTGCCAGCAGTCATGAAGTGGCAGTTCTAATTATGTCTCTTATTAAATACGGAACACACTATTACACAAATGCCACACAAAACTGCACAAACACCACACAACACAAACCACAAAACAAGTCCTGGCATGGATCTGCAATCTCTGATTGCTCTTTTTCTTGTTTATTTGGTTTTTGGGTACTTTTGATAAGTCCTTATTCGGATTACCTTTTCAATTTTTTTCCCCATTTTTGATGTTGCGTCTTTTAATACTTTTGGTATTTTCTGGTTGCATTCGCCAGTATCTATTTTTTTCTCTGACCAGTTGATACATCATCATTTGTTTAAACATCCAGTCATTTGTTTTAAATAATTGTCTCTGAATGCTGATTGCTCAATAGCATTGATGCGATGATAATAAATGAATACCATGGAAGAGGATCGAAGGACATATGTTGAAGGCTCAAGTATATGCTCCCAATTTATTCCCTCACCTCAAACCGTCTCATCTCAGAGTCTGTTTGAGACAAGGACAGATGTTTTAACTCAGGGTATGCCTCCAAATGTCATGGACACAACCCATCCCCCGTTCTTTCCCCACCTCAAACCCTTGTCCCCAATGTCTTCTCAACCATGTGTCTTTCACATCCCAAAAAGGTCGAGAACGTTTTGTCCAGCCGAGGATCTACTTCAGTTACAGGTCCAGATAGCTTCAGTGCCTATATTTTTCGATCCTGCTACGCTGCTCTCACTCTCCTTTCTCTGCTCTATTTTGTCTGTTGGCTACCTCCCATATGCCTGGAGGTCCATCAATATCAAACCTATTCACATAAAGGGTGCAAAAACAGATTCTGTCGATTATAGGCCAGTAGGCTTATTTCCAATTACAAGCAAAGTCACGAAATCCATCATTGCTTCTGATGTCAAGTCTTTCCCGTTTTCAAACAGTGTGATATCTGACCATTAGTTTGGATTCTGTTGTGGTCACTCAACTTTGGATCTGCTGCAACTCCTCTCTCAACAATGGTTGAAGGTCCTAAATCTCAATGAAGAGGTCAGAATAGTCTCCTGGGATATATCTCGGGCATGCAACACAATCTGCCATCGTGCACTCTTTGTCAAGCTCACTTCCTCCACTTGTGCAGTCAACGTGTTGCTATCAATGGAACCCTATATTTTGCTCTCCCAGTGGAGGCACGATTTCCGCAAGGCAGCATTTTGGTCCTAATCTTGTACCTACGATCTACATAAAAGTCCTCTCTATTACTTTGGCAAACTCTCTCTTCCTTGTTGCTGATGACTCCACATTGTGTCATAAGTACTCCATCCCACTGTCAGGCAGATGGCAGATGGTAGCTGTGTCGCTCTCTGATATAGAATTCATTAGATGCTGGTCTCATAAATGCAACATGTCTGTGAATCCTAGAAATATCATGGTCTCACTCTGTCACTCCAGAAGAATCATCAAACAAACCCACCTATTTCCATGGTCAGCCACTGGAAGAGGTTCAGTTTCTTGAACCTCTAAGCCTCATAATCAGTCATGATCTATCTTCGGCTGACCATATTGCAATGCTTACCACCAAGTCAGCCAGCGAATAGGCATCCTCTGTCATTCCAAATTATTCATTTGATAATCAGAATTATTAATAGTCTACGAATCCTTTGTCAATAGCTCAATGAACTATTGCTTTTCCTGGCTGGCACCTCTGCATCACACATGTCTCTCCTGGATTCTGTTGAATCCACAGCTAAACATTATTGGTGTCTCCCACAACAAGACTAAAGCATAAGTCCTATTTCAGATTGGTAGCCTGTTTTTAACCACCTCTCCTCTGCTCTCAGACCTCCTATCCTTCCCACCTCCTCCAGGATGCATGTTCTTCCAGTACCCCCTCACCCTTGTTCGACTTACAAAATCCAAGATGACTGCACACCTCAACTCTTTTATTCCTTTTTTCTCCCATTTGTGCAACCACTTTCCCAAGATGGTTCAATCACACTCTCCCGTCCAGGGCTTCAAGCAAGCGGGTGCATTGCTATCTCATGTCATCCCCATCCCGACCTGTGATCTTTTCTGCTCCCATTAACCATACTTAATCCAACCCTCTTACTTTCAGGTTACTGCATTTCTTCCAATTTTATTTTCCTGTTCATTCTTTCCATTGCTTGTTGTGGCCAATTGTGGCCCCACAGTCAATACATTGCCATTTTACTTTCTGTTCCTCATTTTACCATGAGCTGATAGTTTAGATAAAAAAGCAGAACAAGCATTGAGAAAGTCAGCTGTCAGATATCAGGAGCGAGTAGTTAAAATGAATACAAAATGTGAACAAATTGAAAAAGTGGGCAAGTTTGTGATGATGGAATGGAATGAAAAAAAAAAAATCACGAAGATCCACGAAAGGAAATGACGATGAACAAAAGATTGTAATGAGGTGGTTGAGTGATTTTTTATTCATTGATTGTATGAATAAAAGAACAATGGGCCGAGGAGAACTGAAGAACATGACAAGATGAGGGACAGTACCTGCATGCCAATCACAGCGTAGATAAAGAAGAGCATCACTATTAGGAGAGCCACATATGGTAAGGCCTGGTCACATATATAAGAAATGGGTGAGGAAGGGGGTGGGGGATGAGAGTGGGAGTAGAGGGTTGGGAAGGGGGAAGTGAAAAGTTAAAATGACAGACAAAAAGTAGGAAAGAACATTCCGTAAAAGTTCAAAAAGAAGACAAACACATACACCGATTGCAGAACATTGGAAATGTTCTGCCTGCCTAAGGAGACTACCTAAATTTGAATAAATCCAGTGAACATATCTGCGAAGGCCCCCTCTCTGTGTCAATGAATACAGTTTTGGACATGTGATGCGAAATGCCTAATTGGATGCCATTTGCATTAATGCTGTTTTCGGGAAAAGGAAAGAGATGCGAAACCACAAAACATAAAGTTACATGATGAAAAGATGAAGGCTTACAACTGCAAAAGTTGTTTAAATTTGAAAATGAATGATATTCATGAGACAGTCGAATCAGGGCACGTTGGGAAAAGGCAGAGGGAAAGTCATGTGGCTTCAAGTGCACTGGAAGCAACATGGAATTTGAAATGTGCCCTGATGAGGAAGCTAAGCCTTTCCTTTACATGTTACTGTTAACTCTACAATACAAATAAAAGGACAGGTGGTATTCCTAACATGTTTTTTTCCGTTACATTTACATGTTACATTTGTGTGTGAATGGGTGATGGTTTCTGGGGTTGGTGCAGCACAGACACGATGGGCCGAATGGCCTCCTCATGAAACAAAGTTCCTCTAATAACCTTCTATAATGAACCTGCTTTGCTTTTTCTTTACATAAGCATTCCTGAACCATATGCCAATTCAAATGTGTTGCAGTACTCGCTGGCCTGGCCTGACAAAAACGAATCAAAATACAGCAAGATGAGAAAGATCCGAGACACATGTTAAATTGGCAAAAGGATCAAGAGAATCCGTAGGCCATTGGAGTGTCTGATGATTTTCCTGGCACAGGGAGATCCATGTGATGGTTGCAAATGTTGGCAATATTGTCTCGAATGTCTTTCACAGGAAAGGTTCCAGTACTTTATGGAATTAGGACATCTTCGATGTGTATTGCAAGGCTGCCATTATGCCTCAAATATGTATAAAAAAAAGAGGATAGGAACGTGTTTGTAATGGGAATGCTGCAAAACCATGATGTCAGGCTTTAGGCTCCAGCGTGGCATTGCCAGCAAGAAATAAAATATATTCTTTTTGATTTGGAAAGTAGTTACACCTGACAAATTTTTTGATCTGTAATATGCTGAAAAAGTAGTTCCATCTGCTAAATTTTCTCAGTGTGCACAGCCAGTATCTGTAGGTAAGAGCACTAAATGATTCCAGCTGGGCCATGTGTGAGAGGGCATTGATGATCTCCAACAATGAGTTAGCCGCTTTAAAAATTGACGTGGTCACGACAATAAAGTCATCAATGACAAAGCGAAAAATTCAGAAAAGCGATTAGTAACATCAAAGGAACCAGAAAGTGATTAAATAAAACCTGAAATGACTTGATGAAGGTCCACAGCAGGGTACGAATACCCTCTCCTCGGCTCAGAAGCTTAACAAGACGCAGGACACGAAAAAGGCGGAAGAAGGTGATAGAAATGCGGTTGTTTCCGCCGCCAGCTCCAGAGTTCTGCCAAAACACACTTTGCTTTGAACAACTTAGTGGCACAGAAATCAAAGAATTCCATCGATTAATTCGCTCAGATACCGTAAGACGTAGCTGGGACATCAAAATGTCACAAGGTGCATACCAAGACTGACTTTTGATCATGACTACAGGACTCTTTCGTCCTTTGACCCGAGAGGTGGCATAGCTGTAGTGTTCATACAAAGTAGTTTGTGTGCGTTTTCTCCGAGAGCCATTTTGTAGTGGTAGAAAGACATGAATTTCACATTCGAAGAACAAAGAGCGAAGAATAAGTTTCTGTGCTGAAACTGTGCTGTTATTCTTTGTTCCTCAATGGTCAAATTCATGGTGTTCTCATGACATCTATGCAAACTGAAGGATTTACTTCGTTTCGCTCGTTATTCATCTCGATCTGCTCTCGGAAGTGTTATTTATCAATGGTTTGAAGGTGAATCTGAAAAAGACTTGACCCACTGAGTCAATGACTCCATAAAAAGTTGCAAAGAGACAAGAATTTGTTATTTGAACAAAATGACATTTGCAGCTTTGCGAAAGATTTCAACTGTGGGAAGAGTTATGCGTGAGCAGTAGGTGAACACGAAGCTAGTATGCACCTTGTACATTCTTGATGATGTGAAGAGGCCGGACGCGCAAAAAGTTCAAGACCGTCAATTTGATCAAAAGTGCAAGAATTCAAGAAAAATAAACGGGAGATGGGATTCGATGGGAAAAACAAATCAGATAGTCGAATCATGTAGTGGGTTGCACGAGATAATGAAGCTCATGATAGTTTCAAACACCTAACGATCCCATATCAACATGCAGTTGAAGGTTCACCGATTGCTGAAGACCGATTCTGGTGTGTTTGGGTCTAATTTTCCACCAACATCTAACATTTTCTCTCTAACCTGCAAAACCAAGTTGATGCATTCAAAGTCATCCGCTTGTTTGACAATCCTTTAACCTCATGTTATATATTCTGGGATGAGCAAGATAATTGTTCCCCGTGATGTTATGTTTTATACGCTTATCTCATGGTTATAATGAGCGTGCGACTTTAGGAAAATGTCTTTCGACCTAACTTGAGATCACAGACTCCTCTTGGCTGTGATTTCAAACGATCTTACAAACCACCAACAAAAACAATTGGTTAAAAGAAAGGCAGAGCATTTGGAGAATATTTATCGTTGTTCAGTGTCAGGAAGAAGCGACAGCTGAGGGCCTCTACTCACATTAATTTCAGTGATTGCAATGTCAACGACGCTACCGACAACAAGCAGTGCGTCAAACGCATTCCATGCATCAGCGAAGTAGTGCTGTGTGCGAGAGATGGGCAAAGGAGAGAAAAACAACGGGAAATGGGGAGTGAGAGTAGCTGTGTTAGCAGGCCCAAGCCAGAAGCAGAGGGAGGGGTTAGCACGCTGTCCCTCATTTACATGGCATCAGACACACTTGCTGGGTATATAACACCAGTGTATATTCAATCAAATACTTAACTCAGCTTTTCAAAAAACATTTCCGTTAAATTGGGCTGGGCGAGTAGGCGGAGAGTTCTTGACCAATTAAGAGCAATGGGGCATGGCTATCTTGGATCTTGGTCCAATGAAAGCATCCCGCCCAGCAAGTCAACTCGGTAAACGCGATGTAGTAGAAACGGCCCAAAGATGGCAGAAGGTCGTACATAATGCACTGGAACATTTATATCGGAGTTAACGCCATGACATTTTCAGAGAACTTTATGTGTGGTAAGTTCCAGTATATTTGGGTTCAAACCCACAATTTCCGTGCCGTTTATTACCTCTGCCACTGAAGGTGGAAGAAGGTTATGTTTCTGCCCCTGTCTGTCTGTTTGTTTGTCTGTGTGCAGGATATCTCAAAAAGTTGTGGACGGATTCGAATGAAATTTGGTAGACAGGTTGGGTGTGTGACAAGGACGAACTGACTAGATTTTGCTGAAGATCCGGATCAGGCCACTAGAATTTTTAAAGTGATTTTTCACCATTGAGAGATACGGCCAAAAACGATATCTCAAGAAGTTGTGGATGGATTTAAATAAAACTTGGTGGACACTTTGGGTGTGTGACAAGGAAAAATTGATTCAATTTTGGTGAAGATCCGAATCCAGATCCGGATATACGAGAATTATTTCATTTTCAAAGTGATTCTTCACGATTGAGAGATTGGGCAGAAAACGATATAGTACTGTCCAGCATGATATTTCAAAAATGTATTGGGTCTGATATGTTCTCATGGATCAGGCATTACGTGGCGGAGGTATGCGCTCTACTCAGTGCCCTTCTAGTTTCTTCTGTTATTTGCCCCTTTGACCGTCAAAAGGTATCACCATGAATGGAAGAAATATTCCCTTTCCCCAATACAGATTTCCAAGATGAATGTGCATTGGCTGAGGAATGAAAATGCAGCATTTTGTCAAAACTCTCGTTTTTAAATGAATCTAAGTGACCAGTGCGGAGAAATTGTGACCTATCCCAATGTCGGTTACCATGTAAATTCCAAAACATACAGCAGTGAAGCAGCAGTATCTTTTCTTTCATCATGTTAGATGCAAAGTTTCCACTGTTTTCCACTGGGTTTCACGATAAGATCAAAACATTTGCTTTTAATTGCAGTTATAACATTCTTGCACCAAAATAGCAGCTATTTCGAGGACATTCCATGCAAAGTGAGCCAAAAAGGGTCAGCTGATGGTCAGAGCACTAATCCAAAGTAAGAAAAAAATATTAAAATCTCACAAAAATGTTAATTTTGAGCATTGTGTCCCTCATTTGCAAGCTACACAACAGCCCCTTATCGAACTTTGGAAATGTGGAACCGATGACAGTTGTCAGGGAGAAAATACTTCATCGCACCACATTAACGTTATTCATGTAGAAATTGAAAATTTGACAAAAAAAAGACAACTAACATTGTATAACTGTTTGGCAAACAGGTTAGTCATCGTGACGAGAAAACTACCTGCTTTTCCTGTAAAGTTGTGAAACCAAGTAGATGAAACAGATAAGAGGGTTCTTCACTAAATTTGCCGAGGAGCAGATGCAGGTGTGCAGGACTGGCCGAGAGAGGCTGGCTAAAGCAAAGCTTTATTTTGCCTTTGGAGAAATATACTTACTGACAGTTCGCTGAGCACAACGTCTATTATGCTGCCGACTACGATGAGGAAGTCAAAAATATTCCAAAGGTCATTAAAGTAGCCCTGAGGATGGTGGGGGTGGGCATCCGTGGAGTCAGTGTGTGCACAGTGGGAAGCTGAGATGAAGATGGACATCTTTCTTTTTTTCACTAATTATTCTTCCTCACCTTTTCTGACAATACCATATTGCTCCAACTTGCTCCAAGTGGTGTACTTTTATGTGCAAATATATATATATATATATATATATATATATATATATATATATATATATATATATATATTTATATACATATATATATATATATATATATATATATATATATATATATATATATATATATATATATATATATATATACACATTTCTCAGAAAGTCACCCGAGGACCCAAAAGTCTCCGAAAACCCAAATGTCCCAAAATTCCCTCAGGATTCAAAAGCCCCAAATAGTTCCCAAGGACTCCAAAGTCCCAAAAGTCCACGAGGACCCAAAAGTTCCCAAGAACGCAAAAGACCCCAGCGGCTCAAAAGTCCTAAAAGTTACCGAGCACCCAAAAGCCCCTGAGAATACAAAAGTCCAAAAAAGTTCCTGAGGACCCAAAAGTCCCAAATGTTCCCGAGGACCCAAATGTCCCAAAAGTTCCCCAGGACCCAAAAGTCCCCAAGGACCAGAAATTTCCAAAAGTTCCTCAGGACCCAAAATGCTCAAGAGGTCCTGAGAATCCAAAAGACTCAAAAGTTCCCGAGCACCCAGAAGTCCGAAAAGTTCCTGAGCACCCAAAAGCCCCAAAAAGTAGCCGAGAATACAAAAGTCCAAAAACGTTCCTGATGGTCCCTGAGGATCTAAAAGTCCCCAAGGACCCAGAAGACCCAAAAGCCCCAGAGGGCCCAAAAGACCCCTCAGACTGTAGATCTTGTAGACCCTTTAAGACTCGACTATCGTGCAAAAAATCCGTTAGAATTCCCATGTTTTAAACGCACACCATGTTAAGGGAAATTAAGCAGCTTAATACGTACTCCTACCATGGCATGGCATTCTAATAACCAAATATATAACAAAAATAATGATAACATTGCAAGAAAGCATATATTAATTAACACTAATAATATTTAAAACAATAATAAGAATAGTAGTTTCATATGGCAATAATAATAATGAACATGTAATCCCCACGCAGGCCCCAAGCACATCTGGGCTTGGTGAAAGGCAAGCCAATTACCCAAGCAGTACAGCAGGCGGGTATGCAACAAGGATGTGAAGACCAATGAAAAATTGGTCCATCGGATCAACGGGCCCACTGGTTGGTAATAAATGATTGTCGTTTCAGTCCAGCGAGTACCATCAAAATATACACAAGTAATACAAAATGATGGAGGGATGGTACCCAAAAAGGCTTCTGCCATTCACAGTCTGCACCATGTCTACATCCAAATGCTAAAGCACAACGCACATTGCATGTTAGTTGACAACAGACTGTCGACATGTGAAAGGGAAGACAGCAACAGATAATCTAAGTTCACGACAGGGGGACAAGGCCATTGCAGAAACATGTCCGACAGGATGGTGCAGAGTTAGCACACTCAACTCTGAGCTGTTTTGTCTGGGTTCGATTCCTGAGCAGAATATAAACTGTGGGATTGGTGTTTTGCAGGCAGGGCGATGCATCACAAAGTGTGCCGTCCTTCAATGGACGTTAAGCTGGATGCCCCATTTCACATCAGGTGAGTAACCCCCCCTCCTTACCCATCACTTGGCCATATACATATACAAATTCACAAAGGTACACTCAATTGTATTGACATTCATAGGTAACAAGTCTCACTTTGTCCAATAGAGAACTCTGATGTCTGTCTCTCCTCCACACACAAACCTATCTTGGCTGTAACTTCCTTATTTGTAAGTGCAAGTCAATCACAAATAGTGAGGGTAGGTTTGTTCAAAATAATGAAGCTCGGTTGATTGAACAAGGTTATTCCTGTAAATCTCCCAAGTCCTTTAGCTGAGCTATATTGTGAGTCGTCTAGAATTTCAGTAAGCTTTCTTCATAAAAACATATTAAAAACAACAACATATAAATATTCAAGAAAACACAACACACGAGTAGATAATGCCATCACTCATACCGAAACAAATGCACATCCGATATAATAAAACACGTACTGATAGTCACATGCTTGTCTTGTCCCTTGTCGGAAATGTGGAAAAAGTTAGGTAGTTATAATGTTGTACAGCTGCACAGATACATACACATACATAACATACATACGAGGTCCGTCTAAAAAGTAACGGGACTGAGCCTGCTGTGTGCTCCACTTACACAACTTGAATGAACCGGTTGCGTCACAGTCTTTTGCAACATTCCAGCAATATATATGATTGGTGATGGTTGACTGCGCTCATTGTGTGATTTTTTACAGGTCGTGCTTTACACGTTGTCTTGTCTGAGTCGTCGCGCTCTGAGTCGTGAGCAGAGAGCCAATCTGAAGTTTCCTGCCAAGCTTGGCAAAACACCTTCCACCTTCCGAATCCTTCGCAATGCTGCAGCAAGTCTACGGGGAAGAAACGATGTCACGTACACGTGCATTTGAATGGCACAAGAGGTTCAAAGAGGGACGGGAGGAGGTTGAAGATGATCCACAGTCTGGAAGACCTTCAACGAGCAAAATGGCGGACATCGAGAGTGTGAAGGAGATGGTGCACGCAGATCATCAACTCATGGTGCGGATGATTGCTGAGGAACTTTCCATCAACAAGGATACTGTCTGGAGCATCATCACTGAAAATCTCGAAGTGCGCAAAAAGATGGTCCCCAAGCTGTTGTCTGAGAACCAGAAAAAGCAGAGTCACTGTCTGCCAAGACATTATCGAGCGACTCGAGGACGATCCAGACCTGCTCGGGAGAGTAGTTACTGGGGATGAATCGTGGATATTCGAAAACGATCACGAGACCAAACGGCAGAGTCGTCAGTGGAAAAGTCTGACATCACCAAGACCAAATAAAGCAAGGATGTCGAAGTCGAAGGTGAAAGTGATGCTCATCATGTTTTCAGCCGCGTTGCGAATGCTGGCTCTAAGAGAGCTCCGCGTTCTTCTTCTTCTTCTTCTTCTTCTTCTTCTTCTTCTTCTTCTTCTTCTTCTTCTTCTTCTTCTTCTTCTTCTGGTGAAGACAAAACCTTTAGGACACGGCTCTTGTTATATACAGGATCCGGATTTCCTTAAATACTAAACATCTGGATACATCCTCGCATTGAGGGTTCCTTTTGAGAGCGTCTATCATGAACTTTTCAATATATTCGAACATTTGCTTGAAAGTTTCGAAAAGTTCACGTTACTATTTAAAGATTATTCCATTTAATGTGTTGTAATTTCGTAAATACACTATTTTCTCGTCATGAAGGAGGAGCCTCCATGACGGGTCTCGCTATTGGCTCCATCAAGGCACGTGACGAAATATCGGAAGTTGTTGTTGTTATTGTTGTTGTGATAAAAATGCAGATGTTTTGACTTTCTGTAATGAATCTTTCATCCAAAACAAGATCCTTCAAAATAGTCTTTCGGACAACTTATATTATTGAATTATTAATAATAACTAGCCAAACCCACGTTCTGCGCGAAGTTTCGAAAGTGAGGGTTCGTTTGGACATCAATATATCCAGTGTTCACAATGTGATTTATCGAATTTCTTTATGTACAATGTTTCTTGTTACATATTTAGCCACGTTGCGTTGTGAACGCTGGCTCGAAGAGAGCTCCGCGTTGTTGTTGTTCTTCTTTTTCTTGCTCTTCTTCTTCTTCTTCTTCTTCTTCTTCTTCTTCTTCTTCTTCTTCTTCTGGTGAAGACAAAACCTTTATGACATGGCTCTTGGACACATTTGTCCTTGTTTGACATCAAGGGCATCGTCCACTTCAAGTTTCTACCACAGGTTCAAACAGTGAATCAATACGTGTACAAGGAGATCCTCCGGCGCCTCGTGAGATCAGTCCGGGACAAGAGGAGGGATCTGTGGGAGAACAACGCCTGGGTGCTCCACCATGACAACACCCCTGCTCACAGTGCCCTGACCATCTGACAGTTTCTGGTGGAGAGGAACGTGCCAATTCTGGAGCAACCCCCGTATTCGCCAGACTTGGCCCCTTGTGATTTTTTTCCTATTCCCCAAGCTCAAGGGGGTGATCAAGGGGAACTGATTTCCTGATGTGGAGGTCATCAAAAGGGCCGTGACGACGGAGCTCCGGAGGATTCCAGAAGAGGCCTTGTGGGATGCATCGAAGTGTGGAAGAAGAGGATGGACAAGTGTGTGAGACTGGAGGGAAACTATTTTTAAGGGGACAAGCTGTGATTTCAATATATTTTTTGGAATAAAATTTCTGTGAAGTGAGTCCCGTTATTTTTGAGACGGACCTCGTATATACAGATTTGAAGTCTTGTTGCATTTAAATGCAGGAAGAAAACTAGATCGACACTCTGTGGAGTGCATACCTCCGCCAGGCTGAACAGTTTACGTTTTGTATCCCACTGGAAGGCCGGATTTGCATCTGGACCTGAACCAAAATCGAATCGGCTTGTTCTCGTCAAGTGCCCAACTCGTCATCCAAGTTTTGTCATAATGCGTCCACAACTTTTTGAAATATTGTGCTGTACTGTACATCGTTTGTGGCCTCATCTCTCAATGATGAAGAATCACTTAAAAAAAACTCGAACGGCACTCTTCAATGCTGCGATGTCACCAGATATGCTTCCGCCCACATTATTACATCAATATACATACATGCACCAACTTTGATTGAAATCACTGAACCCAGGTTCAAAAAAAATGGAATAATTCTCTCTGCCAGACCGTGCATCTGAGCAGGTTGAAATTTCAAAACATATTTTCCCAAGGAATGTGTGTGTGTGTGTGTGTGTGTGTGTGTGTGTGTGTGTGTGTGTGTGTGTGTGTGTGTGTGTGTGTGTGTGTGTGTGTGTGTGAAGTTTCCCCTTTATCTGTCCAGGTGTTCTGGAAAAGACGATTTTAAAGGTTTATTCTTCAAAAAAAAAAATCATAGCTGCCAAACCATGTGACCTAAGATGTCATAGTTGGAGAAAGTTTTGTTCCTCATGGAAAGGCGATCACACCTGTAAAGTTTCACCTTGATCTGTTCAGCTGTTTCTGTGAAGAAGATTTTTGAAGGCTTTTATGTTAAAAGAAATATGGCTGGCCAACCACGTGACCGATGACGTCATTACCCACCCCCCCCATACAATTTAGCCCAAGATGACCCTCAAAATTTTTCATACTGACCAGATAAAGTGTTTGACGTATGCAATTATGACATAACGAAGCCACCTATATCATCATCAAAAAAACCTCACTTCTTTCCCATGGGGAATACTTCACATTTGCCAAGTTTTTCCTTCTTTACAACATGGCTGCCACACCATGTGACCTATGATGTCATAATTATCATAACAGCATTCTACATTAGTAGTTTCACCTATGGTGAAAAATGGGTGTTCATTGGATAAGCTGTTGCAGGGAAAAAGAGATAAAATTAGCACGGACAGATATATGTACACACACGTACAGACGGATGGACAACCCAAAAACAGAATGCCTCTGGTGACTTCGTTAGCAGAGGCATAAAAATTCTAGTATCTGGATCCAGATCTTCACCAAAATCTAATCGATTCGTCCGTACACACCCAACCTGTCCACCAAATATCGTCTGAATCTGTCCACAACTTTTTCAGATATTCTGCTCACAGACAGACAAACAGAGAGGGCTGAAAAAGGTGAACGTAAGTTAAAAAACAAACTTTGCATTTCTGTGCAATGTTTGCCATGGCCATGTGAGAAACATCATTCAGGCAAGGAGACCGATCAGCGAGGTATTTCACTTGAAACTGGGTTTAAAGAGTGAAACACATTCGGAAGCAGGAAGTCAAACTTGAAGAAAAAATAAACTTTTCATCATCAAGAGCATTATCACAGGAACTGGCTCGATCCACACTGCCAGAAACAGCAGGATCGAGTAAAGCAGGGAAGAACATGGAGATAAGTTTGACATTTCAGCAACCACATAAGCTGGTGTTTATGAATGTGGCAGACAAAAGGCAGATGTAAGTAGTGGGGGACGCTTTGCCCACATCATCAAGACGATTTCCTTTTGCAGATTTTGAGAGCTGCCTCTCAGAAGGCACCGTGCTTGTGGTCAATGAAGGAACGCTTTAAGCTGCTTACTGTCTTCGTTTAGATGCCACAGATGAGAACATCAAGAAAACCTTTGAACCTGCTGCTCAAAATGTATCTTACCTGAGCTGGAGGATCCACAAAGAAAGAAATAACCATTAAGGGCCAACAAATTCAGCAACAAAATAATTGATGTTGTTGTCTTTAAGAGCAGAGTTATTTGCCGTGTGCTGACTATTATGAAACTGACGTACACCAAAAGGAGCAGCTGAGCATCCCGGTACATCTTGTTTACCACAACACCATATTTGAGGATTTTATTATCGACATGGATGTTGAGCAAAGAAGCGGCTCCAGCATAGCTTCATGAGTTGTTAAAAAAAAGTCTTAATTCGGAATTTCTCCATGGACAGGGTGATGATGGAGCCAACACACTGAGCCAGGCATTTACCGCGGCATTCAAGCAAAAACGGAGGAGAAATAGCCACAAGCTATTTACACGCATTGCTGCGATGGTGTCGACAAATTCAGCAATCGTTAGCACAATTAAGACTTCTAGTTACCTGCAACCCAATCGGCACATGTTCATTTTTTTTTTTCTCCAAATCTGCTCTTTCAAGCAAGATGGTCGAAAAAAGTGATTTCATCTACAGTCCACTCAAGACTCAAGTCATTGGTTGACACCCGGTGTGTGAAGCACCATAACCATGTGCATTTATGTGGAATTAATAAAAAAAATATATATTAATGCCCTCGGGCCTAGACCTAGAGGAACTCCAAGACATGTCACATAAGGAGGATGCTTGGAGAGCACAAATGTTGTTCTGCGCCATGAGCAATCTTCAATTCATCGTCGCCACATTGTCGAGAGAAAACGTTTCGAGTGTTGCACAACCCTCGTCAAAAGCACCGTAGGAAAAAAAATCAACAATTTGGATATTCTTGCTGAAAATCTTGTTGGAGAACGAAATTGTTCATGTAACAAAAGAAACGACAAGATAACAATGTTTACCAAAACAGTGAGCATATGGAAAGAGCTGAAGATTCCTCTGACGATTCACAATGCGAGCAGGTGTACAGAGACATCACATGAAGACTCTGCAGAAGACATGGAAAGTTTCCACTGATATAATCGATCACTGTTCCATACTTGGACTGTGATCACCGAATTGACCATGCATTTTGTTGATTTAAATGAGAGATGCGGAAAGCTTTCGTTCTTGTTGCCTGAACACCTGGTTGAATCCTCTGACAAATCGATCATGGAGCTAGTTCAGGTATGCAACTGACATATTTGTATTTTTTGTTGTTGCGAGAGTTATGAAAAAAAAGAGCTCACGTCGTTCGGATATGTGATGACTATTTATTGAAATCATTATTGTTGGGTTTTTTTTTGCTTCGGGAACAGCTTGGTTTTTACAAATATGCAAATAAATTTTGGTGGATAAATTATCAAGGTTTAGGAACACGAGGTTTTACCTGTTACTATTGTGATAATAATAATGATGATGATAGTAATAATATGAGCTTCTTTGCAAGAAACTTCAATGCAGAAAGTTGCAATGGTTGCTATTGGTTGCCAAACATGTGCAATGGTTGCCAACTTATGGTTGCTTGTCCGTGCTCTATTCTTTTAAAATGCTGAGTGACAAACAAGGAAGCAGTATGTACCATTTTCACAGTGTTTGTTATGATTCGTCTAGGATGTGGTTCAAACTGTCGACCTCACAGACTCAGGGCAGATGCTCTCACCATTATGCCACCAAGTGATGGGATAGCAACAATTATTTTGTCTCAAATTTCTAGGTGTATCAGTCCGATGTGGCACAGCCCACTGTGGTTTCTGCCGGAGTAGAGAGGTGGTGCCCGAAATGGGCAAACACTCCAGGAAAAGACATGGCCACCAAATGCAATTGAAATACAAGTGTAACGCTATGCCACAATCTATCCTAATATCACCTCTCGGCTGAGAACTTCTTTCTGGGTTCTAAGATATAAGTGAGTGGAAAATGTGGAGGAGAAATGAATAGATGGTTAGCATTGGGGAGAACCGCAATGTCAGGATTGAAATAGATCTGCAAAGACAAAGATGTGACAATACAAAGCAAAGAAGCAGGAGAATGCTCTGGTACTTCCAGTTGCAATGTAGGGATGCGAGTCGTGGACAATGAAGAAGAAAAAGGAAGAAGATTGAGAGTTTTGAAATGTGTCGTTGGAAACAAATGTTAAAGATTCCACGGGCCACAAGAAGGACAAACAAAAATGAGATCACCATGTAGTGTAAATTAGAAGCACTGATACTAAAACAGCAACTGTTATACTTTGGACACATCATGCATGCAGAAAATGAAAGTCTGTAGAAATCAACCACGCCGGGTATGATCGAGAGAAGATGAAGAGGAAGAGGCAGACCTTGTATGCGCTGGATGGATGGGGTGAATGCTGCAACCAAATCATCTCTGCAGAGCTTCAGGAAGTAGTGCAGGACAAGGATGTTTGATGAATGTCACCAGAAGTCAGACATGACTTGACGGAACTAGATAACTCAATAATTGAGAACGATAGTGACACTGCAGGTGTGATCAACTGCCATTGCAGAGAGATCATTCAGCACTTTCTGGTCTAGTAAGAGCCATACACATTCAACCATGGGAGAGAAATTGGTTCTCTTGGTTAGCATTGGCAATGCATCGAAGTTGGCCCATTGTGGTCGTGAATACAATCGACACCCTCGCAACTCAAACACAACTCGATACCTTGATTTTGCACTTCACTTACCTGCACAGTCAACAGAGAATGCAGTACTGTACTGTATATACAAAATAGACCTTTTGTCTCATACCCTTGATAATTTACACTTTATTATCCAGTGCCAATAGAAAGTCTACACCCCCTTTCAAAATTTTCACCTTTTGTTGTCTTATAGCCAGAATTGAATTACATTAAATCAGACTTTTTCCAACTTTATTTACACATCGTAGCCCACAACTTCCAAGTAAAAAAACAAATTACCCAAATTTCAGAAAATTAATTAAAAATACAAAACTATAATATCTTGCTTGGATAACTGTCTACCCCCTAATCATAGCAATTGTAAATTAGCTCAGGTGTAACTAATAACCTTTAAAATCACACACCAAGTTAATTGGCCTCCACCTGTGTTAAACTACAGTGATTCTGATTACTTCAGAATAAAATCAGCTGTTCCTGTAGGAATCCTCTGCAAGGTAGTGCATTTCACAGCAAAGACTCAACCATGAGCCCCAAGGAGCTTTCAAAACACCTCCAGGATAAAGTTGTGGAAAGGCACAGATTAGCGGATGGGTATAAACTATTTCAAAGGCCTTGAATACCAGTTGGAGCAGAGTCAAGACAATCGTTAAGAAGTGGAAGGTGTATAGTATCACCAAGATCTTGCCTAGATCAGGTCATCCCTCCAAACTGGATGACCAACCAAGGAGGAAACTGATCAGAGAGGCCACCAAGAGGTCAACAGCAACTTTGAAAGAGTTACAGATCTTTATTGCAAGAACTGGTCACTGTGTGCATGTGACAACAACATAGCAAGCACTCCACAAGTCTGGCTTGCACGGTAGGTCAGGACAGGTCAGGTCAGGTATGGGAGCATGTGTGGGAGCAGCGCATCGCTGCGTCCACTTTCCGCCGGTACTCCAGGGGCCTCCATCTGGCCATCTCCCAGGCAGATGCCTGGCCCATCCCCATCTCCATGAGATGCTGATCAACCTGCTGCAACCATGTGGCATGTAGTCGGTCGATTAGCCTCCTCCATTCACGAGGCTCCCTCGTTGAGAGAATCTGGTGAGCAGGATCAGCATCAGGAAACCAAACCACATATCCACAAAGCAGTAGCTGATGCTCACAGACTATGCAGGTAACAAAGCTCATTTGAGTCTCTCTCAGCAACCGCTGGTTTGACACAAAGTCTGACCAGAGATCGCCAAGGATTCTCCGAAGAGACCTGGTGCCAAATGAATTAAGTCTCCGTCTCAAATCCCTGGTCAGAGTCCAAGTCTCACATCCATAGAGCAAGATTGGAAGCACCAAGGACCTGAAGATCTGGACTTTCAGCCTCCTGCACAGGTACTGGCAACACCACACCCCATGATCCAGTGAATCCATGACTCCCCAGGTCTGACCCAGACATCTAATGACCTCTGACTCACAGCCAGCAGAGACATGAATATCACTGACAATGTAAGTGAATCTCTCTGTGACCTCAACATTCTCACCACAAACAGGTACAGACAAGATAGCAGCATCTAAGATGTCATTGAAAGTCTGGATCTTAGTTTTGACCCAGGAAACCCGAAATCCTAGCGGCTCCCTCGATGTGCAGGAAATTCAGCACATCGACAGCCCCAAAAGGTTATCCAGAGTCTCCACAAAGATGACTGAATCATCTGTGAAATAAAGGTCAGAGATCTTGACATTCCCAAATGATGCACTGGAGCTTGACCACTCCGACATCCTCCCCAGAATCCAGTCCATACAAGCACTGAAAAGTGTAGGGGCCAGTACACACCCCTGACGAACTCCAGTAACAACTGGAAATAAGTCAGTAATGGAACTACCACATCTCACAGCACTCTCAGTCCCAGAGTATAGTTCAGTCATCAGATCGATCAGTTTTGGTGGCACCTCACGAAGACCAAGAAACCTCCAGAGGGCATCCCAAGTCGCTGAATTGAACGGTTTGCAGAGATCAACATAGGCTGCAAGCAGCCCCTGCTGAAACTCTCGTCTGCATTTGGTGAGGACCCGAAGAGCAAGGATACGGTCAGTTGTTGACCTCTTTGGTGTAAAACCTGACTGCACTGGGTGCTGGTGCACAAGCAGATGGTGGCAAACCCTGTCAAGAATTATCCAAGCAAAGACGTTGCCCGGCACTGAGAGCAGTGTCACCCCTCGGTAGTTGTTGGCGATCACCCTTCCCTTTCCAGAGAGGGACAACAAGGACCCTCTTCCAGTCAGTTGGAATGATGCCTGTCTTCCAGGCAGAGCAAAAAACTGCACGCAATGACATGAGTAGAGCATTTCCACCAGCCTTGGGAAGTTCAGCATGGATGCCACAGATCCTAGGAGCTTTATCCCACTTCAACTGGTTCACCACAGCCTGTGTTTCCACAAACAAATGTGGATCACAGTTGATTGGAGGGTCAGCAATCAGGATAGTAACACCACTGACAACCATCTCAACAGCTGGTGGATCAGCCTGGTATAGCTGATCAAAGTAACTGGCCTAGCGGGCCTTCACTTCAGACTCCTCTGTCAAGAGCCCATCACCCTCCGCTCGAACTTCAGTAAACCGAGGGATGGGCTTGGAGGAACAAAATGCGGAAATTCCCCTGTAAACAAGACAAGAATCACTTGACCACAGGTGATGCCCTACCCCCTCACAGATTCCTCGCACATAGGCCTCCTTGTCCACCCTCAGCGCACATACAGTTTTATACCTCAACTCCGTGAACAGCTCAGCTCTGCCATTCAGCCTGGCCCTGTGACTCTGGTCAATGGCATCCAGTGTCCCTTGAGAGACAAAATTCTTCTTCGCCCTGCAGGGAGTTCCAAGACATCCACAGGCAACATCAAGGATGATGGTCTTGAAGGCCTCTTCAGGATTCCATACAGCACCGAGACCCCACCAAATCCCCACTCAGCCTCTTTGCAAACGCCTCAGCATCTCCTCATCCTTGAGCTTGCCAACATCCAGCCTAGGCTGGGATGTCACCATTCTCCTGGATTTAAGCTGCAATTTCAGAGTTGCTACAACAAGCCTGTGGTCGGTATTAAGGAACTGAGCCCTCCGGTGGAACCGGCAGCTCTGGATCATCCTCCAGTGACCATAGAAGAGCACATGGTCAATCTCCTATGCCACACCACCAGCATTGGAATACCAAGTCCAGCGATGAGCCTGTGGGCGCTGAAACTGTGAACCACCCACCCTAAATCCATGACTTCTTGAAAGTCAATGAACTTATTGCTGTTCTGGTTCACAGTTCCAGACCCGTGGGGACCAACACATGTCCCATAACCATCCCTATCAGTTCTAGTCGATGCATTTAAATCGCCCAACACTTGCAGATTATCTTGCCTGGGGCACTGATCAACCACAGACTTCAGTGTGGCATAGTATGCGTCCTTCACGGTGAGATCACACCTCAGTCGGAGCATTTCCAGAGACAAGGGAAACGACACCCAAGGAGTGATGAATCCTTCATCTCATAATATGCTCATTGACCGGTGTTACCTCAATTTTCATTGGAGTCAACTTATTGGACAAAGCTCGAGCAACTCCTGGCAAATATCACACTCTCACTATGTCTCTCCGAAAGGACCACTTGGAACCCCCCACCCCCACCCCATCTACTTTCTCAACAATCCTCTGGAAGAAGTCCTTTCTCTCAAGCTTCTGGTTCTCACTATCTGCCATGATCTTTCCTGGGAAAACCACATTTCCAACCTTGCCTCCAAAGCCAGTCGCTGCCTGGGAATCCTCCGTCATGAAAAGTCCTTCCTCGGCCCACTTGAGCTCCTGACCACATACAAAGCTTTCGTCCACAGCCGGATGGAGTACTGCTCTCCCCTCAGGGCTGGTGCTCCTGCCTCTCACCTTTCTCAGCTTCATGCAGTGGAAACCAAGGCATTTAGGATAATTGGTTTCTCCCACGATGAGGCTGAGTCTTTGGGCCTCTCACTCCCTCACCACAAGCAGGTCGGTGGTCTTTCTATCTTCTACTGTCTACTCTCCGGTCTTGTCCCCCCTGCTCTGTCTGCGATTTTACCCACCATATTTCCGCAGGGCGCTCAAGGTCCGCCAACAACCCCATTCTGGTAAAACTACCAAAGTCACAAATCACTGCTCACCTTCATTTTATTCCTTTTTCCAGCCTTTGGGATAAACTCCCTCACTCTGTTCAATACCATTCTTCCCGATGGGGCCTTCAAAACAGCTGTTCACCACCACCTCTTATCATTCCCCATCCAAATCCTCGATCTTTTCTACTCCCGTTAATCCATCCCAAACCCACCTCTTTCAAATCCCCTGCTTTCCTTCCTGAAAGTCCCTATAGTGTCCATCTTGTGTACCCCATGTTCCCCCACCCCATCCCTCTCCCTTCCACAGATCTCCTAATGTCTCTGTTCCTCCTTGGTTTGGCCTTCCCACTCCCCTCTTGTCTCATGCCCCCCTTCCTGTGTGTTGTGTTTAAGCTCTCAAACGAGCCTTGACAAGGTATACAAAAACAAAAAAACTCCTTGGGCATGGTACCCATCAGAGCAACCAGACCAATAGTCGGTGTAATCACCTGCCATGATCTCGCCACTTTCCGGTCTCCAAACCTCAGAGAGTGCTGCAATACCAATGTTCAAACGCTTGAGATCAGATGATAGCGGAGACAGGTGATCATCCTCTCTTCGAGAGAGGACATTCCAGGCACCCACCCAAAGGGAACGCCTCAGGTTAACCCAAGGAGACCGCCGTCTGGTGGACGACACCTCAGCACCACTCCACCACACACTACTGTAATCTGACCTATTGTCCTATTGTGAAACCTATTGTGTTTCCTCCTATTGTCAAAGAGTGGGGGTCCTGAAGGCTTTGCGCCAATCCCATCATCTGGTGAGCTGCCCTGCGAAGGGCAGTTGCACAGGAGGTACTCTAATTGAGTGAGTTTTCAGTTTTCTTTGCGTTTTTATTGTTTTGCGGTGTGAAGGATTTTACGATGGCCGGAGCGCAAATCCTGGCTCCAACCTCCGAAAAAAAAAGTTTCCCAACTGCAGTAGGACGTCCGCAGACACAGTTGGACAATATAAATGGATGGCTGTTGGCTCACAAGGAGCTCCTCTGTCCATTCAGAGCCCCAACCTAAATGTATGGTTGGGGTGGCAAGAAGACAGCAATTACTCCAAAAAGCCCACCTTGAGTCCCATTTGAGGTTTGCAAAAAAACCACTCCGTAGATTCTGAAGCCATGTGGCAAAAAGTTTTGTGGTTTGACGAAACCAACATGGCACTTTTTGGCCTAAATGCTAAACGTTACATTTGGCACAATCCCAACACAGCACACCACCCAAAGAACACCATCCTTACTGTGAAGCATGGTGGTGGCAACATCATGTTATGGGGATGTTTCTCATCCGCAGGGATTGGGGCACTTGTCAGGATAGAAGGGAAAATGAATGGATGCAATATATAGAAAAATCCGAGGAAAACCTGCTGTCCTCTGCAAGAAAGCTGAAAATGGGACGGAAGTTCACCTTCCAGCATGACAATGACCCAAAGCACACTGACAAGGCCACTCAAGGACATTTATCATTTTTTCCTTTGCAACTTCATTGTTGCTTTGGCTGAGCCCCGAGCTAAATCCAATCGAAAATCTGTGGCATGACTTGAAGATTGCTGTCCATCAACACTCCCCACACAACTTGACTGAGCTTGAACAGTTTTGTGCAGAAGAATGGGAAAACATTGCCCAATCAAGGTGTGCAAAGTTGGTAGAGACCTCTCCCAACAGACTCACAGCTGTAATTGCTGTCAAAGGTGCTTCCACCAAGTATTAACTCAGGGGGGTGGATACTTATTCAACAAAGATATTCTAGTTTTATATTTTTAATTAATTTTCTGAAATTCGTAGAATTGGTTTTTAACTTGGAAGTTGTGGTTTACGATGTGGAAATAAAGGTGGACAAAAAAAAAAAAAATAAAAAATCTGATTTAATGGAATTTAATTCCAGGCTAAAAGCAACAAAAGGTGAAAAATTTGAAAGGGGGTGTAGACTTTCTACAGGCACTGAATATGAATGTAGATCTTTTGCCCTGTACTCTTTGTGTTGGCCATGCTCCATTGGTATGTTGATGTTAATATATTGATTTTAAATTATTTTAACACAAACGTGTTTAGGGTGAAAATATAAGAAATATATCACACTTTTCTTTACGTTGAAGGATTAAATGAGAACTTCTGGTAATATCTTGTTTTCATTGAACATTTAGCGAAGACATTATAAAATATATATATATATATATATATATATATATATATATATATATATATATATATTTACAAAACCCTGAAAATGAGGTTTCACACAAAAAATTTTTTTTTAACACATTTCGGCCGATTCAACTATTTCAAACAAAACAAGATCTACAAAACTTCAAATAAGACTAGCCGGGAGGCGACGATGGTTCCTGGGCATTATTGAACAATGCCACGATAGGTACAATTGAGTTAGTGGAAGCTTTTGAGGAAGCCCTACCATAAAAACCTATCTCTTCCGTCAAAATTGACCAAATCAAATCGGATTTTTTATAAGTTGTACTTATGGACATTACGTATAGCTTCTTGGAAATGAAATTGTGAGAAAAAAAATCGAGAAAAAAATAAATAAAAATTTCAAGTGGGCGTGGCTCCGCGCACAATGGGCGTGGGATGCCCCTCATACAAAAAGACACAACTAGACCATGATATCTAGCTTGTGTCCAAGTTTCATCAAGATCGCATCAAAGGTCACGGAGCTATGCTCTGGAGAGAGTCACAAACAGACAGACACAACTAAAATAATGGTCACTGCTGGCGCCCGCGAACCAATGATGATAGTCATGTATAGACTTTGGTAGCTCCACAGCCAGAGCCAGGTAAAAGCAGTCTGAGTTGGAGCACAAACGCAAAGCGACACCAGATAGACTCCGGAGCTAGAACAAGGGGGTACTGCTCGAGTCAGCCTAGAGATGGAGCAGGGGGTCTGCATCAGCCCCGGAAACAAGACCAGAGATGGCGGTGAATCAATGAAACCACTCCAGAGCTAAGAAATTTAGAGCATACCAACCCTAATTTATTATAATTTCTGCTTCTTAACAGGAAACGGGAGCTTTCCCTTAGAAACAATCTCATTTTGATGCTGGCTCACAGTAGGTGGTGGACATTAAAAATCTTACGGTGTCTTTCGCAAAGATAAGGTGAGTTATCGCCGTTCCTCTGAACAAATTCAAAATATGATCAGTTACTCTTTTTCCCACCTTAGGGACAAACTCCCACACTCTCTTCAATCCCACTCTTCCCTCCAGGTCTTCAAAACAGCTGTTCACCACCATCTCATATCTTCCCCCATCCAAAAACCACCATCTTTTCAACCCCCCCCCCCGTCCCTGAAGTGTCCATCTTCTTTATCCTGTGCACCACGCTCCATCCCTCTCCCTTCCATAGATCTCCTCATATCTCTGTTCTACACTGTTTTTCCTTCCCTCTCCCACCCCTCTTGTCTCCCACTCCCATTGTTGTATGTTCTGTGTGTTAGCTCTCATACGAGTCTCGACAGTGTATATATATATATATATATATATATATATATATATATATATATATATATATATATATATATATATATATATATATATATATATATATTACAAACCCCTGCCGGCTGTGATAGCAAGTGGTCTGGTCTTCTCGGAGGCTCCTTGATACCAGGTTACACTGCTCGCTATCCCATTAGAGAGGAGTTTGCCGAGTTATTGCAGGATTATTCACCAGATGAGTTTAGAAAAGCTGTCAAGTCAAAACTCTGCTGTCTTGGAAGAAGATGGCAAACAAGAAATACCTGCCACAGGAATAGATATTTGCAACTCCATCTGGCTTTCAGGCATATTAAGATACAGTTCTCCCCATTTGGCATCCCTCGGAGCCATTCACTGGGGCACATCCTTTACTTAATTTACTGCACATAAATCTGATCATTATTAAATTTAACATTGGCCAATTTCATGGTCAGTTTGCAATGGCATGTTTGCTGTTCCCCTACAAACCAATATCTTATGATCCTGCAATCCCAGATACAAATGCAATTTGCTGATGATTTCATTCATGTTCATTGTCTAATGAAAGACAGTCCACAACAATTCACTCGTTCAACAATTCATTCAATCTTGAATAAAATAGAACTCTCGTCCAAAACATAGAATATATTGGCAAGTCACACTTCCACACACTGACACTCCACAAAGATTGCCTGACCAACCTTCTGGCATCACATTCTTGGCTGTCCATCAACAGTGCAGTTTATCGAGCTGTGAGGCAGCATTATCTGCCATGATCTCTCTTTGGCTGACTATATTTCTGGACTGGCCTACAAGGCCAGGTGAACCTGGCCCATTGTCTGTTGTGCTAAATTTGTTCTTGGCACTACTATTGTCTATCATGTACAAGGTCCGTGAGCAGTGTTGGCATCTGCTGTCAAGCAGTGGATGTATAGGGCTTGCTTTATGTCCAACATTGGCAGGTTGGTGTTTCATCAACCGTTTTCACATTTATGCAGGTCTTGTCTGACCTGCTCTCATGCCTGAAACCCTCTCAATAAAAAAAAAACATCAATGTGATAATTGTTAAGGCTACCTACCCATATCCATGATTTCATCATGTGACATCCATTGTATCATCTTTTATTCCTTGTGACTTCTGACACATTCATGTTTGCTAATGTCTTGTAAGAACAACTCCTTGTCTTTATCTCAACCATGATCTGACCCATTTATTTAATAAGAAAACTCCATCAACCTCCATAATTATTGTGTGCACAAACATTTGAACTTGCACATACCACCAGAAACTACCTGTCAAGTATCTTAATGTATAGCCACATTTTTTTCGTGACTGCAGTGTCCTGCAAAGCTTATGTACACCTCAAAACTGTGAGATGCTGCTAAAATTGAATCAGTTCATCTTTTAATTATAGTACAAAAGTATGTCAAGTATGGCTGAAATATCTTGAGTGGTTCTAAGTTATTACAGCAACACAGATTTTAAACGAAATGGCATTTGACATTAGGCCTTTGATCTTTTGAACCAAAAATTTAACCAGTTCATCTTTGTATTACAGTCCATGTCAAGTAATGTCAAGTTTGGTCAAAATCCTTTTAGCGGTTCAGCAGTTATCATGAGAATGAAAATCTGCTACTTTAAGGCTAAAGGTCACATGACCTTTGACCCTTTGAAACCAAAATCTGATCAGTTAATTTTTGCATCAAAACACATCTTTGTACCAAGTTTGGCAAAATTAATAACAATCTGCTACTTTCAGCTAAATGTCACATGACCTTTGAGCTTCGACCCCAAAATCGTATCGGTTTATCTTTGTGTTATAGTACATACATACTTGCACCAGGTTTGGCCAAAATACATTTTGCGGTTTACAAATTATCGGAGTAAGTTCAATCTGCTACTTTTAGCTGAAGGTCACCTGACCATTGACCCTTTGAAACCAAAATAGCATCAGTTCATCATTGCATTATTATAAACTTTTGCACCAAGATTGGTAACCCCCCCCCACCCCCCAAAAAAATCCTTCAGTGGTTCACAAGCTATCACGGGAACAAAAATTGACCATGGATGGACAGACACAAGGATGGACAACCCGAAAACATAATGGCTCTGACACCTTCGACGGCGGAGGCATAAATATAAAAAAACAGCCATGTTCGTGCTGTATGCAGGGGAAAAAATCAAATAAATTAATACATAAATAGCAATAATAACAACATGAAGAAGAATAATCGTCCATCCATCCATCCATCCATTGGGACCATACTCTGCACAGAGCGTCAGTGCTGCTAAAGCAGTCTCCAGGGCTATTGGGCACAATCCTAGATGGGTTGCCACTCCAACGCAGGATACTCGAGTGGCTCAATCATCCTAGCAAGCTGGTACTCATTTTGCTGACCTCGGAAGGATGACAGACTGAGTCAACCCCACCTGGTATTAATTAAATGGCTGAGCAGGATCCCAAGCACACCACTCTATCCATCAAGCCAATGCCAGGCATAAGAATAACAGTACTAAAATAATTTCAATGGCAACAATTATTCACACTGTCTTGTGGGGTTGGTCAGGGAAAATTTGGAGCCCAAGTCTTCCACAAACCGGCTGGCTCGACCTGACGTTGGACTAAGTATGTTAGAGCAGGAATTTGTAATTTGTTCAGGGTGTCGGCGATTGCTTGCCTACTCTTCGTGAAGGACACCGGGGATTTTTAACGTCCACCAACTAATGCTGGCAGACCGGACACCCAGTTTAACGTCCATCCGAGTGACGTGACACACATTCATGCCTCACCCTGCCTGCAAAACACCAGGATCACAGTATAGCGAGGCCAAGACTCAAACTCAGGCTAGAAGGCTCACAGAAGAGTGTGCACACCTCTAGGCTAATAGCAATAATCCTAATAATACTGCAGGTCTGTACAAGCAGAAATTTCGAATAAAAACACATTTAAGAATTGAATGAAACAATCTCTAAAGAGCCCCATTGAATAAAAGGATTATCACAAATTACATATGTATATATATATATATATATATATATATATATATATATATATATATATATATATATATATATATAGTTTCAATTCTCTAATTAAATAAACCACCCTTGAAAGAACCTGTTCATGATCAATTATGCATCATCAATAAATAAAAAGTACATTATCGATCTCCACTTTGGTCAATTTTTGGCCAGAAAAAAGAACATCAATGTACTAAATAAAAGGAAGTCTGGAAAGTCGATAGTAAGTGGCGCTCTTTAGAAAGCGTCATGATGAAGTGGTGTTGCAAACTCGGGGAACTTTTAAAACATGAGAGGCTCACCCGTGGTTTGAAGGCAACCAGCTTGAGAATCATCTCAGCTGTGAAAAGCCCCGTGAACAGCATGTTCAGCACATCCATCGCCTCTCTGAAGGATGCAGACTGTCCCTGATGCTGTGTGAGACATGAATAAGTGACAGTTCCCTGGTGACTAAAGCCTTGCAAAATAGTTTCAAGAGGAAAGTGTTAATCTTACATGATTTATTTTACAAGATGAAATCCCTTGCAGACAATACTGTGCGGCAACAAGTAAACAACACCATTTGAATACAGTGCCTTCAGAAAGTATTCACACCCATTGACTTTTGTCACATTTTGTTGCGTTACAGCCTGAATTAAAAATGGATTAAATTAAAAAAAATTGGCACCGATATACACAAAATATCGCAAAATGACAGTGAAAACTTGTTTTAGAAACTTTTACGAATCTATTAAAAATGAAAACTTGAAATATCTTGAGTCAATAAGTCTTCAACCCCTTTGCTATGACACTCCAAATTGAGCTCAGGTGCATCCAATTTCCTTTTATCATCCTTGAGACGTCTCTACAACCTGGTTGGAGTCCACCTGCGGCCAATTCAATTGATTAGACATGATTTAGAAAGAAACACACCTTTCTATATAATGTCCCACAGTTGACAGTGCATGTCAAAGCGGAAACTCTACCATGAAGTCCAAGGAACTGTCCGTAGCACTCCAATGGAATTGTGAGGAGGCATAGATCTGCAGAAGGGGATAAAACAATTTCGAGAGTGTTGAACATTCCCAAGAACACGGTGAGCTCCATCATTTGGAAATGGAAAGAATATGGAACTACCCAGACTCTTCTTAAAGCTGGCTGTCTGACCAAACTGAGCAACTGGGCAAGAAGGACCTTGGTCAGGGAGGTGACCAAGAACCCAATGACCACTTTGACAGAACTACAGAGTTCCTTGGCTGAGATGGGAGAACCTGCTGGAAGGACAACAATCTCTGCAGCACTTCACAAATCTAGGCTTTATGGGAGAGTGGCCAGATTGAAGCCACTCTTGAGAAAAAGGCACATGACAGCACACCTGGAGTTTGCAAAAAGGCACTGGAAAGACTGAGAGCATGAGGCAAAATATTCTGTTGTCTGATGAGACGAAAATTGAATTATTTAGCCTGAATGCAAAGTGCTATGTCTGGCGGAAACCGAGTACAGCTCATCACCAATGTAACACCATCCCCACCGTGAATCATGGTGGTGACAGCATCATGCTATGGGGATGCTTTTCAGTGTCAGGGACTGGGAGGCTTGTAACTTGTAAGGATAGAGAGAACAATGAATGGAGTGAAATATAGGCAAATCCTTGAGGAGAACCTGCTTCAGAGTCCAAAAGACCTCAGACTGCGGTGAATATTTATGTTCCAACAGAACAATGACCCAAAGCATCCAGCCAAAACAACACTAGAATGGCTTAAGAACAAGAATGTGAAAGTCCTTGAGTGGCCCAGCAAAAGCCCAGACTTGAATCCCATTGAGAATCTGTGTAAATAATTGAATATTGCTGTTCACCGACACTCCCCATCTAACTTGACAGAGCTTGAGCAAATCTGCAAGGAAGAATGGGAGAAAATCCCAAAATCCAGATGTGCAAAGCTGAATTGTTGTCATACCCAAGAATAAAAAGCTGTAATCACTGCCAAAGGCGCTTCTGGGTTCAATACTTATTGATGCAAGACATTTCACCATTTCATTTTTCGTTGATTTGTAAAAACTTCGAAAAACATATTTTCACTTTGTCATTGCGGGGTATTTTGTGTAGATTGGGAACAAAAAAATTAAATTTAATCGATTTTAAATTAAAGCTGTAACACAACATAATGTGACAAAAGTCAAGGGGTGTGAATACTTTCTGAAGGCACTGTATTTTTGCAATGAAAATTAATCTCAAGCATTAGACTGTTGATCGTTAATTATGGATACACAATTGTCCTCCAAAATCCAAGGTCAAAAGTTGAGATTCTGTTGCTCTGAATTGTTGTCATTGAGCAAAACTGCAAATTTTTGGGGAATGCGTCATCAAGGTGTTACCCTCGCTGGAGAGGGTATTGCATTTAGGTCAGTTTGTGTGTTTGTTTGTCCACAGAACTTGCCTTTTTCTCTGCAACTGCTTGTCGGATTGAGACGAAATTTTCATTACAAGAGCAACTACTTATGCAGAACGTTTGAATAATTATGACGTCATAGATTATGTGGTGTGGCAGCCATGTTGGAAAAACAGAAAAACTTTGGACTTTTGCATCTCTGAAACCGCACCAAGGAAAAAATTGAAACTTGGCACATGGCAAATACTCGTCATGTGGAACAAGTGTGACTTTTCAAAATGACATAATTTGTGCCTTCGTTATGACGTCATAATTGCATATGTAGAACGCTACATCTGATCAGTATGAAAAATTTTGAGGGTCATCTGAGGATAAAATAGTCCACAGAAAAAAAATTGATGATATCGGTCATGTGATTCGGCAGCCATAATGTAAAAAAAAAACACAAACAAACAAAAACCTTCAAAATATTCTTCTTAGAAGTGGCTGAATAGATCAAGGTGAAACGTTACACTTATGATCACCTATCCATGAGGAACAAAAGGTTCACACAAATGACATCATTGGTCACATGGTTTGGCAGCCATGTTGGATTCAACCCAAAACCTATAAAAAAATCTCCTTCAGAACGGCTAGATAGATTGAGGGGAAACTTCACACACATGTTCCCCAATCCATTGGTGTACAAGCTTGTGAAGGAATAATTGAGAGGTCACATGGTTTGGCAGCCATGTTGGATTGAAGAAAAATATTAAATAATGATTTCTCTGGAATCACTTAATCAATTGACATGAAAGTCTCACAAGATCTCACGGAGTGGTCTCACAAGATCCTTGCAATGAAAAAGTGAAGCTTCAGCTATTCCTTGGAGAAGTGGAATACTTTAATTCCTCGAACTCCCGCACAAGTTGTAATTTGGAACTTCATTGCCATGCTCTGTAAACAGTCGTTTTATTCTTGCACAAAGCTTTATCAAAAGGTAGCGAAGACACCTGGAAAGACAATTCGCAGATGCAGCCGCTTCAGCAGCTCATCACATCTGTTTGTGGAGACAAAATAAGAATGAATCACCGAAGCAATTTAGGGTAAAGGCCATTTGGCCAATCACGTCTGTGCCAAACCCACATCCCACCATTTCTAACTGGTGAAGGTTGTGATAATTATACAGCTCACTGCAAAAAGAGACTTTTGTCAGGGTACACAAGAGGACTTCTTTTGAAAAATACAGCGAGATCTTTAACAATACCACCTCAATGGAGGTGGCAAAACCAACTTTATGTCCCAAACCTTAATACCTCTTTGAGTGACATGACCCTTGTCAAAAATGATGGCTGGATTATGAACAGAACTACTGCTTGTTGCATTTATCATAACATGAGTGTTAGTGATTTACAAATCACAAGATGTACGATATGGTCAGCTTTGCTCAATTGTGATGCAGATCCTGGTTGCAAAGTAACATTTTCTCACCCCTCTCCTTCCCCTCGCTCCATAATTTTTCTCCCACATGCATATTATTTTCACATAATATGTTTGTAGCAGTCATTACAAATGTCATTAACAGCCCAACCACCGGTCTGTTGCTCGTATTGACCATACCTGATGAAGGCTTCTAGTTGGCACATCCATATCGGATTAGTGTTGCAAGTCAAAATGTTGTGTTTTGCACTCAACATCATGCATAAAACCATGCTGGAGATCTATTGAGTTTCCTGAATATATTCACAACTGCCAAAAGCTACCTAAAGCAGTCGAGCTTCCATCCTCAGAGGCAGTAATGAAGAAACAGTTTACAGTAAATTATGCTGTACTTTGAATTACGGGGTTGAGGAAGGACTGAGGGGAGGGAACCAAAATCTGGTTCAGTATGTTGGATTCCGGAATGGGCTGCACCCGCTCGTGTCCAGGTGTGGTTGTTGGCCTGCATTGTTTGCATAGATGTCTGCATTGGGCTTAGCAAGCTGGACTGAGGTCAACAGGTCTGTTTATCAACCTGTCATCCAACGACCATGACTTGATAATCTCATGGCTGGACTTGGAGGGGGCCATCCCCATGACTGGAGGAAGCCTTTAATACATTAGCTGATAACACACCTCCTTCACATAATCGTTGTGTTCAATCCCCCTGTTACTTTCAATCTTTCTTCCTTCACACCATCGTTCTGTTCAATCTCCCTGTTACTTTCAATAATCCCTTTTACACCCCATCAGTCTTACCTTCAGCTGTGCGGCTGTTTGGTCATCCCTCGGTCTGGCGGAATTCCTCTCCGTGTTCCCTCCATTCGCGCATTGCTTAATTGGGCATGTTTGACCCGTCTGTGGTCATTAACCCATCGAGTTGACCAGATTACCTTCACTGCATGGGAATATGCCCATTCTCACATGCATGTTCATGATGCTTGGTGCTCAGTGTGGCGCTTCTCACAGGCGTAGTACAGTGCAGAACTGTATGAGCAAGTATTTTGCGTGCATGCAAATGCGTGGGGGGGGGGAGGGAGCTGAAAGCTCTCGCCGTGGCATTGGGTGCATAGGGGGGGAGGGGCAGGGGCTGCACAAGATGCTTCGAGACCTGGGATGAATCCATTCCACCTTCTGAAACCGGAATATCGAGAGAGCCAACAACACGCACGCACGCACGCACGCACGCACGCATGCACACACACACACACACACACACACTTGGCAGGTCTCTGTTTCACCTCCTGAAACCCACCCACATGTGGAGATAGCAGGCAACAGCAATTTGCACGTACACATGCACACACTTCCGTTATGGTAATACAGTTTATATACGTACACACGTATAAAATACTTAAAGACGACAAACACAAAGATTTACCTTTAAGCAGGGTTCTTTGAAAGAGGAATTCAAGTGGTAAATTAGCAAGATTCAATTGAAAAATATATCAAGGCACAGAACACAAAATGTCGATCTACTGTATACTCTGTGCCTTCACAACCAGATCATGGAAAACACCTGGTTGGATGGACCTTATTGTTTTTATATTTGTATGGACGTGGAAGTGAAGGGTGGATGATATAAGGAGATCGCACAAATAGTTAAAAAAGCGATATCCTTTAAAAATAAAATTGCACATTTTCAGCGGATGAGCCACCTCCCGAGACACCAACCGCATGCTCCCCAGGGCCCAACACAAGTGGAAATGTACGTCTGTCTAATCAATATTCCCTTGAGAGCACGGATACTTTTATGGAACCGAAGCACCAAACAACTTGTAAAGTGCTCGCCAAGTGGTTTAAGAACTCAATCAAGCTCTCCAACGAAACGGTTGTTAAGAAGCGGCGAGTTTAGCACGCGATTAGACACACATTTAACATACACCTCCTGGAGATGCCTGAAATGTCAAGCCATGAACGTTGACGTCTCCGCATGTTTATAAGCATTGCGATGTCCCCAGCGATTTGTAGCAATGATGAACAGGCATTCGATAATATGAGTGAGGAAAGTAAAAACAACAACTTTATCGTTTAGAAATCGCTACGGCCAGTTCCAAGTCAAGGCGTGGTTGAGTAGGCCAAAAAACATGGCGGCTTCAGACCCCAGCAAGGTTACCCAGGAAACACCTTAAGACCCAGAGAACGAGGTGGCCGAGGATCGCCTGATGAAGGTGTACTGTACTGAAGTGGGAGATGTCCCCAGCGAGAATAAGAAACAACAACAACAACAACAACAACAACAACACAATAGCCCTGGCTGTTTGCAATCCTTGTCGTTAGCCAAGATGTTTTGCTTTCGGTTGTTGTTAAACGCTGTGCGGTGTATTATCTTCAAAAGGGGTGTTTTAATTAACCCAAATAACCAATTTTCACTCTTGCACTTCCTTGGAGTTTTCTTAGTTTGCATGCAATCTTTCAGGCTACTCGGTTTTATAGTTTTGGAGTTATGAACGACACGCACACGCACACCCTTTTATTAGTAGCGAACACAGTGAGCTTCATACTTAACGCGTGCAGGTGAGAGAATAAGAAACAACAACAACAACAACAACTGTGGTGAATGGAAGGTCGTGACGTGTGATCACATGTTGCCCGGCTCGAGCACAGAAGAGATAAAGCTGAGGTTCGGCTCGGCCGCGGGGTTTGTCCCTGAGGCATTGCCGTTTTATGTCGGCGGCTCACTTGGTGCTCATTGAATGGTGAGAATACTGATTGATATATAATACTGATTTATTTTGCGGTGATTAGTTGCGCGTGTGTACCTTACTGCTTGTACTCCATGCTGCGTCTGTATTTCCTGGTGTGCCCGTAGAAGCGGCTTCAATCAAATGGAATAAAGCCTAAACTCTGAAGGTTCTTCTCTCGTCCTCATTTCAATTTATTCCATTTGGTTTTCTCGGCTCTCCCAAACAACGATGGACAAGATCTACAAACCCGAGAGGTTCGACGCAGACCCAAACGCGACTGACTCAGAAATGAAATGGTCGCATTGGTTCTGTTCCTTCTCACACTATCTGACCATCATCGAAGAGGGAGCTGACAAATTGGCCGCCCTCATGAATCATGTCTCGCCCAGCGTGTACAGGCTCTTCTCAGAGTGCGACACTTACGAAGCAGCGATCGACGTGCTGCAAGCGCTCTACGTGAAGCGCAAGAACGAGGTATACATACGACATCTTCTCAACACACGCCGGCAAGCAGCCAGGGAGACAATCGATCAGTTCCTGCAAGCTCTGAATCAGCTGGGAAAAGACTGCAGCTTCCGGGCCGTAAGCGCCGAGGAACACCGAAAGGAAGCGACCCGGGAGGCATTCATCCAAGGACTTAGATCAGCCCACATACGGCAACGCTTACTAGAGAAAGCGCAACCCACTCTCGACAAGGTAGTTGATCAGGCTCGAGCGATGGATACGGCACAGCAGCAATCTGAGTCATTTGGGACACCGATGCTGCTAATGAACGCTGCTGCGATGGGAACCCAAGGAACCCCACTGGCACAGACACAGCCAGACATAGGGGATGGAGAAACACCCGAGGAGCCGGATACACAGGCCACGTCAAACTCCTCAGCAACTACTCCGGTTGGTAAATGCTTCTTTTGTGGGTACAAAAGGCACCCCCGCCAAAAATGCTCCGCCAGAGATGCCACATGCATGAACTGTGACAAGAAAGGGCATTATGCCAGGGTATGTAAATCTACTCTAAGGAGAAATAAACCCACTTCTGCGGCTCTCTACTCGCAAAATAAACTAACTGCAGCCTCCCCGGGGAATCTATCCAAGGCTATCATCAACGTACGAATTAACGGGCATATGGCTGAGGCACTGATTGATACCGGTAGCTCTGAAAGTTTCGTCAACAGCTCGCTAGTGAAGGGCAGGAAATGGATAATCCACCCGACTGACAATACGGTATGCATGGCCGCCACATCACTACAGTCCCGCGTACGAGGGGACTGCAATGTCGAATTGGACGTAAAAGGGTACACGCATCGGGATGTAAGGGTACTGGTGCTTCGTGATTTGTGCGCAGACGTAATTCTGGGTCATAATGTCCTCAAGCAGCACACGAGCGTCGAAATACCCTTTGGAGGAAGCAAACCTCGTCTGATTTTAAATGCCTTATCTACCGCGGAGGTGACGTCCCCCCAGCTGTTCGCTAACCTGTCGCCGGTCTGCAAACCGATAGCGATCAAATCGCGGCGATATACCACGGCTGACATGAATTTCATCACTTCAGAAACCAAGCGATTACTGGAAGAGGGAATTATAGAACCGAGCGACTCGCCATGGCGCGCACAGGTGTTAGTAACCAGCAGTCAGAACCATAAGAAACGAATGGTTGTCGATTATTCCCAAACGGTCAATCGCTTTACCCAACTCGATGCCTACCCCCTGCCGCGCATAGACGAGATGGTCGAACGCGTGGCCAATTATAAGATATTCAGCACCGTCGACTTGTGAAGCGCCTATCACCAAATTCCCATCCGAGAGGAAGACAAACCTTACACCGCATTCCAGGCAGGTAGACGCCTCTACCAATTCAGGAGAATTCCATTCGGTGTCACGAATGGAGTAGCTTGCTTCCAACGGGTTATGGACGACATCATCTCAGATGAAAACCTCAAAGACACTTTTGTTTACGTGGACAATGTCACAGTGTGCGGTAGGGATCAGGGGGAACATGACATGAATCTGGAGAGATTCTTGAGCATTGCTAGAAAATATAATCTAACTCTCAACTACGAGAAATGCGTATTCTCGGCAAGGTCAATTGACCTTCTCGGCTACACAATAGCCGACGGCACGATTAAGCCTGATCCTGAGCGATTGCGCCCACTTCGTGAGCTACCCCCACCTCAGGACCTGCAGACAATGCGCCGGGTGATCGGCATGTTCGCTTACTATGCGAGATGGATTTCGCAATACTCCGAGAAAATACATCCCCTAGTGCATTGCAAAAACTTTCCACCAGATGCCGCTGTTGTAACAGCCTTCCACAACCTCAAAGACGATATCAGTAATTCCGTGGTATTATCGATCGATAGCTCGGTGCCCTTCGTGGTGGAGACCGATGCTTCAGATCACGCCATAGCTGCTAAGCTTAATCAGTCTGGGCGACCCGTCGTGTTCTTCTCGAGAACTCTCTCTGGAAGCGAGCAGAGACACTCGGCGATAGAGAAGGAGGCGTATGCCATCGTCGAAGCGCTGCGTAAATGGAGACATTATTTACTGGGAAACCACTTCACGCTCGTTACGGACCAACGATCCGTGGCATTCATGTTTGATGGGAAAAATAACGGGAAAATTAAGAATGAAAAAATTATGAGATGGCGAATAGACCTAGCCTGCTATAGTTACGACATTGTTTACCGGCCCGGGAGGGAAAACCCTGCTGCAGACACCTTCTCGCGGGTCTACTGCTCGGCGGCAATCAGTCGGGCTTTGCAAGACCTCCATGTGTCTCTGTGCCACCCGGGGGTAACCAGAATGGCACATTTCGTACGCAGACAGAACCTTCCCTATTATATTGAAGATATTAAACAAATGAATGCTTCATGCCCTGTTTGTGCTGAACTAAAACCCAGATTCTATGGTTCGGCTTCTGGCAGACTGATCAAGGCCACTTCCCCCTTCGAGAGACTAAACATCGACTTCAAAGGGCCCCTGCCGACCGAGACAGACAACAGATACATATTCACTGTTGTTGATGAGTATTCAAGGTTCCCTTTCGCGTTTCCGTGCTCGGATATGACCTCGGGCACTGTCGTGAAATGTCTGTCTGACCTCTTCGCTATGTTTGGGAAACCTTCGTACATACATTCAGACACAGGGCCGTGTTTCATGTCGGCCGGGCTAAAACTATTCCTTTTAGAGCACGGCATCGCAACTAGTCGAATGACGGGTTACAACCCACAGGGTAATGGTCAGGTGGAACGATATAATGGAGTTATTTGGAAAGCCATAACTCTGGCGTTGAAATCAAGAGGACTGGGCCCCGAGCGGTGGGAGGTTACCCTTCCCGACGCTCTGAATTCCATACGCTCTTTGCTCTGCACGTCCACAAATGCAACTCCTCACGAACGAATGTTTACTCACCAACGACGTTATGTTGACGGCCAATCGGTGCCCAGCTGGCTAACCCATCCCGGAACAGTGTTCATGAAACGCCCGGTACGACAAAGCAAGTATGAACCCATGGTGGAAGAGGTCGAACTCATCGATACTAATCCAGAGTACGCTCATGTCAGGCTCCCGGATGGCAGGGAGACCACTGTGTCGGTTCGTCATTTGGCTCCCTCAGGCACTTCTCCCACAGGTACACCACCATCTGGCACACCTCCCTCTGACATCCCCTCCCCAGGTGTTCCCCCCCCCCCAGGGACTCCACCCGAGAAGGGTGACGACGGAGCTGCCGCGTTCCACCCGAGAGCGATCGGGGAGTCATCTCCGGCACGAGTCGAGGCTCACCAAGAGGATCGGAAGCCTCCCTCAAGTGAAACTGCCATCTACTCCCGGAGAGGCCGGCGAATAATACCCCCTCGCCGACTCAATCTGTAAAGGGGATTATCGGCATCCTCGATGCTCATGCTCCTATATGCTCGTTACATAATATATCGATGCTCATTACCATGCTCCTACAACTCAAAATAATCCTCACTGCTTGGCATGTATGCTTCTGTAGTTTAGATAGCTCGCATTGCTTGAAATGTATACTCCTGTAGCGCTGAAGTAATCATGGTGCGTTAGCTGGGCCTCTAGTTACATTTTAAAGACGGGGAAAATGTGGTGAATTGAAGGTCGTGACGTGTGATCACATGTTGCCCGGCTCGAGCACAGAAGAGATAAAGCTGAGGTTCGGCTCGGCCGCGGGGATTGTCCCTGGGGCATTGCCGTTTTATGTCGGCGGCTCACTTGGTGCTCATTGAATGGTGAGAATACTGATTGATATATAATACTGATTTATTTTGCGGTGATTAGTTGCGCGTGTATACCTTACTGCTTGTACTCCATGCTGCGTCTGTATTTCCTGGTGTGCCCGTAGAAGCGGCTTCAATCAAATGGAATAAAGCCTAAACTCTGAAGGTTCTTCTCTCGTCCTCATTTCAACAACAATAACAACAACAACAACAACAACACAATAGCCCTGGCTGTTTGCAATCCTTGTCGTTAGCCAAGATGTTTTGCTTTCGGTTGTTGTTAAACGCTGTGCGGTGTATAAACATGATTGGGTATTATTTCTATCTTGTGAATATTACTTAACGCATGCACATGAGAGAATAGGAAACAACAAAAACAACACAATACCCTGGCAATTGTGAATCTGTGTCATTGGCTATGACCATTTTGCTTCTGTTTCTGTTTTGTTTCTGTTTTTTTTTTGTTTCCAGTTTTTGTCATTGGGAATGATGAATGCCGGGAGAACATGACCGGAAGTGTTTATTTATTTATTCAATTATTTCTTTCCCAAAGTTAATTTTATACTTCCGAAAGTGTTTTTTTTCATGACAGGAAGTGTTTATTTAGTATTTAACATAACCGGGAGTGATTTTGAAACTCTTTCCGGAACTTTTAATTTATTTTATTCTTGACCAGAAGTGATCGTTTATTTATTAAATTTTTTTTTTCCCAAAGTTTATTTCAATAAAAATATCTCCCGCATCATCAAAAAATATTTTTTAATCATGATTTACATTATTTGATCGCTGATCCGGAATCCAGGCCGAAGTAACCGGAATTTGCGTCAAAATCATCAGCTGTGCGGCGCTTACATGAACCACGGTATAGTTGGCAAGTATACAGTTGTGAACAAGTTTTATGTAAAGTCAGAAGCGAATGTAAGAAGAATTCTACGTTCGCTTCTAGGTTTTGCCTATTCCATATTATACTAGACGACCCGTGAACCGTTGAGTTCCTGCTGTGACAGCGGTTGATAAAAAAATCATTAAAAAAAAAGATAGCTCCAGTGAACTATACCGCTGAGGTTGTTTGCATTGATCAAATAATCCCGAAGAGTACTTGACTGAATTGGGAAATGATTTTTTAATATTTTTTTTTGTTGCTCGATTTGAACGAAACTTGATATTGTGTCAATGTGAAAACAACAAAAAAAAAAAAACGGAGAAAAGAAAGTCGAATAAATTATTGTGCGTAATCTTCGAAACACAATTTTATTTATTAATGAACATCGAAGTATTAGATCAAAATGGTGATGTTTACTTCATGCTTAAAAATAAATCGTTGTTTGTCTACACTAAATGTTTGAGATTTTTTATAAATCATTTCAAGAAAAAAAAAAGATAGCTCGAGCAAACTATACTACTGCGGTTGTTTGCATTGATCAAATACTCCCGAAGAGTACTTGACTGAATCGGGAATTGATTTTTTAATAATTTTTTTCGTTGCCCAATTTGAACGAAACTTGATACTGCACACCACCGGCGAATGGTGAGTAAGGTGGGCCGAAAATGTTTGTACTATCATGTACCATTTTGGCTGTATTTCGGGAACATACATATATACATACATCTTTACAAGATGAGAGTTTTATATATATATATATATATATATATATATATATATATATATATATATATATATATATATATATGTGTTGGCACCGGTGTGCATGCTACTGGTCATGGGTCGTCGTTACTGGTCGTTGGTTGATATCTCCATATACAGGCTTCAGAAAGTGGAACGGAGCCCTCCCAGGTCTCAAAGTATCCACCTCCGTATTACTGTGTGTGTGTGTGTGTGTACATACATACATATATATATATATATATATATATATATATATATATATATATATATATATATATATATATATATATATATATATATATATATATATATATATATATATATATATATATATATATATATATATATATATATATATATATATATATATATATATATATATATATATATCCTGGTGTTGGCGCAGTGGTTAGGGCAGCAGCTTGACATCCAAAAGGTCCTGAGTTCAAGCCCCGTTGGGCCACTGAATTAATACACCAGGGGCTTGACTCAGCCTGTCATCCTTCCGAGGTCGGCGAAATGAGTACCAGTGTACTGGGCCGGTGTATACCCTGGTTAAAATAGGTATACCATATCCCTGTGTCGTAAGAGGCGACCAGGGTTGCGTCAGGAAGGGCATCCGGCGTAAAACATGTGCTAAATCACGATGCGGATCATACGCATGATCCGCTGTGGCGACCCCTAACAGGAGCAGCCGAAAGAAGAAGAAGAAGAAATATATATACACACACACACACACACACACACACACACACACACACACACACACACACACACACACACACACACACACACACACACACACACACACACACACACACACACACACACACACACACACACACACAAAACAGGCGAGATGAAAACTTGGTCTGCTCTCTCCTGTTCAGTACAAAACTAGCAAGATATATCTCAGCATGATTTATCATTGGATACACTGCTTTCCTTACAAAAATAAAAATAATGATATGATCGGTAGAAAACAAAACAAAGCAAAACACTTCTTTCTCATAGTTAGGCAATTTTCTCCAAGCAATTTCTGTTTTATAATGTCACAAGTTAAGTGGCTTTTCATTGTCAATTCCATTCCTTTTAAATCAGATCCATGCTGAGCTCTAGAGAGCAAAACAGTGGCATATCAAAGATGGATTTTGCCATCGTCAATTTGTCAATTTCTAATAAACTGTTAAAATATTTCATTCATTTGATGTCAAATCGGATATGCTGGCCAAATGATTTAACATTGATATCGTATCATGTTATTGTTGGTTAGAGGCATGTACACTCACCTTTCAGTTGTCTAGCCTGGGTTGGAATGTTGAGCAAGCTATGCAGCTCATCATTATGCATAAGTGTTGTATATTTTCCTTCTTTCCTTCCTTTGTTACCCCCCCCCCCCTCACTCAACTCCAAATGCACCTCCTCTTTAACCTTTTCACATGGCTTTACCATTGTCCATTCCCTCAAATTGTTTGCTTGGAGACTGCTTGATACTAAAGATGTTTTTACATGAACACACTGTAGTGTTTGTAATTGTTATTGGTGTCTGACAGTATACAATCTCACCCCTTAATAAAGATCAAAAAAATTGTTTTTTTTAAGAGACTGTGGCGGGCACACCACCAGTTGTTCATGGCAACGTGCCAGGGCCAGGTGAACTGTGAGAGGGTCTCTTGATACTTACGTTCCGATGACCTTATAATGGAACCCCACAATGTGTGGCTCTCACATCACAGACAGATCAGTGGCCTCATTATTTTAACTCCCTCTCCTCCGGTCTAGCTCCAGCTGCTCCCTCAACCTCCTGAACCTCCCCAGCTTCACCAGGACACACACGTTCTTCCAGTAACTCCCTTCTTGTCAAACTCACAAAATCCAGGCTTACCATCCACCTTCATAAATCTGAATACAACTGTAAAGTTTAAATATTGTTAATTTGGAATCAAGACATTGGCTTTCATTATAAAATGGCTGCCAGTTTAAATTTGTCTGAATATAATTAAATCTGTTCTTTTATTTCTGACCTGGGACAGGCCAGATGTTTGATTATGTTTATGCTCCGGATTCATCCCTGATTTATGAATGGTTACTAAGTGATGATGTATCAAAACTGGAAAGGGTTTTTTTTTCGACATCATACCTGCATGGCGAGACAAAGGGTGTTCAGCATGATGAGAGCAAACATGAGGTACTCGAAGACTGTTGAGTTGACAACGTACCACACACGGTACTGGTAAGGGTTCTTGGGAATGTATCTCCGAATTGGCCGAGCCTTGAGAGCATATTCGACACACTGCCTCTGTAAGACAAAGAAAAAAGCATGAATCCCGTTTCTCTGTGCAAACACAGCACAAGGACAATCTTTCGCTATCATAATCCAACTGATCACTTGAAAAATGGCTGATTCAAAAAGTTATAAAATTAGAAGTCAATCATAATAATTAAAAGTTACCAAATGTTTAGTTTGCATTTAAAAGATACCAAAGAAAAAGTAGGGATGAGAAAGTTGGGTAGAAGATGGAGAAAAGGAAAACAGAGGGGAAGAGAAAGGGAGAGGTGTGGGAAGGAAAATGCATGGGGGTGGAGGGGGTGGAGGGTTAAAAAAAAAATTCCACTTTTTTTGTCCTTGTAATGTCGATGGCCTTTATATTATTATGCTTATTATATGTTGCAGGACAAACGTGGTAATATTAATGGTAATTTGCCTTCACCAGACCTTGTAGGCCATACCTGGTTCTTATCCAGCTCACAGTTCTTGTATTCCTGCTCTCCCTGTTCCTGAAAGGTAACGATGACAAAACCTACAAAGATGTTCATCATGAAGAATGCAATGATGATGATGTAGATTACGAAGAACACGGATATCTCCACACGGTAGTTGTAGATGGGTCCAACATTCTCTGAATGGGAGTCAATTGCCCTGTGCAGCAGCCTGGCAGGAAGAACCAGAAAGTCTTCAAAAATCAAGATAATGATTTTTTTTTTTAATCTGCCTTTCCTTTCACAAGCATAATCTCCATTTGTCATTCTCCATATCCTTGTTCAAAGTACTTTTGCTTCTGTTCTTGAGACAGTTTAACTAAAATGACCTTCAGCTATGTATTTGCCCAAATATGATGACTGGTATGCTCAACATATCGATTGTCAGATGCCAATAAAGTTATTTTGAGGGCTCTTTATAAAAGAATAAAAGGTTCCTACTAAACAGAAAGTCAAAAAAGCAAATAATGCAACAATTCTGGAAAAAAAATATTATCAGGAGGAAAAGGAAGAGCTGTACTGATGAATGTGCGACTTACGCCGGCCATCCTTCAAAGGTGGATACGGTGAAGAGAGTGAGCATGCCGGAGAGGATATCATCAAACATGAAGTCATTGTTCTGCCACACGCGGCTTCGCATCATGGGTTGGTGTACGTCTCCGTCTTTGTATACAATAAAATGACCTCTGAAGAAGATTCACACCTGTATCAATTTCTGCCCAGCACCAACTGCACAGGTCAGGGCCATGATGCATTATTTCTACAAACAAGAGCTGACATATTGGGAAGTGGTGGGGACAACCATCCTTGTACAGCCACTCATTTGAGTTTATTGCATTACTTTTTTGGGTTGACCTGTTCCATGTTCAAATCTGAACCCTTGGCTCATGATGCAGTGAACACAAGTTTGAATACCATTATCTCATATGCGTTTGTCTGTTGTCGATTCAGGTCCTTGCGATTCATTTTGATGTGCACTGATGTTTACTTCAATTTCAATTTTTCAATTCAATTTCAAAAAGCATTTTTTCAATAGTTACAAATATACAGTGCCTTTAGAAAGTCTACACCCACTTTCAATTTTTTCACCTTTTGTTGTCTTATAGCCTGGAATTAAGTTGCAATATATCAGACTTTTTCCACCTATATTTACACATCGTAACTCACAACTTCCAAGTGAAAAACAAATTCTACAAATTTCAGAAAATTAATTAAAAATAACACATACAGAGGCACGTATGGAGGCATATTCAGAAGCCAAGGCTTGTATTGATATGCCTGCGGACGAACAATACGAACAATATGAATAAATTATATCAAAACTCACGAATGACAAAGAATTAAGGAAAAATGGTCAATAATACTGTGAAAAACAAAAGCAAGAATAAACAGATTTTTAAAAATGAAATTACAATCAGACAAAGACTTGCAAGAGTGAATAACAAATCAATGTGCAAGAAAGGAAACTTTCAATAATACACGATCAAATTTTGTTCCAAGCTCCTCCATTAGCTTTACATCACTGCTGAAAAAGAATAACATTTTTTGTTTACTCACAGAGGAACAAAATGTGCAGAAAGGTCATGGGAAGGGAAGAGGTGGTAGGGGTGGGGGATGGGGAGGAGGAGGGGTGAGGACTTATGGTATGAAAACTGGAGCTTAAACAAGTTAAAGTGGACAAACAGATATAGGGCCATAACAACTTGCTGACACATTTAAAAATGCTTTATCTCCAGCTCATGGTGTGTTGGTTAGAGCGTCCTGTCTGAGTCCGAGAGGTTGGTGGTTCAAAACTCGGACAAGTTATTTGCGGTACGTGCTGCTTCCTTGCTTGATGTTCAGCATTTAAAAGGACAAGAGTACAGACAATCCCCATTGGTTGGCATCCATGGGGAGGGAAAAATTCCTCTTTATAGGAAATGCCCCACTGAGTGCAGTGAGAAAGGCAGTACTATTGTGGCATCGCTGGTACCCAGTGTGCCACAGGAAATGATGGCACTTCCCCCAAGCTCAGTGGTTGTGTTTGACTGAGCTAACAGTCCTGTGTTGTGTCTCATGTATTTGTCTGTATGTCCATGTGTGAGAGATGCATGTGTGCGTGCGGCAGCTCCATTACAGGCCTTTAGATTCTGTAAAAAAGAAAAAGAAAAAAGAAGTTCTTCAAAAGCTGAAGGTACCTGTTCCTTAAGTCTTGTTGAATTTTACCTTCACAGCAGAAATTAAGAATTTTCCACATTGTACAAACATATTTCCTTGTGAAAGATTAAGGAAATGGTAGATTGGTATGGAGTCACATGGTTTATTTATTTATTTTTTGAACAGGAGTTGTGGGTAATGTCGCTTTCTTTATAGTAGTCCAGGCAAACTAACTTTTGAAATGGAAAAAATTGCAACAGAATTTATTTGGGCACAGAGGTCTTCTATGAAGTGTCTTGAATAACATACTAAAAGTCCTAAGAAATTAGTGCTGCGGAAATCGGTTAAATATGCAAAAATCCAAGATGGCCGCCATAAATCAATAATGTCTCATATCTCCACCATCAGAAAAGATATTTGAATGATTTAAAATGCTATTATAGGGTTATTGGACATGTGGAATCATTTAGAATAGTTTACGACTTCATTGAATGCAAAAGTCATGGGAAAAAAATCCAATATGGCAATTAAAAATCCATATCTTTTTATATATTTGCGTGCTAATCTTCACTAATCATCAGTTTGCTATATTTCGGGTATTTATTACTGAAATATGAATCATAACATTATCTGGTGGTATCTATTTCCTTCAATGTATGTTTAATGTCTAATTTCAGGCAGGCTGAAGAAGTGAGATGTCGTCAGTAACGAGAGAGACGTGTTGCATATGTGAAGAATCAACTGGCGATGGAAAGCCAACCGTTGTTCTACAAAAGAAGGGCAGTGAGGGGGTGAATCGTGCAAGTCTACAGCGTGGTAATGATTTGAAAACTGTACCAGGGGAAGTAGTACATGTTGAATGTCGCCGTACATATTGCAAACCAGATAACATTGAAGATGACATAGCATCTCGTCAGCATCAATCAGAAAATCGATCTGATCTCCGTTCATTGCAACCGGCATTCAATATTCAAGAACATTGCCTATTTTGTGGACAATCTGCGAAAAATGACAAGAAACGGAGAGACATTGATGTGTTTCAAGTTAGAACATATGAGTTACAAGCCAGTGTGCTTCAAGCTTGTAGTTCTAGGAAAGACAAGTGGTCTGATGCGGTGTATGGCAGAATAGCATTTGTGAACGATCTGCATGCAGCAGACGCAATATATCACCAGCAGTGTAGTGTCAATTTCAGGACGGGGAAGAATATTCCCAATAGATTATCTGCAGACACAAAAAGGTTCAAACGTGGAAGACCTGAGACCAAGCGAGCAGCAGCATTCCTGGAAGTCGCACAATTCCTAGAAGACAATGACGAGGGACAAGCTACCATCAGTGAACTTGTTACGAAAATGACTGAGGATCTCGTGGACGCAGGGCAGGATCCGTACAGTACCAAATACATGAAAATTAAAATAAAGGAACATTTTGGTGACAGAGTTCTAATGACAGCACGTGGTGCAAAAGACTGTGTTGTGACATTGCGTGACACTGCAAGTTCCATCCTGCATACATTTCATAAGCAATGTAAAACTGAAAATGCTGAAGACGAGAAACATAGCATCATTGAAACTGCTGCAAAACTCATTGACAGTGACGTCAAATCTATGGAGACCTCACATGATTTCTACCCAGAAATAGAAGATGTGGAAAATGAAGAACATGCTCTGAACTATATTCCGAAGTCACTACAAGTACTGTTGAGGACAATGTTTGCTGGACAGAACATTGACGTGAAGCTTGCTTCAATTGGTCAGTGTATCATGCAAGCAATACGGCCAAGAGCCATACCAGCACCTCTACAGATAGGCCTCGGGGTGCAAATGCACCACCATTTTGCGTCACGCTTCTTGATAGACACACTTCATGGGCATGGCTTCTCATGCTCATACACGGAGGTACAGAGGTACGAACGGAATGCAGCAGTTACCCAAGGTATTGTCATTCCTGGGTTCACATCAGAACACACTATGCAATATATTGCTGACAATGTGGATCACAATCTAGCCACTGTTGATGGTACAGGTACCTTCCATGGAATGGGTATAATTGCTGCAGTCACGCCAGGAACACGAGCCAATAAGCATATTCCCAAAGCAAATGTGACTGCTGCAGACATTGCTGCTGTTGGTCGCATAAACATTCGGTACTTCAAGATCCCTCCAGCATTCCCACCTCTTACATATCTACCCCTTGTATTGTTGGAGGCAGAAGATCCAACAGCACAGCTCAATGTCCTATGGAAGAGCTCACTACTACTTCAATCTCCAAGACCAGCATGGGCTGGTATGATGCAGATGTTACATCATGGTCAACACCCAGGAAAGGCCTCAGTGATTTTCTTGCCAATGATTGATCTTGATCTGGGCGATACATCATGTATCTACTCTACACTGCATTTCGTAACAGCTCAGGCGAAGCGATATGGAGTCACTCCAGTCCTGACATTTGACCAGCCCTTATATTGGAAAGCGATGATGATTATCCGATCTCAGCCCGATGACAGTGATCTGAAGTGTATGGTTCTGAGGTTTGGTGGGTTCCAAATGCAGATGTGCTTCTTAGGCAGCATCGCACACCTGATGGCCAATTCAGGACTACAGGAACTCCTCGAGATTGCATATGCTAGCAACACTGTTAGCCACATGTTGACTGGCAAAGCTGTGTCAAGGGCAGTCCATGGTCACCTGCTGGTAGATGCTGCACTCAATACCATTCTTGTGGCCGATACATACAACGTTCCAGTCCCAACTAAGCAGGAAGATGATGACTCCGAGGCTGTAGGTGTTCTACAAAATCCGGAACTGTCAGATGATGATGAAGATACACACGATTTAGATACAGACACCATCACGACTGACTTGACTGCAGCTACGGAACTGTATGACCGAGCAATGTCGTGTACATTCTCTGTGGAAGAGGTGTGTTCATCAGAAGCATTAGTGCGAATCCAAAGTAAAGTGAATGGAAAGAAGGAAACGATGACTGGGCGCACAACAACCCTATGGTTACAGTATCTGGAGATGGTGGATATCCTGCGAAGGTTTCTCAAAGCAGAGCGAACAGGAAACTGGAGATTGCATCTTAACTCAGCATGTGAAATGCTACCCTACTTTGCAGCAGCTGGACACAGATTATATGTGAAGTCCGCATATGTATATCTGTAAACGATGACCATGCTGCCCGAAACACACCCCGATGTACATCAGAAATTCGAGGAAGGGTATCATGTAGTGAGGCGTAGTGACAGATACTGGGGAGGACTGTTCACAGACCTCATCATAGAGCAGGTGCTAATGAGGAGCGTAAAAACGCATGGAGGCCTGACACGAGGAAAGGGCATGACCGAAACTCAGCGCCTACTGTGGGTCATGTCCATGCCGGCATGTGCCAACATGAATGATGCCATGCAGAAGGTCACTGGTGTGTCGTACGAGACCAGTGACCAACACAAGGATATGTCAAAGGCGAGACAAGCTAGAGATGTCAATGACACCCTGAATCTTATCAGCTATCTGGCATAGAGGGATCCATTCATTGAAAATCCATCACTGTTCAACATCCCCAACGGCATGACGGCCCAAAAAGGAGTCAACGTTGACCGATCAAGGGAAATTGGGGAAGATATTCTAGACTCCATGGTCAGGGTCTCTGTAGAAGATCATGTCTTCAAGAAAGCTGACCAGGCCACGACACTTGGATCAAAATCAACAATGAAGGTCAAAGGAGAATCTGTAACGGTGGATCCACACTTGATATTTCAGAGGTTGGTAACTGTAGGACAGCGTTCAGAAGATGTGTCATCCTTATTCAAGTATGAGCTCTGCACTCATCCACCTGCACTGTTTGAATCAGCTGCACTCCCCCTGCAGGCAAATAAGGCAACACTGGCCGATGTGCTCTGGAAGTCTATGAAGGGAGAGCAACGAGATCCCAGTGAAAATGTCCAGTATGTGCTAGATGGTGGTGCTCCACTTCATCGCATACCATGGCCAAGAGGATCAACATTTGACAGTGTGTGTCAAATGTACGTTGTGTACGTCACACATAAGTATGGAGCTGCTGTCGTTGTCTTTGATGGGTACAAAGATGAGCCCGCAACAAAAGATGCCACACAACTGAGACGAACAGGGGCTTGTGCTGGTGTGACAGTACACTTCAATGGTGACATGATGATTCAATCAAAGAAAGAAGTTTTCCTGAACAACAAGGCAAACAAGCAGCGATTCATCCATTATCTGAGTGACAAGTTGGAGAGAGCTGGCTGTAGCATAGACCAGGCAATGCACGATGCCGACGTGTTAATTGTTCAAACAGCAGTTGCCTCTGCCCAAGCAAAAGACACTGTACTGATCGGGGATGACACAGACTTGCTGATTCTCCTACTGCACCATGTCAAAATGGACGCACATGAGTTGTTCATGGCACCAGAGTCTAAACAATCCACCAAAAGGAAGAGAGTCTGGTGCATAAAACAATCCAGGGAGTTGCTCGGTCCTAAACTGTGTGATCATCTGCTCTTTGTCCACGCAATTGCAGGCTGTGATACTACCTCTCGCCTGATTGGTTGAGGGAAGGGCGTGGCAGTCAAGAAAATCGAGAATGACCCTGTGTTCTACAATCAGGCCAAATTGTTCAGTCAACCTGATCAAGCGAAGGAGGCGATCATCGCAGCAGGAGAGAAGGCATTGGTGTCAATGTATGGTGGTGCCGAAGACGAAGGACTAGACAGCTTACGATACCGGCGGTTCTGTGAAAAGGTTTCAAAAGGCACCGCCACCGTGGAACCCCAAAGTCTACCACCAACGTCTGGCTCCTCTAAGTACCACAGCCTTCGTGTATACTATCAGGTTATGGAATGGAAAGATGCCTGCATCAATATGAGACCAGAGGATTTTGGATGAAACGTTGTCGACGGAAGATATCTGCCAATGCAGACCGACCAACCAGCCACTCCATCAGAACTACTGGATGTCATCTGTTGTAGCTGTAAGAAGGACTGTACCACCCGGAGGTGCACATGCCGAAAATATGGCTTGCCTTGCACAAATGTGTGTGGAGAATGCCGTGGTGTGAGCTGTACCAACTCACAGTTACCAGACTTGTCAAATGCATATGATGACTATGGTTGAGTTGGACCCAGTCTAAACGGTGTATCAACTACAATGATCAATCACTGCATTGACAATAGCATCATGGTGTGTCACATTTCTGCTATATTCTTCATGCGATGTGTAGAATTGATGTTGATGAGCGTGTTACTAAAGTATGATGTAGTGAATAAACTTAAAAACACTTACCTGCCTTCATTATATTAGTACACAATTTCATTCAATACAATTTGTCATATAACAGGGCAAATATATGATAAGAAATGGATTTTTGGAGGCCATATTGGATTTGTTCAACGAGTATTGCATCCAATCGAATCGTAACCTATTCTAAATGATTCCTTATGTCCAACAACCGTATAATAGCATTTTAAATCATTCAAATATCTTTTCTGATGGTGGAGATATGAGACATTATTGATTTATGGCGGCCATCTTGTAGTTTTGCATATTTAACCGATTTCCGCAGCAGTAATTTCTTAGGACTTTTAGTATGTTATTCAAGACACTTCATAGAAGACCTCTGTGCCCCAAAAAATTCTGTTTCAATTTTTTCCATTTTTAATGGTTAAATGGGCTAGATTGCCTGGACTATAGGTGTTATTTTAGTAATCATCCGAAGTTGCCCAGTCAACGAAGATAAGATTTAAGAGCCAACAACAAAGTGTGGATTGGTAGCAGCTTAGGCCATGCTGAGTAGGGAAAGCAGATTGCTTCCTCCATGGGTGTCATTTGTGAGTCAGCTGGGTTTTATTACTGACAATCCAATGCCACATAGTAATTCTTCTGTGATGAGCTCACTTTCCAGGTACTGAGAATTCAAATTCTCAACCAACACAAGGCATTTAGACGTGGCAGAACATGACAATATAGATGCATATTAGAAACTAAAAATCATTAATGCTGAGCCTAGAACAATAAATTTTATCTCTTGTCAACCTCTTCTGGGTTTGATTTTGACAAATTTCCCTGAAAATATTCTCTGTTCTTCCTCGCTCCAATCGGTTCTTCTGACCATGTCCTTGTCAAAGTGGACATCTCTCTGGCTGTTATCAGAGAACCACCTTAGCCCCGTCGAGTCTGGCATTTCACTCAATCCCACTGGCAGGGTCTCCAAGCAGCCATCAAACTTCTAGACTGGTCTCCCATCGCTACTTTCTCCAACATTAACTCATCCTGTGAATTCTTTCAAAGAAACTTGATCTCCCTCATGCACAGATTTATCCCCTCGAGTCTTCAGTTGTCCGACCCTCCCTCCCGCCCATGGTTCATTGAAGCTTGTGGCGAGGCGGTTGTCCTGAAACAAGTTGCCTTTGCCTCATGGAAAGCAAACCCAACTGAGGATAATCTCAGTTCCTTCCATAAAGCTCGGAACAAGTGTGTATCTACCCTCAGGAGAGCCAGAAAACAACATTTTTCTAATCTCAAGTCTGAACTCTCAAATCTCTCTCCCTCCTCCAAATCCTGGTGGTGTCCAATCAAATCTGTTTCTGGTGTATGTTCCCCCTCCATCCCTCCCTTACCTCAAATGACCACACTGCTGATACGGAACGTGAAAAGGATGAATGCTTAAACTCGGTGTTTGCATCGGAATCTTGCATCCGAAACCTATCGCTTTCTGTACTCACCTTACCCAGTCACACCCAACTGTCCCTGGACTCTGTGTCCTTTTCTTCTGACAAAGTGGAGAGCTTCCTGTCAAACTTCGACGCAGATTCTGCAACCGGTCCAGACAGCATCAGCTCACGTGTCCTAAAAACCTGCTCCTCTGCTCTTGCTCACCCTCTCTCTGTTCTATTCACCCTCTCATTTGCTCAAGGTCATCTGCCATCTGCTTGGAAATCAGCAAACATTACTGCCCTGCATAAAAAGGTGCAAAAACAGATCCCTGCAACTACAGACCAATCAGCCTTCTCCCAATCATCAGCAAGGTTATGGAATCCATTATTGCTTCAGGCATCAATTCCTTCCTCTTCTCCAATGGCCTGATTTCTGATCATCAATTTGGTTTCAGACCAGGTCATTCTACCCTGGATATGCTGCTTCTGCTCGCCCAACAATAGATGGAGGTCCTCAATGCCGGACATGAAATCAGAGCCGTATCCCTAGACATATCGCGCGCTTTTGACACGGTCTGGCACCCTGCCCTGCTCACCAAACTCTCTTCCAATGGTATCCAAGGCCATCTCCACTCATGGCTCGCAGACTTCCTCTCCTGTCGCAGTCAACATGTGGCCCTAAATGGAGTCCTTTCATCTCCTCATCCTGTCCAGGATGTAGTTCCTCAAGGCAGCGTTCTGGGCCCTGTTCTTTTTCTGGTTTTCATCAATGATCTCTCCGACTCTCTGGAAAATCCTCTATATCTCTTTGCTGATGACTCCACCCTCTGCCGTACCATCTGTCATCCCTCAGACCAGCAAGCAGCAGCTTCTTCACTCACTGCAGATCTGGATAAAATCACAAACTGGTCCAACACGTGGAACATGTCTTTCAATTCTGACAAATCTCACACTCTCACTTTGTCTCTCCGAGAGGATCGTTTAGACCCCCCACCCCCCCCCCAATATACTTTCTCAGAAATCCTCTGGAAGAAATCCTTTCTTTCAAGCTTCTGGGTTTCACTATTTGCCATGATATTTTCTGGGAAAACCACATTTCCAAACTGGCCTCTAAAGCCAGTTGCCGACTGGGTATCCTCCATCGTGCAAAGTCCTTCCTCGGCCCACCTGAGCTCCTCACCACATACAAAGCTTTCGTCCGCAGCCTGATGGAGTACTGCATTCCCCTCTGGGCTGCTGCTCCTGCCTCCTACCTTTCCTGGCTTCACGCTGTGGAAACCAGGGCATTTCGGATCATTGGCATCTCCTGCGATGAGGCCGAGTCTTTGGGCCTCTTACTCTCTCACTGCAGGCAGGTCAGTGGTCTTTCTGTCTTCTACCGTCTCCTTTCCAGTCTCCACCCCCCTGCTCTATCTGCGATTTGTCCCCACCATATTTTCACAGGGCGCTCAAAGTCCGACAACAACCCCCTTCTGGTAAAACTACCAAAATCACGAATCACTGCTCACCTTCACTCTTTTAATTCCTCTTTTTACCACCTTTGGAATAAACTCCCTCACTCTGTTCAATCCCATTCTTCCCTCCAGGCCTTCAAAACAGCTGTTCACCACCACCTCTTATGTTCACCACCACCTCCTTCCCCCATCCAAATCCTCTATCTTTTCTACCCCTGTTAATCCACCCAAGCCCACCTCCTTCAAATTCCTTGCTTTCCTCCTGAAAGTCACTGTAATGTCCATCTTGTATACCACATGTTCCCCACCGCATCCCCCTCCCTTCCACAGATCTCCCAATGTCTCTGTTCCCCACTGTTTTGTCCTTCCCACTCCCACCCCTCTTGTCTCATGCCCCCCCCCCTTGCTGTGCGTGTGTGTTAGCTCTCATACGAGCCTCGACAAGGTATACAAAAAAAAATTATTCAGTGCAAACCATATGGAAGAAAAGGCAGGATGAACAAGTAGACACAAGACAACAGCATTTACTTAAATATAAAAATCCAAATAAACTAACTGTCACAATTAATATGCTTGAAGTCAAGAATCTTTAAACCACAATAAAATATAAAATCACCTTCATCAAATTCATCATTTAGAATGTGCAAACAAAATACGAAGTCCTGTATAACAATTATTTGGATGATAGTGAAGTCGCTGAATACAACAGGATTCAGTAAGTATGATACATCTGTAAAGTTATTGGAGTGTTTGCAAGCAAACATCATTCTCATGTCATTTAACATACTTATCAAACATCCAGTCACAGATAAATCTCAAACTGCCAACAGTAAAAGAAGACCAATGGTATCTTTAATACCTACTTGCAGTCTTCTCGTGTGTGCTTGGCTCTGTCTGTGCAGCTGTAAAGCTTTCCCTGGTATGAAGCAAAACAGAAGAAACACATCAGGCCTAAGTTGGTCAAACATCAAGAAAAAGGCTCAACAGCACACAGGTTAAATCTCCGATGACATGTGTGTATGAAAATGTATATATATATATATATATATATATATATATATATATATATATATATATATATATATATATATATATATATATATATATATATATATATATACATACATATACATACAGTAAGAGCCATCTCACAAATTCGAACACCCACCATTTCATGTCAACCAAATACACTATTTTGAAGAGATTGCCAACATGAATATTTTTTTTTCAGTTTGGAGCTACTTCAGCGGTGTTACCTTCCGTTTCCTCATCACATCCATTTGCTTATATGACTAGCAAGTTGCCCGTGCACGCACGGAATTCTGAACGAGGTGGGGATGGAGAAGGCAAAAATGCAAATCGGGAATTCTGTCATTGAGACGGCAGGCTGGGAGCAACAATTCACATTTATTGCCACATCTGATGTAATTTAAATGCTCTCATGGTGGCAAGGTGATCCATTTGAAAATGTTTGTTCGATATATGTAGTTTTTTTATGCCGAGAAAAATTTGTATTGGTGTTAAGGCCAGTGACCAATTTCACATGAGTGGTAGGATTCAACTGTGCATTGGGCTTTGTGCTGCACTCAAAGCTTCGGGAAACTAACAATGACAATGGACACATGTTCTCGGCTCATGGAAAATATAAAGATTGAGGGCAGCAGGTTCACAGACTGACAAAGGATCACAGGGAAACAGGGAGTCAAAGCCATCACATGAGGGGCAGAAAGGAAAGGAAAAAGGGGGCTGGAGGTGGAGGCGGTTCAGTGGGCGAATAGAAGGGAGCAGTGGTGGGTACATGGGATCAAGAAGCTATGGAGGTTAGCAACAATCAGAAATCTCTACAAGGAACATTAATGATGGCCATATCCAATATCAACCACTTCTATCAAACTTACTTCCTGTCCATTGACTCAGATTCACTCATAGTGCAGAAAACTATCAGCACATTCCATTATTGTTGAGTCTAGAAGTACAGAATCTACCCAAAGAGACAAGGTGAATCTCCATCAATTGACAGGGACTTTTCAGCATATTCCATATGATTGAATTCAAGTATTTGCTTGGAGGCCAGGAGTGTTTTTAGGAAGTCAAATGCATGCAAAGTCTCATCGGAGATGATCACTGCATTATGCAAAAAAATGGCAGAATTTTTGACCTTTCTCCATATGGTCCTCTTTCCATCCTTCCCTATACATCTATCTCCACCTAATCTGCTCTCACTTCCCTTCCCACCTCTCCCAAATCCCCCCATATAACCTCTTCTATTTTCCAAATTATCTGCCATTCTCTTCCTTTTCTCAGCTATATTTTCCATTTAGCATCCCCAACCAGAATATTTACATGGTGGTGGGGGCACAACCAAAATTTTTACAAAGGGGTGAGGGGGTGAAACCATAATTTTTTATAGAGGGGAGCTGTACACATGGCATTGCAAAAGATATTTCACTGACACCATAATTCGCTCCCAGAGAGAGAGAGAGAGAGAGAGAGAGCAGGTATTTACAAATTACCACCACCACCGAAGGTGGAAGGAGGTTATGTTTTCATTCCTGTCTGTCTGTTTGTCTGTCTGTTTGTTACTTTCAAAATCGAAGATTTTTCAAGTATATTGGTCAGTCAATTTTATTATATGCCTGATGTTCTTCTGGATCAGACATTGCATGGCAGAGACATGCACTCCATCGAGTGCCATTCTAGTTGTCTTGAGGATCGATTTGAGAACACAACTTATGTCAATAAGAAGCTTCTGTGAATTTCCTGGAGGAAGAAGGGGCATTTTTTAAATGTTAGTCTATAACAAATTTGTTGATTTTACAGACTTGCTTGAGGCTGCAATGCTCTAAATATGTGAAGCAAATTTTATCTCACTTGACTGCGGTACACCTGTTTTTGTATTTTAGCCGAGTCAAATTCATTCTTGCATTTACACTCTTCCATGGAAATATATTTAACGTTATAGCTGTAGTGAATGCATCCAAGAAATATTTAACAAGGGGCAGACACTTTATTGTGAGAAAGCTAACAGCTTTATCTTGTGCCAAATCTAATATACAAAGAAGAAAGATTGTTTGTGCATTTGTTTGTTTGTTCGTTATGCATTCGGACCCTGCAGGAACCAGTGCAACCAAACTTTCGATGGCTTCCTCTTTCATCCAGAGAAAGGTTGAGGGTTATGTTTGGATAAAAAAAAAACATTAGAAAAATTCAAAAAAATAAATAATTAATGTCAGAAAATTGGTCTTCAGGCCTCATGCTTGTATAGTCTGGGATTTTCCAGGGAGCAATAGAGAAATATGTTTTGTGAAGATCATATGTTTTAGTTGCAGTGATTGTTGAATTTAAAGAATAAAATTAATAAAAATAAGTTAAAATAAGAAAATGTGGTCCAAGCATATTTTTCAACGCCTAAGATTGGTAATTCATGTGAAACCAAAAGGCCTACATTCCCCAATTTGTTATGCAGGATAATATATATTTCATTGAATTTCCCCAGGGCAACGTCAGGTAATTCAGCTAGTAATAAATAAAGCCAACAAATATCGATTGGTTGGCAGAAAGACAAGGGTATGAGACTCTAATATTTTTTTATTATCCCGCCCCCCGGAGGGAGGGAGCGGGATATTGTAATCGTCCGGTTTGTTTGTCTGTCTGTCTGTCTGTCAGCAACTTTATGGCAAAACGGCTTTAGCAAACACTATCAATTTAATCCACAGATGGGCAATGAACCTTGGATGACCCCATTAACTTTTAGGTCCAATTGGATCAAAGGTCAAGGTCAAGGTCACAAAAAGATAAAAATCATTTTTCGCTCATTACTTCGTCAAAAATGATCTAATTTACTTCAAACTAAGCTCATAGTGAGCCTTATTCTATTTGTCACTTATAATCCTACCCATTCCTATAGTGAAAAATGCATATTTGTGAAGATCGGTAGGGTCCGAAGACTTTATTCCTTAAATGGGTGGGATTTGTTGTGCCTGGCACCACTAGTTTCAAATAGTTTCTGTTTACTTCCATCATCATGATGACAATTCAAACTAGAGCAAAGTCGATGGCTTGCCATCGAAAATCTCCATGCTTCTCATCTAAAGTAATGGTGAAATCTGGCAAAAGGTTCCACCAGGAAAGACACAATATCACATTTTGAGTTGAAAAAAAAGTTTTGTTCTTTTTAAAGTTTCGTTTTTGAAGTTTCCTTGACAAGCTTCCATGGCAATAGTGCAGCTCGGTTCTCCATGGTGACATCTCCAGAGTTTGGAAGGCAAAAAGAAATGACAAGATTACTATGAGTAAAAAATGTTTGCAGGGGTTATAAAGCAATGAATCGCCACATCACGGCAGGACAGCCGAGAGGTAAACATGTTCGATCTAAGCTGGCTAGCCTGTATTCAAATCCCGACCAAGCTATAATTTATCATCTCGGTGTTTCACAGGCAGGGTGATTCATCAAAGTGTGTGATGTCTCTCAGATGGACTTTAACCTGGGCATCATGGTTGCTGGAATCCCCATTCTCCTCTCCCCCTCTCTCTCTCTCTCCCACTCCTCTTCCTCCCTCTCTTCTCCTCTCCTTTCCCTCGCTCTCCCACCCTCTCCCCCTTTCTCCCACCCCTCCCCTTGTGTTAAGAGGACTGTTAAGGACTGACAGTTTAGTTATCAATTTAAAATGGCTTCCCAAGAGGGTAGCATGTACAAATCCGATTCAGAGTGAGCCGACCGGAGTGGTGCAAAGGTCACTGCATGTTTGAGCATGCACGCATGCAGGCAGGCCTTTTCCAGGTAGATATTATGGGTTGTAAATGCTCCCACCCCATTTTATGTAGAAACCAGTGGTTAAAAAGAAAATGTTGCTGTTTGGGTGCATTTTATTGTCCTTCCTTTCCCCTCTTCATGCTGCCTTCCCTTCCCCTCACTCTGCCTTCACCTTTCCTCATGCTGCCTTCCCTTCACCTCTCCTCATGCTGCCTTCCCTTTCTACCCCTCATGCTGCCTTTATTTCCCCTACACGCTGCCTTCCATCCGCTCGCACTGCCTTTTCTTCCCCTCATGTTCAGTCTCCGCAGGCTGTATTACCATACCCCATTTTGTTAAATCCTGCACTCCTCTCCCCCCCCACCTTTCTCCCTTAAGTTCCCTCCAAAACCCCCTCCCCACTTTCCCCTTCCCTTCCTCTCTCCCCCAACCTCCCAGAGTGTATAGCAACGTTTGGTGAGGCATCACTCTTCCTGCCCCCCTTCCTCGCTGCCCCCTTTCTCACCACTTCCTAGCTCTCCCACCCCTCTTTTCTCCACCACCTCACTCTCCTACTCTCCCCCTCCCCCCCCCCCACACCACTCCCCCTTCTCTCCTCTCCTTAATATCCCCATCAGCGGGAGCAATGGGCTGTATTTGCTAGTTTGTAATATTGGAACAGAACAGCTGGGGGGTGGGGGGGGGGGGGTGAGAGAGAGAGTGAGAGTAGAGAGTAGAGAGTAGAGAGTAGAGAGTAGAGAGTAGAGAGTAGAGAGTAGAGAGTAGAGAGTAGAGAGTAGAGAGTAGAGAGTAGAGAGTAGAGAGAGAGAGAGAGAGAGAGAGAGAGAGAGAGAGAGAGAGAGAGAGAGAGAGAGAGAGAGAGAGAGAGAGAGAGAGAGAGAGAGAGAGAGAGAGCCTTCATCTACACAAAGCTGCAAGAAGCAAAATCTGAAACAAACTAGAACGGGCACTCGGTAGAGCGCATACCTTCGCCGCCGCAACTTTTTTCCGGGCACATTTGAAAAACGTCATTTTAAAACGTCCATGACGTCACAACCGTCAGTCCGATTGACGTCAAATTTGGTGTAACCTCCTTGAAGGCAGTCCAACAAAATTGAATGATAAACACTGAAAAATTAAAAAGTTGAAAAATGACGTCATCTTTTGACGTCATTTTGACGCACTTCCGGGGAAGTCACGTCCAATTGGGGACTACCATTCTGAAAGGTCGTAGTTCACTGAACGTTTTAACGTTGGTTTCATGTTAATAGCTCTATTAGATCTGAAGCTTCGCCGACAAGTATATTTTGACCTTGAGTGTGACCTTGACCTTGACTACAGAGTTGATTCGCAAAACCTGGACATCAATAAACAGATATTTTGGTACTGATCCTAATGCCTGGATTTGGGAGACTTTGCTTTATAAATTATATAGATATTTGAATGTAAAATATCAGGACATTTTAGCCACAATTGAAAAACGTCATGTTCAAACGTCAATGACGTCATAACGGTCAGTCCGATCGAAGTCAAATTTGGTGTGTGACGTCCTTAAGGTAAGTCCTACAAAACGGTATGATCAAAACTGATGAGATCGAAAATTGAAAATTTACGTCATCTTGTGACGTCATTTAGACGCACTTCCGATGACGTTACGTCAAATCCGACACCACATATCTGAAAGGTATCTCGTCATGGAACAATATGGCGGTTGTTGCATGTCAATAGCTGTATTATGAAGGAAGTTATGCTCAAAAGAGTGTTTTTGACCCTTTCATGACCTTGACCTTGACCTTTGACCCGATCGCTCCCAAAATCTAATCAAATCGTCCTTGGATGCTCACGAATCATCCCACCAAATTTCATGCAATTCGGTTTCATACTTTCTGAGTTATGCGAATAACAAACAAACACACATATTCACAAATAAATAAATACACAGCAACCAAAACATAACCTTTCGCAGAATGCGAAGGTAACTATAAGAAGAAAGCTTTGTATGTTTTTTTTTTGGCCACAGAATTTTAGATCTCAAGAAAGCACCAATGTAAATCAGTCAATGTGGAACCCAAAGCAAGGACCTGCGTGGCTGAATCATGTTCATTGCCCACCCAAACTCATTAGGCTGAGTGATACACACCTTGAACAGCTGCACACCAACACAAGCAAAAATAAACTGCAACAGCGTGGTGACAATCATGATGTTCCCGATGGTGCGAATAGCCACGAATACGCACTGCACCACGTGCTGCAAATTCAAGGGTGATGGCAACACGAGGCTGGAATTTTTACACCTGCAATGTTCTTGATTCAACAGTTTGTATCAGTTGCATTTCTAGCACGTGCCTCGATTTATCCAATTGCTGCTGCAAGACATTCAAATTGTCAAACCAATGAAACATCCGATGCAATATATGTATTTGATCTCGTCAAGATGGTGACATCACTGCAAGATAAACCAAACAACTTTGATTGCCTACCTTGAGACCTTTGGCTCTGTTGATCGCACGCAAAGGCCGCAGCACCCGCAACACCCGAAGTATTTTCACAACTGCAATTCGACTGGAACTAATGGGGAAGGAAAGAGAAAGGTTGAGCGGAAGTATGCAGCATTTGCAACATCTCCACGAGCATATTTCTAGGGTGACTCATTACAACACCGTTTCTTGATGAAGGATTTTGAATGAGAACCGATATCAATGAAATTTCAGTTCTTATGTTTTCTTTTTAATACATGGTCTAGGCTCATGGAAGAGCTAGGACACAGAAAATACAAGGACATAACATAACAAAGGGAACAGCAGGAGAAAGGGGAAACACCAATTGCAGGGCAGAGAGAGAAGGGAAACAGAGATGGACAAACAAAGGATTCAGGTAACGATGAGTGTTCGGGGGGAACGCAAGGGGTGTACAAGATGGATAAATCAGCAACATTTTGGGAGTGGTGGGGCTGGTTTAATGGGTACGTTTTGGATGTGGGATCACACCTGAGATGGTGGTTTCACAGGTTGGAAATTAAAGGAATAAGTGAGTGGAGATGAGCAGTGATTCTGGATTTGTGCAGTTTCACTATGAGGGGAATGCTGATGGACTGCATGCATCCTGTAAATACTTAGTGGAGGATGGGAGGGGTGGGACTGAAAATGGAGAGGGCAGAGGTTGCAAGAGCAGAAATGAGGTAGAAAAAGACAGAGAGGCCACCGGCCTGTCAGTGATGGTGAAGTGATAGGCCCACAGACTTAGTAATACAGCATTCCAGATCTTCCTTCCATAAATCAACAGTAATTTAAGTATAACTAGCGTAACCCGCGCTCTGCGCGACATGTTGGGGTGGGTGTGTTTGAGAAAGGAACTGATGCAGAGTATCAGTAGTAATTTTACTTTAATGCAGTCAGTGGAATACGATTTCACTGTTTGAGAACTATTTTATTTACTTTTTTGTACCATGCACCTCATATGGTCTTTGCGATAATGTAAGCCGAATATCACGTTACTCGAGCGCAGAACAAAGTCGAAGATAGCGCGACACGAAACCACAAACTCGGAAATAATATATAAGATGAGGTGGCCTTTTGGCTTGGAGACCTCAAAGTATTTCCTTTTCTAAAACTTGGTTGGCAAAATGGGGCCTCACTGTTAATTTGTAAGTATTTGTACAATTAGTATAGGGTGGTGTATTGATAGCTTTGCGAAGTGATTGCATGTGCAGTATTTTTATGCATACAATGTCAAGATCATATGAAAGCTAACACATGTAACGTATAACAACGGGAGCAGGAGACAAGAGGGTGGGAGAGGGAGGCACAAAAACAGTGGAGAATAGACACATGAGGAGATCTGTGGAAGGAAGTGGGATGGAGTGGGGTACACCGGGTAAACAAGATGGGCACTACAGGGACTTTCAGGAAGGAAAGCAGGGAATATGAAGGAGGTGGGTTTGGGGTGGATTAACGAGGGTAGAAAAGATCATAGTTTTGGATGGGGGAAGACAAGAGATGGTGGAGAACAGCTGTTTTGTAGACCTGGAGGGAAGAGTGGGATTGAAGAGAGTGTGTGAGTTTGTTCCAAAGGTGGGAAAAAAAGAGTAATGAAAGAGTGAAGGTGAGCACTGAGCAGTGATTCTTGATTTTTGTCTTGCTGATAATGGCAAGAGTGTTGCTAAAACACTTGGCCTGAGCTATTTGTCAGTAATACATTTCTGACTTGATCGTTTTGTGACATAATTAACTCACTTGTACTTATTATTTAACTGTCTCAATTATTCCCATTTTCATGTTGGGTCGGCCAGAGAAAGTATTTTGGCCCAAGTATTTCACGAACCAACTGAACAGTCCCAACATTTGAATGAATGTGACAAGGATTTGTAACTAACTAGACAGCCCGTGAACCTGTTGGGTTCCCGTTGTGACAGCGGTTGATAAAAAAAATCATTTCAAAAAAACAAATATATGTAGCTCCAGCAAACTATACCGCTGAGGTTGTTTGCATTGATCAAATAGTTCCGAAGAGTACTTCACTGAATCGCGAATTGATTTTTTAATAATTTTTTTTTCGTTGCCCAATTTTAACGAAACTTGATACTGCATATCACAGGAGAATGGTGAGTAAGGTGGCCCAAAAATTATTGCGCTATCATGTACCGTTTTGGCTGTATTTCAGGAACATACATACATACATATTATATACAAGATGAGAGTTTTAGTAATATATATATATATATAGATAGATAGATAGATAGATAGATAGATAGATAGATGTGAGCAGACAGGACACCCAGCTGGCCAGTTTAGCCTCCATTTGAGGCATAGCACACTTTTGGTTTTGGTTTTGCCACTTGTGGACATCTGACCGGCAGTTGCTCCTTCCAGCTTCATCAAAGCTAAGATTCCTGGATCTGATACATTGTGTTTTACTCTTTTATTCTAATTCCTATTTCGCTGGTCATGTTTATCATCATATTTTCTGTCCCAAACTGTATCTTGTTGTGTTGAAATGTCGAGTTCGTGTCCCTGGTAAATTCTGCAGCCTACTCGTGATAGTTGGGTTGTGCTTCTGACTATATATTTTGAAATCCTACATACCTCATTTTCACTCCTTTTACCCTAAAGGGGCTGTCACACCTTGACGTTTTAGCCAGCGTATGGCAAGGTCTCAAAATGTATGTAAAACGCTGGCGTACGCTGAACTATTGATGTTTTTTAAGTTTTGGGCGTATAATAACATGTTGGACATATGCATAATGGATTAGTAACGTACAAAGAACGTTTTAATCACATATAGACAACTTATACCAACGAATGCTGAGCGTGTTGTCGGCATTCACAACCTATGCCCAACGATAGTCTAACTTATGCATAGCGCGGCAGCGTATCGCCGACGATCATGTGGCGTAGGCTATTAATAGGCTGCGGCTCGACGATTCAAATCATAACCACACTAGACATCGAAGTGTGAAGCCGCTGTCACACCTTGACGTTTTAGCCAGCGTATGCCGACGTATGAAAAATTTGCCAAACCAAGCTGGCACACGTCGAATACGTTGTGGGTAAGTTTTGTATACGCGAGTACGTCGAGAAATTTTCAGCATGTTGAAAATTTCTCGACATACTCGATGTACGACATACGTTCCGCATACGCTGGCATAAGTTGTAGGCATGCTATGCGATCGTTGACACACGTCGACACACGTTACTTGTACGCTACTCATAAGTCGAAACACGTCGAGGTAATGGTTAGCGTCAGTGTTCCAGACTCCCTGGTTTTTTTTTTCTTCGGTATGACGGTGATGTTGACACTTCGATTTCTCGTGCGGTTTTGATTTAAATCGTTGAGCGGCAGCCTATTAATTATATTATATTATAACCGCACTAGAAATTGAAGTGTCAACATCACCGTCATACCGAAGAAGAAAACCCCCCCCCCCAAAAAAAAAAACAGGGAGTCTGGAACACTGACGCTAATCATTACCTTGACGTGTTTCGACTTATGAGTAACGTACAAGTAACGTGTGTTGACGTGTGTCAACGATCGCGTAATGTGCCTACAACACATTACTCATAGGTTAGAAATAAGTTTCGGGTATGCTAAACATTACCTCGACGTGTTTCGACTTATGAGTAAATTACAAGTAACGTGTGTCGATGTGTGTCAACGATCGCGTAACGTGCCTTCAACTTATGGCCAGCGTATGCGGAACGTCTGAGTCATACGCTGGCATACGTCGAAAAATTTCAAGCATGGAAAATTTGTCTAACACCTCGGCGTACAAAGACGTATGCCAGCGTACTACGAAAAAAAGCCAGCGTACTATGACGTATGCCAGCATGCTCTTAACGTATACAAACTTACCCATAACGTATTCGACGTGTGCCAGCGTTTTAGCCAAATTTTGCATACGTCAGGCATACGCTGGCTAAATCGTCAAGGTGTGACAGGGCCTTAAATATTGTTACTTCTGATCCATTAGCTCAATCCTTTCCCTTCCAGCTGAATTTTCCTCCATGCCTTCAACCAAAAGCATTCTTACCACCCCACCCATGAAGTCTGTCGCAGGTTATATATCCAGTTTGGTAATGCCGAAACGTCCATTTTGCAGAGGTTGTGTGCACACGATAATAATTCTCCATTCACGTCCATTCATGGTGTCAAACTCCTCCATCTGAGTACCCCCCCACCCACCATCTGAGTACCCCCCCCCCACCCACCATCTGCTTTCCCCTAAACCAACCCTGTCTCTGTTTCCCCCGTGTCCCACTCCCTCTCAGTTTATCCCCTGTCCTGTCCCCTCTCTGCTTCCCCCTGCGCCTCACCCTCACGGTTTCTGACCCACCCCTCCACCTCTCGATTTCCACACCCCATCCCTCCCCCTTCCTGACTCCTTCCCCTCCCTGCACCATCATGACTACTCCCCACCTCCCATGACTACTCCCCACATTCCTGCACCATATCAATCATCTCCTCTTCCCTCATCCCAAAATATGTGTATCTCAAACACCCCAACCTCTAAATCCAGGGTGCTGCCAATAAACCGGACATCACCTGTTTAACAGAATCCTTCCTCCCACAGGATGTCCCCGACTCCTTTGTGTCTCTACCTGGCTATTATCTCCTCCGGTTTGATCTTGATCTGAACCCTGTCCTGGCGGCAGTCACAAATAAACATCTCCATTTCTCACTGTATGTGTGCTGCTCTTACACCTCCCAAACCCCAGGAATACCTCTGGCTGTGACTTCCCCTTTGCTCCCACCTCATGTTTGTCTGTGTTGTACTGTGCTCCCAATAGTGACGACTCCATCTCCATCTCTCTCTCAGACAACAAGGAGCAACTTTTAATCACTCATCACACCCAACTCTCTCTTTATCATATGTGGTGATTTTAATTGTCACCATGCAAATTGGCTGTGTTGGTACCTCTCTCACCAGCCATGGCACTTCAGCAAAGGACTTCTGTGATTTCATGGGACTGACCCAATCTGTTAATCTCCCGCCCGGATTTATGTCAATGATAAATCCTCCCTTCTGGATTTGGTAATGACCAACTTCCCCACCAATGCATATTGCTCTTCCTCTGCCGCAATTGGTTCATCTGATCATGTGCTTGTGAAGGTCAACATCTCTCTGGCCATTCTTAGAGAACAGCCTTAGTGCCGGTGAATCTGGCAGTTCCCTTTTGCAAACTGGCAGGGACTGCAAGTAGCCATCAAACTTCAGGACTGGTCTCCTCTATCTACTGCCCCTGGTATTAACTCAGCCTGGGAATTCTTCCACAGAAAGCTGCTCTCTCTTATGCACAGATTTATCCAATCTCATGTTCAATTATCATACCCATCCTCCCGCTCATGGTACACTGAATCCTGTGGTGAGGCAGTTGCCTTAAAACAACTTGCATTCTCCTCCTCGAAGGCAAATTCGACTGAAGGAAACCTCAGATCATTTCACAAAGGCAGTTACAAATGTGTGTCCACTCTCAGGAGAGCCAGAAAGCAACATCTGTCCAATCTCAAGAATGAGATTTCAAACTTGGCTCCCTCTTCTAAAACCTGATGGCACCTTGTTGTCTGTTTCTGGTGTATGCTCCTCCTCCACCCATTATCTCTCCTCAAATGGCACTACAGCCGACTCCACATATGAGAAGTCCGAATGCCTCAATTCTGTGTTTGCTTCCAAATCTTGTCCCCAACCCCACTCTCTCTGTATCCACCCTTCCCAGTCACACCCATCTGCTCCTGGACTTTGTCTTTTCCACCTGAGGAGGTGGATATATTTCTGACAACCCTAAATTATGACTGCTACTGGACCAGATGGTATCAGCTCGTGAATCCTAAAGGCCTACTCTGCTGCTCGTACAATTCCACTCTCTGCCCTTTTCACCCTGTCATTTGCCCTCAGTCTACTTCCATCAGCTTGGAAATCAGGCAACAATCACTGCATTGCATAAATAAATAGCCCCAGTAGGCTGATGGTCATCTCTTGAGGTTATAGTTCAGACCTTTGCTGAATCAAAAATCTGGGAAATGTAACAGATGTTAGACTGGGATCAATTTAATGATAACAGAAATTGAAATGCGACAAAAATAAAAGAAAGTTTGAACTGAGATTTGAAGCCATGCCGACTCAATCTCCTGGGACCGAAAGTTAAAGGGCGAGATTTGGGAGGACTCCCCCGATCTGAAATGGAAAAATCTAAGACTGAGCGATCCTGTGGACCATCGAGTAGAAGGGCTGCATCGGGTTTCAGAGCAATCAGTTGGTAAATAAGGGACAAGGAGGGATCAAAAGTTTCAGGGGGTAACTCCCCCTGGGAGCCCTCATGATTTGAAATCGAAATTTCGAAGTGTGAGCGATTATGTGGGCTACTCTCTTGTTTCCATGTGTCAAGTTTCAAAACAATCAGTAGGGTGATAATGGAGGAGTAGCAAAAATATCAAAAAGTTAGCAGATGACCGGACGGACAGACATCTGGACATCACGATCAATTTTATATGGTCATCCTTTCAAGATGGAGGTGAGATGACCGAAAAGTCTTTCAGTGTGTTATTCCAAACGAATTATATCTTTCAATGACCCTGATATCAAATCTTGTGCTTTACTCTATTTTATTTCAATTGTACATCGAAATTGGATGATAAAGCAAAGCTTCAGCCTCAAACACATCAGTTGATAAATATTTGGGAATACTCACTGTCATAACATGAGCAACGACAGCCATTTAAATACATCATTCATTAATATGCCAGATTTATGATGAGCAAGTCCTGCTAAAGTGGTGAAATTTTTTCAGTCGGGTTTTATGCTGCATAACATCCTGCAATATTCAAAGGGAAACTTCAATAATACTCCATTAACCCTTCCCATTCAGACCACTTTCCAAGTTTACAGATTTTCTTTCCTGAGAGTTTGATTCTATATCCACCTAGTCCACCCGATGTCCACTCATTCTTCCCCACATCTCTTATTTCTCGAAGTGTCCCTCCATTTTGGCCTTCAACTCTGTTGTGGGTGTGTTTTCCCTTTCTCTTTCTGCTGCTCCTTTTGTTCTGTTATGTCCTGATCTGTTCTATGTTCGAGCTCCTCTATGAGCCTCAACTTGTAAGGTTTTAAATAAGCTTTGAAAGCAATGGAAAACATGAACCACATGGCGCAAAGGAGCAGACAGGAGAATACTTCACTCACTTGATGCCAAAAGAGATGAGTGACACAATGACCACCAGAAGATCTAGAAGGTTGAAGTAGCTTCTGCAAAAGGAGCCTTTGTGCAGGAATGCACCGTAGGCTGTCATCTGCAAGGTACAGGACCACTCTCTTCATCGTGAAACCCTCTAACCCAACCGCTCTGATAGGCCATCTCAACACCTTTATGGCTTCACATAATATCTACAAAGACAAGATATGTCATGTCATCTGCTAGGTATTGGCACTTAGGAATTCAATGATGGCCGATATTGGCACTTAGAACCCTTGATGATACACTTCTGTTACAAAGCACATGTAACTATATTACCCACCCCCCCCCAACTCCAAATCATGGTTTTGCCCAAATTCCTTTGACGAGTGGTGATGAAACTTTCTGTATAACTTGCTCAGGGTTCCAGCATACTGAGAAGGATATTTGTGGAAATTAATTTTTTTTTCTATAAATGTGAGGTGGCAACATTCTTCCCTCAAATTGAAGTTGATATTTGTGGAAGACAATATCATCGTACAAAATTTTAGCATTTCATTATTTAAAAACCTGTAATATAACTAGAAGGGGAGCACTCGGGAGAGTGCAAAACCTCCGCCGCCAATACTGCTGGGTCACTCAAGTGGACCTTATATCTTATTCATTATATATGTCAACAGTGCTGACAGAGTTATAGTTCTTTTGTCGAACATTTTTTTTGGGGGGGGGTTTGGAAATCACTTAAAACATGTAGAAATGCAAAAAAAAGAAATCGAAATTGTTGAAAAAAAAAGTTGCAAAATTTTTTTTTTCTCTAACAATTTTTTTGGGGGGGGGGTGGTTGGAAATCACTTAAAACATGTAGAAATGCAAAAAAAAATTTTGTCCAAATTTTTTTTTTGGGGGGGGGTAACAATTTTTTTTGGGGGGTTGGAAATCACTTAAAACATGTAGAAATGCAAAAAAAAATCCTTTTTGGGGGGGTAACAATTTATTTTGGGGGTTGGAAATCACTTAAAAATGCAGAAATGCAAAATTTTTTTTTTTTTCTCGAGCAATTTTTTTGGGGGGGGGGGGGGGTTGAAAATCACTTAAAACATGTAGAAATGCAAAATTTTTTTTTTTCCTCTTACAATTTTTTTTTGTGGGGGGGGGAACCAAGTCCAAAATTTAATGGCATGATCCTTGGACCATACCTAACCACCCCACCAAGTTTCGTCGAAATCCGTCGAGGAGTTTTTCCGTAATACTCTTCAAAAACAAACAAACAAACAAACAAACAAACAAACACACAAACAAACAAACAGAAAGGGGTGAAAAAAGTAACCTCCATCCAGCTTCGAAGATGGCGGAGGTTAATTAGCACCAATGTATGATAGAGGGGAAACCTTAAATACAGAATTAGCCATGTACGGATTTGTGTGGAAAATGCATTTTGAACGGTTAACGATGTTTCCGTAGACTCTGCAAAAGGGCATTGTGATCTTGAAAAGAGTAAACTGATGGACTATTCCGTTGGTATCCTTCATAATATCTGTAAACTACAGGGAGACCTTTTTCAAAATGAGCAGTTACAAATGCTCGTGGAGTAGAAGAGACAAGCAATGTCAGCGTTGGTGTGATGAAGCCCCCATATATATATATATATATATATATATATATATATATATATATATATATATATATATATATATATATATATATATATATATATATATATATATATATATATATATATATATATATATATATATATATATATATATATATATATATATATATATATATATATATATATATATATATATACATATACCGGGCGTAGTGGCGTGCGCCTGTAATCCGGCTACTCGGAGGCTTGGGTTGGAGGATCGCTTGAGGACGGGTACTCTGCACTGGGCCGTGGTATGAGACGTAGGGCAGCCCGGAATCATGGTAAAACCTACTCCTTATTCACTGTGTCGTAAGAGGCGACCAGGGTTGCGTCAGGAAGGGCATCTGGCGTAAAACCTGTGCCAAATCACTATGCGGATCATAACGGATGATCCGCTGTAGCGACCCCTAATGGGAGCAGCCGAAAGAAGAACATATATATATATATATATATATATATATATATATATATATATATATATATATATATATATATATATATATATATATATATGTATATATATATGTATGTGTATATATATATATATATATATATATATATATATATATATATATATATATATGTATGTGTATATATATATATATATATATATATATATGTATGTGTATATATATATATATATATATATATATATATATATATATATATATATATATATATATATATATATATATATATATATATATATATATATATATATATATATATATGTATATGGAGCCTGGTGTTGGCGCAGTGGTTCGGGCAGCGGCTTGGGATCCAAAAGGTCCTGAGTTCAAGCCCCGTTGGGCCACTGAATTAATACACCAGGGGGTTGACTCAGCCTGTCATCCTTCCGAGGTCAGCAAAATGAGTACCAGTGTACTGGGCCGGTGTATACCCCGGTTGAAATAGGTGTACCATATCCCTGTGTCGTAAGAGGCGACCAGGGTTGCGTCAGGAAGGGCATCCGGCGTAAAACATGTGCCAAATCACTATACGGATCATACGGATGATCCGCTGTGGCGACCCCTCATGGGAGCAGCCGAAAGAAGAAGAAGAATATATATATATATATAATATATAGAGAATATATATATATATATATATATATAAAATATATAGAGAATATATATATATATATATATAATATATATAGAATATATATATATATATATATATATATATATATAGAATATATATAGAATATATATATATATATATATATATATATATAGAATATATATATATATATATATATATATATATATATAGAATATATATATATATATATATATATATATATATATATATATATATATATATATAACAATATATAAATATATATATTTATATATTGTTGTGGTTGACGAAATTCACAAACCACCATTCAGGTCCCTCGGGTGAGATATCTCGGTAAGTATATGTGTAGTTAGGCCCAAACCCGTTGTCTAGAGGGAATAAATGTCATTCATGCGGGCTGCGACTCTTCAGGATAGCCGTTTTTCTTTTACTATCTTTATTTTGGACCAGCCGCCATTATTACCACCACCAACCACGTCTCAACAGCCATCACACAACAACCACCAACCACAACGCCGCTTCACAACAACAACCACCAACCACAACGCCGCTTCACCACAACCGCCACGACCTTTACCGTCACAACTCGCCACCATCGCATCACCGTCATTCCCACGCCACTTGTGGGCGCCGATGCTGGACTCGTGCGGGGCGCGCACCGAGCAGCGTGTTCAGAGACATCACGGACTTTCCGCAGAAAACGGATCAAAAACGACTCACGCCCACTTTTGCTCCGTCCAATCGGTGAGCGAGGGGCGATTTGGCCCCGCCTCCAGGGCGTTGGAGGGCAGTCGCTATATGCAAATTCATGGATCAAAAAGCATTCACGCCCACTTTTCCTCGGGCCAATGGGGAGCCAGTTAGAGAGGTGAAGGGTCGGAGGCAGAGGGTCAAGGGTGAAAGAGCGAAGCCACGGGGCTTATATAAACGGCTGCGTTCGTCAGTTGAGTTGAGTGTGCGGAGTTCAAGAGAGTCGTCGGTGGAGCTGGAAAGAAGTGGTACTAGTCAGAGTGAAGAGGACGGAGCTGTGGAGAGGTGACGGCGGCGAAGGCGGACGAGGGGGTGCTCGCGTCGGTGCCGGGAGCTGCACAGGGAGAGGCCAGCAACGCGACCGAGGTGGAGGAGGAGACGCTCGCCGCGGGACCCGAGACAGGGTGATATCCTCCTTCCCCCGAGCATCAGCAACCCCCTCCTGTTTCCCCCCGCGCTGAGATAGTGCGACAAAGGGGGCCCCCTTCCCACCCCCTACCAGACATTGTCCGCGAGGCCCGCAGAGTTGAGGCACCACCGCCGCTCCGCGTCTCATCATCAGACGGGTAGGCCCGACCCGGTCTCGGCCCCAGGCCCGCCTCATCCTGGAGGGTGGTTCTCTTTTCTTTTGCTTTGGGAATATGTGTTGTCGGCGCCGTCTGTGAAGTAAAATTGTATAAGTGTTGCCGTGTGCCCGGTAGTCGGTTAGATCTGCATTGTTGCATTTGCTTTTTGTGTAATATTGCATTGTCTTCTTCTTTTACATGTGCTTTTGGTGGAATTGTATATGTGTGCTTTCCGTTCATCGCGAAATAAATGTGAGTTATGTTGAACTGTTTTCCTGCTTCGCTTCGTCTTTTCTTTCATTGAATCTCCATCTTGCTTCACGTAAAGGGTTGGTCGTGGGCTAAAACGCCCGATAATTAATCGAACCGTCGAGGCCGACGAATAACACCGCTCGGTTATCCCGATAGTACGGAACGGGTCGCTTAAAGTGGCCCGTGTCCGAAGTCGACCTGCGGCGAGGTGCGATCGCCCGGTCTACCCTCCGTGTGGGTACTTAGGGAGGTCGAATTTGGCGAGCAACCCTATCCCACGCGGGGGCCGATTGGCACGATCGTGGTGAGACCGAAAGGTCCACCCGTGACTAGTTCCCGGCGTTAGTCCGAGAGGGTCACGACTGGATTGTCCGTCCGGTGGGCGACGTGCCGCGATTCGAGTTACGTGGCCGTTCGCACGCCGGCGGGCGCGAATCCGCAACACTGGTGTCAGGTCGTGCGATATAAACTCAGCGCCCTCCTCGCGGCACTGGTATCGGAGAACGGGAAAACGGGCTCTCCTGTCTCCAATTAAATTCACGGGAATCGGTCCAGGGGTGAGAGGAGCGACCCCCGATTCCCTCCAAATTACGAGCGAGCTAAATTAACCCTTTAAGAGAAGCAAGATGGCGTCTCAAGGCGAGCGGGAGCCGGGGGTATTAGAAATGGATGTAGAATGTGTAGAATCCATGGCTCAGGATGAAATCCCCGTGCAGGAAATGTTGGTTGTACAGGAAAACGAACTCGCCCAACTGAACCCAGAGCCCGAAATGGGTGCGGCAGCGGCCGCGGTGTATGACACCTCCCCTCCCCCTCTCCACCAAAACCCTTCCCCAACCCCTGCCGAAACGGCTCACCCAAGCGCACCCGACATGGCCCAGCTATTCACCATGCTGGCACAAATGAATGCGGAAATGACAGCAAGGATGGATGCGAATACACAAAAGATGGATGCGAATGCACAAAAGATGGATACAAACGCAAATGAAATGAAAAACGAAATGAAAGGAATGAACAAGCAAATAAACGGAATGGAAGCAAACATGAAGGAAGAAATGAAAGAGCTGCGGGGTGAGACGCAGAACATGGGCCGATGCCTGCAGGCGGGCATGAAGGCCGTGACCAGGGAGATAAAAATGGCGACTCCACGTGTGGGAGCGAACGAGCTGGTAGGGGGTGCAACGGCTGTCGGGCCCGCGGTGGAGGCGGGTGAAAAAATAATTCGGGGGGCGTGTTGGGCGAGGGTCGTGACGGTAGCCGGGAAGGGAACGATAGAGGGAAGACTGCACGATGAAGACGGGGTAAGTGACGCACACACACAGGTAGTGGAGGATAATGGGGGTGAGCTGGTGGACTGGGTGGAGACCCAGTGCGAGCAGCTGGATGGCCTCCTCCAGGAACGAGGGGAGGGAGTATGCCCCCTTGAGGCGAGTCACGACCAGGTGGGTTCGGTCGTGTTTTGCGAGGTTGAGGGGACGAGTGCTGTGGACGGGTGCACGGAGAGCTTGGGGGGTATAGAGGCCCCGGAGACCCTTGTGGGGACACGAATCCCCAGTGTGGTTGTCCCTGTGTGTGTGGTGCAAGGCGTGAGTGCGTCCCCGTGTGTGGAAGCGACCCCGTGTGTGAGTGGTGTGGTGGCGATAGTGCCAGAGTACGTGCTTCCCAGCACGCCGTGTGTGGATGAGGCACCGTGTGTGAGTGAGGCCGTGTGTGTGGATGAAACGGCCAGTGTGGATGGGGCACCGCGGTTGAGTGCCCCCGCGTGTGTGAGTGAGGGACGGTGTGTGGATGAAGCACCGCGGTTGAGTGCCCCCGCGTGTGTGAGTGAGGCACGGTGTATGAGTGAGACACGAGTGAGTGAACGGCCGAGTGCAAGGGAGACCGTGTGTGTGAGAGAGCGGTATGTGAGGGAGATGTCGGTTGGCATGCGGGAGCACGCAGCCGCGTCTCCCGGTGTGAATGTAATGGAATGGAGTGTGAGCGTCGTAACACGCAGGTGTGCGTGGGTCGAATGGCAACGACGGCGACATGTGAGGAAAGGAGGCAGAGTAGCGGCTGTGGTTGTTTCGGGAACCGTGCCGGGTTCACCCAGCAGTGAGCACGAGGTCCGTGCTGTGCAACGCACGAGGCCGCCACGTGCTCGCTTGCGAGAGTGAAGTCCCGGTCCGGAAACGCCAGCGGTGGATTTGCCGATCCCGCGGACGGACAAAGTTTAGGCAGGATTACGGATTTGGACCGGACGGGTTCTCCACGCGATCGTGTGTGTTAAGCTCCAACGGGCAAAGCACATGTGTTCGCGTGGGGAACCCCTCGAGACGTGGGGCTTGTGTTTTTTTTATGCGCACGGTGACGCCATGGCAGCACGTGGGGTTGGAATCCGGCAGGAGGGGTATCCCTGCCGGATGGTACCGTCCAAGGAGGGACGAGGTACACGTGCAGCTGCATGACGTCACGGGCAGGTGCAAAGTGCGCGAGTTGCCGCGCTGGTGCTGCGCATGGAAAAAAAAAAAAAAAGCAAGCCTCACTTTCGGGTGCACAGGATACCTGGGCAAGGGGTGGAAGACCGCCTTGACCAGGGCACAGGATGGAAACTAGTTAGGGGGAAGGGTTAGCTTAGTTAGACCGACTTCATGGGGCAGGGGTAAGTCCTCATGGAGTCCGTGGAATGGATTAGTTAGAGGGATTGTAGCGAGATTTAGGTTGGGGAATTGATTAATGGGATTATTTGGAGACAGTGACAGACAGTGAATGTGTAGTGGGGACGTAGCTTAGCTACGTAGTGTTAAAAGGAACGTGCTATAGTTTAAGGGACGACGTGGGAGCACGAGTTAGTTAGGGGAGGTAGTTAGAAGGATGGCAGAGTTCAGTGGTGTGTGTGTTGAAGAGTTGGTGAGTGAAGTGGAAGCATGTGCTTGGTGAGTGAGTGAGGCCAGCGGGTCTGTGTGTGGAGCGAATGGGGACTGCATGGTGCGATGAGTGATTGGGGGGAGGAGTGACTCCCGCCCAAGGGACCCCCGGGGTCAGTGTAGAGTGAGTTAGGGGGTTAGTTGAATTGAAAAATGGAGGTCGTTTTGTTGTTGGTGTGAATGTAGGCTCGAAACCCGTTTGGAGGGGTGCAGGAGCCCTGTTGACGGGTTGGGAGCGTGGCTGCGAAAGGTGAGTATCGCTGAGTGGGTACCCCGGGCACCAGGCTGGTCGGCCGTAGTCGGCCAAGGGCCCATGGGGGGCCGGGATAGCGTAGTGGGCAAGGGTGCGCCTGCTTGGTGCGGGGGCCCGGGGCGTCATTAGCCGCGTGGGCAGTGTTGTGGGCACGGGTGACCCTCGGAAAGGGGCCTGGGAAGCCAGCCTGCCACGTGTGCGTTTCAGGGGAGGTGCCATGGGGGGCACTCCCCGGTGTTAGGGAGCTGGTAGGCTCGGAGGCAGTGTAGTGCCCGGGGGTGCCACAACGGGAGATTCGGCAGAGGGTCGTGCCTGCCAAAGGGAGCCACGTGTCCCAGCCATGAGACCGTGTGAGGGCACGGAGAGAAAATTGGGGGGCGAGGCCCGAAATTGTGAGGACACCAACACAGGCGACGGGAATCTGGGTTGTTAGAACCAATAGTTTAAGCGAGAGGCGCTTGTTGAAAGCCCCGGGGTAGTTTAACAGTTAAATGGTTCGGGTAGATTAGGAGATGTACCCCTCCGCACCATCCATCCCCGCGCTGTGGGCCGCTGGACCCACTTTGGTTATAGATCGCTGAACTCTGGGGAGGCCATTCTGAGGCTTGAGTTGGGCCACGACACAGGACGTTAGCTCTCCCTTACTCCCCTCCGGGAAGGGAACGTAGGGGTTGGGAGTAGGCGAGGTGACAGGATAGGTTAGCCGAACAAGGACGATAAAGGGGGTTAGGGGACGATTTATAGTGGGGAAGTAAAAATAAAAACAACAAAAAAATAAGTTGGGGCTAAATTGGGGTTTGACAAATTAAGGGAGTGGGTATGTACAGTGACAGGCAAAGGCGATAGGTGGGAGGGAGACAGGTAGGTAGGTCCGAGCCCACCTTCCAAGTGGCCAGCACCACCGCACTCCCTCCACCAACCTCCACGGAACGGCAAAGGCTGGCCAACTTCATCGGCAGCTGTTGTTTTGCTGCAAGGCCTGTGCCGGCTGGATCGTCTGCAGCTGCTGTGCTTCAAGGCCTGTGCCGGCCAGTTCATCTGCCGGCTGTGTTTGCCTGCAGCGGCCTTCTTCTGCGGGCTGTGTTTGCCTGCTCACCTTTGCCATGCCATGCCCACTGCCCATGTTCACCAGCCCCGTTCAATTTTTGCTTTGCCCCCCCCCCCCCTGTTCATTGCCATGTGCGCCAGGATCAAGGCAACAGTTTGGAAGCTGCAAGAACTGCCCTGTTGGCAGCTACAACACGGGCCTGCAGTGGCGGCCCGTGCACCGTGTTTGTGTTCATCCATCCATTCGTTGTGTTCATTGCGTGTGCCACTTGAGCTGGCACGGAGACTGCATTTGTGCAGCCCATGCACCGTTGTGATTCACTGCGTTCAGTTCAAAAGGGAAGGCCTTGGACTGCGTGGGAGCAGCCGGCCACGTTCCCTGTCACCGGCATTGTTTGAGTCAGAGACTGCATGCGAGCAGCCTGGCTCCCTGCTAACTGCTTTCTTTTTGCAGAGTTCATTGATCCTGGGCCATGGTTTAGTGTAAAATTTGTAAGTTAAGGTTAAGATGTACTGTAAATATGAGTGCGCCCCCGGCATGTTTGTCTTAGCGCCGGCAATTTTATTTAAGTCTTCCGTGTGAGTGAGTTTGTTTAGGTAGTTACTCAGCCCTTAGGTTATTTATTTTGGGGACACGATTACCATGAATGTCGCACTCAGGGATCCGTAGGTAAAATGTACTAGGGGAAAACTACACATGATGGCACACGAAAATTTGACGACTCGGGACGAGTCTGTAAAAAGGGGAGTGGGTAGTGTTGTGGTTGACGAAATTCACAAACCAACATTCAGGTCCCTTAGGTGAGATATCTCGGTAAGTATATGTGTAGTTAGGCCCAAACCCATTGTCTAGAGAGAATAAATGTCATTCATGCGGGCTGCGACTCTTCAGGATAGCCGTTTTTCTTTTACTATCTTTATTTTGGACCAGCCGCCATTATTACCACCACCAACCACGTCTCAACAGCCATCACACAACAACCACCAACCACAACGCCGCTTCACAACAACAACCACCAACCACAACGCCGCTTCACCACAACCGCCACGACCTTTACCGTCACAACTCGCCACCATCGCATCACCGGCATTCCCACGCCACTTGTGGGCGCCGATGCTGGACTCGTGCGGGCGCGCACCGAGCAGCGTGTTCAGAGACATCACGGACTTTCCGCAGAAAACGGATCAAAAACGACTCACGCCCACTTTTGTTCCGTCCAATCGGTGAGCGAAGGGCGACTTGGCCCCGCCTCCAGGGCGTTGGAGGGCGGTCGCTATATGCAAATTCATGGATCAAAAAGCATTCACGCCCACTTTTCCTCGGGCCAATGGGGAGCCAGTTATAGAGGTGAAGGGTCGGAGGCAGAGGGTCAAGGGTGAAAGAGCGAAGCCACGGGGCTTATATAAACGGCTGCGTTCGTCAGTTGAGTTGAGTGTGCGGAGTTCAAGAGAGTCGTCGGTGGAGCTGGAAAGAAGTGGTACTAGTCAGAGTGAAGAGGACGGAGCTGTGGAGAGGTGACGGCGGCGAAGGCGGACGAGGGGGTGCTCGCGTCGGTGCCGGGAGCTGCACAGGGAGAGGCCAGCAACGCGACCGAGGTGGAGGAGGAGACGCTCGCCGCGGGACCCGAGACAGGGTGATATCCTCCTTCCCCCGAGCATCAGCAACCCCCTCCTGTTTCCCCCCCGCGCTGAGATAGTGCGACAAAGGGGGCCCCCTTCCCACCCCCTACCAGACACTGTCCGCAAGGCCCGCGGAGTTGAGGCACCACCGCCGCTCCGCGTCTCATCATCAGACGGGTAGGCCCGACCCGGTCTCGGCCCCAGGCCCGCCTCATCCTGGAGGGTGGTTCTCTTTTCTTTTGCTTTGGGAATATGTGTTGTCGGCGCCGTCTGTGAAGTAAAATTGTATAAGTGTTGCCGTGTGCCCGGTAGTCGGTTAGATCTGCATTGTTGCATTTGCTTTTTGTGTAATATTGCATTGTCTTCTTCTTTTACATGTGCTTTTGGTGGAATTGTACATGTGTGCTTTCCGTTCATCGCGAAATAAATGTGAGTTATGTTGAACTGTTTTCCCGCTTCGCTTCGTCTTTTCTTTCATTGAATCTCCATCTTGCTTCACGTAAAGGGTTGGTCGTGGGCTAAAACGCCCGATAATTAATCGAACCGTCGAGGCCGACGAATAACACCGCTCGGTTATCCCGATAGTACGGAACGGGTCGCTTAAAGTGGCCCGTGTCCGAAGTCGACCTGCGGCGAGGTGCGATCGCCCGGTCTACCCTCCGTGTGGGTACTTAGGTAGGTCGAATTTGGCGAGCAACCCTATCCCACGCGGGGGCCGATTGGCACGATCATGGTGAGACCGAAAGGTCCACCCGTGACTAGTTCCCGGCGTTAGTCCGAGAGGGTCACGACTGGATTGTCCGTCCGGTGGGCGACGTGCCGCGATTCGAGTTACGTGGCCGTTCGCACGCCGGCGGGCGCGAATCCGCAACAATATATATATATATATATATATATATATATATATATATATATATATATATATATATATATATATATATATATATATATATATATATATATATATATTGTTATGGCTGTGGAAATTTGCAATACACAAGAAAGGTCCTCAGGTTAGATATATTGATAAGTTCATGTGTAGTTAGTCCACACCCGTTGTTTGGAGGGAATATGTGCGATTCATGCAGGCTGCGACGCTTTGAGTTAGCCATTTTTCTTTATCTATCATTATTTTGGACCAATAATCCCCCAACAACTCAAACACCGCCACCTTCGCCTCTTTACCTCTACAAATCCGTCCCGCAAACATCGCTTCACCACCATTCTCAAACGACGCCCGCCAACAACTCAAACACCACCACGTTTGCCTCTTTACCTCCACAACTCCACCCCGCAAACATCGCTTCACCGCCATTCTCAAACGACGTCCACCAACAACGAAACCATCACAGCAAACCCCCCACCACCTTCGCCTTTCTCCTTCCACAACCATCAACCACACCACCTGTCAACACCGAACGTCGTGCTGTCCAGGGCCCGTTCGGTGATTGTTGCCGAACGCGTCGAACCGCGAGTACAAATGGATGCCTTTACGGGAGAGGAAATCGAATCAGTGGAGGTTCAGGCCCCCCTTTCCTCCGTCCAATGGGCGAGCGTCGGGCGTTGTGGCCCCGCCCCCAAGCACGATGCATGTGGATTCCTTTTAGGAGGAAATTCGGATCAAGAGAGGCTCACGCCCCTTTTTGCCCGACCAATGGCTGAACATCGGGTGGCGTGGCCCCGCCTCCAAGCACGTATTGATCCACGAATTTACATACACGCTCCTCCCCCCGGTCTATAAAGATGCGAGCACAAGGCGACTCGCGGCTGGGCTGGTCGAGTGAAGACGGAGGTCGTCGTCGAGGTTGTCGTTGTTGGGTCGTGGTCGAAGTCGTGGAGTCTGAGTTGTGTGTTTGTGGGGATCGGACGGCGAAGGGGACGGAGCTCGAAGTTGAGGTCGAGGGACGAGTCGCGGAGTGAAGCAGTGATGCAGAAGAGGGCTCAGGGGCGAGAGTTCGCCGGAGTCGGTGCGGTCCCAAAGCCCCGCTCGCAGGATGGAGCGTCCGCCATTCCCCTCTCTCCACCCCGAGCATCAACAATTCCCGCCATCCGCGCTGAGATAGCGCCGGTAGCCCCGTCCGTTCCCCACCCCAACCGTGGTGTCGACCGACCAACACGTGCCTGCGCAACGCACGCCTAAAGGAGCTCACCGACCACGCCAGGGGCACGGAGTCAGGCAAGTTACGCTGACATTGCGGCGAGCCCGGCATCGCGCCACGAGGGCGCGGGTAAGACCCCTTCGGTCTCATGGACCTGGCCGCTCACCCAGGTCCCACGTACATTTGGTCCACAGACCTGTCTGCCCCCTTGCCTATGAGGGTGGCTTTTATTTGCTTTTGTGTAAATGTGTGTGGTGCCAGTCTTTTAAGTAAACCTGAATAAGTGCTTGTACATTGCTTTATTTGGTTGTATCTCTGCGTTGCTTTCATTGCTTTGACTGTTATATGTGCATTCTTACTGTATGGCTGTGAATACGTGCTTGTATTGCCTTGTGTGTGTGTGAAATAAAAGTGCTTGTTAAATTGTAACCCGTTTCGTTGCGTCCTTTCCTTTGTTTGAAAGTGCCATCTTGCATCACGGAAGGGATTGGTGGTGGGTTTAGACACCCAGCAAGTAATCTGAACCGTCGAGGTCGGCGATAACTCCGCTCGGTTATCCCCTTAGCACGGAACGAACCGCTTAAGCGGTTCGTGTCCGGAGCCGATCTGCGGCGTGGTACAACTCCTCGGTACGCTACCCACGCGGGTACTTAGGTATATCGACATTCGGTGATTCACCTTATTTCGCGTGGGTAGAATGCGGACTGGGTTGTGGTGAGGTTAAACCCCCACCCGTGACTGGCTCCTCGCAGTAGTTCCAGGAGGGTCACGACGGAATTGTCCGTCCGGTGGGCGACGCGGTTGCGATTGGAGTTACGCAATCGCTCGCACGCCAGGCGGGCCAGAATTCGTAACAATATACATATATATTTATATGTATATATATACAGTATATATACAGTGGGACCCGCTTAATAGAATCACGGTTAATAGAATCACCCGTATTATAGAATCAAAATCGTTGAGACCGATTCCATTGTATCTAAATGTACACAATTTTTCCCGTTTATTAGAATCAAAAACCCGCTTAATAGAATCAGCTGCTGGCCATCCACTTCGACAGTTCAGCGCCTACTGGCCGCACAGTTCCAACTTTTGCCACCAGGCGGCTGACGTCACGCTAAAAATAACGCTATGCCACTACAGTGATTTCGGTAGTCATTGTACAGATAGGCAGACGGCTGACAGCTGCAGTCTAAGCACGAGGCGTGTCGTCATTTCCACGATGGACAGAAAACGAAAGCGGACGGATCGTTCAAACATTGATAAAGCACAACTCCTGAGGGACTATGACGCTTTGCCCAGAATGAGCCAACGAGAAGCTGCAGACAAGTTGGAAATTAACCAGCCGATCCTATGCAAGATTCTGAAAGATCGAGAGGCCATTCTGAAAGGTCAAGTGGATTCGTCTTCTTCTCAGAAACGCAAGCGAAGCGGCAATGCACCCGATGTCGAATCAGCAATGGTCAAGTGGATTCAAACTTCTAGAGAAAAGGAAGCACCGCTTTCTGGACCTCTGATGCGGGAGAAAGCGGCTCAGTTCGCGGAAAAGTTCAACAACAAGAAGTTCAGTGCGACAAACGGCTGGATTGACCGGTTCAAGAAAAGACATGGAATCGTCCACAAGAAACTTCACGGAGAGGCAGCGGCGGCTGACGTAGGAGGGAAACAACAATGGCTGGACCACGTGTTTCCGGATCTCGTAGAAGGCTTCACGGCTGATGAGATCTGGAATGCTGACGAAACCGGGTTGTATTTTCGGGCCTTACCAGACGGAACGTTCCTCTTCAAGGGAGATCAGCACTGCGGTGGGAAAAAGCCAAAGGAAAGAATCACGGTGCTTTTTTGCTGCTCGATGACTGGTGCTAAGCGTCCTCCTTTCGGTATTGGTAAAAGCAAGAATCTACAGTGTTTCAAAGGCCTCAAAACAATTCCAGTTCGCTACAGAGCCAATTCCTCCGCATGGATGACAGGTTTCCTCTTCACTGAATGGCTCGATGAGTGGAATCGCGAGCTTCGGCGTCATGACCAGAAAGCGTTGCTTCTCATCGACAACTGTCCGGCACATCCCCCAATCACTTCAACTGTCAAACATTACTGTGGCATTTCTCCCGCCGAACACAACCTCTGTTCTTCAACCGTTAGATCAGGGAATTATCCGTTCATTCAAAGCTCATTACCGCCGTGCCATGCTACGAAAAGTGCTCACTGAGATTGACAACGAGGATGGAGCAATGACAGCGAGTGACTTGGCGAAAAAGATAACGATCCTCGACGCTATGCTGTTTACGGACGCAGCATGGAATGATGTGAAGACTACCGGCATAGTGAACTGCTGGCGCAAAGGAGGAATTTTCATCGGAGCGGCAAGCGAAGGCGAAAGGGTGGAGAGCAATGACGACGACGAGTTAGCCAACCCTCTTCAAATGGATCCCGACCAATGGCAGGATTTCGTCAACATGGACGCCACTCTCCAAACCACAGACAATGATGTCACAGACGAAGCCATCGTTTAGGCAGTCCAACGCGAAATGGGAATTGCTACTGACGCAGACACTAAAGTGGAGGGAAGAGGAGGAAGAGGAGATCTCTGTCCCGACCATCAAGGAAATGATGTCTGCAGCTAAGGACGATCAGGCTTGGTTTGCTATCACATGGGTTCAGTGACATGGCCTTCCTGCGCAAACTTGACAAGGAGGTCACCGCCATTGCCACAGACTTGTTAAAGCAGGCAACAATCGACAATTTTTTCATTACAGAGTAGGCTCATCGACAAACCTATGTTGTTTTGCTTTGAAAAGTACATATGTACTGTACGTGTAATTGTTTTATTTTCAGTAGTAAGTTACATTGTTTTGAGCAAGCGTGTCATATAAATCAAACTCAATGCTGAGTATTTGTCTCCGTATGTGTACTCGACATTTGATCCGCTTGATACTCCACAACTCTGGTGAACTCGGATATTAGAATCACCCGCTTATTAGAATCAAATTTGTCCGGCCCAAAGTGATTCTATTAAGCGGGTCCCACTGTATATATATATATATATATGTATATATATATACATATGCATACATATGTATATATATATATATATATATACATATATATGTACATATGTATATATATATATATATGTATATATATTACGAGCAGGGATACCCGTGCTCCGCACAGGAATCCCGTGGATGACGGCGGGTCTGAAGGAGTATATGTCACAGTTAATTGTAAAATTGTAGAGGCTGCCACCATTATTATTTTTTTTCATCACCATTATAATATTATATTTTCTCCGCCATGTTTTATATGCAGAAGACTCGAGTTCAAAAATGTTAAGATTTATTGCCGCATCAGATAAAAAACCATAATTCCTCAACAATGTGAGGCTGGTTTCATGTCATCATTTGCGACTTAATTTATACGTCGGGCATAACCCAGCCTGGCCCAGCGTATTTGATTTATTAACCTCCGCCATCTTCGAAGATGGATGGAGGTTACTGTTTTCACCCCTTTCTGTTTGTTTGTTTGTTTGTTTGTTTGTGAACAGTATGATGGAAAAACTCCTCGACGGATTTCGACGAAACTTGGTGGGGGGGGAGGGGGTTCGGTATGGTCCAAGGATCATGCCATTAAATTTTGGACTTAGTCCCCCCCCCCAAAAAAAATTGTTAGAGAAATATTTTTTCTTTGCATTTCTACATGTTTTAAGTGATTTCCAACCCCCCCCCCAAAAAAAATTGTTACCCCCCCCAAAATAGAGATTTTTTTGGGCTTTCTACATGTTTTAAGTGATTTCTACATCCTCCTCCTCTTCTTCTTCCTCTTTCGGCTTGCTCCCGTTAGGGGTCGCCACAGCGGATCAACCGTCTCCATTTCGCTCTATCCTCCACATCTTCCATTGACACTCCAACCACCCGCATGTCCACCCTCACCGCATCCATGAACCTCTTCTTTGGCCTTCCTCTTCTCCTCCTGCCTGGTGGCTCCATCTTCAACATCCTTCTCCCGATATACTCCGCTTCCCTCCTGTGCACATGTCCAAACCATCTCAATCTCGCCTCTCTCACTTTATCTCCAAACTGTCCTACCTGCGCTGACCCTCTAATATACTCATTTCTTATCCGATCCATCCTCGTCACTCCCAACGAGCATCGCAGCATCTTTAACTCTGCCACCTCCAGCTTCGCTTCCTGTCTTATTGTTAGTGCCACTGCCTCCAAACCATACAACATAGCTGGTCTCACTACCGTCTTATATACTTTCCCCTTCACTCTTGCAGCTAACCTTGTCACAAATCAATCCTGCAACTCTTCTCCACCCACTCCATCCTGCCTGCACTCTCTTTTTCACTTCTCTCCCACACTCTCCGTTACTTTGGACAGTTGATCCCAAGTATTTAAACCAATCCACCTTCCCCACCTCAACTCCTTGCAACCGCACCATACCACCACCCTCCCTCTCATTTACACACATGTACTCCGTCTTACTCCGACTGACTATCATTCCCCTTCTCTCCAGTGCGTACCTCCACCTCTCAAGGCTCGCTTTCTACATCCAACCCCCCGAAAAAATTGTTACCCCCCCCAAAAAAATAGAGAATTTTTTTTTTGCATTTCTACAAGTTTTAAGTGATTTCCAACCCCCCCAAAAATTGTTAGAATTTTTTTTTTTTTTTTTGCATTTCTACATGTTTTAAGTGATTTCCAACCCCCCAAAAAATTGTTACCCCCCTCAAAAATTGTTAGAGAAATTTTTTTTTTGCATTTCTACATGTTTTAAGTGATTTCCAACCCCCCCCCAAAAAAAATTGTTGGAGAATTTTTTTTTTTTTTGTATTTCTACATGTTTTAAGTGATTTCCAACCCCCCCCCCCCCAAAAAAAAATTGTTAGAGAAAAGAACTATAACTCTGTCAGCACTGTTGACATCATATTTAATGAATAAGATATAAGGTTCACTTGAGTGACACAGCAGTATTGGCGGCGGAGGTTTTGCACTCTCCCGAGTGCTCCCCCTCTAGTTTACATCTGTTATCCTGATAAAAAAAAAATTATGTTATATTATGTATACGAAGTTACAACGTACCTACTATATGTATACGAAGTTACAACGCCCATAACCATTCTATAAAATATCTACATAAACCATAACCATTTAATTATAAGATATTATACACATACGCCATACGCCATCACCATTCTATTTATATCTGTAATATGTATATATACAAACCACCACCACCATTTTTATTTTTCACCAGCAACATGTATTTCCTTCATCGCACATCCTATTCCCGTTTATGAAATAACTGAAGTAGCTCAATAATTTTAGTGGAGTGCTCGAGGATAAACAATATTTGATGTCTTCCCCTCTGGGGCCAATATGTATAAAGCCTCCGATGATCCCACATATAGCTGACCATGGGAAAAGCAAGGAGTGGATAATTCCAGCCCTGCTACTTTCAATGACTGTCCTTGTGCCTTATTGATAGACATCGCAAAACACATACATCGCAAAACACATACAGGAAATTGTAGTCTCTTAAATTCAATCGTTGAATTTGATGGAATGAGTGGAATTCGTGGAATGAATACATCTTCTCCTTTCGCACATCCTGTCATGATAGTGGCCTCAATTACATGTGGTAGTCGTCTTTTCACAATCAGTTAGTTCTGTTGCAAAGTTTTAATGCATCTAGATTACGTAATAACATAATACGGCATCCAACTTTTAACGACAGATTGTACGGAGGCAATCCTGGTAATTCCAATGAGTTTAGAAATTCTGTGGGATAATGTATGGCTTGCTCAGTATCCAGTGTGGTGTCAATAGACTTGTGACTATGTTGTTCGCCTGGAACGACTTGCAATAACTGATGGTTTATTACACGGACTGTTTCATTAAGTGGAGCCAGGATTGTTCTTTCACAGAGCCACTGCATGTTTTTGTAATTAGTCGCTAAATTGGGATACACATGAGCCTCTAATTCTTCCATCGATGAAACTATTGCGCCACAGTCATCGGGAATAGATATTACATCATTTGTGTTCGGGATTTCACCATTTCCAAGTTTGAGAAGTAATTGTGCGAAATTGCCAGCATCTAAATCACCATATAATTTGACCCTCATATTTGTTCTTAGATGGATAGTTTGTACGAATGTCCAGAGGTATGAAGATTTTATACTGGCTTTCATTTCATCAGCTGGAGTGCCACGGGGTACTACAGGTAAAGTTTGTCTGAAATCACCAGAAATAACCAGCATAACTCCACCTTTAGGCAGGTCTACTCCTCTTAAATCTCGCATAGTTCTATCTAATGCTTCGAATGCATTCTTAGGCGACATCGTACCTTCATCCCAAACTATGAGGTCGCAATTCTTCAGCACTTTTGCTGCTTCAGTTTGTTTGCCAATGCTACAAACCGGATATTCCATTGTAGCTAAGTCGAGAGGCAATTTGAAAGCAGAATGTGCTGTGCGGCCACCTGAAAGTAGTGTTGCGGCTATACCGGATGAAGCAACGGCTAATGTGATCTTTTTCTGGCTCCTCATCTTAGCAAGCAAAAGGTTGAGGACAAATGTTTTGCCAGTACCACCCGGGGCATCCAAGAAAAATACCACACCACTTCCCTCTTGAACCACTTCAGAAATCAGTTGATATGCATTACTCTGATCCTGTACCAGAAGCGGCTCATTGTCAGAAACAAACTTTGCGAGAGTATCTGTGTTGTAGTTTGTTTCACGGAACCATTCTCTACTGATGGTTGCGCTTTCAGACCTATTAGAAGAGGGAAGTCCCCACTTAGTTAAATCTTTCCCGCTCATGTATAATACCAAATCTTCAATGTATATCAGAGCCTCATTGAACATATCTGGTGTGTACTGGATATGGTATAATATACATACGGTAATTTTTGCATTGGCCTATACACTATAAATAAAGGTTGGTCGACTTACGACCAAATCGACTTACGATTGGTCGGTCGGAATCGATCGTGGTCCTAAGTCGACGACTACCTGTATGTCCAATAAAATATGACTTGTGTTAATCATGCATTCAAAGAGGCGTTTGTTGATGTGAATAGGGCCTATGATAAGTGTGTCGAATGCATAAGTCATAATTCGGAAACGGGAATTCGGAATTAACTGTAGCAATATTTTTTCATTCTATTGCAAATGGCATTGGCCCCATGTCAATCAGCTGAACTTAAAAATTAACGTTACGCAATCAGGTGATGACGTCATAATTCGGAAACCGGGAAGTCGGAAGTCATTGTCTTCAATTGACTGTAGCATTATTTTTCATTCTATTGCAAATGGCGTTGGGCCCATGTTAATCGGCTGAACTTGAAAAATGAACGTTACGAAATCAAGTGATGACGTCATAATTCGGAAACCGGAAGTCGGAAGTACAATTCTTTTAGATCGGGACACTCCCGGGTACATGTTCTGTCAGCATGTGAAGTTTGGTGAGGATCAGTCCAGTACTTTTCGCGTGCATAGGTCACAGAGAAACACACACACAGACACCCAGACAGACACACTTTCAAATATATATATATATATATATATTGTTACGAATTTGCGCCTGCTGGCGTGCGAGTGATCGAGTTAAACTAATAATGGCCGCTTCACCCACCAGACAGACAATTCAGTCGTGACTTCCCGGAACAACGCCGAGAACCAGTCACGGGTGTGCCTTCAACACACACCATGGCCCAGTCCGTATTCTACCCGGGCGCGACAGGGTCAATCGCCGAATATCGATATACCTAAGTATTCACGCGGGTAACCTACCGAGGGACAGAACCTCGGTGAAGGCCTGTTTGGACACGAGCCGCTTAAGCGGTTCGTTCCGTTCTGGTATAACCGAGCGGATATTATCGCCAGACCTCGCCGGACCCGATTCTATTATCGGTATTCAAAACCAACTAGTATTCCGAAAGCAAGATAGCTGTTCAATTTGGGGAAAAAGGACACGACGAACGGGTTAACATTCACACAAGCACATTTATTATTTTACACAGATGCACATATACAGCCATGCAATCAATTGGGGAAGGGGACAAGACACCAGCAAGGTAAAGCACAACGACTGTCTATGATTTACCATGTGCATTCACTTAACAACAGTTCTTCTTGAAAGACTCGGCGCCACAACGTTCACTCAACAGAAAAGCAAAGAAAAGACCCCCTCAAAGACAAGGGAGTCAGACTGGGCCCATGGGCCTTTATAACGTGGGGCCTTGGTGACCGAAAGGGCCCCACGAGGCCATTGCAGGTTACCTGCACCCTTGTTCGTGCCTTGATGGGGCGAGTCGCGACATCCCGTCCCCACGGAAGCTAGCGTAGCCGCAGTTGTGCGCAGGTCTTGCCAAGCAGCAGGCGAGCTCTCTCCGGCTCTCCCCACACGCACGCGCAGGTTCG
>NC_140964.1:34022418-34107418 GCF_056783735.1 Eptatretus burgeri | reverse complement strand
TCAAGGATGAGGCGGGCCTGAGGCCGAGACCGGGTCGGGCCTACCCGTCTGGTGATGAGACGCGGAGCGGCGATGGTGCCTCAACTCCGCGGGCCTCGCGGGCAGTGTCTGGTAGGGGGTGGGAAAGGGGCCCCCTTGGTCGCACTATCTCAGCGCGGGGGGAAACAGGAGGGGGTTGCTGATGCTCGGGGTATAGAGGATTTTTATTGCCCCGCAACGAGCGTCTCCACCTCGGCCAGGTCGCGCTGTCGGCCTCCCTGGGGTGCAGCTCCCTGCACGACGCGAGCACCCCCTCGTCTGCCCTCGCCGCCTCTCCACAGCTCCGTCCCCTCCGCTCCGACTCCAACGCACACGCCGACCAGCTCCTTCTTGCCAACTCCACCGCCCGCGAAGTCTTAACTCTCTGTTCCCTCTCGACTCTACTACTCCCTGGACTGACGAACACGGTCGCTTATATCAGCCCCGTGGCTTCGCCCTCTCATCTTTGACCCCCTCCCTTCGACCTTTCACCTCGCTCCCCATTGGCCCGAGAAAAAGTGGGCGTGAATGCTTTTTGATCCATAAATTTGCATATATCGATCGCCCTCCGACGCCCTGGGGCGGGGCCACCCGCCCTCGCTCACCGATTGGACAGCAAAAAGTGGGCGTGTGTCGTTTTTGATCCGTTTTTGAAGCACAAAATCCGTGATTTTGTACACGCTGTTCGGCGCGCGCCCTGCACGAGTCCAACACCGGTACCCACAAGCGGTGCAAGAACGGTGGCGATGCGACCGTTGCGAGGTGTGACGTAAAGGTCGTGGCGGTTGTGGTGAAGCGGCGTTGTGGTTGGTGGTTGATGTTGTGACTGGTGGTGGTAACAATGGCGGTTGGTCCAAATTAAAGATAGTAAAAGAAAAACGGCTATCCTGAAGAGTCGCAGCACGCATAAATGACATGTATTCCCACTAGACAACGGGTTTGGGCCTAACTACACATGTACTTACCGAGATACCAAACCTAAGGGACCTGAATGGTGGTTTGCGAATTTGGTAACCACAACAATATATACATATATATATATACATATATATATATATATATACATATATATATATATATATATATATATATATATATATATATATATATATATATATATATATATATATATATATATATATATATATATATATATATATATATATATATATATATATATATATATATATATATATATATATATATATATATATATATATATATATATACATACACATATATATATATATATATATATATATATATATATATATATATATATATATATATATATATATATATATATATATACATACACATATATATATATACATACATATATATATATATATGTATGTACATATATATATATATACATACATATATATATATATATATATATATATATATATATATATATATATATATATATATATATCTATTTTTTATATATATATATATATACATACACATATATATATATATATATATACATACACATATATATATATATACATACATATATATATATATATATATATATATATATATATATATATATATATATATATATATATATATATATATATGTTTTTTTTAAATGTATATATGTATGCGGGCAACCTCTCCCACTGCCAAAAAGGCAGACTCAATGTGCAGGCAGCCTCTCTTACTGCCAAAAATGGCAGAAATCGGCACGCTCAGGTTCAGCTTCTCACCCGGAAGATTCAACACTGTCCCTCCTTCGTTCGCTCGCTTCGAAAACCCAAGCACGCCTCGAAAACCGACTGTTCGCCCAAACTGAACCATTCCACGAGGTCTTTGTTCGCTGCCTCTCAAAGCCGACTGCCGTTTCTCTCACGGCAGAATCACCTCCGTCCTCTCAGTTTCTTACCACTTTTTCCTTTCCTTCTCACCTCGAAACCCGAGCACGCCTCGAAACCGACTGTTTCCCCAAAACTCAACCTTTTGACGAGGTCTTCGTTCACTCGCTTCGAAGCCACTCAAAGTCTGGATGCAGAACTGGAATTTTACTCTAGGTGTGTTTTGGAGTACATACACAATTTTATTGCAGATTCTGGTAACATAGACTAGACTAAACTCAAATCCGAGTGATGCCACTTTGTCAAGCTTGAGCAATTTTTTTTTAGGAGCAAAATTCAAAATGGCCGCCATCAAAACCGTTTTTTTGGCCGTAACTCAGCCAAAAATCGAGATATGAACCCGATTTCAGTGGCAAACCCTATGTTTTGGGGGTCAAGGAATACACTGATATGTTTAAATAAACCATACAACTCATAATAATAGTCTATATTGCAATTTTTCTATTTAGATATAATATTTTGACTGAAAAAATATCGATTGAACTATTTTCAGGCGTAACTATGCCGAAAATCTATATGAACCTGATTTAAGTGGTAAACAGTATATTGTATTTTATTGTAACAGTATATTGTATTGTATTGTATATCTTTATTTCCAACAGTACAGTTGAGTAATACAATGATGAGGTAACTACAAACTATAATTAATTATATTAACACATAACCAAATAAACGTGATAAGCAAGGTTTACATAAATTTTACACAAATTCAAATCCAAAAAGGGGTCTGTACATGGTATCAACTATGAATACACCGATTGGTTGCTGATGAACTTCTTTCATTCTGCTTTCACTCAATCTTTCTTTCACTCAATCTCACATGCAAGACAGTTGCATAAATCAAATAACTAGTGTTCACTCAAGTTCCACAGCTTCGCTTGCTGATACAGACTTTGTTTGGTCATTCTGACATTCCTCCATACAATGGCAGCCACAGAACAATGAACAGGAGAGCCTGGCGGCAGAGCAACTACATCTATTCATTGCACAGGGTCGTACTGAGCTGCACCCACACGTGATCATCTTGAGAACATTATCAGGAGCTCTGATGACATCCGGAGGCAGAGACACAGGGAGCAACATGCTCGACACTTCTTCATGTGACCATCCATGACTCGTTGGATCGATCAATGGTGGGTCTGGATCTAATGCAGCCCGCCATATTGCTGCCTGCAAGTGCGCCCCGAGAACGTGTTGGATGAAAGCCACAGTGGTTGGTGGTAGAGTTTTTAACTCTGGTGCTGATGTCAGCTTCTTGTTAGCCATCTTTGAAGTCAAGATATCAAATCGAATAGCTGACATGTCTTCTGTTTCCCGGGATCCATAGCAAGCAGCAAAGAAGGCAGTTGCTTCAGATATGACATCTGGTAATTCTGCATCAAGATCACCAAGATAATTTAATTGATGACCATTTTTGAGGTGTTTCACAATTGTGCCTTTTCTGATACCCCACAGGTAGACAACTGTGTCACATCCAGACACAACATGTGCTGCCAGATCTTGGGTGACAATATGTGCATGCTTCTGCACTGTCGCCTTGATGTCAACAGACGATCTGTCATGACTTGTACCAGCCATCACAAGGTTGCATGCCAGTTCCTTCAATTGGTAAAAATGCAACAGCAATATGAATACATCTGTGTCGTCTGAAATTACCCGGATACTCGGAACTCCTGATGAGGCTCGAAGGACCATTTGTTTTACCATAATAACATCGGCTTCTTCGTGAGTCGTTCTTAGGTCAGGCCTCTCTACTACTTGGTATTCTGCAATTTCCATAGGTATTGGGTGAGGTCCAGTTAATATGAGCTTTGTGTTGGTAGAAAATGCTTCAGGATGGTCTTCGATGTAGCTGCAAATGATATTTATTAACTGGACTTTGTTCTCTGTCACTGTCAAAACGATCGATTGTGCAGGGAGTGGCGTCATCAGATTCAGCTGGTGTCGTCGACTGGCATCTTAGCCTGCACGAGCGGTTCGCATGACTTTCTTGATGCTGTTGTCATAATACCGGTCAAAGACCAAATACGTATCACATATCTTCAGCTTATCTCTCAAATAAGAAAGAAGATTCTGCACATAGTCCTCTACTGTTCCTTTCGATTGCCATTGAATCACCCACAGCATAGCACAACCATCTACAATGATTGCTCCATCAGCTGGAAACATTCTGTCAGACACCTATACCTGCAATTTCTGCTTCAAGACTGCTTTCGATTTTGTGATTCGCATGTCACTGTTATCTTCAAACATCGAAGGCGGTACTGGGGCGAGCTCAAACTTCAGGATATCTTTCAGGTTGATGTCTCTCACTGCCTGAAGGCCCAACACTCTTGAATATATGAGCCCCGTGTCATATACAGGTGTTTGTCCGACCTTTATCTGCTTTCGGGACACTGCCATCATGACTACTTGTTTGCTGAGCGGCTTGTTGAAGCTGTCTGGCCATTGCTCCTCATACTCCTTCATCTGCTTGACTCCGATGCCAACAGAAATGTCAGCGTTGACAATGTTTGGACTCATTCTTCCAGTTACAATGTTCACAAGCCCATCCGGGTGATTCTCTCCACCCTGTGTACTTTAAACATCATCAACACAAATGGTTGCTATGGTATCAAAACAATCATGATATGAAGATACAAAAAACGTCTTGCTTTCAAAAGAAAATTGATTAGTCTACTGATAACAATACTTTACTGTAAATTAACACACAGTTTTGCATGTTTCTTTAAAAATATCCAAGCATATATAACTTACTTGACCTGTTGACACAGTTCATTGATCTTCATAGCAGCCATTTTTTGTCACAACTGTACTGGGGAAAAACTGCTCTGTGAAAAATTATTTTTTAACACTTTTCTCGCTATACCATGAAACTGAATTGGAACCGTGCTACAGTTATATATAAACACAATAAAAGCGCAATAAAAGCACATCAGCAACCTTTCAGTGTCTTCATCGTATACACCCTTGATATTATTTGGCTCAAGCTTTATAGGTCGAAACTTCCAACAATTGGTCAATACTTTATTACAATTTTAATCAAAATATGGTATCTGATATACCAATATTGCAATATGGACTATTTATATGGATGATATGGTTTATTTAAACATATCAGTGTATTCCTTGACCCCCAAAACATAGGGTTTGCCACTGAAATCGGGTTCATATCTCGATTTTTGGCCGAGTTACGGCCAAAAAAAAGTTTTGATGGCAGCCATTTTGAATTTTGCTCCTAAAAAAAATGGCTCAAGCGTGACAAAGTGGCATCACTTGGATTTGAGTTTAGTCTAGTCTATGTTACCAGAATCTGCAATAAAATTGTGTATGCACTCCAAAACACACTTTAGCCAATGGCTGCCAGACTATCACTCCTCCCCCTTTACCAAGCTGACAAACTCCTCCCCCGAGCTCCACCTCCCTCTCCAGGCCACTCCCCCTCAGATGACTGGGCGGGGCCTATCGTCTGGAGAGGTTAAGGAAGAAGAGGGAGCCCTCGGCACACCACCACTGTACGAACAATTCAACATGCATCCTACACCTCCCGACACACATGTAATGCCCATTTTACCGAACAACCTAGCTAAACATGCATTTAATGGGGGATCTGAGCTAATCCTATATTTAGTAGCCTGCCAAGGGCCATTTCTGTAACACTACCCCCACCTTTCTCCCGAGGCTCTCCCGAGCCTCTATATGGGGCAGCCCACGACAATAAACCTGTATAACGTACAGCACAGATCTCCCATTTACTGTAATCCACAACATGAGAAGCACTTAACTCCAAAAACCAAAGTGTCACAGTAAGATTGGCATGTCCCTATCCTAGTGTGTCGGATCACCAATCTAACAAACAAATTCACACTCTATGCATACTACTTAACATTCTGATTATGGATTTGAACAGGAGGGCATTCAATTTTACTTTTAACACCACATTTGCATCAGAGCAGAACATTCAGAGGTTGAAAGTTCTTTCACGTGTTCGCTCCTTCACGCCCCCTCCCGGCAATGTTGTCCATTCACCCCTGAGGGTTTCCTCACTTCGTGGCCTTATTGGCCTCTCAGCAGGTGAGTTCAGTTGGCCCAGTGGCCTAATCTCACAAAGAGTTCTTCGGCACACTGAGCCCACAAAATGGCATGAATCTTAGGCCGCAACGGCCCACAAAAGCATTTTGGCCTCAATGGCCCACAAAAATGCTTCGGCCCATATGGCGTACTCACAAGCAGCAGCAGGCAACAAGGCCTGCATTGGACACAGGTGACACAGCAATGGTGGCACGGTGATATCGATGGTAAGCAAATGCAGTTTGGAGGTGTTCTTGAGGACGCAAATGGGTGTGATGACCTCAGACCAGGTGAGATGGAGTGTTCCCTTCACCTTCCTTGCCTGACTTGTTTTGGTTAAGTTCTCTCTTTTTGTTCCCCTTCCTCTTTTATTTTCTTTTGCAGACAGGATGGTGTGTTTCTTACTCAACTGTTATCTTCGTGGATGTGTGCTCATGACATACTGGTGGCCACTCTGGCACTTGGAGAGGGTGACCTAGCCTGGTCCTGGTTAACAAATTTTCCCTTCAACACTACTCGTACCAGGTGTCACACATGAATGGTGCAGAGGAGAGTCCATCGAACCTAACCATTCACTTTTAGCTCCAGACAATGCAACAAACCCTGCTATGGCAAGAATGATCCTAATGACCCATTTTTCCCGACCTGGCACACTGTTCCATTCTATTAAACCTGGGCAAGGCCCTTATTTGTCTTTTCCATTTGGTGGTGCCAGGCATTACTCGCTGGCTGGGGAGTGTGACTACTACTCGGCCTCTTTGCCTGCTTCCAATCAGGGGTGGAGGACACCCAGCGACCTCAGGGTTCACCTGAGCGTGCTTCTGGTGCTCCTTACTAAGGGGTGGCTCTCTCTAGCCCCATACTGTGCCCTCCTCGCACCCACACTGTGCTCTCATAGCACCTACACTGTGCTCACATAGCACTGCACCTGCCGTGCTCTCCTGGCACTGAACCTACCGTGCTCTCCTGGCACTGAACCCGACGGTGCTCTCCTGGCACCTCTTAGAGCCTTCACCTGCCAGGAACCCCCAAAGCCCTGCTGCCCTATTTCCCAACTCACCAACTTCCAATAGCGTGTCACACTACCAGCCAGTATCCCCATACCTTGGCCTGCACCTACCCCTCGCAGTCCGCCTGCACAATGGAACAGCAGCCAGAATCCATGTCAAATCCTCTAAGTCCCCCTAACCTACACTAACTTGGTTAGGAGACTCCTACCGACAGGGTACATTGTTCGCACTCACTCTCCTCATCTGCACAATCACACCATTCACCCAAACTCTTTAGTCATTCATTCCACAGTGCCAAACACCCAGCCCACAACACCATCCAACACCTTTCGTGTTTATGTGAAAACAAAAACACACCAGTCCCTCGGATCCCACTTGGTCATCAAATTTAACTGGTATGCTTTTTCATCAAACCCCAATTAATTTGTCACTACGTCCGTCGTCCGCTGGCCTCCCCCATACTGCCCCAATCGTTTATTTCCAACAATTTAAACAAAACATCAAAATCTCTTCACCAGCCCCATGGAATCTCTTCATGGTTCCAACCAGGCATTTCAGTCCTTCCTCAAACAAGCCACTCTTTGTCATCCACTTGCTTCAGGTGCGTTTAACACTCTGCCTGTTATGTCTCCACCGCTTTTTTCAATAATCACCCAAATCCACTCGTGCCACTCTGATGCCTTCTGTCATCTCTCAATTTACAATCACTTTCGGTACAATTTTCAATCAATATTTTCTTACATCCTCATATGGCCTGCTTCTTTGGCTCATTAGAAGGGGAGTGAGGGAACGAATCCCTCATTTCCCATTACATAACCCCGCCGAATTTCCGCCACGGCTCAAAGATGTCACGCCTCAATGGGGGATTGTGGTCCACCCCCTCCTTTTCTCCAGGGTTCGCGGAAGTCAGGGAAAACCCAATCTGTGGAATGGCCTCCCCCTCTTCTCCAGGGTTTACGGAAATCAGGTAAACCCCAATCGGTGGAATGGCCTCCCCCTCTTCTCCATAACTCCCTGAAGACAGATAAACCCCACTCAGCTAGCCAAACCACTCGTGTGCTCAGAAAGGTCTGAAGACCAAGTGACACATCCCAGTGCCACCTGCCACTCATCTACGCTCTACCCCAAAGTTCCTGTGAGACTGATAGACAAATTAAAATCCAATTTCTAAAGCCTGCTCCTGGATGCAGCACCTCCAACTCTGTAAGAACCCCTGCGGAGCTGTCCATTATGGTTTCCGTCCCTTGGCTCAAGTTCTGTCCTGGTGGCATTTCTATTTCCCCTTGCATCTCTAACCTATTTCCTATGTCACCACTCATTCCACGCTCAGGACTCCCACACACAGCAGGCTGCCCACATTCCAAGGCTATGTGTTGACATTCCACAACTTCAACCTTGTCTGTGCATGGACTAACTGCCTCGCACTCCAGGGCTACATTCTCGACCACCAGGTGAGTACCTACACACGTTTCGGCCTCGGCAGCACATACCGATGCTGTAATCTGGACTGTGGGCTCACAGCATTCATTCACAGGCACTCCCCACACACATTCAGGGGTCACGCATATGTGCACCCCATCAGACAGAGTCTCTTCATTAACGTAAAATTCAATTTCTACCTTAAGCTCCTCGTCCGCACCATGTATGCATGTGCCCACGTACCTGCTTCGTTCCAGAGTCACCTCGGTCCGGTCGCTTCTCTCCAGCAGGTTGCTCATCATTGATTTGCCACACTCCTCCGGGGCTGTCAGCTCCACATGCTGGACCTGCTCAAAATGTATTTCATTCGTCAACAACCCCGTATGCTCCTTCAATGTTTCCTTCACCAGGGTTTGCTCTAATTGTGGTGTCATCCGACGAGTGATGTCAATCGAGTCCCGCACCACTAACATTACTCCCTGTGGTGATGTCACACCTCCCACATTATTGTGCTGTTCTACTTCCTGGCTCTATTTTCCTTTCCATTCGAGTCGTTCTTCCTCTCTGAGCCTTCTTCGTCGTTCGTTGTCTTTCCGGAGTTTTTCCATCTCCGCGTACTCCAACCTTGCTCTCTCCTTTGGTTGGTCAGTTTCAAATTCATTTTCTTTTTGTTTTCTATCCCACCGTCTCTCATGTTCTTCATTCTCCAATCTCATCATTTCTTTCAATTTGTTGATTTCCTTTTCCTGTTTCATTCCTTGTTCTTTTTGTTTCTTATCCCACTGTCTCTCTTGTTCTTCCTTCTCCAATCTTATCGTTTCCCTCAATTGGTTGATCTCCCTTTCCTGTTTCATTCCTTGTTCTTTTTGTTTCTTATCCCACTGTCTCTCTTGTTCCTCATTCTCCAATCTCATTGTTTCCTTCAATTTATTGATCTCCTTTTCCTGCTTCATTCGTTGTTCTTCCAACATCTCCGCGTACTCCAACCTTGCTTTCTCCTTGAGTTGTTTTTGTCCTTTTTGTTTCCTCTCCCACTGTCTCTCATGTTCTTCCTTCTCCAATGTCGTTGTTTCTTTCAATTGGTTGATCTCCCTTTCTTGTTTCATTCGTTGTTCTTTCACTACTCTTTCTTGCATCTCATTCTTTAGTCTTGCTTTGGCTTCTTGCTGTTCAATCTGCACAGTGTGGTTCCTTAACGTTTCATTCTCCATTCTCATTCTTTCCTCTCTTAACATCCTCAGCTCGTTTTGTAATTCCCTCTTTTTATTTTGGTGTTTCTGTAACTCAGAAGGTCAGGTCAGGTATGGGAGCATGTGCCAGAACAGCACGTCGCTGCGTCCACTTTCCGCCGGTACTCCAGGGGCCTCCGTCTGGCCATCCCCCAGGCAGATGCCAGGCCCATCCCCATCTCCTTGAGATGATGGTCAACCTGTTGCAACCATGAGGCACGTGGTCGACCCACTGGCCTCTTCCACTCATGAGACTCCCTCGCTGAGAGAATCTGGTGAGCAGGATCAGAGTCAGGAAAACGAGCCACATGTCCATACAGCCGCAACTGACGCTCACGGACTATGCAGGTAACAAATCTCATCCGAGTCTCTCTCAGCAACCGCTCGTTGGACACAAAATCCGACCAGCGATAGCCAAGGATTCTCCGAAGAGACCTGGTACCAAAGGAATTAAGTCTCCGTCTCAGATCCTTGGTCAGAGTCCAAGTCTCGCACCCATAGAGCAAGACTGGAAGTACCAAGGACCTGAAGACTCGGACTTTCGTCCTCCCGCACAGGTACCGGCAGCGCCACACCCCATGATCCAGTGAATCCATGACTCCCCAGGCCCGACCCAGACGTCTATTGACCTCTGACTCGCAGCCAGCAGAGACATGAATGTCACTGCCAAGGTAAGTGAATCTCTCCACGACCTCAACATCCTCACCACAAACAGACACAGACAGGACAGCAGCATCCAAGATGTCACCGAAACCCTGGATCTTAGTTTTGACCCAAGAAACCCGTAATCCCAACGGCTCCGACTCCTCATTCAGCACCTCGAGGGCCCCCAAGAGGATGTCTAAAGTCTCCGCAAAGATGACTGCATCATCTGCAAAGTCAAGGTCCGAGATCTTGACATTCCCAAATGATGCACTGCAACTTGATCTCTCCGACATCCTCCCTAGAATCCAGTCCATACAAGTGCTGAAAAGTGTGGGGGCAAGTACACATCCCTGACGAACTCCAGTAACAACTGGAAATAAGTCAGAGATGGTACCACCACACTTCACAGCACTCTCAGTACCAGAGTAGAGTTCAGACATCAAATCGATCAGTTTTGGTGGCACCCCACGAAGACCAAGAATCCTCCAGAGGACATCCCGATTCACTGAATCGAACGCTTTACAAAGATCAACATAGGCTGCAAGCAGCCCCTGCCGAAACTCTCGCCTGCGTTCGGTGAGGACACGAAGTGCAAGGATACGGTCAATCGTTGACCTCTTTGGTGTAAAGCCTGACTGCTCTGGACGCTGGTGCTCAAGCAGATGGTGGCGAACCCTATCGAGAATTATCCGAGCAAAATTATCTTCTTGGATTTCTTTTATGCAATTGCCTGTTCTTACCTTCCCCTTCAGGAGTTCCAATTCCAAATCGCGTTCCCGTTTTTCTTTTCCAGCTTTGTTTTCCATTCTCTTCAAAGTTCTTCCTATCCCGAGAATTACTAATTTGCTCTTCCTCTATTCTTTTGTTCAGTTCGCTCTTCTCATATTCCAACTGACGGGTAAACAACACTACTTTATTATTTTCTCCAACATAGTTCGTCGACTCTGTTGGCTAAGTCCTCATTCAGCCACCGGATTCGTTCCCGTACATCGGCCACTTGTTGTAACACACCGTACAATCCTTTTTCTGAATTTCGTCTGCGTGCCGTTGTGCCTCGTCCAATTCAATTTGTACCTCCTTTATATAATTCTCATAACTCCTCACCTCTTCCAAGGCATCCCCCAATTGTGTCTGAAGCTTGCCAATGTTCACGTAGTCGTCCTGCCACGCGTGCCATGGTGCATACCATGACCACGTGGTATGAACTGGTGGCTGGGAGCCTCCACCTCGTGTTGTGCCGTTCGTTGTGCTATTAATAGCCCACTCCCACTTCGTGTCGTGCCAAGGTGGAGCTGCGCCGCCATTTTGCGACTCCATTTTCTTTATAATTTCCAAGTTTTTCACCCGATCTGCTCGAACATAAAATCAAATCAAATTTGGACCGTTTGTTTTTTTTCCTCGCGCCTCTCGTAAACAATGTTTGGGGTGCGAAATGCACCACAGGTCCAAATATCCCGCTCCTGACTAACAAACTGTTGCAGATCCGGGGTGGCGGGATTCTCACCCGACTCTTGGCACCACTCTCACCACCGCTGTCTACGGGGTTTATAACGCCGGCTGGCTCGGCACCGGCCTCGGGTCACGCGTCTTCAATCGCAATACCAACGTAATCCTGGACCTTACCAGTTGGGAAAATACCATGTTCCGGTTACAGACTGGTTTTGTCAGATGCCGAGCGTTTTCTGCCAGTCTGTAACCATTTTGGTTTGATATGCCAATCGAACGGATCGTTCCTCGACGTGACACAAATTAATCCATAGCGGCAACTTCAGACGAACCAACCAGATTTATTGGGGAACATCGGAGAACACAACACAATCAAAACATTCACGACAATGTTTTTATTAACAATCTTTAACCCGTTCTTAACTAGGGAACTACGGATTACAGGTTTCGAGAGGGTCCCTTCCGAGATATGCCTTAAACAACGTGCAGACAAGACAGACAGACAGCATGCAGACAAGATGGAGTACTTGTAGATGTTTAATGGATGAGAGGAAAGTGTCAAAAGCACGAATGTCACTCGTAACAAGCCGATGTCCACGGATTCAAGCCCAAGCTTGAACACGCCGCATGGCAAGATGGCGGTGCCGCACTCTTTCTTCTCAAGGCAACGTGTACGCACGCCCTCCTCAGCGCGTTCTGGCCCCGCGCAATGTCGACGGCACAAGACCGCCAGATCGACGATGGGTTTCAGCCGATTTCTCTTAAGGTCCTGCATACAAATCCAGGCCTTGGCCTGTTCACTAGACAAGGCCAACTCGAGGTGCCGGGCTCCGCAGGCGGATCGACAAACGTGTCGAGCCGTGAGGTGAGTAAGGATGGAGGCTCCACAGCCAGATGCAGGTTGAATCTGCCGATCACCTCCTCATAAGAGTCGATCGCCGACTCGACGTGCAGGCTGCCTCTCCCACTGCCAAAAATTGCAGAAATCGGCGCGCTCAGGTTCAGCTTCTCTCCCGGCAGATTCAACACTGTCTCTCCTTCATTCGCTCACTTTGAAAACCTGAGCACGCCTCGAAAACCGACTGTTCGCCCAAACTGAACCATTCCACGAGGTCTTTGTTCGCTGTCTCTCCAATCCGACTGCTGTTTCTCTCACGACAGAATCACCTCCGTCCTCTCAGTTTCTTACCATTTTTTCCTTTCCTTCTCGCCACAAAACCCGAGCACGCCTCAAAACTGACCGTTTCCCCAAAACTCAACCTTTTCACGAGGTCTTCGTTCGCTCGCTTAGAAGCCACTCGCTCCTCCCCCTTTACGAAGCCAACAAACTCCTCCCCTTAGCTCCACCTCCCTCTCCAGGCCACTCCCCCTCAGTCGACTGGGCGGGGCCTATCGTCCGGAGAGGGGAAGGAAGAAGAGGGAACCCTCGGCACACCACCACTGTACGAACAATCCAACATGCATCCTACACCTCCCGACACACATGTAACGCCCATTTTACCGAACAACCTAGCTAAACATGCATTTAATGGGGGATCTGAGCTAATCCTATATTTATTAGCCTGCTAAGGGCCATTTCCGTAACAATATATATGTATATATATATAAATGTATATACATATACATATACCTATACATATATGTATATGCTGGGATCCCTGGGATAAGTTACCTTCTTCTCACCTTTACGACACAATGAATGCCTTCGAAAGAGAGTGTGGGATATTTACGTCTAACAACTAATATTATGTCAACGCCTGTCCGAGGGAAGGAGCCATTTGTGATGTGACACCCTGCCTGTGAATAGCCAATTTGAAAGTTTATAGTTGGGTTGAGAATCAAATCCACAGTCTAGAAAGGTCAAAGGCAAAGTGCAATGCTTCTGTTCACCATCCTGTCAGACTGGTGACACACACACACACACACACACACACACACACACACACACACACACACACACACACACACACACACACACACACACACACACACACACACACACACACACACACACACACCAAAATGGACTATCAATATTGTTTATGCAAATCAGGCAAAGAAGAGGGAAGTATGGACAAACCCAAAAAGGTATGGAAATAGGATTTTATAGCAGGAATTCAAAGACGTCAATTTTTACCAACAGCAATGTGTTAAAATGTAAAAATAAGAGAGAGCACAGAAGAAAAGCAGAGTCTCGCTGTCTGGTATATCGATTATAAGAGATCAGAAAACAAGTACATGAGCCTCACGAATTCACTTTTGAGTAGAGTAAATGTGCAATCTCTGAGTACAGTGATTTGTCAGTAGTTACTCACAAGTGAAGCGAAAAGTGGGGTAAAGCAATTTTGTCTCTTTGTCTGTTCGCCTGTCTGTCCGTGTGTCTACAAATGTCAGTGTATGATCGAGGAACAACTTGATTTCAATTTCATGTTATATTTTCAACACGAATCGGAACAAGAATTGGAAAACAAACCTGTAATTTAATAATACTTTGTCTCTGAATTCACCCCGATCGCACATGCCCACAGAGGAGTGAGATTGTTGTTTTACGATTTTTTTTTTTACCCTGTCTGCCTGGCAGTCAAACAAACTTGAAAATCATTCCAACAGGAAGTCTACTGTTTTTAAGGATGTTATAAAGGTCACAAATAACAGGCATGAATAACTAAAGTAACATGCTAAATTGGGTGGTGGAAAAGGTCAGGTCAGGTATGGGAGTATGCTCCAGAGCAGCGCGTCGCTGCGTCCGTCGGTGGGAAAAGCCCACCCAAACAGGTGGAAAAGACACTGGGGGATAGATAATTTTGTCATGTCGGTTGTCACCTTTCAAATAAACTTCTGCAAACTATCTGCAGTTTATCCTCTTATCTCTTCCTGCTTTTAATGGTGTACTTCAGACCAATCTCTTTCAAAAGAGTTTTAATTGAATGATGATATTGAATGTGATTATATTTTTGTTAATTTAAAAAACGAAGTTATTTTACTATAAATTAAGATGTTTAAATCTTTTAGTTGAGTGATCAATTTTTTTATTTTCTGTACCGCACCATGAGCATCATTAGTTGACAGATACTGGCACAATAGAAATGTTCATATTATTATTCATTTTAGTTTTATTATTACTGTTATATTAAATTGACTCACATAAATTTAAATTATTATCTACTTTATTTGCACACCTTTAACTTCCCACAAATGTTTGATGGGGGATAGCACCATAAAAGTGAAAATAACCCAAACTTTTGCACTGCAATGCACATAATATATTTGACAGATATAAATATTCCTTTCTCTTTATTTCCAAATCTTAAAAGATCAGCAGCAAGGTCAGTATTGCAACAAATTGAAACGATTACAGCCAGAATGCTTTGTGTTTTTACCTTCAGGATGATCTCAACTGTAAAGATTGTCGTATACACATAGTCTGCATAGCCAAGGATCTGTAAGATTCATTGGACAGAGAGGGCCAGAAAAAGGAACAATGCCTGGATGAATATTATTTTGTGAAGGGATACAGACAAGACGTAATCAGACAGGAAGATCAACCTGTGCAAATTGACTTCAAGGTTACATGACAAAAAATTTAGCTTTTAAATTAAGCACACATATGTTGGAAATATAAGTATATGAAATAAATCATTTGTGAATAAAAACTTTCCATAATTACCACTGGCAAAGATAAATTACGAATCAAAAGTCTCATTTTTTGCACAACAGCCATCAAGGAACACGATAAGTTGTGATATCACACGCGGTGACAGGTTAGAGGAGTGACTCGACATGCATGAAGCAGGTTGTGTGAATGAATATGGCAAATGTGCAGAGAGCATGCAATCATTCAGTGAGAATTTGAGCATTCCCAATCGAAGCTTATTGGTACCTTTTGTGAATTGGAAGAGTTGGCATTGGATGACAGGTGAGCAAGGTGGGGTGCCAGTAGAGGATAAATGGGGCTTCTGAGGCAGCCATTCAAATGAATGGGGGAAAAGGGAAAACCTTTATAACTTAAGCCCCAAAAGCCCAAAATAGGAGATTGATTCCCCCCCCCCCTTCCCACACAAGCAATGTAAAATTGAGACTGATTTTCTCTCCTCCCATACAAGCAAATGTAAAATTGAGACCGACTCAAGCACCAAAAGCTCAAAATAGGAGACCGATTTCCTCCTCCTTCCATATAAGCAAATGTAAAATTGAGACTTACTCAATAAAACACTTCTTTCCTTTCATATTCTCATTCCATTCAAAGAGTGAACCAATGAATATTTGTCCATGTTCTACTTTGGGGAATATCTTAATTTTCCTTTTACATTCATCACCATCGAGTATATTCACAAAGATAACTTTGGAACTTAGTTCTTGGTTTAAGTATTTTTGTTGAGCAGAAATGAAATGATAAACTTCTCTTAATGCTCTTATTTGACGACCTCCTGAACCACATATAATTTTGAGATTGTAGTAAATTGTTTTTCCATTGTTCAATTGATAACCATCAAAGTTTTCAGTCCATTCAAGGATATTAATTTTTTTCTTTACATCCTCCAACTTATTTGTCATTAAATTTATCCGCTTATTTGTTTTATTTACTTTTACCCCGGTTATTTCTTCAAGAAGACTTATTTGATATTTCTCACATTCTTTATGTTTTTCATTTAAATACCAAGGATGATTAGATCTCCACTCTTTGGTTTGGTTATTGCTTGATTCTATCATTTATAAATCAGTAAAAAGACGGCGGTAGCCTGTTAAAATTCCCAACCCAATAGCTAAACACTTATGCTTATAACCATATGGGAGACTATGGATTCCATTCTCTAAAATATATCTTTTTTCATCAAAAGCACCTCATGCTTTCTTATTCATCTCTTCTGTATATAATTGATGTTTATAACTTCTATTGTATTCATTTTTCTATACTCTTCCTTCTTGAAGGTTAAACAGTTGTAATAATGTTTAAAGTTGATTGTCTCCTTGACTATATTTTTCTTTATTCCCTTTAGCTTCTTATCACACCTTTCAATGTTATTATTATCAATATACGTAAAAGCATAAGACTTTGATCTCAATCCTATAAATTCGACCATGACCTTCCCACCCAATTCATCTTTAAACTTACCAATAACCTTTTTATTCTTTGATGAAAACAACACATCACCTGACTTATAATTACTTGCATCATATTCATATATATATATATATATATATATATATATATATATATATATATATATATATATATATATATATATATATATTATCAATCATATCCTCATATACATCACTTGTCTTAATTTCTAATATAAAACTATCTGTATCCATATATAACAATGACACATTATCTTTATACTTTGAATTTAAATTATTATAGTCATAGTCATACATTAATGACTTTGACAAGTCAAGAATTGATGTTCCTATATAAATAGGTTTATCCATTTCAATACTCTCTTTTTTCAAATGAATAGCACAAAAGTTCTCTGAAAACACCTCTGCTCGTTCAAAACTTGGTCTATTAATTAACTTTGAAGCATGTTTCCAAGATGTAGCAAGTCTTATGTTTTGTCAATTCCTAACATTTTCGATAGTCTTTCCAAATACAGCATTATTCATCAATTTATAAAAGTCCTTCTCAAAATCTGTTTTTGTTTCTGTTCTCCTTTTTGTATGAAAATCAATATACTTCTTTAACCAATGACTGTTTAAATTTCAAAATCCGATGAATTTCCCTCACTCCCAACCCAGCAGATAAATATTGTCTCAAGTTCCTTTGATGCAAAACATAACTTTCTTTATCATTTAATGTAGTAAGTAGTTTTTCTTGAGATATATCTTTTATATTGAATGACTGTTGGTAATCACTTAACCATTCTTTTCTTGGACTTTCTTTATCAGGGGCATAAGGTAGGTCCTTATGTTTGTTATGAAGTTCTTCTGGATATTTTAAATCAACCTCAAAATAATATCCAACTTCAGCTTCATCCAATTATTTTTGAGAGGAGACAACAATGTCTTGTAAAACTTTTTCATAATGTTTTTCTTTCACCCATTTAAGTTTTCCATAAGGTAAAGATTGAGACATAGCCCACCCACACAAATTGTTAGCATCATAATACATCAGGTAAGAGTTGTCCTCATTCTTATTATAATCAGGAAGATATTTATTATTTGCTTTAGCCTATCTCTTGGAACATACTTGAGATATTCCTCCTCTTTTAGCGTTCTCTATCATTAAAAGCATATCTATATCACTGATTAATTCCAAATTTTGTTTTGTCATTTTTAACATTGCACTCCAAGCCAAACCCGGGGCTGTGTAATAGTGAGCGGGGTCTAATCCAAAATAATTTTTATTATGACAGACTGTTCTAAAAGTTTCAAACACATCAGCCAATAACAAAACATTAGTTTTCAGACACAAATCATGATATTCTCCATGATTCTTTATAGTAAACTTCTCTCAAACCATTTTTGATTGTGTATAATCTCTATCGGAAATATGAGTTTTATTCAACTTGCCATAGAAACTTTCCTTTGAAGGAAGTTGTGTTTCTTTAAACTTCTCAAATGAATTCATATAGTCATACGGAAATATTCCCTTTTGTGATAAGAGATCAATCTCTTCTTGATTTGAGAAATGTGATTTAAGATTCGGTAAGTTTTTAATATTTAATGCTAAGTTAGATAATGGACTTGCCATAAACTTGTATGTGTCAAGAAATCTGATATGGGTTATGGGGAATGTATGAATTGTTTTTTGTGAATGAGATTTATTTTTGATCTGTGTTTGGAATGGCAGAAATATTTCCAGATGTCTTTGAAAGTTCATTGATAAATAGATGTGTGTCATAGTGAGCGTTGTTGTGAAGAAAGACGAATAAAGTTTGGGGGTTTGTAATTTAGATTACAATGGGAATGAGCTGGACCTCTATATTTACCAGTGAGATGACAGTGATCCCTAACCTTGACCTCTCCCTCAATTTTCTCCTCACAAATATGACAGATACTGTTCTTTATAAATTCCTTTTTCTCTCCCTTTGTTAATGACATTGGTTTATAGATTTTAACCATTATTTCTCTTTGTCTTATACAGTCTTTTTCCAATCGTCTTGCAAACTTCTTTGAGGCATCTTCTCCTCTATAAAGTTCTAACTTGTATTCATCACCAACAGATGGTTTGATATAATAACAGAAACCACAAGGAGTATGTTTTTGATATTTATCTGTGTATGATTTATTTGTATTTGGAGAAACAGTGTTTATCTTTTCTAGGATACTTTCAAAATCAGCATACATCACAAACGGATGTTTTATAGATTTGTTAAAATCTTTGAATGATATGTTTGAACCTGCTTTTGGTAAATTGATTACGGTTGATTTAGGATTACTACAATATTTCGAATGTTGATTTAATCATTCTTTTGTATGAAAGGAGTTGAGACATCTCCTACAAGGATACGTTTTACATTTCCTCTTGTATAGTTGTGATTTGGTTAATCTTGATAAATTTTTGATGAAAGCATAATGTGATTTTTCTTTTGAAGTAAAGAAAAGAAGGTCAATGTGTGTTGCATCATTTTTATCGTTGTTTGAAATTTTTAATATCTGAACTTTGTTTGTATCCGTTAATCCATATACATTAACAGATATATTATTCATTTTCTCAAATTTAGGAATATATCTCAATGACATTGGAAACTTTAATCTTTAACATTAAATGTATTCTCATATTTCTTATAATGTTCAACCCTTTCAGAATTCCATTGTGGAGGATGTACGTGAGCAAGAACAGACCATAGAAAACATTTATTATCTTTGTTTTGAATATAAACAACTGCTTTCTTAAGTTTTATCTCTTTTGGTAAATCAATATAAGAAGAAGCTTGAAGAGGATCTGATTTTTTTATTTTTTTTGTATACCTTGGTCGAGGCTCGAATGAGAGCTAACACACAACTCACAGAAAGGAGGCATGAGACAAGAGGGGCGGGAGTGGAAGGGACAAAACAGTGGGGAACAGACACATTAGGTGAACTGTGGAAGGGAGAGGGATGGGGATGGGACGGGGAACATGGCGAAGAGAAGATGGACATTTCAGGGACTTTCAGGAAGGAAAGCAGGAGAAATGAAGGAAGTGGGCTTGGGTGGATTATCGGGGGTAGAAAAGATCGAGGATTTGGATGGGGGAAGATAAGAGGTGGTGGTGAACAGCTGTTTTGAAAGCCTGGAGGGAAGAATGGGAAAGAATAGAGTGAGGAAGTTTATTCCAAAGGCGGGAAAAAAGAGGAATGAAAGAGTGAAGATGAGCAGTGATTCGTGATTTTGGAAGTTTTACCAGAAGGGGGTTGTTGGCGGACCTTGAGCGCCCTATGGAAACGTGGTGGGGACAAATCGCAGAGAGAGCAGGGGGGGCAAGGCTGGAGAGGAGTCGGTAGAAGACAGAAAGACCACTGACCAACCTGCGGTGATTGAGTGAGAGGCCCAAAGACTCAGCTTCATTGCGGGAGATGCCGATGATCTTAAATGCCCTGGTTTCGACAGCGTGAAGCCGAGAAAGGTGGGAGGCAGGAGCACCAGCCCAGAGGGGAGAGCAGTACTCCATGAGGCTACGGACAAAAGCTTTGCAAGTGGACAGGAGCTCAAGAGGGCCGAGGAAGGACTTTGCACGACGGAGGATTCCCAGTCGGCGACTGGCTTTTGAGGCGAGGTTGGAAATGTGACTTTCCCAGGAAAGGTCATGGCAGATAGTGAGACCTAGAAGCTTGAAAGAAAAGACTTCTTCCAGAGGATTGTTGAGAAAGTGGATGGGGGGGTTTTGTAAACGGTCCTTTCGAAGAGACATAGTGAGAGTGTGAGATTGTCTGGATTGAAAGACATGTTCCACGTGTTGGACCAGTTTGTGATTTTATCCAGATCTGCAGTGAGCGAAGAAGCTGCTGCTTGCTGGTCTGAGGGATGACAGATGGTACGGCAGAGGGTGGAGTCGTCGGCAAAGAGAAATAGAGGATTTTCCAGAGAGTCCGAGAGATCATTGATGAAAACCAGAAAAAGAACAGGGCCCAGAACGCTACCTTGAGGAACTCCAGCCTGCACAGGAAGAGGGGATGAAAGAACTCCATTTAGGGCCACACGTTGACTGCGACAGGAGAGGAAGTCTGCGAGCCATGAGTGGAGATGGCCTTGAATACCATGGGAAGAGAGTTTGGTGAGTATGGCAGGGTGCCAGACTGTGTCAAAAGCACATGATATGTCCAGGGATACGGCTCGGATTTCCTGTCTGGCATTGAGGACCTCCATCCATTGATGGGAGAGCAGAAGCAGCATATCCAGGGTAGAGTGACCTGTTCTGAAACCAAATTGATGATTGGAAATCAAGCCATTGGAGAAGAGGAAGGATTTCATATCTGAAGCGATGATGGATTCCATCACCTTGCTGATGATTGGGAGAAGGCTGATTGGTCTGTAGTTATAGGGATCTGTTTTTGCACCTTTTTTATGCAGGGCAGTGATGTTAGCAGATTTCCAAGCAGATGGCAGATGACCTTGGGCAAATGAGAGGGTGAATAGAACAGAGAGAGGGTGAGCAAGAGCAGAAGAGCAGGCTTTGAGGACACGTGGGCTGATGCCGTCTGGACCGGTTGTAGAATCTGACTCGAGGTTTGAAAGCAAGCTCTCCACCTTGTCAGGAGAAAAGGATACAGAGTTCAGGGACAGTTGGGTGCGACTGGGTAAAGTGGGTGGAGATAGTGATGGGAGATAGAGATAGTGATGGGTTGAGGACACAAGATTTAGCTGCAAACACCGAGTTTAGACATTCAGCTTTATCACGTGTGGAATCAGCAGTGCGGCCATTTGAGGTAAGGGAGGGGATGGAGGGGGAACATACACCAGAAACAGATTTGATTAAATGCCACCAGGATTTTGAGGAGGGAGAGAGGTTTGAGAGTTCAGACTTGAGATGAGAAAGATGTTGTTTTCTGGCTCTCCTGAGGGTAGATACACACTTGTTCCGAGCTTTGTGGAAAGAACTGAGATTGCCCTCAGTTGGGTTTGCTTTCCATGAGGCAAAGGCAAGTTGTTTCAGGACAACTGCCTCGCCACAAGCTTCAGTAAACCAAGGGCGGGAGGAAGGGTAAGACAACTGAACACGAGAGGGGATAAATCTGTGCATGAGGGAGAGCAAGTTTCTTTGAAAGAATTCCCAGGATGAGTTGATGTTTGAGAAAGTAGTGATAGGAGACCAGTCTGTAAGTTTGATGGCTGCTCGGAGACCCTGCCAGTCGGCTTGAGTGAAATGCCAGACTTGACGGCGGTGAGCTGGTTCTCTGATAACAGCCAGAGAGATGTCCACTTTGACAAGGACGTGGTCAGAAGAACCAATTGGAGCAAAGGAAGAGCAGCAGATATTGTAAGGGAAATTTGTCAAAATCAGATCCAGAAGAGATGGAGTACCATTGGTTGAGATCCGGGTCGGGAAGTTGACCGATTGAGTCAGTCCCAATGAGTCGCAGAAAGCTTTTGCTGAGGTGCCATGGCAGGTGAGAGAGGTACCCACACCTAGCCAACTGGCGTGATGACAATTGAAGACACCACATAAGAGGAAGAGAGAGTTTGGATGAGAAGATAGAAGATGGTCCATGTTTTCGGATAGTGAGGTGTAGATGGAGTCATCACTGTTCGGTGGACGGTACAGTACACATATAAACATGAGGTGGGAGTGGAGGGGAAGCCGAAGCCAGAGGTATTCCTGGGGGTGTGGGGGAGTGAGAGCAGTGCATGGAGAGTGAGGAATAGAGTCTTTGATGAAGAGAGCAACACCTCCACCAGGACGAGGCTCAGGTCTGTCATACCGTAAGAAGGAGTAACCGGGGAGAGATACTTGGAAGTCAGACACGTCTTGGGAGAGGAAAGTTTCTGTTAGGCAGATAATGTCTGGTTTGTCAGTGGCAACCTGTATGGAAAGATCTGAAAGGTTTGAGCGAAGGCCCCAGATATTTGAGGTCCACACTTTTGATGAAGAGGAAGGGGAGGAGGCTTTGGGTGCAGGAGGTGGAGGGGAGGGGGAGGGTAGGACAAGGGACGAGGGGGGCAGGTAAGGAGGGTTGCTGAAGGAGTGTGGGGTATTGCAGAATAGCGAGGGGAGGGGGCCGAATGAGGAGGAGAAAAGGCTCTGTGGTGCTGGGGGAGAGGGGGGACAAGAGACAAGGAAGAAGGCAGTTGAGGATTTGAGGAGGTGGAGTGAAGAGATGGAGGTGAGAGGGCAGTGGAGGGAGGCAGGTTGGTGGATGAGAGGGGGGGCAACTTTGAGAAGGAAGAGTGAGGGGGATGAAAGGTGGGAGAAAGGTGAGGGGGGAATTTTTGAGAGAGGTGAGAGGGAGGCCTGGAGGGAGAAGAGTGGGATGGTTGCTTAGAGAGTGAGAGTGAGGGGCGAGGGGGGTGAGTTGGCACTGAAGTTGGAAAAAAAGAATGGTTGATGGAAAGCGAGCATCCATGGCAAACTGTGGTTTTTAAAAGTTTTAGGTCAGAGATGCGATTTAACACAATTCTTGATGGATGCAATGAAGGCGAATTCAGAGCATGGAGAGAAGAAGCGCTGTAATAGTTGGATTTTTTAGGCAAGGAATGAAGGAGAGGTCAAAATGAGAGCAGTCTGTTAAAATAGCAGAAGAGTAGTGCATTGTGAAACAGTAAAGAGTACCACATGTGTGAGAGAGGAAGATGAAGCATTATAAGATCGTTTTTGTTGCTAAAAATAATGTATGAGAGAGTTCAACAGATTAGGTCATGGAAGTGTAAAAAAAAAAATCGAGGAAGAAGACGAGGAGGAAGTTAAGAGGAAGAAGAAGAAGCAGAATCGGGAGAAGGTGAGCGTGTTGTTGTTGTAGGGTATTTTTTTTTTTTGAGATAAGAAAGAGATTAGTTGGGAGAATGGGGGATGTTTGGAAAGTGGGGAGAATCAAAATTGAAGGTAATGGGGAGGATAGAAATTGAAGGTAATGGGGAGAAAAAACAAACAAAAAAAAAAAAAACGATCGAACACCGAGTGGAACCGGTAGGCCTCAAGCCTAGGCCGAGGCCTCAAGCACCAGGTAAGAACGTCGACAAAAATACTCACAAAATAGCACGATTTTTGAAACAAAACCGAACTAGCAACACAAAGTAACATGTCGGTGAGAAAATTAAACAGTTAAAACGGGACAAATAACAACCGGAAACTTAGCTTTGAGAACGTCAGCAGGGAGCCCTGAAGGAGACCTCTCACTGCTCCAAAACCGGAACTGGAAGATTTTAAGATGTGTATATCTAAAAAGATTATTTTTGTAATAGTAAATCCACGACCTACTACAGTGTTATCAACATCTTGTTCTTGTCTCTGGAGTTCATTATAAACATCACATCTTACAAAATCTTGAAATGATGAGATAAAGTGAGGGTTTATCCTCATATAGGGAGTGGTTTCATCGCTTTGTCTTACCATATTCAATTTTACTCCCATATTAAACTTAAAAGTTTTCATTTCACTTAATGTGTTTTTAATTATAGCTTCAATACTTTGTTTAACCATATCAACAGCTTCCATGATTGAAGATGGTCCAGGGTCTTGAAAGCGAAACAATCTTGTTTTTATATGCCCTTTAAATGCCCCATCAGTGTTTTCAATGGAGAATTTAGTGGCACGTTCCCTTTCTTCATTATTCTTGTGTTTGCCTGATTGAAGGTGTTTATTACAAAAAAATTTAAGAATATCATTATCACATCTATCACAATGTTTTGTTTCTTGGTCAAGTGGAGATATTTGTCTGAAAAGATTGAATGTGTATTTGTTGGTTTGAAGGTGTTTTTTTTTTAATAACATTTATATTCATGATTACAAACATTGCAGTACGTTGTATTCACCACATTTATATAACAAAACTTTGCTATAAAATAAAATTTTCTTGATGAAAATTCCGTTTAATATTTAGGTGAATCTGTGCTCAAAACCATTTTATCCTCCAACTTTTTTCACATAATAAATACAATGTATCAAGACACAAAAGACAAGTTTCAATCAATCTCTTCATTTGTAAAAGATACTGAGAAATATGTCAAGGATGTAAAATTGAATAAAGATAAATATAACAACTATTGGATAAAAACAATTATGGTGAATAATACGAGTTCTTCAATTTCCTTCAGTGGAAGGGCTTTTAGTATATCTGGAAGAACATCAATTAAAGTAGCTCTAACAAAAGTTTCTCCTCTCCTTCTGGCAATATATTCAAAACTAGAAAAAGCAATGAAACAAGAAAAAGTATCAAAAAAGAAAAACCTTCTGGATGAAGCTTTAGAAAGAAAAGATAAGACCATCTGTAATATGCAAGAAGAAATTTGTATTTTTTTTCAACAACCCCAAAGATATAAATCCTGATGAAATGAAGGATGTTAATATATCAGGTGAAATGACATTTCATTCAATTGTATTTAAAGACCATTTTAAAATTACCTTTAATATAAAAAAAATGTTGAAGTTGCATCTGTTCATGAAAAAAAGTATATAGATATAGATGGTAATGTTTTTTCTACTTATTAAATATGAATCATTATTCACCTGAAGACTTTGAAGATTATGAGATTGACGATAGTATTTCTGTTGGAACAGAAGACAGTTATGATACCGAGAGTTTGTGTTCAACCGATAGTTATGAAAGTAGTTTTATCGATGATTGTGAAAGCACCAATGAAAGTACCGAAGATGATACCGGAGATGAATTTTATTTGAAGTAAAGTTTTACTTTATAAATATGAATAGTATACTAAACATTGAGCCCCTTGAATTCCCTGATTCTCCATATGACAAATTTGAGAATTGTCCTGCATGTGATAGAGTGGGATTAAACACAGTGTCAAAAGCCTATCAGCAATGTATATTCTGTGATTATCTTCTAATTAATGGTAATAAAAAATATAAAAAGGAATATAATTATTTTAGATTTAGACCAAAAATGAATTACTTTACAAAATTAATTGGAGAAATGAATGTAAAGTATTAGGGTGATAACACACCTTTCCTTACAATGGAAGAAACTGAACGTATTCGAGAAATGTTCAAAGGATTGTTATATATTATTCACAATTGCCATTTTCAGGGAAATATCAACACAAGATATTGTATAAATAAAACAAGAAGCGAATACTTCGATATCGCGTGGCTGGGGGCAGTAAAAGTCGAGGTTAAGAATGATGAAACAATTTTGCAGTTATAAAATTAAAATGTAGACACGGTGAATTAGCATGCATGATGGGAAGAGTTGTGACGTTGGACAAATTTCTATTTATAGCCCTCAGATTAAAGGGATGTACATGGCCATAAGTGTGACAGAAGATGTGACAGAAGACACAGGACAGAATAGCCAATTATACAACAGCGCGATGCCGCCGCGCTATAAAAAAACGTACGTGCAAAAAAAACAACAAAAAAAACAATGAAGAACGAGAGTTCCAACGGTGCGCGTCAACAACTAACAGAACACGAAGATTATCACTTCGTGCTCAGAAAAGCAACTTCCGGCGTCACACAGAAAACGATTCAGCACAAAATAACATCACTCTTCCGCATTAACCACGCCCACAATTCACCAGGCAATCTCCGCCCACAATCCACCCGGCAATCTCTGCCCACAATACACCCAGCAATCTCCGCCCACAATCCAGCCGGCAATCTCTGCCCACAATCCACCCGGCAATCTCCGCCCACATCACACCCAACAATAAGTGTGACAGAAGACACAGGAGAGAATAGCCACTTATATAACAGCGCGATGTCGCCGCGCTGTAATAATGGATTATCTTGAAATTAAACCCGAACTAAGGATAAAATATAGAGTTTCTAAAAAAGCCAATAATAAATTAAATAACCTGTTTTCCAAATATATAAATGAATGATTTTCTACCCATTTGGGAAAATAAGATAAAATTTAACAACCATAAAGATCTTCCAAATTTATCAAGATGTCTCATAGTTGGTTCAAGCGGATGTGGAAAAACCTGCTCACTTTTAAAGATGCTTCTTACTCCCAACTTTTTAGATTATGATAATTTAATAATTTTCACAAAGTCAAGTTTTCAACCTGAGTATCAATTACTGTCACAAGGTTTTAATGCTGGTCTTCAAAAAGAAGATATAATCGGTATATATAAACTTCAAAACAAACTAAATGATTACAAAATCGAAGATATAATTCAACTATTTTGTGATACACAGATATATAAAAAGAAATCAAAGCCGATAACTTATATTGTTAGTGATAATACGGATGATATATACCTTCTCCCCAAGATTTGGATAAATCAAAAAAGAACCTCGTTATCTTTGATGATTGTGTTAATGAGAGAAACCAAACGGTAATGGACAGCTACTACACAAGAGGGAGACATTCTTCTTGTAATGTATTTATCTTACACCATCATACTTTCAACTCCCTCGTCACTCAATAACAAACAATGCCAATACTTTTATTTTATTCAAGTTAAATAGATATAAACAATTTTTGGAGAGACAATTGTTCTACATTATGCAGCAAAAAGGAATTTGGGGATTATATGAAGCACACGACTGAAAAATATAAATATATTGTTGTGAACCAAGATGAGATATTCAGGGACATATATTTTATTTTATAAACAATTACATATATAAATGACAACTATTATTATAAATATTGTCGGTAAATCTGATTCTGGGAAAAACTTTCATAAATCAAGGTTCTTCTATAGTACAAATGAGAATATTTTAAATTTGCTTAAAAAACACCCTGTGATACACATTGTATCTACAACAACTAGAGCAATAAGACCTGGAGAAGTAGAAGGTGAAGATTATTACTATATTTCAGTAGAGGAACATATGTGATTGAGGAATGAAGGACACATATGTGAGGAGGTTTCTCTTGGTACAACAAAATATTCACATTGTAAGAGTGAGTTAAAGAAACTAAAATCTGGTGGTCTTGGGATATTAGAAACGAATCCAGAAGGAATGAGACAAATTATTAAACATCTGAGTGGTAATGGGGTTAAGATTTTATCATTCGGTTTTGATGTTGATGAAGAAACTCAATGCAAACGTATGAAAAGCAGAGATACAAGTATTAGTGAAGAATAAATTACAACTCGTATTGATGTTAATTAAGAATTTGATAAAATATTTAAAGAAAAGGATTTATTTGAACATAGCTACTTTAATGATGAAGAAAAGGAAAATTTCCCTGTTGATCTTTACAATTAATTAAATGATATTTTCCAATCAATAAATGGATGTGAAAGAAAGAGCAAGAAGATTTAAGGAGCATCAAGAGTTGGTTTCAAAAGTTGTAAAACAACAGGAAGACGTAAAGATGAAATGCAGACAGAAAATAATGGGTGAAGAAGCATTTGAAAGAAAACAAGAGAAAATTTTTAAACCACTTTAAAAAACTTCCCAAGAAAAAATTATAGATGCTTCCACAGTTCCCACAATAGAATATACTCCGAAAAAACTTCAAATGTTAAAAGATTTCAGTCAAATGACGGAGAAAGAATTCGAGCATTTTGGAGAATTAGAAGATGATGATGAAGGATTATTTCAACAACTGAAAGAGATTAATCAACCCCCTGATTATGTTGTGAATGCTCTTCAAAACAATGAATATTTAGTGGATTCAAAAACCAAAGCAGGACTCATTCCAACAGAACAACCAGCAATATTTCATCTTGTTCAAGAAAAGGTATTGATATTTAATGGTGAATTAAGGTTCTTGAGTTCTGCTCAACCCCCTGTTAAACTAACTCAGAGATGAATGTTTCTTCTCACAAAAGATGGAAAACAAGGTTCAACTGTGAGGGATGAATCAAAGTATTTTGATCAACCATTGGATATGGAAAATAAGGATGATACTAGCCGGGAGGCGACGATGGTTCGCGGGCATTATTGAACAATGCCACGATAGGTACAATTGAGTTTGTGGAAGCTTTTGAGGAAGCCATACCGTAAAAACCTATCTCTTCCGTCAAAATTGACCAAATCAAATCGAATTTTTTTATATGTTGTACTTATGGACATTACGCACAGCTTCGAGGAAATGAAATTGCGAGAAAAAAATTGAGAGAAAAAAAAGTTCAAGTGGGCGTGGCTCTGCCCACAAGGGGCGTGGGACGCCCCTCATACAAAAAGACACAACTAGACCATGATATCTAGTTTGTGTCCAAGCTTCATCAAGATCGCATCAAACGTCACGGAGCTATGCTCTGGAGAGAGTCACAAACAGACAGACAGACAGACACACAGACAGACACACAGACACAACAAATAGTGGTCAAATAATACAACGAATAAGAAAGCACGAGTCACATTTGATCTACGGCTAGGATACAGCGGCCGTACCCCCCCCTGGATTGACAGAAACGTGCGGCGGCCGCAGAGTTTCTGAGGTGGCCTCAGGGTGGCCCTACGCCATATGGCTATCTTTTACAGGCTGTAGGGGTCTCCGTGGAATTAAAGCGCGGAGTTATAACTTTTTTTCATTTCTAGGTTGGCCGTAGCAATTCGACAAGCCGTAGCCATGACGTATATGTTCCACGTCGACCGTACGTAGGGCGTACGGTAGGCTTGCGTTATTTGTGCGGCTGCCGTAGGCTCTTATCAATGAAAAATGAATTTTGCCAACCCCCCAAAAAATTACAAAAAAAAAAAATTACGCTCGCCTTAGGGCCCCCCTGCGTTCACCTTGTGGGCACCTTGAGTCTGCCTTGAAAATTATATGGCAGCTGCAGGGACACCCTAAGGTCACCATGCGACATCAAATCAAAGGACCGTACCGCACCCCCACATTTTCGGTCTCCACAATTTCGAAATACCCCGTGCGGCTACCCAAAAAATAAAAACATATGTGACTGCTACATTGTGTGACCGTGGAAATACTGCGGCCGCCCTATAATTGTTAGTGGCCGTAGATTTTTTAGACCCTACGGCCACCGAGCCAAATGTGACTGAAGCATAACAAATAGTGGTCACTGCTGGCGCCCGTGAACCAAGAGTATATGTTGATCTGCTGGACTCTCTTAATTATAGGGTTAGTCTATCTGGTAAAAGCAGGAAGAATGAGGAGAAACACATTATTCAGGCTTTAAGTAGGCTTGGTTCAGGTGTTCGTTTTCTTCCAAATGACCCATCACAATTAGTTAATAGACTGCTATCGCTGTGAGGTGGTAAGAAGGCTGGAAATAACAATTGTTTTAATGAAACATCAGCCATTTCAGACCAGTTGATGAACATGAAAATAATTAATAAATGTCAATACAAAGACATTTTATCCCATATTAAATAAGATGAGAAGCACGATCCTTAGTTTTAATTTCACAACATGCGACCAAACATCTTCATTCCCATACTATACCCACTCAAATTTGACGCAACAAAAGAATATGAGGCATCTTTATTGTCCATGGAAACTTATAATACCTTATTTAATATAACCGACAAAAATGACAAGTTTAGTTATAATCCGGGAAGTGGATACAAAACGATAACAGTTTCACCTGGAGCATATGAGATTTCTCAAATATCTTCTGAAATTGCTCGTCTTATGAAAGAACAGGGTGATGAACCAAAAAATATTGTTGTAGATGTTCAAAAACATACTTCAAAATCAACCATTAAACTTAAAAATAACTACAAGGTTGATTTCACAAATGATAATTCATTTAGAGAGTTATTGGGTTTCTCCTCAAAAAAGATTGAAACTAATGGGACGTTTTACAGCGATAATGTCATTCAAATATCCTCAGGCATAAATTCGGTGTTAATTCACTGTGATTTAATTGATGGCGCTTATAATGATGGAATAAGAACAAACACAATATTTGCATTCAGCGCATACTCAACCCCAATTGGTTATAAATTCAATATGGAACCCAAAAATCTGGTTTATCTTCCTGTGTCAGGAAAAACCATATACAGAATAAATTGCTTTTAATGGAGAAATTATATCCATCAGAATTCACCTTCATGAAGTTTTCCAATAAATAAATATGATGGTTATTGTGATGAAACATGAGTTGGGAAAATATAAAATAATTACAGGGGATGGAATGTTCCTTTCCCCATACTACAAGGGTGAAGGTATGTATCTTGGTAGAGGATACTATAAACCTAAGAGCAAAGGGGTGTCGGACATCAATTCAGAAAAAAAGGAGATGGGATAATTGATACTCTAATGGGTATATGTTCAACTTTTCTTAAACATAAAGACCTAATTGGTTCAACTGCTTTTGCTGTCGGAAATGTCGCGGGTGCAACAAAGAGTAAAAAGATGCCCAAAAGGAATCTCATAAATTACAAGCAATAAAAGAAATTAAGAAAGGCATAACTCAGTTGTCCCCCCAAGAACGACAGAAAATAATTCAAATACTTGGGTCAGGGTTTCAAAAGTTTTAACATCTTTTTTCCTAAATAAATACAAGTATGGAAGCAATTGATAGTATCTATGCTTTGGATGATACTATTTTCATCTCAAACACCACGAAAAAAGAAGACTTCAAGGTAAATGCAATAACTGGAACAGACTGGAATGCAAATGGAACAAAAAGCTTTGAAATAAATAATCAACAAACTTATTTGAATCGAGCTGAAAGTTTCTTGTTGTGTAAATTTACATTCACTAAGGCTGCAACTAACACAAACGCTGCACTCGTAAATGATTTCTTCTGGAAAATGTTTGATAGTGTTCGTTTGTACACTAAACACAAGAAGTTGAAGTGGTTGATTATATCTCTGCTGATCTGAAATGATGCTGATCTGACATCTGAAATGATGAAATTTACACTATATTAATTTCGTGATAGAATGGGAAAGGCGGCTGTCGAAGTTTTTATTCCTGATATGTCAACGGGAACAAACACAGACCCTGGATATCGTCAAAGGAAAGGAATGTATAATGATGATACAAACAGAGAATAGTTTTGCTGTTGCAGTTCCTCTTAAAGGTATATTTGGATTTTGTGATCATGATAAAGTTCTGCAAGGTCTTAAAATTAGATTTCAACTGCAAAGGAATGATAATGAAAATAGATTGCTTTTTGGTGTGGCTAATGCTTTTGCTGCTCAGAATAAATTTGTTATTGATGAAATTAGTTGGTATATTTGTGAATATACTCCTAATCTTAAAACAGAAGAGATGTTGAATCGAAGACTTAACCCAATGAATCATAGCTTAAAAGAAGATGTCAACACGTTAAACTGAACCAAACCACTTACACGTGGAATTTGGGTGTTCTGGAAGGAAAGCCACGATATGTGCGGCTCATTTTAAGAAAACCAGATAATGTTACTGATAAGAATAATGCATTGAGTGATAATGCTAAGGTGAAACAACTTCGCGTTTCTCTCGATGGAACATTTTACCACGAGATAGATTGGAAATTAATTGGAGAAAAAATGATTATGCTGAAGCATACAAGTCTTACCAAAAGGTGTGTGAAAGCAATGGAAATAAAGAACCCATTTTGGATATGACAGCATTTAAAAGTCTGTATACAATCTATGCAATTGACCTGAGTGCTCAAAAGGAAACTATAAAGTCTAATCGAGTGGATACTTCCCTATACATTGAAAGAGGAGAGAGTGAAGAAGTTGATACATATTGTTTGCTTTTGGAAGAAACAGAATTACAGATAAATACAGATAATGGTGTTATGATTAGTCTCACATAATTTTTTTTTGATAAATAAACGAGTGGTAAAGTGCCAACTGGGGTACATGTTAATCAAATCAATCTTCATAAACTATCATCTTGTATTCAAAATCAAAAGTCTTGTATGATTAACGTTCATACAATTCAAAGAAAAGGAGCAGTAAGAATTGATGTTTTGCTCACAAGAGAACAGGTGAAAATCTTGAACGATACTGGCTCACTTAAAATTAAAATGTCAAAACCAATGTTGAAGAAATATTCAATAAGAGAGATGAGTGGAGGATTTCTCTCATTTCTAATTCCTTTATTTGCTGGTTTAATTTCTGCTGGAGCATTGATGGGTGGTATTTCAGCAGCAGTGAAAACTGCCAACGAAAGGAAGGCTCAACTCTGGGCTCAAAAAGAATTGGAAAGACATAACAAAGAGTTGGAGAAACAAATTAGTGGAAGTGGTGAAATTGTAGATTTTGCTGAAAAACTTGAAAGTCTGCCTGATAAAGTGAGATTGTTAGTTGGAAATATGCTTTCTATATTTGGAGAGTCTATAAGCTTTCTCTATATATTTGGAGATATAAAAGGAGGTAATGGATAATATCTTTCTAATAAATAGATGAGCATTGATGAGTGGTTTCAAGAATTTTGGAAGAATACAACATCAAATTTAGAACTTGTCAAATATTGTAAGAAATTAAAAATTCTTAATGTGGTTATTTGTATTGAAGATGAATTAACAAACGTGTCTAAACATACAAAGAATATTATGAACTTAGAAGGAAATAATGGGAACAGTTCTCATTGGGTTTGTATATTTAATAGTCAAGACAAATATTATTTTGATAGTTTTGGTCTTCCACCACCTGTTGAAGTAATAAAATTCATACAGAATGGTGTTTATCAAATATTTCAAGTCCAATAATTAAATTCCAAGTGTTGTGGTCAATTATGTCTATATGTGCTATTTCAACTCAACAAAAACAATTTTTTTAATGACATTATTTTTAATCTAATATAAATGACTTATGTTGGTAAAGATGGTTCTATCTTTGGTGTATCCCAAGAACTGGATATTGATTTATCAAATTATTGCACAAAGGCACAGGCTGAACGACAGAAATATAGTATAGCAAAAAATATTAATATGAAAAATGCTTATAAATTAATAAATTATCCAAGCCCAACTGACACGAATGACTTGGTGAGATTAAGTGATTTATCACAATATATATATCCTTAAATAAAATGGCCATGTATTCCAAAGATACAGAAGTGTTGATTTTATCTCCAGGTCATTCCGAATTCACAGTTCCAATTAAAATAAAATTTTATAAAGAAGGGCGTATCGTTTGTATGAGAATAGAACAATGGGGATATGATATGAATGATTTAGGGTGTAATTGGACATTTAAAATTAACCTAGAATGGGTGTAACAATTAAATCAATCTCGTAAGGAAGAATATTATCCATTTGGTGCTGAGAATGAGTTTTGTGGAAGCACGATTAGCAAACAACAAATAAAAGAATTTAATAAGGGTAAAATCAATAATGGTTTTGCCATAGTTTATATCATGAAAACACAAAGAACAGGATTATATATATTAAGTAAGGAAATACAAAATGATTTAACTATGGGAAGATGGGGAGGTATTTCCTGTCATTATATTAATCTGTCATATATTTCTAATACATAAATGACAGCAAGAAGGCTTCAAGAAAATCATCATTTCTGTATCCAAGCATACCTTCAAGCAAAGGGTATTCGGTATTTTAATAAATATGTTCTACAACATTAGAATGAGGTATTTTCAATAAAATATTGGCTTTATACTGATGTTAATAAACCAACAACTTTGGATTTAATTTAAATGTTAAAAATGAAAAAAAATTATGTTAAGAAAATGCAAGGCTCTTTTTGAAATTCAGAAGAAATTTCATTGGTTTTCTGTTGTAAAAAAAGTTATTTTGGATACAGGAATAACAATAAATCCTGATGAATATATGTATGATATTCTATGGGGTGAAAGTGATTCAATGATAGTAAGGGACGAGGAAGTGGTTGAAGAAACTGAGACAAAGGAGGAGAAGAAGAGAGAGAAGGAGGAAAAGTAGAAGAGAGAGAAGTCGGAGAGGGAGAAGAGAGAAGGAGGCAAGGGAGAAGAGAGAGAAGGAGGCAAGAGAGAAGAGAGAGAAGGAGGCAAGAGAGAAGAGAGAGAAGGAGAGGGAGAGGGAGGAAAGAAAGAGAATAAATAAATATAAAAATATGGAAACCAGTGAGATTTAAAAAAGATTGGGGGTATTACAGAAAATAAATAAATCTCAATGCACCGAGGAGGAAAACAAAGAATTGACAAGTCTATTAGAAACATTTGCGTCAAGACTATTAACATCGTTTTCCTTGGTGTGATTGACTTTTATTAAAGTTTTACATTTTTTCTCTTTAATAAATGGAGGAGAGAGTGAAGACATTTCTAAGGATACTTTATGTTTTAAAAATTAAGATTCAAATGTGCATGTTGGAAACAAAAAAGGTTTTCACACACTGTCTGAAATTTTCTCATAAATAAATGAGTTATTGTCTCAAATTTAAAAAGAAAACTAATACTAAAAATATTTCATATTTTAAAAGTAAAAATGACAGGGTTAAACAAAAAAGTACATGTTCGGTGTGTGGCTCTAAAAAGAGTAAATTCATCTGCAAACACAAACGTGGGGGAGATATACAAAAGTTTTTATCAGGAAGTAAATTTACAACTACTGGAATACCGGGGGAATTACATCTACCAGGGTGTATTCTTTCTGTGGTCCGGGAACAAACTTGAATAAAAGATTAAATGAGGCTGACAATCCTAAACCGTGGAGCAAACCCATCAATAGGGTGTCATTAGATGTCATTAATGATGTCATTAAGATTGAAGAGCAATTAGCTGATGAATTACATTAACCAATAATTACAAAGTTTCAGAGAAGGAAGGTTTATTCCAAGTCAGTTGATTATGTCTGGTCTGCTGATTTAATTGAACTCAATTATGATAAGCGGTACAAGTATGCTTTAACCATTATTGATTTGAGGAGTAGAAATGCGTGGGTTGTCCGTTTGAATAACAAAACTGGGAATACACTCATGTTAGCCTTCCAACAGATATTTAATAAAAGTAAGCGAAAACATAAAAAACTGTGGACTGATGAGGGTACAGAGTTCTACAACAAAACATTTATGAATTTTCTTTGAAATTACAACATTATATTATACAGCACCTTTAATGAAGGAAAAGTGATTGTTATTGAGCGATTCAATCGCACTTTAAAAGAGAGACTGTATAAAAAAATTCACTCAACTCGGTTCCCAACAATGGTTATCTTTAATTCAGGATATTGTGGATAAGTGTAATGATACGATTCACACCTCAATGAATACTAAACCGTCAGAAACACTCACACAAACACCACCCACAAAAGCCACATCCACACAAGCCCCACCCACACAAACCCCACCCACACAAACACCACCCACACAAACACCACCCACAAAAGCCCCACCCACAAAAGCCACATCCACACAAGCCCCACCCACACAAACATCACCCACAAAAGCCACATCCACGCAAGCCCTACTCACAACAGCTACATCCACACAAGCCCCATCCACAAAAGCCACAGCCACACAAGCTCCACCCACAAAAGCCACATCCACACAAGCTCCACCCACACAAACACCACCCACATAAGCCACATCCACATCCATCATATCCACATAATTAGTGATTAGTTAATTAGTTGCCACACACATGTTTATTTAATTTAAAAAATTTGCTCCACCCACACAAACCACATCCACACAAGCTCCACCACCCACACAAGCCCCACCCACCCACACAAGCTCCACCCACCCACACAAGCTCCACCCACCCACACAAGCCCCACCCCCCTGTGCACCCCACCTTTGACCCACCACCCCCCTCATCCCACCCCCACCCTTCCCCCCACACACACACACGGGGAGGGGAGAGGGGGGGTGAGATGAGGGGGGTGATGGGTCGTTGGGGGAGCACACCTACCCCCCCCTCCTTTGCTCTTCCTTTATTCTTTTTTATAAACAAGAATTAGATAATTGAAAGCAAAGCAAATATAACTAGAACTGCCACTTTATAACTGCTGGCAGTGATGACCGGGTACCCAGTCCGTCCGCCTTTGACACAACTGACACAACGTGAGACTTAAATCATAGTCGCAAAGTTTCGCATTTATCGGATAAGCGGTGCCAGAGAAAACATTATTTAATGGTGATACAAACACAGGCCTGCTTCGAGACGGCGCGGAACAGACGAGTTACGAACCGGGCAGCACAAAGCGTTCAATTTCCTTATTACTGGCGACCAGATTCAAATAATTAAATAATTCTGGCTGCCAAACCACACGGCCGATCAGGTTGAAATTTTAAACTTTTGTTTCCCATGTAGCCTAAATTATAAATATGAAGTTTCGCATATATAGAAGTAGTGGTTCCAGAGTAAACATGAATTAATATTTATCCTTCAATCTAAGATGGCGGCCAAACCATGTGACTTGTGACCTCATAATTTTTTACCATGTATGCAGATATCATGGAGGATGACAGACGCAAATTTTCGCTTCGATAGGTTAAGCAGTTCCAGAGAAAACATTATTTAATATTTTTCTTAAATTCAACATGGCTGCCAAACCATGTGACCTATCAATTAGAAATTAACAAACTTGTATTCCCTACTCATGTGCAATAGGGGTGTGAAGTTTCCCCTTGATCAGATCAGGTGTTCTGGAGAAGAAGATGTTTGAAGGTTTTAAGGTAAATTCAAGATGGCCGCCAAACCATGTGACCAATCAAGAACAAATTAACAAACTTGAGAAAGGACCTCATGGGGAATATATGTGTGAAGTTTCGGCTTAATCTGTCTTGCCTTTCTGGAGAAGAAGATTTTTAAAATTTATTCATTTTCAATCCAAGATGGCTGACGAACCATGTGACCTATGACATCAGAAATTTATATTCTGCTTCCAACTGGGTATTGGAACACGTTTGTAAAGTTTCGTGTTAATCGGTAAAGGTGCGTTTTTCTATCCAAGATGGCCACCAAACCATGTGACGTGTGATGTCGTAATTTTTACCATGCGTGCATACACGATGGTAGATGATAATTACAAATTTTCGATTCGTTTGGTTCAGCGGTTCCAGAGAAAACATTATTTAATATTTTTCTTAAATCCAAGATGGCGGCCAAACCGTCTAACGTATCAATTCGAAATTAACAAACTTATATCGCCTACGTGTCCCGAATATACTTCTGAAATCTCCCCTTCATCCGACCAGCGCTTCTGGAGAAGAAGATGTTTGAAGGTTTTAGGGTTTTTTCAAGATGGCCGCCAAACCATGTGACCGATCAAGAACAAATTAACAAACTTGAGAAAGGACCTCATGGGGAATATATGTGTGAAGTTTCGTCTTCATCTGTCTTGCCCTTCTGGAGAAGAAGATTTTTAAAATTTATTCATTTTCAATCCAAGATGGCTGCCGAACCTTGTGACCTATGATATCATAAATTTAAATTCTGCTTTCCATCGTCGACCCGAACAAGTGTGTGAAGTTTCGTGTAAATCGGATAAAGTCTATTTTTCTATCCAAGATGGCCGCCAAACCATGTGACTTCTGAGGTAAAATTTTTTTACCATGTATGCAGACTTGAGGGAGGAAGGCACTTGCAAATTTTCGCTTTGATGGCTTATGAAATACCAGAGAAAACATTATTTAATATTTTTCTTAAATCCAACATGGCGGCCAAACCATGTGACCTATCACTTTGAAATTAACAAACTTGCATCGCATACATGTCACGAATATAGTTCTGAAATCTCGCCTTCATTGGACCAGCGCTTCTGGAGAAGAAGATGTTTGAAGGTTTTATGGTTTTTTCAAGATGGCCGCCAAACCATGTGACTTATCAACAACAAATTAACAAACTTGAAAGAGGACATCAAGGGGAATGTACTTGTGAAGTTTCGCCTTAATCTGTTCAGCCCTTCTGGAGAAGAAGATTTTTTAAAAAAAAACACTAAAAAACAAGATGGCGGCCGAATTACGTCATCGATGACGTCAAGAAAAACATTTTCGTCAGTTATTTTAGGCGTAGATGATGCTCAGAATTTTTCAGATTTTTCCTATACGGCGTTCTACTTGACGAATTTTCACTGGTATATCGCTTCACCTATGACGTCACGAAAAATCACACGTATTCCCGATAGTGAGTTTAGTAAAATGTATTAAACGAAAAATTTTTCCATTGCACGGTTTCCGAGATACAGAGGTCCAAAGTTTATCGTTTTTTTCAAGATGGCGCCCGCACCACGTGACCAATGACGTCATAATTATAACGTGATTGTGCTATCAAAAAAGATACATACTACGGTGAAAATTTCGTGTCGATCGGACTTTGCGTTCCTGAGAAAATGATTTTTAAAGCGAAAACAGGCCGCAAAATGCCGGCGGAAAAATAATAATAATAATAACTAGAACTGCCACTTTATAACTGCTGGCAGTGATGACCGGGTACCCAGTCCGTCCGCCTTTGATACAACATGGGACTTTCTGCAGATGACAGTCGCAAAGTTTCGCATTCATCGGGAAAGTGGTTCCAGAAAAAACATTATTGAAGAGTGATACAAACAGAGGCCTGCTTCGATATGGCATGGGACTGAAGAGCAACGAACCGGGCAGCACAAAGCGTTCAATTTCCTTATTACTGGCGAACAGATTCAAATAATTAAATAATTCTGGCTGCGAAACCGCGTGACCGATCAGGTTGAAATTTTAAACTTTTGTTACGCATGTAGGCTATATTACAAACGTGAAGTTTCATATATATAGAAGCAGCGGTTCCAGAGTAAACATTAATTAATATTTATCCTTCAATCCAAGATGGCGGCCAAAGCATGTGACGTATGATGTCATAATTTTCACCACATGTGCAAACACGATCGCAGACGATAAGTGCAAATTTTCGCTTTGCGAGGTTAAGCAGTTCCAGAGAAAACATTATTTAATATTTTTCTTAAAACCAACATGGCTGCCAAACCCTGGGCCCAATCCCGTGGAAATTTCATACCCTCATTCCGCATGACTGTTCCACCATAAATGTGATGTTTCACATTTATTGATGCAGTAGTTCCAGAGTAAACATTAATTAATATTTTTCCTTCAATCAACTATGGCTGCCAAACGTTGCGTCGTACCTCAAAAGGGGGTGAGAACTTTTTATTCGTCATGGAGAGGCGGTCACAGTGGTGGAGGTTGGCCTGGATCTGTTCAATGGTTTCGGAGAAAAAGACGTATAAAGATATTATTTTTCAATCCAAGATGGCTGACGAACCATGTGACCTATGACATCACAAATTTATATTCTGCTTCCAACTGGGTATTGGAACAGGTTTGTGAAGTTTCGTGTAAATCGGTAAAGGTGCGTTTTTCTATCCAAGATGGCCACCAAACCATGTGACATATGACGTCATAATTTTTACCACGCGTGCACACACGATGGTAGATGATAATTCCAAACTTTCGATTCGTTAGGTTAAGCGGTTCCAGAGAAAACATTATTTAATATTTTTCTTAAATCCAACATGGCGGCCAAACCGTGTGACGTATCAATTCAAAATTAACAAACTTATATCAACTACGTGTCCCGAATATAGTTCTGAAATCTCGCCTTCATCGGACCAGTGCTTCTGGAGAAGAAGATGTTTGAAGGTTTTAGGGTTTTTTTCAAGATGGCCGCCCAACCATGTGACCGATCAAGAACAAATTAACAAACTTGAGAAAGGACCTCATGAGGAATATATGTGTGAAGTTTCGTCTTCATCTGTCTTGCCCTTCTGGAGAAGAAGATTTTTAAAATTTATTCATTTTCAATCCAAGATGGCTGCCGAACCTTGTGACCTATGATATCATAAATTTAAATTCTGCTTTCCATCGTCGACCCGAACAAGTGTGAGAAGTTTCGTGTAAATCGGATAAAGTCTATTTTTCTATCCAAGATGGCCGCCAAACCATGTGACTTCTGAGGTAAAAATTTTTTGCCATGTATGCAGACTTGAGCGAGGAAGGCACTTGCAAATTTTCGCTTCGATGGCTTATGAAATACCAGAGAAAACATTATTTAATGTTTTTCTTAAATCCAACATGGCGGCCAAACCATGTGACCTATCACTTTGAAATTAACAAACTTGCATCGCATACATGTCACGAATATAGTCGTGAAATCTCGCCTTCATTGGACCAGCGCTTCTGGAGAAGAAGATGTTTGAAGGTTTTAGGGTTTTTTCAAGATGGCTGCCAAACCATGTGACGTATCAACAACAAATTAACAAACTTGAAAGAGGACCTCAGGGGGAATGTGCGTGTAAAGTTTCGCCTCAATCTGCATAGCCGTTCTGGAGAAGAAGATTTTTTTTAAAAAAAACACTAAAAACAAGATGGCGGCCGAATTACGTCATCGATGACGTCAATAAAAACATTTTCGTCAGTGATTTTTGGCGTAGATGATGCTCAGAATTTTTCAGATTTTTCCCATATGGCGTTCTACTTGACGAATTTTCACCGGTATATCGCTTCACCTATGACGTCACGAAAAATCACACGTGTTCCCCATAGGGAGCTTAGTAAAATGTATCAAGCGAAAAATTTTTCCATTGCACGGTTTCCGAGATACAGATGTCCAAAGTTTATCGCTTTTTTCAAGATGGCGACCGTACCACGTGACCAATGACGTCATAATTATAATGTGATTGTGCTATCAAAAAAGATACATACTATGGTGAAAATTTCCCGTCGATCGGACTTCGTGTTCCAGAGAAAATGATTTTTAAAGCGAAAAAGGGTGCAAAATGCCGGCGGAAAAAGAAAAATAATAATAAACAGAAGAAAAACAATAGGGTACCCTGTACTCACAGGGTACCCTAATAACTAGAACTGCCACTTTATAACTGCTGGCAGTGATGACCGGGTACCCAAACGTGTCCGCCTTTGACACAACTGATACAACATGAGACTTAAATCATCGTCGCAAAGTTTCGCATTCATCGGAAAAGCGGTGCCAGAGAAAACATGATTTAATGGTGATACAAACACAGGCCTGCTTCGCGACGGCGCAGAACAGACGAGTGCTGAACCGGGCAGCACAAAGCGTTCAATTTCCTTATTACTGGCGAACAGATTAAAATGATTAAATAATTCTGGCTGCCAAACCACGTGATCGATCAGGTTGAAATTTTAAACTTTTGTTTCGCATGTCGGCTCAATTTCAAATGTGAAGTTTCGTATATACAGAAGCAGCGGTTCCAGAGTAAACATTAATTAATATTTATCCTTCAATCCAAGATGGCGGCCAAACCATGTGACTTGTGACGTCATAATTTTCACCACATCTGCAAACAGGATCGGAGACGATAAGTGCAAATTTTCGCTTCGCCAGGTTAAGCAGTTCCAGAGAAAACATTATTTAATATTTTTCTTAAAACCAACATGGCTGCCAAACCCTGGGCCCGATCCCGTTGAAATTTCAAACCCTCATTCCGCATGCGCGTTCCACCATAAAGGTGATGTTTCATATTTATTGATGCAGTAGTTCCAGAGTAAACATTAATTAATATTTTTCCTTCAATCCACTATGGCTGCCAAACGTTGCGTCGTACCTCAAAAGAGGGTGAGAACTTTTATTCGGCATGGAGAGGCGGTCATAGTGGTGGAGTTTCCCCTGGATCTGTTCAGCCGTTTCAGAGAAAAAGACGTTTGAAGATATTGTTTTTCAATCCAAGATGGCTGACGAACCATGTGACCTATGACATCAGAAATTTATATTCTGCTTCCAACTGGGTATTGGAACACGTTTGTGAAGTTTCCTGTTAATCGGTAAAGGTGCGTTTTTCTATCCAAGATGGCCGCCAAACCATGTGACGTGTGATGTCATAATTTTTACCATGCGTGCATACTGCCCTCTCGATGATAATTACAAATTTTCGATTCGTTTGGTTAAGCGGTTCCAGAGAAAACATTATTTAATATTTTTCTTAAATCCAAGATGGCGGCCAAACCATGTGACTTATCAATTCGAAATTAACAAACTTATATCGCCTTCCTGTCCCGAATACAGTTCTGAAATCTCCCCTTCATTGGGCCAGCGCTTCTGGAGAAGAAGATGTTTAAAGGTTTTCGGGTTTTTTCAAGATGGCCGCCAAACCATGTGACCGATCAAGAACAAATTAACAAACTTGAGAAAGGACCTCATGGGGAATATATGTGTGAAGTTTTGTCTTAATCTATCTTGCCCTTCTGGAGAAGAAGATTTTTAAAATTTATTCATTTTCAATCCAAGATGGCTGCCGAACCTTGTGACCTATGATATCATAAATTTAAATTCTGCTTTCCATCGTCGACCCGAACAAGTGTGTGAAGTTTCGTGAAAATCGGATAAGGTCTATTTTTCTATCCAAGATGGCCGCCAAACCATGTAACTTCTGAGGTAAAAATTTTTTACCATGTATGCAGACTTGAGGGAGGAAGGCAATTGCAAATTTTCGCTTCGATGGCTTATGAAATACCAGAGAAAACATTATTTAATATTTTTCTTAAATCCAACATGGCGGCCAAACCATGTGACCTATCACTTAGAAATTAACAAACTTGCATCGCATACATGTCACGAATATACTTGTGAAATCTCGCCTTCATGGGACCAGCGCTTCTGGAGAAGAAGATGTTTGAAGGTTTTAGGGTTTTTTCAAGATGGCCGCCAAACCATGTGACGTATCAACAACAAATTAACAAACTTGAAAGAGGACATCAGGGGGAATGTACTTGTAAAGTTTCGCCTTAATCTGTCCAGCCCTTCTGGAGAAGAAGATTTTTTTTAAAAAACACTAAAAAACAAGATGGCGGCCGAATTACGTCATCGATGACGTCAAGAAAAACATTTTCGTCAGTGATTTTTGGCGTAGATGATGCTCAGAATTTTTCAGATTTTTCCTATATGGCGTTCTACTTGACGAATTTTCACCGGTATATCGCTTCACCTATGACGTCACGAAAAATCACACGTGTTCCCCATAGGGAGCTTAGTAAAATGTATCAAACGAAAAATTTTTCCATTGCAGGGTTTCTGAGATACAGAGGTCCAAAGTTTATCGTTTTTTTCAAGATGGCGCCCGCACCACATGACCAATGACGTCATAATTATAACGTGAGTGTGCTATCAAAAAAGATACATACTGTGGTGAAAATTTTGTGTCGATCGGACTTAGTATCCCAGAGAAAATGATTTTTAAAGCGAAAAAGGGTGCAAAATGCCGGCGGAAAAAGAAAAAGAATAAATAAAAATAATAATAAATAAACAGAAGAAAAACAATAGGGTACCCTGTACTCACAGGGTACCCTAATAATAAATAAACATAAGAAAAACAATAGGGTACCCTGTACTGACAGGGTACCCTAATTAATCAAGATTGAAAATATTAAATATTTTTCTTTGGGTAAATATTCAGTTGCGAGAATGAACGATCTTTCCCAGCAGTCTGTTTCAGATGTCTTGTGATTTTGAAACTCCATCAACATATTCTGTTCAAAACAAAGAGTGAAGAACAATTAGGGTATATAAAGATGATTATATTATGATATGAATAAAATAATAAATTAAACATTTACCTCCAGAAGATCGAGTTTTGTGTCCATTTCATCCAGATGAGCATTTAAACTGGAACAAGTTGAAAATGAGTCATCACCCTGTGGAATTTCAACATCTTCCCATTCAAGGTTGCGAAATTCACCCATGTATGATCCAGTTTTAATGCTGAAAATAAAAAGCAAGTCGTCAAAAATTACTTCCATGCCAAATAAAAGGTTGTGTATAAGGAGAACAGAAAGAGATAGACAGAGACAGACAGAGAGACAGAGACAGACAGAGAGACAGAGAGACAGAGAGACAGAGAGACAGAGAGACAGAGAGACAGAGAGACAGAGAGACAGAGAGACAGAGAGACAGAGAGACAGAGAGAGACAGAGAGAGACAGAGAGAGAGAGAGAGACAGAGAGAGAGAGAGAGACAGAGAGAGAGACAGAGACAGAGAGAGAGAGAGAGAGAGAGAGAGAGAGAGAGAGAGAGAGAGAGAGAGAGAGAGAGAGAGAGAGAGACAGAGACAGAGACAGAGACAGAGACAGAGACAGATAGAGAGAGGCAGAGACAGACAGATAGAGAGACAGAGACACACATAAACATGCGCGCGCACGCACGCACGCACGTACACGTACACGTACACACACACACACACACACACACACACACACACACACACACACACACACACACACACACACACACACACACACACACACACACACACACAGATAATTCCTCACCTTGAACTCAGGATCAAAGGACATGAGAGAATTTCTTGCCATCCAAGAAAAATATCATTCATTTATTTCTGAAACTAATAAATGTCTTCAAGGAAGTAGTTCATTTTTATCCATTCCTCGTGATATTCAAATAATTAATTTTCAACGTCAGCTATCAACGATGTTCTGATTGGGGGCAACCTGTTGGAAAAAAGACATACAATAATTATTGGTTGTATAGTGATTTAATTCTGTTTTAAACAACAAATAATGAATTGGGTTGAGATCTCACCTGTCATCTTGTGAAAACGATTGATCCGTAAGGTTGGAGTACTCCTCTGCACAATCCATTCTCTGAATGAAACATGCTGGGCACACTAGTCGGTTTAAATATGCAACTTGATGACGTAATGCGAGATTTCACAACAATGGTTTTTCCAGGGTGTGTTTCCACATGGGAAATGACCGGAATTTTTTGGGCTTGGTTCGGACGAGGCAGCTTGGCTGGCTTCAACACTGACTCGTTTTCACACGAAAATGAACCATCTTGCTTTGAATGATTTTTGATAAAACCTACATTTAAAAGCTGTTTTTAACTAAACTTTGTTCTATTAGTGTTCTGATGATTTAAAATGTAACCACGAGAGACGGGCACAGAATACTTCCTCATTTTCACGGCACGACTGTGTTCTAAAAACACTTCCCCATTTTACAAAAATAACCCTAACAGCCCTTTCTTTTGTGCTTGAAGAGATAAAGTGAATATAATAGGAAAATTAATTTATTCCCTAAAGGAGAACATGGACAAATATTCATTGGTTCGCTCTTTGAATGGAATGAAAATATGAAAGGAAAAAAGTGTTTTAATCAGTAAGTCTCAATTTTACATTTGCTTGTATGGGAGGGGGAGGAAATCAGTCTCCTATTTTACATTTGCTTGTATAGGAGGGGGAGAAAATCAGTCTCAATTTTACATTTGCTTGTATGGGAGGGAAAGAAAATCAGTCTCCTATTTTACATTTGCTTGTATGGGAGGGGGAGGAAATCAGTCTCCTATTTTGGGCTTTTGGGGCTAAAGTTATAAAGTTTTTCCCTTTTCCCCCATTCATTTGAATGGCTGCCTCAGAAGCCCCATTTATCCTCCACTGGTGTCAGTCACACAAAAATATGCTGTTTAAATTCAGCTTTAACCCAAGGTGAATCTTCCGTGACAATCTCAGATGATTACTCTTCAATGATTTACACAATTGCAGAATATTTGCTGATAAAATCACAGAGACAATGATGTCAATCGCCCATGCTTCGACAATGATGGCGAAACCCAAACGTATTGATTCACATGGACATACAAGGAACTTTGGTGCAGGAGGAAGTCATTCAGCCCATCATGCCCGTGCTACACAAACTCCAGAAACGATCGCACAGGCAACTATCGGGAACGCCTGTTAGCGGTGGTTGTACCCCCCCAACACAAGTCGGGGGCCAAGTCTTCCCCATTCTTCCATGCTGCCCGGATTCGTCAGGGCAGCACGGTCAAGGTCAGAGTACCGATCAGTACCCATGGACTGCCCCTCTTCTCTCTGTCCCTCTCTCTCACTCTGTTGTCACACAGACTTTGTGAAGGTGGGGGTACACCATCCTGGATGTGGGGATCTCTGGGTTGCTCCTGGGAGATTGATAGGCCATCTGTGCCGCGGGCTTGTTCGATAGAACTGTCCGGGACTATACAACAACTACAACAACAACAACAACAACAACAACAACAACAACCATCACCCATCTACACACAAGCTACCTACAAGTCATGCCAATATCTCTGTACCCCTCTATACCTATCGAATTTCCATTTAAACCTATGCACTATTACTGCTGTCACTACAGTACTTTTCCAGGGAGACCAATTCCATGCATTAACTACTCTTTGAGTGAAAGACCGCTGGGCCTTATTACTGTCCTAACTCTCTTCTTCTTTACTCTCTTGTGATGGTTCCTGGTCCAAACACTGTATTCTGCTGAAAAACTCTTCTGCACATATTGTGTCTATACACTTCATTTCCTACATTAAAATTTATATGTTTAGAATCAATTTAAAGCATACTCTAAATTTACTTCCCTTTTTGATTGTTCAGAAGTGGACAACTCTACGAAGCATTCAAGTCACCCTGACTTCAAGGGGTGTCGATTGTGCACACAGCCCTCATGCATTTTGTGGAAAGCATATATGAGTTGTCAATTGGTTCTGGTAAATAACGGCCTTCTGACCTTCCCTGTCAATATGTATTCACCTTATCTATATATTTCAAGTGTTTGTTTGTTTGTGCGTTTGTACATTATTCTTTCATCACCGAACCGTAACACCCAAATTTTCAGTGTAGGAACTTCAGAGTCTGGGCAAGGTTTTAAGTTACCCCCCCCCCCACAAACCCCACTACCCCTCAAGGAAATTCACTGTATGTATGTTTGTGTCGGTCTGAAAATCGTTGGAAAAAATGGCTGGGCCAATCTCCAACTGATTTTGCATAAGTGCTGGGGTTTTCCAGGTTCAAGTGAAGGGCACAAAAAAAATACCCCTCAAGGAAACTCTCTTATGTTTTGTGTGTACATTTGAAAATCATAGAATAAAAAATGGTTGGGCCAATTTGCAATAAATTTTGCAAACTTGCTGGGGATATCCAGGGACAGGTCATGGGTACAAAAACAACCTCCCCCACTCCCCCACACAAGGTGCTGTCTGGGGGAAAAAAAAACTATGTAGGGGTTCTGGCACATTTTGTGCATTGAAAACATTGAAATCCGAGAAATAATTTTGTTTGTGACGCTTTCACGGCTGAAACCACTGCTGGGAAAAACTCACCCAAACAGGCAGCACCGGGAACCTTCCCCGTCACATTCTCCCCAAAACTCCCCCTCACCCCCCCCATAGCCCCTTCTGGTAATTAATACATACTAGCAAATGCCAGTGGGCCAAAGGTTCACCTTATGCTGCATTGCTTGTAGCTCTAATTAAATTATTATTTTTAATTATAAAAACAGGAAACACTCATGCCACAACAAGGAAGCAATGGGAAAGTAGTTGGACAAATACATATAATATGAGGGTATTTTGAAGAAGGTGCGATGTTTGTCTGGAGTGCAAGAAAGAGTTAAGAAGAAAGAAAAAAAAGAAGAGATATTGAAATGACAGGAGGGAAATGTTAGAGGGTGTACGAAGGCAGCAGGGAAGGAGAGAAGGGGAATGCAATACCTCATTACGGAAGGATTTGGAGTGAATCGGATCCTCTGCAGCAAGGGAAATACTGCTCAGCATAATAAATATCAGAATGAGATTGGTGAACAAACTATGGTTGACGATTCGATGGCAAAGAACCCGAAATCTGCAGATACACATTATCATTTACCATGCATTAGCTCATTATCTCAATCATGGTAATGGCAGTTTATGTTAAATCCTTTGACTAACATTCTTGATCACCTTTCCTCATCCCAATCACAGTAACATCACGATTTTGTAAAAATAGAAGTGTGGTTCCCTCTCTGCTGGTAGAAATATTATTATTTTTTTAAATCTATGTTTACTGAGCACGAGCTCTTGATCATAATAATTTAGAATGACAAGTATGATAACAACCATCATATATATATATATATATATATATATATATATATATATATATATATATATATATATATATATATATATATATACATATATACATGAGTTAAAGTAACAATTGTGAATCATATTCTTCAGAGTTATGGAATGCACTTTATGAGTATTTTCTAGTTATTCTTACAGTGGACAAGGCTCATCGATAATTGCTAAGTGCTGTCACATCAATGATACTACTACTACTACTACTGCTGCTACTGCTACTCCTACCCTTAAAGCCACACATATTCCCACCCTCTTGTGCGATCAGCCAGGCAACGTTTTTGGCTCAAGTCTTTCACGAGCCAGGTGTGACATTCGACTGAGTTTGGCAAAAGTTTGGAACATGGCCAGGATGCCTACGACAACTCGCCTAAATTTGTGAATGGAACCATGGGATCTTTAACGTCTTCAAACAACCAGTGCTGGCAGGTGGGACCTCTGGTTTAATGCCCTTCCGATGGACGAAAAATACAGGGATATATCGCCTTTCATGTGAAACACCAGGGCGACAGTTCATAGTTGGGCTGAGAATCAAATTCAGGCTAAATAGATCAAAGGTTAGTCTGCACACCTATAGACTATCATGCCACAATGAGAATATGCAGACCGTTTGTTGAATATCCACGCAAAAACATTTCCTTCTTTTCTTTCTATATGGATGGAGACTCATGATGAGTTTAAGTAGCTATAACAGGATTATAGATTTTAATATTAATCATTTAATTCGTTATCAATTAATTTTAAAGCAAATAATACAGAAAATTTAATTTTAGTTGGACACAGGAAGGTATTAAAGAAAAAAAGAAAGAACATTGAGCATTAAACAAAGCAGAGCCTTGTTGGCTATATAGATTATGGTAGATATGAGAGCCAGTGCAGATTTACTCACTCACCCACTCACTGACACAGCAACATCACAATGGCTTTGTGTGTTCCCTCCAGAACGTGTGAGGCTAATGTCACCCAATTACTGCCCACATCCATGTATATCATGAAAAATACTTTGATAACGTTAACCTGTCTAATCACTATTGAAGCCTTGATAACAACATGCAGACACACAGACAGACACACAGGACGAAGAGACCACACACACCAGAACGAGCAATCAAAGATTGCACACCCTCGCCAGGACTTGCTTTGTGTAGTTTTATCGTACATATTTTATAGACGTCATCACATTATAATTGTACATACATTATACAGGTACTCGGTTGAAAAACAAGAAAAAAAAAACCAAGAAAAAAAAAAACCATGTCATAAAAATTATGGTCTACATTGGCACATTATGTATGGACAAAACAGACAAACAAACAGACAGACAAATGTATCCAAATGCAATATTCTCTCCTCTGGTGAAGGTAATTATAAAATACAGGACTAATAATCTCTAACTTCTACATAATGTACAGTATATTCAATGAAAAACAAACAAACATTAACTTGTGGTTAAATCAGCTAAAAATGTAGATGAAATTAGAAAACTTTGTCAAACTGTACCAAAGGCCAGTTGGGCACATTAGTCGAGCCTGTAGGCCTTGCAGCATACCTCAAATCACAGGCAGGGCAGACAAACACACACTCAGGAACGGGCAGAGATAACGTACATATGATCCACATTCAAGGTTACAAAAAAACCCCAACAATTTATGGTTAGATGTAATATGGAATAGGCAAAGCCTAGAAGTGAACGTAGAATTCTTCTTACATTCGATGCTGCAATTTCCGGTTACTTCGGCCTGGATTCGGGATCAGCGATCAAATTATGTAAATCACGATTAAAAATTATTTTTTGATGATGCGGGAGATTATCTTTATTAAAATCAGTGGAGGAAATATACACCAAGTCTGATATTTGGGTCTTTCATGTCTCCGACGATGCCTGAATCTCCCGGGACGCATCATCCCCATGATAAAAACCGGAAGCAAAAGGGTCATAGCCGATGACACGGATTCCAAATTGCCAGGGTATTGTGTTGTTGTTGTTGTTGTTGTTGTTTCCTATTCTCTAATGTGCACGCGTTGAGTATGAAGCTCACTTCGTTCGCTAAAAATCTTATGGTGATATATTGCACAACTTTATCGAACTGTGCTTAAAGCAACTTGGAGACACAATATTCTGGGTCCCTGCTGGTATTAAAGAAGGGTGCTTGAGGGTGATGACTGATACACATGCACACCTGTACTGTGAGCTGTTGCTGCTGCACAGGATCATGCTAGCTCAATTTGGGGGAACAAAGGCTGAGATAAGATCTCTAGAGTGTCTGTTTGGTCACTGTTGTGTTGGCCCACACCTATTGTCTGCAAGCCCACTATGGCGAACAAACCATCTCTGACATTCTGGACACAGGGCAGTTCCTCGTTGTTCACCAATAGGTTTTTGTTTTTCTGAGCCTCTTCATGCCAATCTCCCTCCTCAAGGTTTGCCTCCACCACCAGCATGATACTTGATGTGGTGGCTGATGAGTTAGTTGAGTTTGCTGCAGTTCTTTCTCAGTTATGCGATAAATGGTTTTCCATAACACTTGTCTTCTGGCACCCATGCATCCATTACGTCCTTGCAGATGAAATCTCTCTACTGTTTTCTTGGATCACCTCATGGACGAGGCTGAGAGAGTCAGCTAAGTGCGATGACTTAGCTAAGTGCGAGTCAGCTAAGTGCGATGAAAGCTAATCTTTGGGGTGCGATGACTGGGCATGTGGACAAGATGACCTAGCCATTTCAGGTATCATTTAGTTAGTTTAATGGTTATCGATTCTGGGTCTCCCTGACGTTGCATTAGTTTCATGCACTCTGACCATTGGGTTCTGTTGTAGATGCCAAGAATGGTGCAGATGCATTTGTAATGAAAGGTGTTTAGTCTCTTTTGAAGTTTCCTGAGCGGTGTCCTGCATGCAGAACCATATAAGACCACTGACAGCATGCAGGCCTAGTTACACTGTGCATTTGGTCTTTACAAACAGGATTTTGTCCATGCAAACTGCCACTGTCAGGTCATGTTCGATCTGTGACCTGCTACAGGTACCATGTAAACCTGTACTAACCTGTTCCATGGTCGGGTTGTCGGCGACTAAACCGTCTCCCCCACCAGGTTTTCTGGTGAGGAGGGTGTTTGGATATGGACACCCAGCAGGATTAAAAACAAAACCTGTCAAAGGGCGGAGGAACTCCTTGTGAGCCAACGGCCATCCATATCTAGTGCCCAACTGTGTCTGCGGACGTCCTCCTGCAGTTGGGTCACTTCTTATTAGGAGGTTGGTGGCAGGATTTGCACTCCGGCCACCGTAAAACCCTTCATTCCGCAAAACGCAAAAACGCAAAAAAATCTGAAAACCCACTCCGTGGGAGTACCTCCTGTGCAGCTTCCCTTCGCAGGGCAGCTCACCGGATGACGGGATTGGGGCAAAGCCTTCGGGCAAACCCAATCTTTGATAGGAGGGAAACCACGGGGTAACATCCCTGGGTCAGATTGCGGGAGAGTGTGTCGGAGTGGTGCTGAGGTGTCGTCCACTAGACGGCGGTCTCCTTGGGTTAACCTGAGGCGGTCCCTTCGGGTGGGTGCCTGGAATGTCCTATCCCTAAGAGAGGATGATCACCTGTCTCTGTTATCATCTGAGCTCAAGCGTTTGGATATCGGGATTGCAGCTCTCTCTGAGGTTCGGAGACTGGATTGCGGAGAGATAATGGTGGGTGGTTACACCTACTATTCGTCTGGTCGCTCTGATGGTTACCATACCCAAGGAGTTGCTGTAGCTGTGTCCAATAAGCTGACCCCAATGATAATTGAGGTAACACCGGTCAACGAGCATATTATGAGATTAAGGATTGGCCACTCCTGAGGTGTCATTTCCCTGGTCTCTGTTTATGCTCCGACTGAGGTGAGTGATCTCACCGTGAAGGATGCATTCTACGCCACACTCGAGTCTGTGGTTGATCAGTGCCCCAGACGAGATACACTTCTAGTCTTGGGGGATTTCAATGCATCGACTGGAACTGATAGGGATGGTTATGATGTGTGTGTTGGTCCCCATGGGTCAGGAACTATGAACCAGAATAGCACTAAGTTCCTTGACTTTGCAAGAAGTCATGGACTTGGGGTGGCTGGCTGGTTCATGGTTTCAGCGCCCACAAGCTCATCGCTGGACTTGGTATTCCAACGCTGGCGGTGTGGCAAAGGAGATTGACCATGTCTTCATTGACGGTCGGTGGAGGATGATCCAGAACTGCAGGGTCTACCGGAATGCTCAGTTCCTCAATACTGACCACAGGCTTGTTGTAGCAACTCTAAAGCTGCACCTTAAATCCTGGAGAATGGTACCATCCCAGCCGAGGCTGGATGTTGCCAAGCTCAGGGATGAGAGAGTAGCTGAGGAGTTTGCGAACAGGCTGAGTGGACACTTGGGGGGTCTGGGTGCTTTGGGGGGTCCTGAAGAGTTGTGGAGCGCCTTCAAGACCACCGTCCTTGATGTTGCCGGTGGATGCCTTGGAGTTCACCGCAGGGCAAAGAAGAATTTTGTCTCTCAAGGGACACTGGATACCATTGACCAGAGTCGCAGGGCCAGGCTGAATGGCAGAGCTGAGCTGTTCAGGGAGCTGAGGCGTAAAACTGTACGTGCATTGAGGGTGGACAAGGAGGCCTATGTGCGAGGAATCTGTGAGGGGGTAGAGCATCACCTGTGGACAGGTGATTCTCGTCCCGCTTACAGGGGAATTCGCACATTACGTTCATCCAAGCCCATCCCTCGGAGCACTACAGTTCGAGCAGAGAGTGGTAGGCTCTTGACAGAGGAGTCTGAAGTGAAGGCCCGCTGGGCCGGTTACTTTGAGCGGTTGTACCAGGCTGATCCCCCAACTGTCGAGTTGGACGTCAAGGGTGTTGCAATCCCTGTTGCTGACCCTCGAATCAACTGTGGTCCACCTTCGCTTGTGGAAACACGGGCTGTGGTGAACCAGTTGAAACGGGGCAAAGCTCCAGGGATCTGTGGCATCCATGCCGAACTTCTCAAGGCTGGTGGAAATGCTGCACTCGTGTCGTTGCATGCAGTTTTGTGCTCTGCCTGGAACACAGGCATCATCCCAACTGATTGGAAGAGGGGCCTTGTTGTCGCTCTCTGGAAAGGGAAGGGTGATCGCCAAGACTGCAACAACTACCGAGGGGTGACGCTGCTCTCAGTGCCGGGCAAGGTCTTTGCTCGGATAATTCTCGATAGGGTTCGCCACCATCTGCTTGAGCACCAGCGTCCAGAGCAGTCAGGCTTTACACCAATGAGGTCAACGATTGACCGTATCCTTGCACTTCGTGTCCTCACCGAACGCAGAGAGAGTTTCGGCAGGGGCTGCTTGCAGCCTATGTTGATCTCTGTAAAGCGTTCGAGTCAGTGAATCGGGATGTCCTCTGGAGGATTCTTGGTCTTCGTGGGGTGCCACCAAAACTGATCGATTTGATGTCTGAACTCTACTCTGGTACTGAGAGTGCTGTGAAGTGTGGTGGTACCATCTCTGACTTATTTCCAGTTGTTACTGGAGTTCGTCAGGGATGTGTACTTGCCCCCACACTTTTCAGCACTTGGATGGACTGGATTCTAGGGAGGATGTCGGAGAGATCAAGTTGCGGTGCGTCATTTGGGAATGTCAAGATCTCGGACCTTGACTTTGCAGATGATGCAGTCATCTTTGCGGAGACTTTAGACATCCTCTTGGGGGCCCTCGAGGTGCTGAATGAGGAGTCGGAGCCGTTGGGATTACGGGTTTCTTGGGTCAAAACTAAGATCCAGGCTTTCGGTGACATCTTGGATGCTGCTGTCCTGTCTGTGTCTGTTTGTGGTGAGGATGTTGAGGTCGTGGAGAGATTCACTTACCTTGGCAGTGATATTCATGTCTCTGCTGGCTGCGAGTCAGAGGTCAATAGATGTCTGGGTCGGGCCTGGGGAGTCATGGATTCACTGGATCATGGGGTGTGGCGCTGCCGGTACCTGTGCGGGAGGACGAAAGTCCGAGTCTTCAGGTCCTTGGTACTTCCAGTCTTGCTCTATGGGTGCGAGACTTGGACTCTGACCAAGGATCTGAGACGGAGACTTAATTCCTTTGGTACCAGGTCTCTTCGGAGAATCCTTGGCTATCGCTGCTCGGATTTTGTGTCCAACGAGCGGTTGCTGAGAGAGACTCGGATGAGATTTGTTACCTGCATAGTCCGTGAGCGTCAGTTGCGGCTGTATGGACATGTGGCTCGTTTTCCTGACTCTGATCCTGCTCACCAGATTCTCTCAGCGAGGGAGTCTCATGAGTGGAGGAGGCCAGTGGGTCGACCATGTGCCTCATGGTTGCAACAGGTTGACCATCATCTCAAGGAGATGGGGATGGGCCTGGCATCTGCCTGGGGGATGGCCAGACGGAGGCCCCTGGAGTACCGGCGGAAAGTGGACGCAGCGACGTGCTCTTCTGGCACATGCTCCCACACCTGACCTGACCTGAAACTGCCTTGCCCAGGGCTTCAAAAGTTTTGGAGGCCGGCACAGTCTGCCTGACACACACACACACACACACACACACACACACACACACACACACACACACACACACACACACACACACACACACACACACACACCCTATCCATTTAGGAACAGGAAAAACTCATAAAATAATACTGCAAATGCAACGTCGTTAACAAATCAATTAAATAAAACGAGGGAATACCTTCTAGGAATGAATGGAATCAACAGAACATTATTGAAGTATGCAAGCCACCGTGGGATAAGCAAGGAGTTGTCCTTTATTCTAATGGCCTGTCTGCTGGCACAGAACGACACCAGCCTTCACAATTAAGACTAGATCTCCATCGTTTCGAACAGCTCATGCTTTTCAACCAGATCACAAAAGAGTTGAAAGTCAAAAAGTGTTTTTCGACTTGTAAAACTTCTTTAAACAATGACTATAACAAGCTAACAAACAAACCATGAGATTTTCTGGAAATTAAGCGAAACAATGAAACATTTAAATAAATGGAAATGTGGAGGTCAAAGGGAAAGATGATTGACCACAATGGGGGTTTCTAATAACAGTTTCGGCTTTTGAATCGATAGTTGTATCACACATAAAAACCTGTCGTCTTAATATTTATTTCAAGATGTACTTATACATTTGAAACAAAGGCAAATAATATCCTAAGGTAACAATAAACAATGATAATAAAAGGAAATATTGAGAGGAGGTCGATATAAAAGCTTCTTCCTTCCAAGGATTGGGAATCCCAAGAGATCTCATAAAATTTTAATCATATCTATTGAGGAATCATAGGACATTTTTTATTAGGGTGTGGATGATATATTTGGCCTGGGAATAGATCCTGAGCCTTTGTAGAATCGACAGCAGCACTATTGTCCTTACGGGTTGTTGTGACTGAAGAGGAAGAAAGCCGAGCTTCCAGGCATTGGTGCAATCTTTTCTTTAATGTGCAGTTCAGAAAGTCGGCGGGGACGTGGCCCCACGGGAATCTCTGGCTCACTGTCATTCTCAACGCCTGAATCAGGTGACATACGTAAAATTGTAAGCAGGAGGCAATTCATTCACTCGTGTGCAGAACCTATTTGGCTGCGAGTTACACCATTTGTGGGGAGTGCCAGCGGTGCAATGCCCCTTGTAGAGTGAGGCAATAATTTAGAATTCGTCCATAGCACCAAAAAACAATGGCTTGCTCTTCCTTTTTTTTTTCTTCAAAAGGTTCCATAGTATCTTTAACATCCACATGTGAATGCATGTTGTTGGGAGAGCTGGTTAACATCTCCCCTGAAGGATGACGTACTCGGTTATGCCACGCCCTGCTAAAAAGGGAGTGTCCTACCTCGAAGCTATCATCTCCGTCTTGGAATGGGGTGAAGGTATATAATAAAACTTAATCACCAACGAGGCTTACAAAGGGAAACCACAAAGTAAAGAAGCTGAAATAAAAGACCGATCTCCCATCTTGGGTTCTTAGTGCGACCCTTGTGGTATTGTAAGTAAGATGCAACCCTGCCGGTGATAAACTGGTTGTTAACGCTGAAAGAGTTTTGCACGTTGCAAAAGCACTGCAGTTATTGGCTCTTGATCACAATAATTTAGAATGTGACCGACATTTCTTGTCCCGGAAGCATGATGATTTTTCTTTCGTATTGCCAGGATGAACAGGAACTTTATAAGTGTTGGCGTCTAAAAGCGTTTTGATTGACGATAAAGAAGGGAATTGGGAGGAAATCACTGAAAGGTCAGAGCAATATACAGAAAGCATGAATACCTTTGCAGCATACCACATTTGCAACAAGTTGCCTTATAAATCCAAAGACAATTAATTATGCTTTGTGTCAGACCCTGGAGAAGGTGAATAGTTGTTACCAGGGAGCCAAATACAAATCGGAAGTGAAAGACTTTAAGAAAACACGCTTTGATGACGATGGAAAAAACATCATTGAACGCTGTGCAACATGATAGCACTTGTGTTGCCCCATGTACTACAACGAGTATATTTGCAAGGGTTTTGACTGTTCTTGTCAGACAATGAGATTGACCGGCTGGACTTATGTGAAGAATGTATCACAAATTGCAATAGTTTTGTTCAATTTTGTTCAATAGATTTTGCCTGTAAATTGCTGAAACATTCTGAAATACTGGATGCTTAAACTCAGCAACCAGTGATCTGTGTTGCCAAGGTGATGTTTATCTAGGCTCCATCCTTACCCGCATAATCCTCGGGTGAATAGGCATCCTTCTCTCTATCACTTTCAGCAGCGATGCCATCAAATGGAAACTGCAAGTCAGACACAGAAATTGCAAGATACATAATAATGGTTGAGAAGGTTTACAGTGAAGTAATGTCATGTGTTGTATTTGTCCTGTTTGTAAAAGTTACTAATTTTGTTTGGAGTAGTCTCTGACAGTTAATGTACAAGTCTAATTTCTCTCACTTGCCGACTTGTGGCCCACACTTCTTGATCACCATTAAATTATATGATAGCTTTGATGACGACATCATTTTATCACAGCGCCAAAGCTTTCTTTGGAGGCACCGGGTCGTTAAATTTTTTTTCTGTTCTAAGGCTCATGGTTGAGCTTGTAGAGAAATCGAGTGCACATCAATGTGCTTTTACATGAATTGCAGGAAAATGAGCAGACAACTGACAAATGCTTGTTGGAGTTTAACTTGTTCCCCACCTTCATGAGCCACGGATTTATATGAGAATGCCAAACAGGCCAACCTCCGCATGGGTTTTTCATGAAAATTTTCCTCAAACATAAATATATATTCCTGTTTGGATGCTCCAGCAGGATTTTTTTTGATTGCTTGTTGCAGTATAACACCATACAGCTAGAAATTGGAATGAGGATAACCGGGCATAAACAGGGCGGTTACTTTTTAATCAGATGGATTTCTTCCGCTCCAAACAAGCAATTCTTGGAGGTCGCTGTACAAGCACTTTGATGTCATCCACTGTCAATGAATTCATTCACAGATGCTACCTTAGGGCAGTGCACATCATGCTATCCGTGGCGATAAGACACTCAGCGGCATGAAATGGGTTGGTGTATGGGTCTCTTTCAGGGACAGGCCTGGTTCCTTAATAATACCCAGGCAGACACATATTGTTTGATTTCTTAAAGCTGCGCCAGGTGAAATGTTTGCAGTGAATCAGGCTCGCGTTTTGGACATTCTGTAATTTGATCACCCCTTGGGAGCGGGTAACAGCACTTTTGGTGAATTATAGTAACATTGATGATCAATGAAACAGCAATTTGTTTTGCATTTGAAAGTCATGCCATTTCATACAGATAATGCACCTGTCACACACACGTGATATGACCTGGGGTCAGCAATCGTATTACAATACCAAAATTAAATTTGTATGGTGACCTGAATTTTGACTATGATCGTAAATGACCCCAAGTTCATGTATGGTGCACAGTTCAGATGTGATAAGTTCAATCCGGCCAAACATGCTAATCCTGAAATATAGAAAATATACTTTCAATGAATTCTTATACAAAATAAGGTTTTCTTGACGAAAACACCAAAACATGAAAAGAACGATCTCTGTTATTAGATCTTTTATTTTTGAATGGAAAGGTCAATTGTTATTCTTTAGATTAATGTTATTATTCCAATTAATTTTGCAGGGTACAAACAGGTTGTGCTACAGTGACGGGATTTGGTCCAAAGATGATAACGGTCTGATGTTGATCCTAACGCTCTTCATTTTTGACTTTGACCTGTCATTATTTATGCAAATAAAAAGAAGGTGTCTGTCGGTCTGTGTGCGTTTTCATTTCATATCTCCTCTCTCTCACTACTTCGTGCATTATCATCAAAGTTCGGAGGCATTATTACTGCTCGCGTGTAGCGCAAAGTGCGTTTAAGCAATTGGTTCACTCTGTCTATTAGTATATTTCTATGATTGAGGAATTACGAGATTTAAAATAAATTTTACATGTTAAACACTGTAGAATATGAATCGGAACATGAACCAGAACATAAACCTGTAGTTTATCAGTACTTTGACTCTGAATTTGGCAAATTGTACGGAGACTCGTCCCGAGTGCGCATGCGCACAGCACCGTAAATCAGTTGCTTCAGTCTGTCTGTCTTGGCAGTCAAGCAAAATTGAAACTCATTCCAAACAGGAAACTTAGTTTTTATGGATGTCATAAATGACACAAACAACTGGCACAAATAACTTATAACATGTTAAATAAGGTGGTGTAACAGATGGTGCATCAACGGTGGTAAAGCTCTGAATTAACGGTTGTTTGTTTTTTTCAACAGACTTTAAAACTTTTATTTTATTTCATTGAATTATATTCTTGAACACTGCAGAACACAAATTACCTTGTTTGTACTTTCAAAAACCTTTCCTGCAAGCTGTACTTGGCCACAATGTTATGCCGTCTAGACCAATGGAATTATCCGCTCGCTCTGAGGGTGGGGTTGGCAGACAGTTCAGTTCTGGACTGTTCCGTTTGACCAATCGGCTTTGTATGGTTGCCATCGTGCCTATTATCCAAAGTTAACGAACAAAGCTAATATAGATGGATTGTGCTGCTCAGAAATGCAAAGCAAGAGTTAAAAAGGACCTTTCCTGTGTCCTTTTTCACAAGACTGTGTTGTGGGGTAATATGCTCCATGAACTCTCCAGTTAACAGCATAAAAAATTCTGTTTACATAAACGAAATTACTCAAAATTCCAACATCTATTCTGTTCAGCCCAGTCAAAAGTAGTCTTTTCCATGCGCGTCATCATGTTGGAACAACAGCAGCAGCAGGAACAACAACAATCCAGTGACAAATGGCACTGGAAGCACCATTTGTCACTGGATTGTTGGATCACTCATCATTCCTTTGGTGGTACTTCACCTCCTTATGATCATGGTGAGTAAATGTGGAATGACAAGTGCTGTATATTGCATGTGCTTGTCTCACTCTTCTTGTATGTTTATATTTTTAGCATCTATCTGGCTATCTATATATTGCTAAAACTCTCATCATATATATATATATATATATATATATATATATATATATATATATATATATATATATATATATATATATATATATATATATATATAATTTTTTAAAAATAAAAATATATATCTAAATATATATATATATATATATATATATATATCTAAATATATATATATATATATATATATATATATATATACATGTACATGTATGTATGTTCCCGAAACAGCCAAAACAGTACACGATAGTGCAATAATTTTAGGGCCACCTTACTCACCATTCACCTGCGGTGTGCAGTATCAAGTTTCGTTCAAATCGGGGAAAGAAAAAAATTATTAAAAAATCAATTCCCGATTCAGTCAAGTTTTGGTATGATGATCCATAAAGCGCAAGGACAAACCATGGAGAATGTGTTGATATACCTCGAGAAACCGGTTGACCAAATGATGACTCCTGAGGTAAATGCTCAAATTTTCTTCAAGTTAAAGTTTGACCGCTAAAAAATATTAAAATTTAGTGGTTTTTTTTTTTTTTTTTTTTTTTTTTTTTTTTTTCATCAACCGCTGTCACAACAGGAACCCAACGGGTTCATGGGTCATCTAGTTTAAACTAAATTTACCTACAAATGTAAGAGGCTAAGGCATACAAAGGTGTATGGGGAGTCGATTGGTCCATCCACCCATCCATCCATCAGGACCATACTCTGTGCAGAGCATTGGTGCTGCCTAAGCAGTCTCCTTGGCTATTGGGCACAATCTTGGATGAGTCACCACTCCAACACAGGATACCAGCAAGCTGGCACTCTCATTTTGCCAACTTCAGAAGGATGACAAGCTGAGTCAACCCCACCTGGTATTAATTCAACAGCTAAGTAGGATTTGAATTCAGGATCCTAGGATCCCAAGCCCACCATCCTAAGCATAACGCCAACACCAGGCATGGTCGATTGATGCTAACTAACATGTGTCCTCCTTTTGCAAGGCAGATCTATACTGATGACAACTTCAGATCCTCCATAACATCTACAACAACCGTTTCTATTAAAACAATAAAAATGACCTTAATATAAATCCACTTTTCAAGGTCTTCATGAGACAAAAACTTGAAATAATCTTTTCCCCTCATATCGAACTTTGGTCAAACCTTAGTTGTGCTGTCTGGAGTTACAGCATTCATTTCAATGATCTCATCTGTTCCGTTGACTTCTCGAGAATCTTCATTCAATGCCTTTACTGGGCTTGATAACCTGTTGGGGATATTAGAAATTTACAACAGACGCAGTTTACACTCGGACAGACCTCAGACTGAATTATGCAAAATGGATAAAGTTGCGCTTCACAACAGAGATAAAATTATTGTTTCGACGAGCCATGTTTTAAGACTTGCAAACAATTTCAAAGTTCGTGCAACACAACAACAAGGAAGCACACTCATGTGAAGTTTTATAAACAATGCGTAAGAATACTTTAAAAAAAGATGTGCAGTGCTGTTTGCTAATTTTATAATAACCCTTTAAGGGGTTCATGCGCCGTGAACCATAGGGAATATCACATACAGGAGATCTTGGTTACATGATAAGCTCAGATTTAGAGATGTACTATACTCTATTAGATATCTACCTTGCATGTTTTTTTCTTTCCTTCTCCTCTTCAGCTTCCTTCTGCGCAGACGTCAAACTCTCGGCATCTGCGAGGTTGTCCACAGCAATGGCCAAAAAGACATTCAGTAGGATGTCTGACATTTTACATGTGCTGAGGATAGCACTTCCAAAGCAAGGTGAATGTTGTGGGATATTTGTGTGCAACTCTATGGTGATAGCAATAAACTACTGCTGGAAAGCCGCAAAGGAATTTCCAAAAAAGTAATAAAAGTAAAGTTACTTTTGCCTTACAGTGTCTAGGCAGGGCTCTCAAATGAAGCAGGCAGCTGGCTGTTTACACTTGTTTTGCATGTCATGTTTTGATGAGAAATTTTCAAAAATAAATCGATGTAGATTCAAGCTTTAACACCAACATGATCATGAATCTCTCCCTCTCCTCCTCCTCCTCCTCCTCCCTCTGTTCTCTACATCCCACCTTTTTTTTCTCTAGATGTGTTTTAACTCTTCCTTTCTATCAGGTACAGTAGAGGAAAGTGAGCCAAGATGACACTGTGGGGAAAGGTGGGGCTAAACCCCTTGGGTATAACCTGCTCAGGTCCTGGTTACATATTCAGTATCTTGAACATCTGCCCTGGTCGACTCTGGCTGACAATATAGCGAGCATTTTCAAATGACAAAAGGTTCAGTTTACGGAACATTCCGACCGAGTAAGGTCGATCCCAGTTGGCTCTATTCCATCTTGAAATCAACACTATGACATATTGACATTACAACAGCTTTGAGTAACCCTACATCTACTTTTGCCAATGCAAATACGAGCTGTCTTTGAAAAAAAGAAAATAAAAAAATGGAGATCACCTGCATTTGGAAAGATTTGTGGCTTAAATTGACAAAAGATCACTAAAGATTGGCATCCCTGTCAATGATATGCAGATCTTTTTACCCTTACACCCTACTCATCATAGTAGGTGAGAAAAAAGGTGACATCAAGAACCCAAATTATTTCAAAAACAAAATGCTGTTAAAATTTTTTTTTCAGATGAGCTTTAACACTTGATGATCATTTAAAGTCGATGATTTAAACTTTAAAGCTTACCGACATGGTATTGTCGATCCACAATCCCATGTTAATACTCATACACATGCCACAAAAACAAAGGCAGACAATGAAGGAATACAGTTTCCGCAGATGAAAAGTATGATGAAGTAGATGCAGACCAACATTCCAGGAAACGACGGCCCTCCATAAGCCATTATTCCATCATACATTACAGAGTTCCAGTCTTCACCGGTCAAAATCTGCACAAAACAAACCAAAGACTCATGACGAATCAACATTGAAATGAAATTCCATGATCACTCATTAAAATAAAATAAAATGAAAACTAAATGAGTTCTCTAAGAAGGAACTTCAATACAGGAGGACGCCATTGCGGACGTAGAGCCTACACAATGGTTTCCAACCCACGATTGTTTGTCCATACTCCCTTTTAAATGCTGAGAATCAAGCAAAAAAGTAGTACGTGCCATTTTTAAAGTCATTAGTGCGACTCGGCCGGGGTCTGGTTCAAACTGCTGACCTTTCACAGACTTGGAGCAGATGCTTTAACCATCACACCACCAAGTCGGGTTCATTGATTGCCAGGTTCATTGATTGCCAGGAAGCATTTGGCACATCATGGCAACAATGCACCATTTTCAATGAACTGTAAATTAAAACATCGATTGTAAAGTTTACTTTTCACCTTGTTAAGAATGTGTCACACCTGGAATACAGTAAGTAGTGCAGTGGGGAAGTTATCAAAGGAACTTCTATGAATCTGTGTCTCGTCGAAGTTGAACTTTCCGCCAAAGAGTTGCATGCCGAGAAGTGAGAAGATGATAATGAAGAGGAAGAGCAGCAGCAGTAATGATGCAATTGAGCGCATGGAGTTCAGTAGTGAGGCAACGAGGTTGCTCAAAGAATTCCAGTATCTGTTTCAAAGTGAGGTTTCAACAAACAATAAATAAGATAAATGAAAAGGAAAAGAAAAAGCATGAGGGGCATTGGAAAGTTATCGGAATGAGATAACTCACAATAGTCCAAGGAACACTGAAGTTTATATTTAATTTTCTATATATACCGGAGAGCAGACATAATTAGTAAGAATATATTTTTCTTTTGTAATGATGTCAAGTTATATACACATGGAAGAAAAGTTAAGCACACCTACAAGATGTTATGAGTTGTTAAAAGAATATTGAAGTGAATTCAAATTTTCTTTCAAGCAGAAATGAAAGAACTCAGCTCCATGCACAGAGACTGCATTTTCCATTCATCATTAGACCAAGGCAATTTTGTACACCTGGTATGTGCAGCATGGTTGGTATATCAACTTGGAAAAAAGCCTTCACCTAATCAAAGTTTGGAGAAGGTAACAATATCGTGGCATACCTCCATCGGCGGATTATGTTACTATGGTCTGTAGAAGACCGAGTGAAGGCCAAGGATGGTAAATTATTGGGATGAAAAAATGCTGGGGTGTCCTCCAGTGAAAATGGACGTCAACTTGGCTTCAGTAAGATTGTTAACAAGGAAGTTGGTCCACAAACATCAACAAACCAATGATGTTAAAGACAGACCTCAATCTCGATTACCCAGGATGACCTCTAACAGAAAATGCAGCCATAATCAGGCTTGTCAGACAAATTCCTTTTTCCAGAAGCATAGTGTTGATACATGGATTTGTGCTGCAGGTTACAAAGCCAGTGAACTGATAAGGTGGCCTCTTCTCACCCTGCTTACTATAGTGCCAGGAACATCAACACTGGATCTCGCATCCCAGAGGAAGATCTGTTTCTCTGACAGCAAATTTCTTCTGCATGCAATTGATGGTAGAACTCGGGTTTAGCATCAACCAAACACACCATATACACCGAAGAACATTATCGTGTCCAATGTCAATCTGGTTTGGTGTCAGATCCGTTATTAGATGGGGCTGCTGTTATGATTGTAAACTTGACATTGTCACTCTACAGGGTAACCTGACAGGTGAAAAGTATCATCGGAACATTTTTTTTATTGTGATGTTGATCCATATTTGGATGACAATGCCAGACCTCACTGTTCTCATGCAGTTATCAAAATTCTTGCACAACAATGCCATCACAAAATTGCCCTGGCCATCGATGAGTTCTAATTTAAATGCAATTGAGCATACTTGGGATATTCTTTGGTGTAATTTTTTTTTAATGGAACCTCTGGTGCAGACTCTGGGACAGTTGGTTGCTGCTTTGCACCAGCAATGGCAACAACTGCCTTTAAATTCTCTCTGATGACTTCTTCAAGGCACGAGAAGGAGAATTGCAGCAGCCATTCATTCTAATGGTGCTTACACACATTATTGGCCATTTGAGCCATTCATTCCATTGTCACATCATTGTATGTCATTATTCTCTGGTCTTGGGTGCTACAATACAAGATGTGTTGCCAGCAGCCCCATTCGAAAGTCATCATGTTTTCTGATATAAAACTGCCATGACAGATATCTTCATTTTGTGATAACAAATAAATAAATAAACCAATGTCACCCGCAGGGTGACCCATATCTTGCCAAAAGGTGACCACGTGTGACTTCTTTAAGGTCACACTGAGGTGAACAGAGCTGCTATCCACCAGGAGCGACTCCTTGAGGAATATCTGCCTACGAGAGATTCCGATGAGAATCGTTCTACAGAGTAACCGTGAAAAATATGTGTTTGCCTCATAACGTCACCAAATGACGTCATAAAGTCTCAAGCTTGACATATCTAGAAAGCACTCATCGAGGTGTTCAATTTGAGGTACTACACGATATGGTTCCTAAAACTTGAAAATTTGATCTTGGGGTCAAATATGTTTGACCTAAGGCGCTAACCATGAAGGTCAAGGCCAATCGCCACCAAAAATTCATCAGCTGAACGCCAGACCATGAACTATATTCCCATGAAGTTTGAAGATGATCCGATCAAAATTACTCAAAAAATAAGGGTTTCGTCGACTCCCCTGATTTGCGACAAAGTGACCTTGACCTTTGACCTTGACCTTCAAAATTTTGTGCGCTGAAAGGGACCTCTATAGGCCTCTGATATGCGAAGTTACAAAAATTTCCAATTATAACTGTGCTCTGCAGAATTTTTTATACGTGATTACAGACAAACAAACAAACAAACAAACAAACAAAAAAACACAAGCTGACTAACATATCTTGCAAAAACTTCGTTTTGGCAAGATAATAAATCAACAAAACCTCGGAATTTGGCTCAAGTCATTTGTTGAACATGCATACTTTACCATTATATAATCATATTTTTGATAAATGTAACTGTTTTTGAATAATTTTCTTGGTTATTGCTTTGACACATAAAACACAGCCTGTACTGAACTTTTTTCCATGTGTTTATCATACAGTATTGATAAATTACAAAGTTGGCGTTTCTTTTGCTATAATGTGAGTGTCTTGTCCCAATAACCTTTTAAATGCTCCATGTATAAGTCTCAGATGAAGTACAGTATCAGAAGTAGCCAAATAAAAGTGATTTAGGAAGGCAATGGCTGATGGATGGAGACAGCAGTGGATATCGTAAGGCCAAAAACTAATACATTTCTGGATAACCTATTAATTACTGGTACCCTAATGAACTGTGAATGACAAACCTGGTGACCTTGAAGATGCGTAAGAGGCGGACGCAGCGTAGGACAGAGATGCCAAGTGGAGACATGAATTGAAGCTCCACCAAGATGGTTTCAATAATGCCCCCACAGACAACAAAGCAGTCAAAGCGGTTGAAAAGTGACACAAAGTAGGCCTGTAGGCCTAAGCTGTACATCTTCACAAGCATCTCCAGAGTGAAAAGAGCCAAGAGCACCTTGTTTGCAGTATCTGTACATCACAAGTGGAAATAAATACATATTTTGATGATTAAATTAAAATATTTGATAATTTATTTATTTATCTGTCATGCACTGTTGCATGTTTATCTTACCAAGACCATCTTGATATGAGATAAAAAGGATTATAACTGCTTAACACAAACAGCACAATAAGGTCTTCTTTCAGCAAAGGTCTTTAGTATTGTCGACTTTCAAAAAAACAAAAAAAAACAATTGGAATTGATCGGATGCTCAAACTAGCCCAGTGCCAAATTTGGTCACTGTTCAGGTCAGAGTGTTAACCCTTCCTTCCTCCTTTGCTCTGAAGAAAAGGAAACGCTTGATACACTTCATCTTCTCCTTGCTCCCCATCATAGTAAGCATACTTTGATCAATGTTTTTGGGATTTAATCCATTGATCTAACTGTGTGCTCATGCAGAACCACACTATAGCTTTTAAAAGGACTTGTTCTCCATTTTACTTTGACTTTGCTCAAGTCTGCTTATATTAAGTCAAAATAAGCCACTGAGTTGGGTCTGGTTTGAGTATGCTTTCTTTTAAGAGTGACTTTTATCAATGCGGAAGTTGTTCAAGTTGGTCACCATTGGGTGCAAGTTTTTCTTCTATTTCGGCATGAGATTAAATTGCAACCACTGTGACACCCTTGTGGAACACTATAAATTTTCCCCCATTTTTGGAAATGATGTGTTATACTCAGGATGTCCGGTTGGTTTGTTCCTTTTCTGTTTCATCCCCGCTTTCCCCAATCCTCTTCTCGCTCCGCGTCATTCAGCTTATGTGCTGCTTGTTGACCCCTCCCCCCCACCCCCCCCCCCGCACCTCTTCTCATGGAAGTGTCCTTCTCCCCCTCCCATTGATCTCTCTCTCTCACTTATACTCTGCTGTTGGTGTTTCCCGATTTCCATTTTGTTCCCTTCCATTCTGCTCTAACTCTTCCACGAGCGTCAATCACGTTAAATAAATAAATAAATAAATAAAAAGCTCAAAAGTTTTATAGTTACTGAGATTACGTTAGGTCATATGATCAACCTAATTTGCATATGCCATCAAGTGTTCCATTCAAAAAGTTCAAAAAAAGTGTGCATTGATTATGATAATTAAAAAAAAAATCAATTAAGGTGGATAGGTAATTATCATTATTTGATTTAAGTTGCCAGGCAGAGTATACGATGTTCAAATATCCTAATGTCCAACCTTTGTCCAACCTAATACTTTCACATTATGGAACTAGCCTGCCATTTTCACTAATTAACTCCACACATTATGTGCCCTTACAAAATGAGATGGAAAAAAACACAAGGTTGCCTTTACTTTATAAATGACAGCTCTTTTGAAATTTACAGCGGTATCTTCATGCGAGAACATTTTGTATCTTGATCTTGAGCCTCCAACAATTTTCAATCTCGTGCATTTCCCTCCATCACAAAATAATGCCACTAATAATAATCTTAACAATAATATTATTAATTTTAAAAAGTATTAAAAAATCTGAATGAAAACAATAGGGTTTCAGCCTGTAAGGCTTGAGTACCCGAATGATAGTAAATATTAAAACATCACTCATCCGTCAAGCTAATGGCCTTCTTTCTCCAAAAAGGGTCACTGTGTGAAACTGAGAAAAGAGACAACCGTGTTTCGGTGTATATCAGTAGGTCGTGACGAAAGGTTAACTGGGATTAGAGAATTTGTGTGCTTTGTCTATATATTCATGCTTGTTTTTGACATGATGGAGAGCTGTGTTTATTGTCTAACCCATTTAACTACTTGGACTACTACTTGGAGATAGAAAACTCAATTTCTGTCACTTGCAGTGATTAGCTGGGTGACAAAAATCACCCAACACTCAGGGAAAACAATTTCTGCACATTTGAATCGTGTGTGCCAGATTTACACTCCCTACTTGCTCCTCCACAAGCCTTAAGTTTCACATGGGCTTACAGCGATGCACCTGCTAGTATTTTGCAAATTGCAACGACTGAAATGTTTTTAAAATTCCGACAATTAATTTTGACATGTCGGTAAAGACTCAAGCATGAAAACTACTGCATATTGAACGTCTTTGCTTATAACTGATAAGTGATGCTCAAGCCTTTGTCAAATGATACATAATGACAGGAAAGCCTGGTGGTTTGAACATCGATTCATCATCAAAAAATGCACTGGTTTTAATTGAATGTCGCAACATTAGTTTGGCTGATGTGTTTCTTTCCTTGTTCATATTGGAAGATCTTTTCTTCAGCCACCTAAGGTAGACGGAGATTGTTTTCACCCCTATCTGTTTGTGAGCAGGATATCTCAAAAAGTTAAAAAAAAACAAAAAACTTGGTGGACAGGTTGTGTGTGATAAGGACAAAATGATTCGATTTTGGTGAAGACCAGGATTCGGATACGAGAATTTATTTTTATTTTAAGTGATTCTTCAAAATTAAGAGAGAGGGCCAAAAATGATATGTAGCACGATATATCAAAACGTTATGAATGGATTTATATGAAATTTGGAGGATGATTTGGGTATTTGACAAGAACAAGCCAATTAGATTTTGGTTCAGGTCCAGATGCACTTCTGGCCTATCAGTGGGATGCAAACTGGAAATTGTTCAGCCTGGTGGATGTAGACGCTCTACCAAGTGCTGTTGTACTTTTCATTTGTATTGTTCTTTAGTAAAGTCTCATCCACTATTCATTGGTGCAATTAAATAAAATTCTAAGTTCTTGTTTCACAATTATTGTATATTGCCCTCCAGGTGAGGAAAACCTGGATTTTTCAACATTCTTCCATTAGGATGATACGGAAAGAGGAATTGCATGTTTAACAGCAGATTTTTTTACTCCACACATGCAAAGTATGGTTAAGCAATTGGTTCATGTCGATTAGTCTGTCCGTCTGTCCATCCATCCATCTCGTCAGCTTATGATGGGCAATTTATGATCGAAGAATAAATTATTTAAATGGAATGTTATATTTTGAACATGAATTGGAACATGAATAGGAAGACAAATTTCTCATTTTACCATACTTTGTCTCTGAATTTGTCCCGATCATGCATGTGCAGAGAGGAGTGAGATAGTATTTTCACTCTGCCTGCCTAGAAGTCAAATAAAATTGAAAATCATTCCAACCTGGATACTTACTGTTTTTAAGGACATTATAAATGACACAAACAACAAGCATGATTAACTAATGCAATGTGTTTGATAGGATGGTGTCATAGACACTGGGGAAAATGGTGGTAAAACCCGGGAAAAAATATTTATATGCCTTTAAAACTCTTTAAACCTTTATTTTAATTGAATTTCTACTTGAGCACTGTAGAACACTAATCGCCTTTTAAAATATTTCCATGAACTATGCCAAATATCGACATATAGCATAAGAGGGCATGGCATGTGAGAGGGACCGTATCGGGGTGAAGAAGACTCCCGACTGCACGTACGAGGCTGATTGATGCTGCGTTATATGGTGATCAATAAAGTCTCCATCTCCTAAACTGAGACTCAACGTCGTCTTATTACAATGTGCAAGACTGCTTCAGTTCCGTTAAATTTCTGGATTTTTTAAAAACGATTTTGAAAATCAATATTTATAACACGTGTATACAAAAATACTTGAACACTGCAGGCGTGTCATATTCTATGACCCATCGAGTTATACCCGTTTCAAAATGGCAAGGACAGATGTGTGAACATAAAGTTGCTTTGCATGAAACTAACTCAAGGTTGTTCTTCCACGTGCTTTGAGGTGATGAAAAAAAAAGCAAACTATTGAACAACAATATTTTTGCTTTATAGCTGTAATAGATATATATATATATATATATACCGTATTTTCACGACCAAAAGGCGCACCGTGCCAAAAGGCGCAGTCTAAGTTGTGTGTGCCGTTCCTGTATTTGACACACACATAAGGCGCTCCTCACGATAGGGCGCGGGTTTTATATGAATATCCTCTACTACGTACGTCCGCCGTACAACAACACACTCACACAAGCACACAAGTGTGCGTATTTAAAAATAGATCGGGAGCAAAATTGAGTTTGGTTGTGCTTTATTAAAGTATTAGTTACAAAAATACTAAAACAATCAAATACCGGTAATAGTCTTTAATCAAATCCATCGAAATCCTCATCCTCTGTTTCGGAATCGAACTGCGCTAAACCCAACCTAGCAGGTCCACCTTCCTCGCCGTCAGAGTCACTTTCTGCACCGTGCGGCTCCTCCGAAATGATGCCGGCTTTAGCGAAAGCTCGGACAACAGTGCCAGCAGACACGTTAGCCCAGGCATCAACAATCCAGTGGCAAACTGTGGCGTAACTCGCCCGGCACTGCCTTCCACCCTTTGTGAAGCTGTGCTCTCCTTCGGTCATCCACCGCTCCCACGCCGCTCGCAGCCTCACTTTGAACGGCCGGTTCACGCCGATGGCTCGGCTGGATCCGTTTGTCGCAGATGTGCTTGCTGCAGTAGGAGCGGAAGTTTTCCATCATTTCTTGATAATCCGCCGGACGTTGCTGCGCTATCGTAGTCCTGGTCCGGATGGAAAAATGGCACCGTTTCATGAAGCGAAAGCACCGAGACGGACCTCCGTGGAAATGTTCGATTTTCATTTCCTCCGCTATCGATACTGCCTTCAGTCGGATCGTGACCGTCGAAACGCTCCTCCCACTTGCTCTTTGCTCAACGATCCACTGCTCAAGTCTTTCCTCCAACTCTGGCCACCTCGCCTTGTTTCCACGGAAACTCAGCTGCGTCTTCTTCACCTGTCGCAGCTCGTTTTCCAGCTTCCTCCACTTTCGAACCATCGACTCGTTGATCTGGAAATTCCTCGCCGCGGCTCGATTCCCATGTTCCTCCGCATAGCTGATCGCCTTCAGTTTAAACTGAGCTTCATAAGCGTGTCTCTTTGCCATTTTCGGGGTTGTTAAAACAGCAATGTTCTGCATACCGCACATACCTGTTCTTTTATACACACAAAGGGCGCACTGCACTATAGGGCGCGTCGCACATTTTGACAAAAATCTAAGACGTTTATATGCGCCTTATAGTCGTGAAAATACGGTATATATATATATATATATATATATATATATATATATATATATATATATATATATATATATATATATATATATATATATATATATATAACAAACTTCAATCAAAATCATTCTCCACATTTTGAGTACGATGCAAAAAAGGACGATTATGATAAATACGTAGCTCATTACCTTGTACATCTGTAGCCCATTCAGGCTGACAGTAGTGCTCAGAGGATATTGTAAGAGTATTGAGGAATACTAGAAAGATGACCATCCAGTAGAAAGTTGCAGACTTTACTGCAGCACGACATCGCCTCCGGCAGAAACGGTTCCATCGTCTCCAACGCCGGCTGCGAGGGATTGGAACAAGCAGGAGATCAAGACAGAAGTATTGAAAATACCAGGAAGACTATGTATAATGAAGGTGATGTGCACTCACAAAAAACACTCACAGTTGAAGATATTTCGACTCACTCAGTTCATACATTCAAATATTAGTACGAGTCATCCTGAGAGGATGGTTGATGTGACAGATGATTAATTATGAAAAGGCAGGAAGAGGGTGAGTCAGACAATAATACTGGCTTTCACATTAGTACATTTCTATCTCGAGGATTTGAATACTCACATAGCAAATAAAAAATAAAAAAAGAGAGAAATCCAAGAGTGAGTGGTAATAAGGATGCACACATGCAGGAATATAACTCATTAATATTTTGTGTTCAAAGCTGTCTTTGTCAATGGCACTACTCAATATATCTGTGGTCATCTCATTCTTGAAAACTTCCTCAGAAAAGACTAAAACAGCTTCCAGAACAGCATATGCAATTAACAAGACGTTGATCCAAGTATGGTAACCACTGTTGGAAGCAAGGAGAAACTGATGTTTTGGGCGATAACCCTTCTTCAGAGCAAAATAAGGAAATGGGATGGGGGTGAGGGTTGACATAAAGGTGGGAGTGAGCCAAGCGTCCATGCATTAGAGCCAAGTTGGGTGAGAATGACTCATTTTGATGCTTCACGAAAGGGAGGGTCAGGGGTCACAAGTGAAAAATCAATGACACTGGGAATGGAAAAAAGGGGGTATAACAGGGAAACAAACAAGAAACGAAATAAAGAGGGGTAGAAAAGAGAGACAGGAAAAATAAACCAAAAGAACTACAAATAGGTAAAGTAAAACTGGAGAACACAAAGGGAAGGAAAAAAGGAAGAGGAGAGAGAGAGAGAGAGAGAGGGAGAGAGAGAGAGAGAGAGAGAGAGAGAGAGAGAGAGAGAGAGAGAGAGAGAGAGAGAGAGAGAGAGAGAGAGAGAGAGAGAGAGAGAGAGAGAGAGAGAGAGAGAGAGAGAGAGAGAGAGAGAGAGAGAGAGAGAGAGAGAGAGAGAGAGAGAGAGAGAGAGAGAGAGAGAGAGAGAGAGAGAGAGAGAGAGAGAGAGAGAGAGAGAGAGAGAGAGAGAGAGAGAGAGAGAGAGAGGGAGAGAACAGGAAAAGGGAATGAAAAAATAAGGAAGAGAAGCTCAGTGGAGAGAAGAGGAAAAGGAAGAGAGCTAAGGTGGATGCAATGAAATAAAAAAAAGTGAAAAAGAGTGTGTTAAAGTTTGAAAAGTTGTAAAGCACTGCATGAGAGGTCCAAGTCAGTGAAAAGGGTTCATTATTAATTCTGTCATGGTCAAAAAAGCAATCCTAAAGATAAGGCTTTGTTCTGTGTACATATGACTGTCCAAGATGCTCAAATGGAGGAAAATACTGAAGACCATCATTCGACAGTCTGGGAAGATTAAAATATTGAGCAATTTGCTTGGCAAGATCTGTGCTGTTGGTTCGTATGTACAGCAAGTGTTTACGGAAGTGATCGCCCAGTCTTTCCCCAATTTCACCGATGTAGATCTTCTCACTGAGAGTGCACATGATTCCATAGATCACATTCAGACGAAGTTATTCATTACTTTATTACTGCCTTTGGGTCCTGAGATTGATGTGGTTGTGTTGATGAAAGGTACAGGTTACAGCACCTCCAAGAAGACTTCAATATTCCTGGGGGGGGGGAGGGGATCAGAAGGTAATGGTCTTTTAACCAGAGACTTTGGCAAATTTCTGCACTGCTTGAAAAAGATGAGAGGAGGTAGTGGGAAAATCGAGGTGGCTTCAGGATCATTCTGTAACAGCTTCAAGCCTCTCTGGACGATGTTCTTGACTCAAATGTTAATTGGATGGTAAGTCAATGAGATGTGGAAGTTCTACCTAGTGTGCCTTTTCCACCTCTATCATGCCTGGTGCACTGAAGCGAGGCAACAACACTGACAAACAGATGGCTTTACAACCTTCTGAGAAAAAAAGTACAGCATGAAAAAATGATCCCATGCACATCGATACCACTTACATTTTGGGACCCAGAAGCAGTTTGAAAGTCATGCAGCAGTTCAACTACATCTCCGAGAATGTCATCGACAGAATCATGCACAATCATGCACACAGGAAAACATGTGTATATATATATATATATATATATATATATATATATATATATATATATATATATATATATATATATATATATATATATATATATATATATATATATACACACAGTATATGTATCGGTGAGACTGGGTGAAGACTAGTTGATGGCTTCCGTGAACACTTCTTCAATGTGTGAACGAACAGCACAGATCTTTCCAAGCGAGTTGCTTGATACTCTAATCTTTATAGACTTTTTTTTAGTCACACGGCAGTCCATGGTATTCTTCTCCATTTCAGCACCATGGACAGTGGAAAGCATAGAGAACACAGTCAAATCTTCAAGATCAGCACTTGGACCCCCACAGGATTAAAAAGTTCTTTTCATTCACATAGACCTACTGCATTTTACTTTTCAGTCTTTTTCACGGTCTGTTTTTACTCTATTTTATTTCTTTATATCTACAGTGCCTGAGCTTTCCTGTTTTTGATCTTCTTTTCTTTTCCTCTTTTCTCTCCTCTTCTTTTTTTGCCACCACAGTCCTCTCTTTTAAATCTTATTGTTTTCAGTTGTTTTAATTTATTTATTTTTCATTTCCCTTTCCTCTCCTATTTGTTTTTAGTTTACTCTTTGTTTCCATATTATTCCCTTCCATATTATTCTTTCTCTCATATCCCATTCCCTTTACTGCTCAACTCCAGAATCCTGACACCCTTTCGTGTGGGGTCAAAATTAGACAGTCTCACCTTACATACATCCTCATCAACCTTCACCCCTATCCCATCTCCCTCTTTTGTTCCAACGAAGGTTAACACCTGGAACGTCAGCTTCTACGTGCTTCCCATGGTGGTTAGTGTACTGATGCAATGCATTTTTCGACTTATCTTCCAATGCAGAATGATACTAGCCTTTCCGATTTAAGCTAGTTTCCATTCAGCTCCAGAATATGCAGGAAGTTATTGAAGATCCAGCCCACAATATAATCCTCACAGGAATATCCAGAGATATGATGACATCCTACAAGCTCACATGCTGTTTTCTAGTACAAAAGATGAATAATTAAATAAAACATAATCAACTCAAATGGCACTTGGTATAGCGCATACCTCCGCCAGGCTGAATAGTTTATGTTTTGTATCCCACTGATCGGCTGGACCTGGATCCGGACCTGAACCAAAATCGAATCAGCTTGTTCTTGTCACCAACCCAACTACTAAAATACTATATTCCAAATACTAAAAAACAAGTCCAAATACTAAAATTCTGTGCGGACAAACAGACAGACAAACAAACAAAATAACCCAAATGCAACACCCTCTCCTCTGACGAAGGTAATTATTGACAATGTTATGAAAATGAAGGACGAAGAAAAAAACGTGTTGCGATAAAAAAATTCTGGGCCACGTTTCTCAAGCTAAAATGAGCATTACAATGAATTATTGGCACAATTAACTTGTTAGCGATAATGATCATTCACATTATATTTAAAGACTGCATCACTTTCAAGGGAATGAAAATATATCAAAAGGTTTGAAAACATTTTACAAATGCCTGGTTTACAAATGCCTGGTTTACAAATGCCTGGTTTGCCCTTTCTGTTGAAGCTCCCCTGCATGCTCAATGTCACAGGCAGGTAAAGGATGCATACATAGAGTGATCAAGCAATGTGCACACTATTAATTTGGGATAAAAGTATAAAACTCATATTTTAAAGAAAGCTTCGTTTTTGGGTGTGTTTTTGGTCAGAAGATCAGTACAGTATTCAAAAACTATGCAGCAACAACAGTTGTCTCAGTTATTCAAACTTTCAGATGTAAGAATTTCTCATTGCCTTTCATGCATTCCGATAAGCAAGAAGTAAACAACAAGAAAGTCGTGCTTTGCAAGACTATCCCACTGATATAAGCATATTCTTAAGGAGAAACAGGACAGTCAACAGTTCAAACTGAAAATCAAGAACAATCACAATATAGTGATGGAAAGTTAAAAATACTTCATCTATATTACACAAGGAGCTGTGTCTGTCGGGAGAACAGATTAACAGATTTCAATGAAACCAACGATGGTGGATCCAGTGAACTCACATGAAGGTTTGTGATGCAAAACAAACAAACAAAAAAAGTAGAAGGGCACTGTTCGATGTCACAACGTTGCCAGATACGTATGCCTCTGGCCAAATTATTACATCATTCTACATACTTGTACCAAGTTTAATGTAAATCCCTGAAACCTGATTCAAAATATGAAATAGTTATGGCTGACAGACCACGCACCTGATCAGATTGAAATTTAAAACATACATTTCCAAAGATTATAAGATCATAACTGTGACGTTTCATGACAATTGATGAAACGGTTCAAGAGAAAGAATATTTTTTTCAGATACAATTCAATCCAATGTGGTTGTCAGACCATGAGACCGATTGATTATATTCGTGAAGAGCATGGTATCCACAAGGCTTGTGGAACATGTGGGTGAAGTTTCCCCTCGATCTGTCAGGCCATTCGGGATATTTTTAAACTTTATTCTTCAAAAAATCATAGTTGCCAAATCATTTGACCTATGATGTCATCGGTGGAGAACTGTTTGTTCCTCATGGATAGGTGATCATACCTGTGAAGTTTCACTTCAATCTGTTCAGCCATTTTGGAGAAGATTTTTGAAAGTTCATAAGATAAAAACAATATGGCTGCCAAACCACGTGACTGATGATGTCATAAATCCCCCCCCCACCCCCAAACAATTGATCCCAAGATGACCATCAAAAATTTTCATACCAATCGGATAACCTCACCGATAACCTTCCCAGGGCCCGCCACGGCATTTTTTGTTTCCCCTCACCAACCCCCTTAGGCTATGACTGCCATAGCCCAATAGGGAACTTATACTGGGCTCACGTCAGACCGATGCACAGAAGATTAAATTCATTCAAAAAGAACCCGGGCAACGCCGGGTGCAATCAGCTCGTATATGTGTATACACACACACACACACACACACACACACACACACACACACACACACACACACACACACACACACACACACACACACACACACACACACGTATATGGAACAGTGTGCCGATATAGATATATGTTCCATTACCAAAAGGATCAGTGTCCATGTCACACTGTATTCCAAAAGGTTTTGCTGCTGTGGAATAATAAAAATACAGTCCAAGAAAGATCATGGCTGACGATCGTTGGAAAGCAAATAATCTATTTACTTGGAACAAAAGTTTCAAAGTAGTAAAACGTGTCCGTTTAATCACAAACGATGATACATTTTAGCAAGACTTGGAGCTTAGTGTCGTGGTTCCAACGGTACCATTTGTATTATTCTACAACAGCAGGAATCCTTTAGAATAAAGTGTGATGGACAAGGAAGGAGCACACAAAATTATCTCTATCAAAGGAGCCATACGTGAGTCCGTGCATGCGTGAGAGTTCCACCCATTGGTTGGATAATTTGCCTAACTCCGTCCACAATTTCTGTTCTAATGACACAAATTTAGGAACCCTTTACAACCATCCTCTTTACTCTTTACAACCATTACGCAGGTTTGCTACCATTTCCAACTATTTTCTCTTAAAATTGTGAGTTGACCAGGTGATAATGACAGGTTTCTGTTAAGTCGGTCAAAGCATGATAGTGAAACAGAAAGTGTTAAATATTGTGCTGTTTCAATGTAGGAATGGCCATTTGTTTTTACTAGTGCAGGCCCGTAGGTGCAGCTTCGTTCCTTCGCTCTCGTAAACGACGACTGGATTGGGGAATTGTTTTAATTAGATCAGACCAACCGTATCATAAATGGCCATAACTTGGGAAACACCTGGGAAACATACTCAGGTCCTCAGCGTCAATTGTGACGTCATATCAAACGAAGAAGAAGAAGAATTGTGACGCCCCTCTCTCCCCTTCTCGTCTTGTCCCTCCACTCTCCCCCTCTCTCACCCCTAGTCTCGCCCCTCTCTATCACCCCCTCTCTCACCCCTAGTCTCGCCCCTCTCTATCCCCACTCTCTCACCCCTAGTCTTGCCCCCACTCTCACCACCCCTCTCACACCCCTCTCCTGTCCCCCTCTCTCGCCAACTCCTCTCTCCCCCTCTCTTGAATTGTGATGCCTCCTCTCTCTCACCCCCTCTCTCCCTCCCCTCTCTTGCCCCCTCCCTCCCGCCCCTCTCTACCCCCTCTCTCCCTCCCCTCTCTCTTCCCCTCCTCTCTCGCCCCTCTTCCCCCTCCTCTCTCCCCCTCTCTCACCCCCTCTCTCTCTCACCCCCTCTCTCTGTAAATGTATTCAAAAATGTCTACCAAGCACCAAACGTCATACCAAACGAAGAAGAAGAAGAATTGCGACGTCAATCGTGAAAAAAACAAACAATAAATAAATAAATAAACATTGTGACGTCATTCGTGACATCATAGCACCATGTCCTGTCATTGGTTGACAGACATTATTGGTCATTATTGGTTGACAGACAATATATAGGTCGTTATTGGTTGACAGACATTGGTTATTGTATCACGTTATTCTTTTTATTACTGCCAATTATTGTGCTATTATTATTATTATTATTATTATTATTAATATGCTGTTATCATTATTCTGAGATATCTTTGGGAAAAAATGGCATGATAAGGTGGAACGACACTTCAGCTGCGATATATACACCTTTCCAACACTGAAAAAAGCAATAAAATGGCCGTAACTTGGGAACCGCTCGTCCGATTAATATCAAACCTTGAAAAGGCACATCCACGGGTCCCTGGCAATATTCCTGGCAAGTTTCAATCAGATCGGACTGGCGGTTGTCGAGAAACGGCGGTTGCAGACAGACAGACAGACAGACACACACTGCTGGAATTATAGATAGATGAGTGGGAGAAGGGTAAGAGTAAAGATGGGACAGCTTTGGAAGGGGGAGGTAGAGGCTTTTTGGGGGGGGGGGAGTTGAGGTCTTTCAGTGGACAGGGTGGGAGGGAGGGGTTTAAAAGCTTGAGTGTGGGGAAGGGATTGATGCCTTGTGGTTGGGAGGGGAAGGGTGAGGACATGGGTTTGGTGGGGGGGGGGGTGACGCAAACACCCTATGGGTAATGTGCTTGTTAGTACATCCTAATACAGTACTCTCGAAGCTATGGAATAATATATGAAATATATATATATATATATATATATATATATATATATATATATATATATATATATATATATATATATATATATATATATATACACAAACAACAACCACAGCCACAACAACAACAACAAAAACAACGTGTTATAAAATATCCTTTTTCATGTGTGTTAGTTCATTTTACATCCAGATTGATAGACATGCAATCGCTTTGTGAAGTGCAACATGCTCCCTTTTGAAGAAACTGATCGGCAAAGCGATGGGTCTTACATTCATCCAACCATTGGGACCATACTCTGTGCAGAGCGTTGGTGATGCCGAAGCAGTCTCCTTGGTTGTTGGACACATTCCGGGACGGGTCGCAACCCGAACAGCGCGGTAATTTGGTCACAGGAAATTTGGTCACGGGAAACTTGGTCACGGTAAAACGGTCACAAGGTCATTTGGTCACGGTAAAACGGTCACAAGGTAATTCGGTCACAGTATTAGTATTATTATTTATTATTCACTGCATTTAAGGCCAGTAAGGCCCAAGAGCAGTAATAAACATTTTCATTTCATGGCCGGCGAATCTTGTTGGCATAATGACGTATTGACCAAGTTTACTGACTACTATAATGGAATCGATTCTGTCTCTCTCAACTTTTAAATTCCGATTCCATTATAGTAGTCAGTAAACTTGGTCAATACGTCATTTTGCCAACAAGATTTGCTGGCCATGAAATGAAAATGTTTATTACTGCTCTTGGGCCTTACTGGCCTTAAATGCAGTGAATAATAAATAATAATAATAATAATACCGTGACCAAATTACCTTGTGACCGAATTACCGTGACCAAATTACCTTGTGACAGTTTTACCGTGACCAAGTTTCCCATGACCAAATTACCTTGTGACAGTTTTACCGTGACCAAGTTTCCCGTGACCAAATTTCCTGTGACCAAATTACCTACATTTGCCACTCTGACACAGGATATCAGCAAGCTGGCACTCATTTAGCTGACCCAAGAAGGATGATAGGCAGAGTCAACCCCACCTGGGATTAATTCAACAGCAGAGTGGGATTTGAACTCAGGATCCCAGGATCCCAAGCCAGTCAACTTAACCATGAAGCCAACACCAGGCATGTCCTACATGCTGGCATGTACAATAACATTGCCTTGTGTTGGACTGGCATTAATAGTATCTCATTTGTAGAACATTTTGAAAGCCCCTCGCAGTTCATGATGCTGGTTGAACCCAGTTTCAAATCATAAATATTGTGCCGATTTTCTTTCGTCTCCTAATGTTCTTGTAAATCCTGTGAAAGCATAATTATGTCTCATGATGTTCTCTTGAATGTGATATATATACAAGCTCAGTGATGAGCCTGAGACACTAAAAAACAACTTCTGACAGATTAGTAAATAAGTGAGACAAGTTATGGCTCACATTTTAAAGCACCGTTATCAGTACAGCCAACAGAACAGTTCTAATGGGAGTGATTTTGACAAATAATCAGAACTAGAGAAACATGTTCACCTTGTTGTAAATATAGTACAGAGGCCTGGCTATTGTTAAAAGAAACATGGTAATCAGTTTTCTCACCAGGGTGTGAAAGTTCATGAACAATGCCTTTGTACTACATAATAAACTATTTTAGTTAGTTCCATGTGGAGAGGCTCCATGCTATTCTTGTTTGCATCGAGAAAAAAATGTACAAAACAAACTTCTCAGCAATGGTCTAAAATTCACAAATTTATGTCAACATTGAGAAGGCAGAAATGGGTGGGAGGATATATATGAGTGGGGGGCGCTGCTCATGGGGCAAAAGGGGGGGGGGTAGAAGGGAGGGGTGGAACCCCGGTGCTGCCTGGTGGTTGTGATCATGAAAGAGTAACAAACAAAAGCAAAAAAATATAAAAAAAACCCACACAAACGAAATTATTTATCAGATTTCAATGTTTTCCATGCACAACATATGCCAGAACCCCGACGTAGTTTTCATTATCTGTGCAGAACTTTGGAGGGGGGAGGGGTGGATTTTTTTGTATCCATGACCTGACTGTCCTGTGTTGGAGTCCTGGATTGTGCCCAATAGCCAAGGAGACTGCTTAGGCATCACCAACGCTCTGCACAGAGCATGGTCCCAATGGATGGATGGACCTGACCCTCGGTACCCCCAGGATATTTGCAAAAGTTGGTGGAGATTGCACCAGCCTGTTTTTTTTTTTGCTCTGATTTTCAGACGTACACACAATACATACAGAGAATTTCCTTGTTGGGGAGGGGGGGGGTTGTTTTGGGAGATTTTTTTGGTGCTGTAATTTGACGCTGGGTATCCCCAACATTTATGCAAAATTTGGTATAGATTGGCATTTCCTGCAATGAGGCTGAGTCTTTGGGCCTCTCACTCAATCATTGCAGGCTGGTCGGTGGTCTTTCTGTCTTCTGTCTCCTCTCCAGCCTTGCCCCCCCCTGCTCTCTCTGCGATTTGTCCCCACCACATTTTCGCAGGGCGCTCAAGGTCCGCCAGCAACCCCCTTCTGGTAAAACTACCAAAATCACGAATCACTGCTCACCTTCACTCTTTCATTCCTCTTTTTCCCGCCTTTGGAATAAACTACCTCACTCTATTAAATCCCATTCTACCCTCCAGGCCTTCAAAACCGCTGTTCACCACCACCTCTTATCCAAATCCTCGATCTTTTCTACCCCCGATAATCCACCCTTCCACAGATCTCCTAATGTCTCTGTTCCCCAGTGTTTTGTCCTTCCCACTCCTGCCACTCTTGTCTCATGCCCCCCTTGCTGTCTGTTGTGTGTTAGCTCTCACACGAGCCTCGACAAGGTATACAAAAAAAAAAAGCCAATTTTTTTTCCATGATTTTCAAACTACACAAACATACATATAAAGAGAAATTCCTTGAGGGAGGGGAGTTTGTGTGTGTGTTATGGGGAGGGCTAGCTTAAAATATTGCCCAGATTCTGAAATCCCTACATCCCAAATTTGGAACCTCCAGGTGCTAAGGTTTGGCCGTGAAAGAATAACGTACAAACAAACAAACAAACACACAAGCACTTGAAAATAAAATCATAAATTTACTTAAAGTGATATTTATCCTATGGACAAGGAAAGCAGTCATCATGTGATGTCGATTGGCATAGACCAATCCCCCCCCACCACAACACCCTTTTTCCCTCCCCCAAAATGATTTTACATTTATCTCTTCATTGACCAAGTGTTAATTCAAAGTAAGGAGAGAAGTCTGGCTTGTCCGAGTGTAGCAGTCCACATATTGTGAGTGATCCTCACACTTCATCTCTGTTGGAGTGTTCGTGTCAGTTCAAACTTGTCTTGCAACAACAGTATTTTTGTGAATTTCAGGGTCATGGAATACATCAAGGCTTCCGACATCAAATTCTTCCTCTTCTACAATGTCTTCATTTCCGATTATCAATTTGGATTCAGACAAGGTCAATCAACCCTGGACATACTGCTTCTGCTCTCTCAACAATGGATGGAGATCCTCAATGTCAGACATGAGATCAGAGCCATCTCCCATGACATATCACGTGCTTTCTATATGGTCTGGTACTCTGTACTGCTCATCAAACTCACTTGTTATGGTATCCAAGGCAATCTCCACTCATGGCTCGCAGACTTCCACTCCGGTCGCAGTCAACATGTGGCCCTTAAGGAATTCTCTCATCCCCTCTTCTTGTCCAGGCTAGCGTTCTTCAAGGCAGTGTTCTGGGCCTTTTGCATTTTCTGACCTGCCTGCGGTGAGAGAGCGAGAGACCCAAAGACTCAGCTTCATCACGGGATATACCAAAGATCCTAAATGCCTTGGTTTCCACAGCATAAAGTCGAGCTAGATGTGAGGCAGGAGCAGCAGCCCACTGCTCACCTTCACTCTTTCGTTCCTCATTTTCCACCTCTGGAACAAACTCCCTCTTCTTGTCCAGGCTAGAGTTCTTCTGGCAGTGTTCTGGGCCTTTTGCATTTTCTGGTTTTCATCAATAATCTCTCTGACTATCTGGAAATCCTCTATTTAGTTGCTGATGACTCCACCCTCTGCCGTACCATCTGTCATCCCACAGGTCAGCAAGCAGCAGCCTCTTCACTCTCTGAAGATCTGGATAAAATTACAAGTTGGTCCAACACTTGGAACATGTCTTTCAATCCTGACAAATCACAAATCTCACACTCCCACTATGTCTCTCTGAAAGGACAATCTGGAACACCCCCCCCCCCCAATTGACTTTCTCAACACTTCTCTTGAAGAAGTCCTTTCATTCAAGCTTCTCGGTCTCATTATCTGCCATGATCTCTCCTGGGAAAGCTACAATTCCAAGCTGGCCTCGAAAGCCAGTCACCAACTGGGCATTCTCCGTCGTGCTTTCTTGGCACACCTGAACTCCTGACCACATACAAAGCTTTCGTCCGCGGCCTGATGGAATACTGCTCTCCTCTCTGGGCTGGTGCTCCTGCCTCACAACTAGCTCGACTTCACAATGTGGAAACCAAGGCATTTAGGATCATTGGTATCTCCCGTGATGAAGCTGAGTCTTTGGGTCTCTCACCCCAGGCAGGTCAGTAGTCTTTCTGTTTTCTACAGTCTCCTCTCCACACTTGCCCCCCCTTTGCCATGTCTGTGTTCTGTCCCCCCCCATATTTCTGCAGGGCGCTCAAGGTCCACCAGCAACCCCCTTCTGGTGAAACTACCAAAATCAAGAATCACTGCTCACCTTCACTCTTTCGTTCCTCATTTTCAGCCTCTGAAACAAACTCCAACACTCTCTTCAATCCCACTCTTCCCTCCAGGTCTTCAAAACAGCTGTTCACCACCATCTTTTATCTTTCCCCATCCAAAACCATGATCTTTTCTACCCCTGTTAATCCACTCCAAACCCACCTCCTTCAAATTCTTTCCTTTCTTTCCTGAAAGTCCCTGTAGTGTCCATTTTGTTTACCACGTGTACCCCGCCAAATCCGTCTCCCCTCCACAGATCTCTTAATGTTTCTGTTCCCCAATGTTCTGTGCTTCCCTCTCCCACCCCTCTTGTCTCATGCTCCCTTTGTTATACGTTCTATGTTTGCTCTTATATGAGCCGAGATATTGTACACAAAAAAACCCCCAAAAACTTCAACATTGACCAGATTTTTTTTCCGAGAACTCATACAGTTTTGGAAAATCAGGCCTGGAAAGCCTCTTGGGCCAAACGACACAGTGTGTGCACCGCACATGCTCTTGACACAAGTGCTTCAATGTCACGCTGTTAACGAACCATCACCATCATGTTATATACGTTCAGTCGCCATCACAAGTTATATTTCATCATTCTTGTGGTTGGATAATTCATCAATGGTAAAGATAACAGCAAGGCATCCACATTGTCTGCCATTAAAGCATCCTCGGAAAAGGCTTAACAATGTGTCCTACTTATAACTGCACAGATCACATCCAATACAATAAAGTAATGGCACCCCATTGGATGCTGGGAGATGATAATCGGGACGACATGTGGAACAAAGCTAAACACCAGAACTGGCGTGAATGGCACCATCCCGCAAATGGAGACAATGTCCTGAGGTCAACTTGGAATGGACATTAACATTCTACCTAAGAAACGGCAGTCACTCAAAACCTACTGACATCAAAAAGAAAATCAAAACTCTTGCCATTTCAAAGCAAATCCAATACAGGCCACAGTTGTTAGCTGCTAGGATAGCCTGATTTGGATGAAATTGGTGCTGCAGTGACGTGCGATGTTCTCTTGCTATCAACACCGTTTTATAAAATAAAGCCAAACAAAAATTAGTGATTGATAATAAAGTATTTTTGTGAATTCCAGGAAGAAATTCTGACTTCAGAATCTTGACATCTTGTTTTAACA
>NC_140964.1:34009918-34017418 GCF_056783735.1 Eptatretus burgeri | reverse complement strand
TGCTCAAAACAATGTAACTTACTACTGAAAATAAAACAATTACACGTACAGTACATATGTACTTTTCAAAGCAAAACAACATAGGTTTGTCGATGAGCCTACTCTGTAATGAAAAAATTGTCGATTGTTGCCTGCTTTAACGAGTCTGTGGCAATGGCGGTGACCTCCTTGTCAAGTTTGCGCAGGAAGGCCATGTCACTGAACCCATGTGATAACAAACCAAGCCTGATCGTCTTGGCTGCAGACATCATTTCCTTGATGGTCGGGACAGAGACCTCCTCTTCCTCCTCTTTTGTGTCGGCGTCATAGTCTGCGTCAGTAGCAATTCCCATTTCGCGTTGGACTGCCGAAACGATGGCTTCGTCTGTGACATCATCGTCTGTGGTTTGGAGAGTGGCGTCCATGTTGACGAAGTCCTGCCATTGGTCGGGATCCATTTGAAGAGTGTTGGCTAACTCGTCGTCGTCATTGCTCTCGACCCTTTCGCCTTCGCTTGCCGCTCCGATGAAAATTCCTCCTTTGCGCCAGCAGTTCACTATGCCGGTAGTCTTCACATCATTCCATGCTGCGTCCGTAAACAGCATAGCGTCGAGGATCGTTATCTTTTTCGCAAAGTCACTCGCTGTCATTGCTCCATCCTCGTTGTCAATCTCAGTGAGCACTTTTCGTCGCATGGCACGGCGGTAATGAGCTTTGAATGAACAGATAATTCCCTGATCTAACGGTTGAAGAACAGAGGTTGTGTTCGGCGGGAGAAATGCCACAGTAATGTTCGACAGTTGAAGTGATTGGGGATGTGCCGGACAGTTGTCGATGAGAAGCAACGCTTTCTGGTCATGACGCCGAAGCTCGCGATTCCACTCATCGAGCCATTCAGTGAAGAGGAAACCTGTCATCCATGCGGAGGAATTGGCTCTGTAGCGAACTGGAATTGTTTTGAGGCCTTTGAAACACCGTGGATTCTTGCTTTTACCAATACCGAAAGGAGGACGCTTAGCACCAGTCATCGAGCAGCAAAAAAGCACCGTGATTCTTTCCTTTGGCTTTTTCCCACCGCAGTGCTGATCTCCCTTGAAGAGGAACGTTCCGTCTGGTAAGGCCCGAAAATACAACCGGTTTCGTCAGCATTCCAGATCTCATCAGCCGTGAAGCCTTCTACGAGATCCGGAAACACGTGGTCCAGCCATTGTTGTTTCCCTCCTACGTCAGCCGCCGCTGCCTCTCCGTGAAGTTTCTTGTGGACGATTCCATGTCTTTTCTTGAACCGGTCAATACAGCCGTTTGTCGCACTGAACTTCTTGTTGTTGAACTTTTCCGCGAACTGAGCCGCTTTCTCCCGCATCAGAGGTCCAGAAAGTGGGTTTCCTTTTCTCTAGAAGTTTGAATCCACTTGACCATTGCTGATTCGACATCGGGTGCGTTGCCGCTTCGCTTGCGTTTCTGAGAAGAAGACGAATCCACTTGACCTTTCAGAATGGCCTCTCGATCTTTCAGAATCTTGCATAGGATCGGCTGGTTAATTTCCAACTTGTCTGCAGCTTCTCGTTGGCTCATTCTGGGCAAAGCGTCATAGTCCCTCAGGATTTGTGCTTTATCAATGTTTGAACGATCCGTCCACTTTCGTTTTCTGTCCATCGTGGAAATGACGACACGCCTAGTGCTTAGACTGCAGCTGTCAGCCGTCTGCCTATCTGTACAATGACTACCGAAATCACTGTCGTGGCATAGTGTTATTTTTAGCGTGACGTCAGCCGCCTGGTGGCAAAAGTTGGAACTGTGCGGCCAGTAGGCGCTGAACTGTCGAAGTGGATGGCCAGCAGCTGATTCTATTAAGCGGGTTTTTGATTCTAATAAACGGGAAAAATTGTGTACATTTAGATACAATGGAATCGGTCTCAACGATTTTGATTCTATAATACGGGTGATTCTATTAACCGTGATTCTATTAAGCGGGTCCCACTGTATATATATATATATATATATATATATATATATATATATATATATATATATATATATATATATATATATATATATATATATATATACATATATATACACAGCTCTGGAAAAAAGAAAGAGACCACTCCAAAAAAATTTTTAAATCAGCATCTTCACATGTATGGCAGCCATTCCATCCCAGTGTCTGTTGAATTCCAACACAGGCACACCTCATTCTACTTAGTGAGGTACTGATTAGGTGATCACCTGAACCGAATATTATTTAACAAGGAAAAGTATAAAAACCACTGCTGTGGTCATCACTATCCTCTTGCAATAGGACCAGCTGGATGGAAAAAACAGTTCCAGTCGTACCTCAGAAGTAATTGGAATCAAAAAATAACTATTGACCATGCCAAAAGAGTTGAAAAGAAAAGTTTTGAGTGAGGAAAAGGGTTCAATTCTGACTTTACTGGCAGAGGGATACAGTGAGCGTCACGTTGCTTCCATCCTTAACATTTCAAAGACGGCGGTTCATAAGAACAAGGTCAAGCAGCAGACATTAGGGACAACAAAGCTACAGACTGGCAGCGGGCGAAAACGACTTTCCACTGACCGGGATGACCACCAACTCATTCAAATGTCACTCAACAACAGTAGGATGACATCAAGTGACCAACAAAAAGAATGGCAAACGGCAGCTGGGGTGAAGTGCACGGCGAGGGCAGTTCGAAACAGGCTCCTTGGGGCAGGGCTGAAGTCCTGCAAAGCAAAAAAAAGACCTTCATCAATGAGAAGCAAAGAAGAGCCAGGCTGAGGTTTGCAAAGGACCATAGGATTGGACCGTGGAGGACAGGAGTCAGATCATCTTCTGGATGATCAAAATCTGGATTTTGATTCTGGATGATCTGGAAAGTGTCAAAAGCACGAACGTCGCTTGTAACAAGCCGATGTCCACGGATTCAAGCCCAAGATCGAACACACCGCGTGGCAAGATGGTGGCGCCGTACTCTTTCTTCTCAAGGCACCGCGTGCGCACGCCCTCGTCAGCGCGTTCCGGCCCCGCGCAATGTCGACGGCACAAGACCGTTAGATCGACGATGGGTTTCAGCTGATTTCTCTCAAGGTCCAGCATACAAATCCAGGCCTGGCCTGTTCACCAGACAAGGCCAAATCGAGGTGCCGGGCTCCGCAGGCGGATCGACAAACGTGTCAAGCCGTGAGGTGAGTAAGGATGGAGGCTCCGCGGCCAGACGCAGGTTGAACCTGTTGATCACCTCCTCATAAGAGTCGATCGCAGACTCGACGTGCAGGCCGCCTGTCCCACTGCCACAAAGGCAGACTCGACGTGCAGGCAGCCTCTCTTACTGCCAAAAAATGGCAGAAATCGGCGCGCTCAGATTCAGCTTCTCTCCCGGCAGATTCAACAGTGTCCCTCCTTCGTTCGCTCGCTTCCCAAGCCACTAGCTCTTCCCCTTTTTAGGAAACCGACAAACTCCTCCCCCCAGCTCCTCCACCCTCTCCAGGCCACTCCCCCTCAGCCGACTGGGCGGGGCCTATCGTCTGGAGAGGGGAGGAAGAAGAAGTCCTCGGCACACCACCACTGTACGAACAATAACATGCATCATACACCTCCCGACACACATGTAACGTCCATTTTACCGAACAACCTAGCTAATCATGCATTTAATGGGGGATCTGAGCTAATCCTATCTTTAGTAGCCTACTAAGGGCCATTTCCGTAACAATATATATATATATATATATATATATATATATATATATATATATATATATATATATATATATATATATATATATCCTATCGGTCAAAGGTTTTAGAACACCCCCTTTTTTCCAGTTTTTACTGAAATTTAAGCAGTTTAATGTTTCAATGTACTCTGAAATTGAAGCATAGAACAAATAAACAATTGCAGATAAAAAGTAAATCATGGAATCCTTTTGTTGAACAAAATTTAATCCAAATATTTGACTCATCAAAGTAGCCATCTTTTGCAGATCAAAGTAGCCACCTTAACAGCCGAACATACTCGTGGCATTCTTTCTGCAATGGAAATCAAATATTGTTTGGAAAGTTCTTCGCAACACTGTTGCAGAAGTTCCCACAAATGTGTTGCACTTGCAGGTTGCTTTCACCCTTCTGTCCAGTTCATCCCAAACCAGCTCGATGGTGTTTAAGTCTGGAGACTGTGTCGGCCATTCCATGATTTGAAGCCTACTGTCTTGTTCTTTTCTTCTGAGGTAGTTCTGACATGGCCTGGAGATATGTTTTGGGTCGTTATCTTGCTGTAGGATGAACCCCTGACCAACTAGGCATAGAGGAGAGGGTATTGCATGGTGCTGCAAAATGCTGTGGTAGCCCTTTTGGTTCAGGGTGCCAGTCACTCTGTGCAAGTCGCCGACTCTCGATCCAGCAAAAGAGCTCCAGATCATCACGCTTCCTCCTCCATGTTTGACAGTTGGTGTCACACACTGAGGAACCATCCTTTCGCCTACACCACGCATACAAAAACCCTGCAAGATGAACCAAAGATTTCAAATTTTGATTCATTGGTCCATTAGACCTTCTTCCAGTTTTCAGTAGTCTACTGGCAGTACTTCATGGCCCAGGCAAGCCTCTTTTTCTTATTTTGCCATCTTAAAAATGGCTTTCTTTCTGACACTCGACCTATCAAACCTGCAGCTCAAAGTCTTCTCTTCAGAGTTGAAACTGAGACTTCCTTACTTCGACCAATGTTAAGCTGTGCTTGATGTCTGGCAGATATGGGAATGGATTGTGCCTTTGATGATACAAGCATGAGCTTTGGCACACTGTTAGAGCATGCCCGAAGGAAGATATTTAGCTCGAGGGCCATCGCAGATTTGTCCTGTGGCCAAAATGTCTGCCACCGGTTGTTATTTTACCAGTAGCTCAGGTTCTAGACCAGCTAGGATATTGATTCTGGTGGTAATCATACATTTTCAAGGACGAAGAATGCAGTGGTACTATTTACAACACCCCAGCTTTGTCCTGTGGCCAAAATGGCCACCACCTGTTCTTATTTTACCAGCAGCTCAGGTTCTAGACCACCTTGGATATTGATTCTGGTGGCTAATCGTACATTTTCAAGGATGAGGAATGCAGTGGTACTATTTACAACATGTGATAACTACTCTAACAACTACCTAACTACATATATCTTGCTTTCAGGGAAATAAATAATAGTAAAATTATAAACGCATTTAATATTGGTGGAGTCATACATGTACATGTTTTGAAACTGTGACATATTCATGAGAGTACAATGCAGTCTTCGCAATGTTTCCTTTATAATATTTGGTCGTTTATTTATATGAGCACACAGTTCATGATATTATGCTGTATCTTGCAAATCAATAGTGCATGTCACATTGTTGTTTTACATGTTAGTGGTGAGGGCAAGTCTACGACAGTCCTTCCATTATTAACCAGGTATGGTCTTCCATGGTAATATTACAGGTTTTCAATGAAATGTAATGTTAGTTTCGAGAACACAGTCCACCACAGTGGCAAAGGGCAGTGCACTGAAGTGCTGCCTTGACACATTTGCAATGTTCTCTGCACCCCTTTTTGCATCCACAGCGTATGAGTTCTCGACAGGCCTGGGTCGCTTCTGGCAGTGTGGTCCAGTGAACAGAAGAAACATGTCTCTGTTGAATGAGTTTCACATGCAATGCTCTGATGGGTGAACTTGTGGGTTTCTGGGTCATCATCGTGGTGTGTTTTCCTCTTTTCAGCCCTCTGAAGTTTTGTTTTGTTATACTGCAGTCTGCAGGAGTCGTGTGTGTGTGTGTGTGTGTGTGTGTGTGTGTGTGTGTGTGTGTGTGTGTGTGTGTGTGTGTGTGTGTGTGTGTGTGTGTTGGTACATCCTGTACACCAAAAAATAGATGAAATAATTGAAATATACACCCTGAACAAAACCATTGGAATTGAGCCCACACCAGTGAGGCAAACGCAATAAGACTTTACCCATTCCACCACCAAGCTGCTCCAGTATCACCTATACCTGAGCTTAAAAAATAGAAAGGGATTAGATCACCATAATCATTTATTCCTGGTACACGAATCACCACCAACTATACCTCCATGGTGTCTTAAAGTGATGCACTGGGTTGGAGTTGACGAATGTACCTTCAATTGTGTGAACATTAAGTTGCTCGTGTGAACATGAGATTTTTTGTATTTTTGCTTTCTTAGCCAAACCTCCCACGCAGCGGGAGACGTGGTCTTGCAATCGTGTGTGTGTGTGTGTGTGTGTGTGTTTGTGTGTGTGTCCTCGATAACTCCAAAACCATGAAACCTAGCGGCTTAAAACTATACATGCATAAAAAGAAAACTCCAAGAGAGTGCATGAATGAAAATTGGGTGTTTGGGTAAATTTAAACACCCCTTTTGAAGATAAGTAATGGCCTTATTTAATTATACTTTATGAAGGCTCATCCTTTGTCTCCTCACTATCTCTTGCTGGGATCATAATTCACCATTTTGTTGGCCTGCTCAACAATGCTTTGGGTTGGAATAGACCACAATTATTTCTTCATGATAAAGTCTTCCCCCCCCCCCCCCCCACTATCCTCACTCATATCGAATGCCTTATCAGCATGTGTATCAACCACTGGATACATTGCAATGCTTATAAAAGCCCAGACATGCCAGCATTTGTGGCTTTATTTCATTTCAACATATGCCATCACCTCTAGAATCTCTTCATCTCAGCCGAACTTCAAAATGTAAACTTCGTGACTTCGTACTTGCTCGAGGGTTGAAGCTACTTGGCAAGCATTCTACAACATTCAGTCACTGAATATATCGATCGACTTGAACAAAGTTAAGGGCCCACTCGCCGACGTTTGATCCCGCATTATCATGCGGTGCGTCAGGCGGTCGCTGGATCACTGAAACTGTGCAATTATATTTCACACAACATTTCTCCTTTTGTATGATCTTCTTTCATTATACGACCCATCAGATAGATAGATACATATTAAAATATTCAACGCTTCCTTCATAAAAGTTTCTTCAATCATTTTGTTGGAGTGCTTGCTTGAGTGGTTAAGCCACTTTTGCAAGTGCTCTTCAAGCTCCGATAGCAAAAAAGCGGCATGGTTCTCCCTGGGGATATTTCTGGAGTTCGAAAGGCAAAATAAATTAAAGGATCACAATGAGTAAAAAATATTTTTCAGTTGTTACAATGCACATCACGAATCGCCATCACGACAGGATAACCGAGAGGTAAGCACATTCGCACTCAGCTGTCTAGCCTGGGTTCAAATCCTGACCCAGCCATAAACTGCCATCCCAGTGTTTCACAGGCAGGATGATTCCTCAATGTACATGCCATCTCTCGGATGGATGTTAAATTAGATGGCACATCTGCCAGAAACCCCCCTCCTCTCCCCTCCCCTCTCCAACCCTTTTGCATCTCTCCATCACTCTGCCTCTCTCCCCCACCCCTCTCCCTCTATCTCCCACCCTCTCCGTCTTTCTCTCCTTCCCACCCCTCTCCTCTCCCACTTCTC
>NC_140964.1:34002418-34004918 GCF_056783735.1 Eptatretus burgeri | reverse complement strand
TGAGTGGTGTGGTGGCAAGTGTGCTGAAGTGCATGCTTCCCAGCATGCCGTGTGTGGATGAGGCACCGCGTGTGAGTGTCACCGCGTGTGTGAGTGAAAGGGTCCGTGTGAGAGAGACAGTGTGTGTAAGAGAGCGGTACGTAAGGGAGATGTCGGTCGGCATGCGTGAGCATGCAGCCGCATCTCCCGGGGTGAGTGGAATGTCGAGATGTGTGAGTGTCGTGACACGTGGGAGTGCGTGTGTCGAATGGAGACGACGGCGACAGAGAGACAAGAGCCGGGTAGTGGCCGTAGCTGTAATGGGGACCGCGCTGGGTTTACACGGCGGCGAGCGCGAGGTCCATGCTGTGTAACGCACGAGGCACCCATGTGCTCGCTTGCGTGAGTGAAACCCGGTCCGGAAACGAGCGCAGTGAATGTTGCCGATCCTGCGACAGACAAAGTTTAGGCAGGATAACGGATTCGGACCGGATGGATTCTCTACGCGGGCGTGTGTGTTAAGCTCCAACGGGCAGAGCACAGGTGTTCGCGTGGGGAACCCCTCGAGACGCGAGGCTTGTGTTTTTTATGCGCCGGGTGACGTCATGGCTGCGTGTATGGTTGGAATCCGGCAGGAGGGTGAATCCCTGCCGGATGGTACCGTCCAAGAGGGACGAGGGACGCGAACAGCTGCCATGACGTCACGCCAAAGGTGCGCGAGCTGCGAATTGCCACGCTGGTGCTGCGCATAATTGAAAAAAAAAAGCAAGCCTCGCTTTCGGGTGAACAGGATTCCTTGGGCAAGGGATGGAAGACCCCATTGGCCCGGGCACAGGATAACACCAAGCTAGAGGGAAGGGTAAGCTTAGTTCGACCGACTTCATGGGGCAAGGGTAAGTCCTCATGGAGCCCGTGGAATGGATTAGTTTGAGGCATTCAGTTTAGATTTAGGATGGGAGATGGAAAAGGATTTGGAGACAGAGAGAGACTTTGGATGTGTAGAGGGGACGTAGCTTAGCTGCGTAGTGTTAAATGGAATGTGCTATAGTTTAAGGGATGACGTGGGACCACGAGTTAGTTAGGGGAGGTAGTTAGAAGGATGGCAGAGATCAGCGGTGTGTGTGTTGAAGAGTTGTGGGTTGTGAAGTGGAAGCATGTGCTTGGTGAGTGAGTGAGGCCAGCGGGTCTGTGTGAATGGAGCGAATGTGGAATGCATGGTGCGATGAGTGATTGGGGGAGGAGTGACTCCCGCCCAAGGGACCCCGGGGTCAGTGTAGAGTGAGTTAGCTGGGTTAGACAAATTGGAAAGTGGAGGTCCTTTTGCTGTTGGTGGGAATGTAGGCTCAATACCCATTTGGAGGGGTGCAGGAGCCCTGTTGACGGGCTGGGAGCGTGGCTGCGAAAGGTGAGTATCGCTGAGTGGGTACCCCGGGCACCAGGCTAGTCGGCCGTGGTAGGCCAAGGGCCCATGGGGGGCCGGGATAGCGCAGTGGGCATGGGTGCGCCCACATGGTGCGGGGGCCCGGGGTGCCATTAGCCACGTGGGCAGTGTTGTGGGTACGGGTGACCCTCGGAAAGAGGCCCGGGAAGCCAGCCTGCCGCGTGAGCATTTCAGGGGAGTCGCCATGGAGGGCACTCCACGGTGTTTATGGAGCTGGTAGGCTCGGAGGCAGTGTAGTGCCCGGGGGTGCCATCGTCGGAGAATCGGCAGAGGGTCGTGCCTGCCAAGGGAGCTACGCGTCCCAGCCATGAGACCGTGTGAGGGCACGGAAAGAAAATTGGGGGGCGAGGCCCGAAATTGTGAGGACACCAATACAGGCGATGGGAATCTGGGTTGTTAGAACGAGTAGATTAAGCGAGAGGCGTTTGTTGAAAGCCGCAGGGTAGTTTAAGAGTTAATGGTGAGGGTAGATTAGGAAGTGTACAGCCTCCGCACCATCCATCCCTTCGCTCATGTTGTGGGCCGCTGGACCCACTTTGGGTTTAAGACAGCTGAAGTCTGGGGAGGCCATCCTGAGGCTTGAGTTGGGCCTCGACGCAGGACGCTAGCTCCCCCTTATTCCCCTCCGGGAAGGGAACGTAGGGGTTGGCAGTAGGCTAGGAGACGATGGGTTCGCTGAACAAAGACAGTAAAGGGGGTTAGGGGACGATTTATAGGGGGATGTAAAAAAATAAAAACAACAAAAAAAAAAACTTGGGGCTAAATTGGTTTTTGACAAATTAAGGGAGTGGGTATGTACAGTGACAGGCAAAGGCGATAGGTGGGAGGGAGACGGGTAGGTAGGTCCGAGCCCGCCTTCTGAGTGGCCAGCACCATCGCACTCCCTCCACCAACCTCCATTGAAAGGCAAAGCCTGGCCAACTTCATCGGCTGGCTGTGTTACTTCAAGGCTTGTGCCGGCCAACGTCATCGGCTAGCTGTGTTTTGCTGCGAGGCCTGTACTGGCCGGATCGTCTGCAGCTGTTGTCTGCAAGGCCTGTGCCGGTCGGATCATCTGCCGGCTGTGTTTGCCTGCAACGG
>NC_140964.1:33987418-33992418 GCF_056783735.1 Eptatretus burgeri | reverse complement strand
ATGAAGACGGGGTAAGTGACGCACACACACACACGGAGGTAGTGGAGGACAATGGGGGTGAGCTCGCGGAGCGTGTAGAGACCCAGTGCGAGCACCTGGATGGCCTCCTCCAGGAACGAGGGGAGGGAGTATGCCCCCTTGAGGCGAGTCACGATCAGGTGAGTTCGGTCGTGCTTTGCGAGGTTGAGGGGAGGGGTGCTGTGGACAGGTGCACGGAGAGCTTGGGGGGTATAGAGGCCCCGGAGACCCTTGTGGGGACACGAATCCCCAGTGTGGTTGTCCCTGTGTGTGTGGTGCAAGGTGTGAGTGCATCCCCGTGTGTGGAAGCGACCCCGTGTATGAGTGGTGTGGTGGCGATGGTGCCAGAGTACGTGCTTCCCAGCACGCCGTGTGTGGATGAGGCACGGAGTGTGGATGAGGCACCGCGGGTGAGTTCCCCCGTATGTGTGAGTGAGGCACGGAGTATGGATGAGACACCGCGGTTGAGTGCCCCCGCGTGTGTGGATGAGGCACCGTGTGTGAGTGAGGCCGTGGGTGTGAGTGAAACGGCCTGTATGAGTGAGGCACCGCGGGTGAGTGCCCCCGCGTGTGTGGATGAGGCACCGTGTATGAGTGTCGCCGTGTGTGTGAGTGAGGCACCGCGGGTGTGTTCCGCCGTGTGTGTGAGTGAGGCACCGCGTGTGGATGAGGAACCGCGTGTGAGTTCCCCCGCGTGTGTGGATGAGGCACGGAGTGCGGGTGAGGCACCGCGGGTGAGTGCCCCCGCACGCGTGAGTGAACGGCCGTGTGCAAGGTCGCTGTGTGCAAGGGAGACCGTGTGTGTGAGAGAGCGGTATGTGAGGGAGATGTCGGTTGGCATGCGGGAGCACGCAGCCGCGTCTCCCGGTGTGAGTTTAATGGAGTGGAGTGTGTGCGTCGTAACACGCAGGTATGCGTGTGTGGAATGGAGACGGAGACGGCGACAGAGGAGAGAAAGCCGAGTAGCGGCTGTAGTTGTTTCGAGGAACGTGCCGGGTTCACCCAGCAGTGAGCACGCGGTTCGTGCTGTGCAACGCACGAGACCGCCACGTGCTCGCTTGCGAGAGTGAAGTCCCGGTCCGGAAACGCACGCGGTGGATTTGCCGATCCCGCGGACGGACAAAGTTTAGGCAGGTAAACGGATTTGGACCGGACGGGTTCTCCACGCGATCGTGTGTGTTAAGCTCCAACGGGCAAAGCACATGTGTTCGCGTGGGGAACCCCTCGAGACGTGGGGCTTGTTTTTTTTTTATGCGCACGGTGACGCCATGGCTGCACGTGGGGTTGGAATCCGGCAGGAGGGGTATCTCTGCCGGATGGTCCCGTCCAAGGAGGGACGAGGAACACGTGCAGCTGCATGACGTCACGGGCAGGTGTAAAGTGCGCGAGCTCTGAGTTGCCGCGCAGGTGCTGCGCATGAAAAAAAAAAAAAGAAAAAAAAAGAAAAAACAAGCCTCACTTTCGGGTACACAGGATTCCTGGACAAGGGGTGGAAGACCCCCTTGACCTGGGCACAGGATGGAAACTAGTTAGGGGGAAGGGTTAGCATAGCTAGACCGACTTCATGGGGCAGGGGTAAGTCCTCATGGAGTCCGTGGAATGGATTAGTTAGAGGGATTGTAGCCAGATTTAGGTTGGGAAATAAAATGAATTATTTGGAGACATGGACAGACTTGTGAATGTGTAGCGGGGACGTAGCTTAGCTACGTAGTGTTAAAAGGAACGTGCTGTAGTATAAGGGACGACGTGGGAGCACGAGTTAGTTAGGGGATGTAGATAGAAGGATGGCAGAGTTCAGTGGTGTGTGTGTGTTGAAGAGTTGGTGAGTGAAGTGGAAGCATGTGCTTGGTGAGTGAGTGAGGCCAGCGGGTCTGTGTGAGTGGAGTGAATGGGGAATGCATGGTGCGATGAGTGATTGGGGGGAGGAGTGACTCCCGCCCAAGGGACCCCGGGGTCAGAGTAAAGTGAGTTAGGGGGTTAGTCAAATTAACAAAAATGGAGGTCGTTTTGCTGTTGGTGGGAATGTAGGCTCGAAACCCATTTGGAGGGGTGCAGGAGCCCTGTTGACGGGCTTGGGAGCGTGGCTGCGAAAGGTGAGTATCGCTGAGTGGGTACCCCGGGCACCAGGCTAGTCGGCCGTGGTAGGCCAAGGGCCCATGGGGGGCCGGGATAGCGTAGTGGGCACGGGTGCGCCTGCTTGGTGCGGGGGCCCGGGGCGCCATTAGCCGCGTGGGCAGTGTTGTGGGCACGGGTGACCCTCGGAAAGGGGCCCGGGAGGCCGGCCTGCCACGTGTGCGTTTCAGGGGAGGTGCCATGGGGGGCACTCCCCGGTGTTAGGGAGCTGGTAGGCTCGGAGGCAGTGTAGTGCCCGGGGGTGCCATAGCGGGAGATTCGGCAGAGGGTCGTGCCTGCCAAAGGGAGCCACGTGTCCCAGCCAGGAGACCGTGTGAGGGCACGGAGAGAAAATTGGGGGGCGAGGCCCGAAATTGTAAGGACACCAACACAGGCGACGGGAATCTGGGTTGTTAGAACCAATAGTTTAAGCGAGAGGCGCTTGTTGAAAGCCCCGGGGTAGTTTAACTGTTAAATGGATAGGGTAGATTAGGAGATGTACCCCTCCGCACCATCCATCCCCTCGCTCTCGTTGTGGGCCGCTGGACCCACTTTGGTTATAGATCGCCGAACTCTGGGGAGGCCATTCTGAGGTTTGAATTGGGCCTCGACACAGGACGCTAGCTCTCCCTTATTCCCCTCCGGGAAGGGAACGTAGGGGTTGGGAGTAGGCTAGGTGACAGGATAGGTTAGCCGAACAAAGACGATAAAGGGGGTTAGGGGACGATTTATAGAGGGGAAGTAAACAAAAAAATAAAAACAATAAAAAAATAAGTTGGGGCTAAATTGGGGTTTGACAAATTAAGGGAGTGGGTATGTACAGTGACAGGCAAAGGCGATAGGTTGGGAGGGAGACAGGTAGGTAGGTCCGAGCCCGCCTTCCAAGTGGCCAGCACCACCGCACTCCCTCCACCAACTTCCACTGACGGCAAAAGCTGGCCAGCTTCATCTGCTGGCTGTGTTACTGCAAGGCCTGTGCCGGCCAGTTCATCTGCTGGCTGTTTTTCTTCGAGGCCTGTGCCGGCCTGGTTCTGCGGGCTGAGTTTGCCTGCAGCGGCCTTCTGCGGGCTGTGTTTGCCTGCTCACCTTTGCCATGCCATGCCCACTGCCCACGTTCACCAGCCCCGTTCAATTTTTGCTTTGCCCCCCCCTGTTCATTTCCATGTGCGCCAGGATCAAGGCAACAGTTTGCAAGCTGCGAGAACTGCCCTGTTGGCAGCTACAACACGGGCCTGCAGTGGCAGCCCGTGCACCGTGTTTTGCGTCCATCCATTCATCCATTCATTCGTTGTGCTCATTGCGTGTGCCACTTGAGCTGGCACGGAGACTGCGTTTGTGCAGCCCATGCACCGTTGTGGTTCACTGCGTTCAGTTCAAAAGGGAAGGCCTTGGACTGCGTGTGAGCAGCCAGCCACGTTCCCTGTCACCTGCATTGTTTGAGCCAGAGACTGCATGTGGGCAGCCTGGCTCCCTGCTAACTGCTTTTCTTTTGCAGAGTTCAGTGATCCTGGGCCATGGTTTAGTGTAAAATTTGTAAGTTAAGGTTAAGATGTACTGTAAATATGAGTGCGCCCCCGGCATGTATGTCTTAGCGCCGGCAATTTTATTTAAGTCGTCCGTGTGAGTGAGTTTGTTTAGGTAGTTACGCAGCCCTCAGGTTATTTATTTTGGGGACACGAATACCATGAATGTCGCACTCAGGGATCCGTAGGTAAAATGTACTAGGGGAAAACTACACATGATGGCACACGAAAATTTGACGACTCGGGACGAGTCTGTAAAAAGGGAAGGGGGTAGTGTTGTGGTTACCAAATTCGCAAACCACCATTCAGGTCCCTTAGGTGAGGTATCTCGGTAAGTGCATGTGTAGTTAGGCCCAAACCCGTTGTCTAGTGGGAATACATGTCATTTATGCGAGCTGCGACTCTTCAGGATAGCCGTTTTTCTTTTACTATCTTTATTTTGGACCAACCGCCATGATTACCACCACAACCACAACATCAACCACCAACCACAACGCCGCTTCACCACAACCGCCACGACCTTCCCGTCACACCTCGCAGCCGTAGCATCGCCACCGTTCTTGCCCCGCTGTGGGTACCGGTGTTGGACTCGTGCAGGGCGCACGTTGAACAGCGTGTACAAAATCACGGATTTTGTGCTTCAAAAACGGATCAAAAACGACACACGCCCACTTTTTGCCGTCCAATCGGTGAGCGAGGGGCGATTTGGCCCCGCCTCCAGAACGATCGATATATGCAAATTTGTGGATCAAAAAGCCTTCACGCCCACTTTTTCTCGGGCCAATGGGGAGCGAGGTGAAAGGTCAAAGGGAGGGGCTCAAAGGCGAAGCTACGGGGGGATAAAAGGACCGTGTTCGTCAGTCAGAGCAGTGTGGAAGTCTGGAGCCCGAAGCCTGCAGTAGCTGGAGAAGCTGAAGAGTCGAACGAGGAGAGCCCAAAGAAGAGTCCAGGGTGGAGAGTCCAGAGGCGGCAGCGGCGAAGGCAGACGAGGGGGTGCTCGCGACGGTGCCGGGAGCTGCACGCCCGAGGAAGGCCGGCAGCGCGACCTGGCCGAGGTGGAGACGCACACCAGGGATAATAAAGATCCTCTATACCCCGAGCATCAGCAACCCCCTCCTGTTTCCCCCCGCGCTGAGATAGTGCGACCAAGGGGGCCCCTTTCCCACCCCCTGCCAGGCACTGTCCGCGAGGCCCGCGGAGTGAGGCGCCATCGCCGCTCCGCGTCTCATCACCAGACGGGTAGGCGCGACCCGGTCTCGGCCTCAGGCCCGCCTCATTCTTGAGGGTATTCTTTCCTTGGTTTTGGGTATGTGTTGTCGGCGCCGTCTGTGAAGTAGAATTGTATAA
>NC_140964.1:33952418-33982418 GCF_056783735.1 Eptatretus burgeri | reverse complement strand
TCAGTAAGTTCTGTGGTCATCCAGAAGACGTCAAATACGTCTACTTACGTCAATATGCGTTGGAGATACGTTACACATAGATTCAAAGCACGTTACTCATAGGTTAGAAATAAGTTTCGGGTACGCTTGACATTACCTCGACATATTTCGACTTATGAGTAACTTCCAAGTAACGTGTGTCGACGTTTGTCAACGATCGCATAACGTGCCTGCAACTTATGGCCAGCGTATGCGGAACGTGTGAGTCATACGCTGGCATACGTCTAAAAATTTTGAGCATGCACAAAATTTGTCAACGAGCTCGGTGTATTACGACGTATGCCAGCGTGCTTCAGCGTGCTCTTAACGTATTCAAAACTTACCAGTAACGTATTCGACATGTGCAGCGTATTCGCCAAATTTTTCATACGTCGGCATACGCTGGCTAAAAAGTCAAGGTGTGACAACCCCTTTAAATAAGATTCGATTCACGTGATCACCTAATCAGTAGCTCACGAAGTAGAATGAGGTGTGCCTGTGTTGGAATTCAACAGACACTGGAATGGAATGGCTGCCATACATGTGGAGATGCTGATTTAATTTTTTTTTTGAGTGGTCTTTTTTTTTTTTTTTCCAGAGCTGTGTATTCACATATACATTGTATATATACATATTCATTATATATATATACATATTCATCATATATATATATATATATATATATATATATATATATATATATATATATATTGTTGTGGTTGACCAAATTCGCAAGCCACCATTTAGGTCCCTTAGGTGAGATATCTCTGTAAGTATATGTGTAGTTAGGCCCAAACCCGTTGTCGAGAGGGAATAAACGTCATTCATGCGGGCTGCGACTCTTCAGGACAGCCGTTTTTCTTTTACTATCTTTATTTTGGACCAGCCGCCATTACTACCACCACCAACCACGTCTCAACAGCCATCACAACAACAACCACCAACCACAACGCCGCTTCACAACAACAACCACCAACCGCAACGCCGCTTCACAACAACAACCACCAACCACAACGCCGCTTCACAACAACCAACCACAACGCCGCCTCACAACAACAACCACCAAACGCAACGCCGCTTCACAACAACAGCCACGACCTTTACCGTCACAACTCGCCACCATCGCATCCACACCATCTCGCGCCACTCGTGGGCACCGATACTGGACTCGTGCAGGGCGCGCACCGAGCAGCGTATTCAAAAACATCACGGACTTTCCGCAGAAAACGGATCAAAAACGACTCGCGCCCACTTTTGTTCCGTCCAATCGGTGAGCGAGGGGCGATTTGGCCCCGCCTCCAGGGCGTTGGAGGGCGGTCGCTATATGCAAATTCATGGATCAAAAAGCATTCACGCCCACTTTTCCTCGGTCCAATGGGGAGCCAGTTAGAGAGGTGAAGGGTCGGAGGCAAAGGGTCAAGGGTGAAAGAGCGAAGCCACGGGGCTTATATAAACGGCTGCGTTCGTCAGTAAAGACAGTTGTTGTGCGGAGTTCAAGAGAGTCGTCGGTGGAGCTGGAAAGAAGTGGGAGAAGTCAAGAGTGAAGAGTTGGGACGAGCCAAGAGAGGAGACGGAGAGGGCGAGTAGACGGAGCTGTGGAGAGGTGGCGACGGCGAAGGCGGACGAGGGGGTGCTCGCGTCGGTGCCGGGAGCTGCAGAGGGAGAGGCCAGCAACGCGACCGAGGTCGAGGAGGAGACGCTCGCCGCGGGACCCGAGACAGGGTGATATCCTCCTTCCCCCGAGCATCAGCAACCCCCTCCTGTTTCCCCCCCGCGCTGAGATAGTGCGACAAAGGGGGCCCCTTTCCCACCCCCTACCAGACAGTGTCCGCGAGGCCCGCGGAGTTGAGGCACCACCGCCACTTCGCGTCTCATCATCAGACGGGTAGGCCCGACCCGGTCTCGGCCCCAGGCCCGCCTCATCCTTGAGGGTGGTTCTTTTTCTTTTGTTTTGGGTACATGTGTTGTCGGCGCCGTCTGTGAAGTAAAATTGTATAAGTGTTGCCGTGTGCTCGGTAGTCGGATAGATCTGCATTGTTGCATTTGCTTTTTGTGTAATATTGCATTGTCTTCTTCCTTTACATGTGCTTTTGGTGGAATTGTATATGTGTGCTTTCCGTGTGCCGCGAAATAAATGTGAATTATGTTGAACTGTTTTCCCGCTTCGCTTCGTCTTTTCTTTCATTGAATCTCCATCTTGCTTCACGTAAAGGGTTGGTCGTGGGCTAAAAAGCCCGATAATTAATCGAACCGTCGAGGCCGACGAATAACACCGCTCGGTTATCCCGGTAGTGCGGAACGGGTCGCTTAAAGTGGCCCGTGTCCGAAGTCGACCTGCGGCGAGGTGCGATCGCCCGGTCTACCCTCCGTGTGGGTACTTAGGTCGGTCGAATTTGGCGAGCAACCCTATCCCACGCGGGGGCCGATTGGCACGATCGTGGTGAGACCGAAAGGTCCACCCGTGACTAGTTCCCGGCGTTAGTCCGAGAGGGTCACGACTGGATTGTCCGTCCGGTGGGCGACGTGCCGCGATTCGAGTTACGTGGCCGTCCGCACGCCGGCGGGCGCGAATCCGCAACACTGGTGTCAGGAGTGGGATATAAACCCATCGCCCTCCTCGCGGCACTGGTATCGGAGAACGGGAAAACGGGCTCTCCTGTCTCCAATTAAATTCACGGGAATCGGTCCAGGGGTGAGAGGAGCGACCCCCGATTCCCTCCAAATTACGAGCGAGCTAAATTAACCCTTTAAGAGAAGCAAGATGGCGTCTCAAGGCGAGCGGGAGCCGGGGGTATTAGAAATGGATGTAGAATGTGTAGAATCCATGGCTCAGGATGAAATCCCCGTGCAGGAAATGTTGGTTGTACAGGAAAACGAACTCGCCCAACTGAACCCAGAGCCCGAAATGGGTGCGGCAGCGGCCGCGGTGTATGACACCTCCCCTCCCCCTCTCCTTTAAAACCCTTCCCCAACCCCTGCCGAAACGGCTCACCCAAGCGCACCCGACATGGCCCAGCTATTCACCATGCTGGCACAAATGAATGCGGAAATGACAGCAAGGATGGATGCGAATGCACAAAAGATGGATACAAACGCAAATGAATTTATAAACAAAATGAAAGGCATGAACGAAAAGATGGATGCGAATGCACAAAAGATGGATACAAATACAAATGAAATGAAAAACGAAATAAAAGGAATGAACGAAAAGATGGATGCGAATACACAGCAAATGAACAAGCAAATGAGGGAAGAAACGAAAAAGCTCCGGGGTGAGACGCAGAACATGGGCCGATGCCTGCAGGCGGGCATGAAGGCCGTTAGCAGGGAGCTTAAAATGGCGACTCCACGTGTAGGAGCGAACGAACTGGGAGGGGGTGCGACGGTGACCGAAAGGGAAAAATTAAATGGGGAGACCAAAACGTGTGAGACGAGACACGAGGTGACGACAAAGGAAATAAAAATAGTGGAGACAAGGGAGGTAAAGGGTGAAGAGTTGGCAGAGACACGGGAGATGGGAACGATAGAGGGAAGACTGCACGATGGAGACGGGGTAAGTGACGCACACACACACACACACATGGAGGTAGTGGAGGATAATGGGGGTGAGCTGGCGGACTGGGTATAGACCCAGTGCGAGCAGCTGGATGGCCTCCTCCAGGAACGAGGGGAGGGAGTATTCCCCCTTGAGGCGAGTTACGACCAGGTGAGTTCGGTCGTGCTTTGCGAGGTCGAGGGGAGGAGTGCTGTGGACAGGTGCACGGAGAGCTTGGGGGGTATAGAGGCCCCGGAGACCCTTGTGGGGACTCGAATCCCCAGTGTAGTTGTCCCTGTGTGTGGTGCAAGGTGTGAGTGCGTCCCCGTGTGTGGAAGCGACCCCGTGTGTGAGTGGTGTGGTGGCGATGGTGCCGGAGTACGTGCTTCCCAGCACGCCGTATGTGGAGGAGGCACCGTGTGTGGAAGAGGCCGTGTGTGTGGATGAAACGGCCAGTGTGGATGAGGCACCGTGGTTGAGTGCCCCCGCGTGTGTGAGTGAGGCACGGTGTGTGGATGAGGCACCGCGGGTGAGTGCCCCCGCGTGTGTGAGTGAGGGACGGTGTGTGGACGAAACACCGCGGTTGAGTGTCCCCGTGTGTGTGAGTGAGGCACGGTGTGTGGATGAGGGGCCGCGCGTGAATGGAGCACCACGTGTGAGTGGTATGGTTTATGCAAGGGAGACCGTGTGTGTGAGAGAGCGGTATGTGAGGGAGATGTCGGTTGGCATGCGGGAGCACGCAGCCGCGTCTCCCGGTGTGAATGTAATGGAATGGAGTGTGAGCGTCGTAACACGCGGGAGTGCGTGTGTGGAATGGCGACGACGGCGACATGTGAAGAAAGAAAGCTGAGTAGCGGCTGTAGTTGTTTCGGGGACCGTGCCGGGTTCGCCCAGCCGCGAGCACGAGGTCCGTGCTGTGCAACGCACGAGGCCCCCACGTGCTCGCTTGCGGGAATGAAGTCCCGGTCCGGAAACGCACGCGGTGGATTTGCCGATCCCGCGGACGGACAAAGTTTAGGCAGGATTAAGGATTTGGACCGGACGGGTTCTCCACGCGATCGTGTGTGTTAAGCTCCAACGGGCAAAGCACATGTGTTCGCGTGGGGAACCCCTCGAGACGTGGGGCTTGTGTTTTTTTTTTATGCGCACGGTGACGCCATGGCTGCACGTGGGGTTGGAATCCGGCAGGAGGGGTATCCCTGCCGGATGGTACCGTCCAAGGAGGGACGAGGAACACGTGCAGCTGCATGACATCACGGGCAGGTGCAAAGTGCGCGAGATGCCGCGCTGGTGCTGCGCATGGAAAAAAAAAAAAAAAAGCAAGCCTCACTTTCGGGTGCACAGGATTCCTGGGCAAGGGGTGGAATACCCCCTTACCGGGGCACAGGATGGAAACTAGTTAGGGGGAAGGGTTAGGTTAGTTAGACAGACTTCATGGGGCAGGGGCAAGTCCTCATGGAGTCCGTGGAATGGATGAGTTCGAGGGATTGTAGCCAGATTTAGGATGGGAAAATGGGAATAGATTTAGAAGACAGTGACAGTCTTGTGAGTGTGTAGCGGGGACGTAGCTTAGCTACGTAGTGTTAAAAGGAACGTGCTATAGTGTAAGGGACGACGTGGGAGCACGAGTTAGTTAGGGGATGTAGTTAGAAGGATGGCAGAGTTCAGTGGTGTGTGTGTTGAAGAGTTGTTGGTGAGTGGATTTGAAGCATGTGCTTGGTGAGTGAGTGAGGCCAGCGGGTCTGTGTGTGTGGAGCGAATGGGGAATGCATGGTGCGATGAGTAATTGGGGGGAGGAGTGACTCCCGTCCAAGGGACCCCGGGGTCAGTGTCGATTGAGTTAGGGGGGTAGTCAAATTGAAAAATGGAGGTCGTTTTGTTGTTGGTGTGAATGTAGGCTCGAAACCCGTTTGGAGGGGTGCAGGAGCCCTGTTGACAGGCTGGGAGCGTGGCTGCGAAAAGTGAGTATCGCTGAGTGGGTACCCCGGGCACCAGGCTAGTCGGCCGTGGTAGGCCAAGGGCCCATGGGGGGCCGGGATAGCGTAGTGGGCACGGGTGCGCCTGCTTGGTGCGGGGGCCCAGGGCGCCATTAGCCGCGTGGGCAGTGTTGTGGGCACGGGTGACCCTCGGAAAGGGGCCTGGGAAGCCAGCCTGCCACGTGTGCGTTTCAGGGGAGGTGCCATGGGGGGCACTCCCCGGTGTTTAGGGAGCTGGTAGGCTCGGAGGCAGTGTAGTGCCCGGGGGTGCCATCGCTGGGGAATTGGCAGAGGGTCGTGCCTGCCAAAGGGGGCCACGTGTCCCAGCCATGAGACCGTGTGAGGGCACGGAGAGAAAATTGGGGGGCGAGGCCCGAAATTGTGAGGACACCAACACAGGCGATGGGAATCTGGGTTGTTAGAACCAATAGTTTAAGTGAGAGGCGCTTGTTGAAAGCCCCGGGGTAGTTTAACAGTTAAATGGATAGGGTAGATTAGGAAGTGTACTCCTCCACACCATCCATCCCCTCGCTCTCGTTGTGGGCCGCTGGACCCACTTTGGTTATAGATCACTGAACTCTGGGGAGGCCATCCTGAGGCTTCGTTGGGCCTCGACACAGGATGCTAGCTCTCCCTTGTTCCCCTCCGGGAAGGGAACGTAGGGGTTGGGAGTAGGCTAGGTGACAGGATAGGTTAGCCGAACAAGGACAGTACAGGGGGTTAGGGGACGATTTATAGTGGGGAAGTAAAAATAAAAAATAAGTTGGGGCTAAATTGGGGTTTGGACAAATTAAGGGAGTGGGTATAGACAGTGACAGGCAAAGGCGATAGGTTGGGAGGGAGACCGTAGGGTAGGTCCGAGCCCGCCTTCCGAGTGGCCAGCACCACCGCACTCCCTCCACCAACCTCCACTGAACGGCAAAGGCTGGCCCACTTCATCTGCCGGCTGGCTGTTTTTCTTCAAGGCCTGTGCCGGCCCACTTCATCGGCAGCTGTTGTGTTGCTGCAAGGCCTGTGCCGGCCGGATCGTCTGCAGCTTTTTTTCTGCAAGGCCTGTGCCGGCCAGTTCGTCTGCCGGCTGTGTTTGCCTGCAGCGGCCTTCTTCTGCGGGCTGTGTTTGCCTGCTACCTTTGCCATGCCATGCCCACTGCCCCTGTTCACCAGCCCCCGTTCAATTTTTGCTTTGCCCCCCCCCCCTGTTCATTTCCATGTGCGCCAGGATCCGCAAGGCAACAGTTTGCAAGCTGCAAGAACTGCCCTGTTGGCAGCTACAACACGGGCCTGCAGTGGCGGCCCGTGCACCGTGTTTGCGTCCATCCATTCATCCATCCATTCGTTGTGTTCATTGCGTGTGCCACTTGAGCTGGCACGGAGACTGCATTTGTGCAGCCCATGCACCGTTGTGGTTCACTGCGTTCAGTTCAAACCATTCATCCATCCATTCGTTGTGTTCATTGCGTGTGCCACTTGAGCTGGCACGGAGACTGCGTTTGTGCAGCCCATGCACCGTTGTGGTTCACTGCGTTCAGTTCAAAAAGGAAGGCCTTGGACTGCGTGTGAGCAGCCGGCCACGTTCCCTGTCACCTGCATTGTTTTGAGCCAGAGACTGCATGCGAGCAGCCTGGCTCCCTGTTAACTGCTTTCTTTTTGCAGAGCTCATTGATCCTGGGCCATGGTTTAGTGTAAAATTTGTAAGTTAAGGTTAAGATGTACTGTACATATGAGTGCGCCCCCGGCATGTCTGTCCTAGCGCCGGCAATTTTATTTAAGTCGTCCGTGTGAGTGAGTTTGTTTAGGTAGTTACTCAGCCCTCAGGTTATTTATTTTGGGGACACGAATACCATGAATGTCGCACTCAGGGATCCGTAGGTAAAATGTACTCGGGGAAAACTACACATGATGGCACACGAAAATTTGACGACTCGGGACGAGTCTGTAAAAAGGGGAGGGGGTAGTGTTGTGGTTGACCAAATTCGCAAACCACCATTCAGGTCCCTTAGGTGAGATATCTCTGTAAGTATATGTGTAGTTAGGCCCAAACCCGTTGTCTAGAGGGAATAAATGTCATTCATGTGGGCTGCGACTCTTCAGGATAGCCGTTTTTCTTTTACTATCTTTATTTTGGACCAGCCGCCATTACTACCACCACCAACCACGTCTTAACAGCCATCACAACAACCACCAACCACAACGCCGCTTCACAACAACAACCACCAACCGCAACGCCGCTTCACAACAACAACCACCAACCACAACGCCGCTTCACAACAACCACCAACCACAACGCCGCCTCACAACAACAACCACCAACCACAACGCCGCTTCACAACAACAGCCACGACCTTTACCGTCACAACTCGCCACCATCGCATCCACACCATCTCGCGCCACTCGTGGGCACCGATACTGGACTCGTGCAGGGCGCGCACCGAGCAGCGTATTCAAAAACATCACGGACTTTCCGCAGAAAACGGATCAAAAACGACTCACGCCCACTTTTGTTCCGTCCAATCGGTGAGCGAGGGGCGATTTGGCCCCGCCTCCAGGGCGTTGGAGGGCGGTCGCTATATGCAAATTCATGGATCAAAAAGCATTCACGCCCACTTTTCCTAGGTCCAATGGGGAGCCAGTTAGAGAGGTGAAGGGTCGGAGGCAAAGGGTCAAGGGTGAAAGAGCGAAGCCACGGGGCTTATATAAACGGCTGCGTTCGTCAGTAAAGACAGTTGTTGTGCGGAGTTCAAGAGAGTCGTCGGTGGAGCTGGAAAGAAGTGGGAGAACTCAAGAGTGAAGAGTTGGGACGAGCCAAGAGAGGAGACGGAGAGGGCGAGTAGACGGAGCTGTGGAGAGGTGGCGAAGGCGGACGAGGGGGTGCTTGCGTCGGTGCCGGGAGCTGCAGAGGGAGAGGCCAGCAACGCGACCGAGGTCGAGGAGGAGACACTCGCCGCGGGACCCGAGACAGGGTGATATCCTCCTTCCCCCGAGCATCAGCAACCCCCTCCTGTTTCCCCCCGTGCTGAGATAGTGCGACAAAGGGGGCCCCTTTCCCACCCCCTACCAGACACTGTCCGCGAGGCCCGCGGAGTTGAGGCACCACCGCCACTTCGCGTCTCATCATCAGACGGGTAGGCCCGACCTGGTCTCGGCCCCAGGCCCGCCTCATCCTTGAGGGTGGTTCTTTTTCTTTTGTTTTGGGTACATGTGTTGTTGGCGCCGTCTATGAAGTAAAATTGTATAAGTGTTGCCGTGTGCTCGGTAGTCGGATAGATCTGCATTGTTGCATTTGCTTTTTGTGTAATATTGCATTGTCTTCTTCCTTTACATGTGCTTTTGGTGGAATTGTATATGTGTGCTTTCCGTGTGCCGCGAAATAAATGTGAATTATGTTGAACTGTTTTCCCGCTTCGCTTCGTCTTTTCTTTCATTGAATCTCCATCTTGCTTCACCTAAAGGGTTGGTCGTGGGCTAAAAAGCCCGATAATTAATCGAACCGTCGAGGCCGACGAATAACACCGCTCGGTTATCCCGGTAGTACGGAACGGGTCGCTTAAAGTGGCCCGTGTCCGAAGTCGACCTGCGGCGAGGTGCGATCGCCCGGTCTACCCTCCGTGTGGGTACTTAGGTAGGTCGAATGTGGCGAGCAACCCTATCCCACGCGGGGGCCGATTGGCACGATCGTGGTGAGACCGAAAGGTCCACCCGTGACTAGTTCCCGGCGTTAGTCCGAGAGGTTCACGACTGGATTGTCCGTCCGGTGGGCGACGTGCCGCGATTCGAGTTACGTGGCCGTCCGCACGCCGGCGGGCGCGAATCCGCAACAATATATATATATATATATATATATATATATATATATATATATATATATATATATATATATATATATATATATATATATATATATATATATATATACATACATATATGTGTCTGTATATGTACAAAGGTGAGAGAGGTGAGAGAGGTATTTATATGTATATGTACATGTATATATATATATATATATATATATATATATATATATATATATATATATATATATATATATATATATATATATATATACATATACGTAAATGTATATATTTACATATATGTATATATACACTGTATATGTTTCCCTCCATTCACTCTACAGCGTGTTTCCCTCCATTCACTCGACTTTTAGCTTTTACATATGTTACAACACAGCGAGGTGGGTGATTGGAAACATATGACGTACTCGCACTGTACTCTGCCATAAATAAAAAACACAAGACTCAACTTAGAATGATGCTGTTAGTGTGGATCAGAAAGGAGTGGAGTGGGGAAAGTTTTAGTGGGGAAGGGTGAGTGGGGAAATGGTGAGTGGGAAAAGGTGATTCAGCGAACGGAAAAGCAGCATTAGCTTTATGACTAAGGTGCCTGCAGCATTGCCACAACCCACAATGGAGAAGTGTTACACGATCCTTTAATCACCTTTCCATGAACTACGATATTCCATACTTGGAGAACAAGGTACGAGGTGGCATCATCTTGCAGAATAATCCCGTCTCGTCGGTGTCAAAAACGTGCTGCATCATAAATCCCTTCGCCTCTATTTGTTTCATGAACTGCACATGAGAATGCGGGTTTGAGAACGGGTTTTCAAATTCAGGAGTTGGAAATTAATGTGTTGGGACTAACGTTCGAATTTGGCGTTGGAAAATAAAGGTTTGGAATGAGGGAGAGTACAATGGGGAAGGTTCTACCTGCAATCATTGACGCAATAATATTGGCCCACAGATGTCCCATTTTCTCCTCGAACCAACCGATCTTACAACTCAATATTTTTGCCAAATGTAATAACCCTTCTCTGCCTTTTGGCACAACTAACTTTGTTCATCGCTTTACATTTGGGCTCATTAAAAAAATTGGTGCACGAGATAACCTCCCATTATGAGCCTTGTGGTGTATCATTCATGCACGGAACATAAACAATGACTCATCTCAGCTCCAAAACCGTGATTGGTCGAAATTAAAGCCCACAAAAGTTCTCGTCTTCTGTGTCACTGTAAAATAGCTGAAGCTGCTCAGGGTCGACAAGTGTGGGTATGTCACAATCTATATGGTCATCACTCTCATCCTCTTCTTCTTCAGAAGTAGCCCACTTTTTTGTCAACTTTTCATTTCATTTAGCTGTGAAACTTTTACGTTTTCTCTTACTTGTATTGACAGCAGACATTGTATGGTAGGGACTTGTCATGCTGTGGACAATTTTGTGGAATGATATAAAATTCAACAGCCTGCAACGGAATTTAGCCTGACTGCAGGGCAGGTATCTCATGGACAAGCAGCGTGGTTTCCGGTCGCATTAGTATCGGAAACCACACTGGTTTTTAACACATCGGTAAAGTAAACTCTAATAATTAATTATTACAACAACTCTTTCTCAGGATATTCACTTATTGTCAATTGGTTATTTACCGCAGTTAAATTTGAAAAGAGCCATTTGTTGGCTCTCGACAACAAAGCCATGTGGGCTGCTGGAAATATGGAGATCACGTATCTCTCAGCCATATAGAGAAGACAGTGGGCTTGTGGGGTATACCTGTGTGTGGGTTATACGTGTCTGAAATTTCCGAAAGCACTTTTTTCCGCAGGTGCGGAGTGCACCAGGGGTCGGGTTATTTGCATGAAAATGTGGTAATGTCAAAAGCAGTCAACATATAAATGAAAACAAGACCAAATCAAATATATTATGTATAATTGGAGGGAATAAATAAAATTGCTCTCCTCCCATTAGTCCTGGGGCTGATTCTCAGAAGGGGCCGAAAATGAAAGTTTACTGCACCCCCCTGCCAACATAGGTTTTATATGTTTTTCGAGTTTATTGGTCTATAAGGTGATGATTTTAAAACATTACCCCTTCTAAAAAGTGTTCATTCTAAGTTTTTGGGGGCATTTTTGATACCAGGTATACCGCTTTACCGCTAAAATGGGTTTTTTTGTGCTAGGGATGGGTGGGCATATTACATTGCAGTTAGGTTTGCTCAGAGTGCACATAGACACATTAAATACAAATCCAGGTGTTTGATTTTGTTTTAGGAGATATTTTCGCTAGAAATTGTGCGAAAATAATGTAAATATTGTGTGAAAATGATAAAAAAAAATGTGCGAAAATGGTAAAAAATTGTGCGAAAATTATCAAAATTTTGTTAAAATTATGACAAAATACGATGTTTTGTCACTAACATCATAAACTATAATAGAAATTCGCATTCTAGTATATTTCTTGATGTTGACTGTTGCAAATAGTGTCTGGTGCTTATTCAGTGTGAATTGCATTCACATTAGATTAACACCGGGAGCATGGGTGGGGGGTGGGAGGGGTGATACCCTCCCCACACTTCTAAGGTTTTTCATACGTCATTTCTAAATGGTTCAATAAGTCAACATACAATTTTTAATAGCTGTGGACAGAAACATGCCAGTGTAAACTTTTTCCATGAGTGTAAGGGGGGGGGGGGCTACCATAATTAAATAATTGCCCCTACCATGGGGGGGGGGTACCACCCCTCTATGTGAGATTGTGAATTCTCTACTAACAGAGTGAATTAGATCATTATTTTATATCCAAGGTACTCACCAATAGAACAAAAAATAGCCAAAATATATCTATTAAAGGTAAAAAAATATATAGTAATGCCTCGTAGGCCTTGTTGACAGATCATACTCAAACAGAAATCTGACGTTAGTCCGACTGCAATGATGCTTTTTATATGGCATCTCCCAGCTCTTTCTCGTTATTTCTCAGTGACTAATTATTCACTGTGCTCCTTTTCTCTTTCAGCATTCCTTCCAACTGTGGGTCTATACAGTTCTTTCCGCGACTCGCAAATGACTGAATGATGACTGCCAAAGCCCAACCTGTAGCTGAAGCTGTGATGAAGTTTGGCCATGCACCAGAAGGAAAGCGACTAAGACTTTCGATAAACTGGGGCAAATGCCTTTGCCATGGATTTTCATCCAGCGTTGGAAAACTGGAGAAATTCACACAGACATCATGGCAGAAATTCTGCCAAGCTGCTACACGTCGGCAAGATGGTATATACGATCTATTTAAAGATTACATTGATGGTGAGGAGCCTCAGCCAAAGGATGTAACACAGCTGGTGAAGCACCACAACTGCTATGCTTCGTATGTCCTGGAGAAATCAATCAATCGACTAGAGAGGACCAGAGAGGAGACTGTCAGCGATATTTCTGTCGATACTGAACCTCCCCAGCGAACTACAAGATCTATAACGCCCGCATGCTTGCGGGTAAGATGCGTAATCTGTCAAAAGGCAAAGCGACTGGTTACCAACCGCCGAAAGCATGAGGCGCATCATCCCCTGACCCTTATATCTGCCATGGAAACTATCACTAAAGCTGCCGAGATTCGCAAGGAAGAACGGGTACTCATGGAACTGCGTGGGGGTGCGAGAGGAGCAGCTGACCCAATAGCTGGGGACATTTTGATCCACCGATCATGCCGGAGCAGTTACATGCACAAGCGCACCCTCCTGTCTCTGCAGAAGTCCTCAACAGAAGACCAGGAAAGAGATCAGTATGACCGAGCTTTTGATGTGATTGCCGATGAGGTAAATGCAAGAGTCATTAATGGGATGGAGGTGTTGCAGATGAGTGACTTGCTGCAGCAGTACATCCAGGTGTTGGGAGACTTCGGTTCCCAACAACCAGACTATCGAAGTGAAAAACTAAAGAAGCATCTGAGGAAGGAATTTTCCAACAGAATTACTTTTTGGCACCCTAGGTTCTGACGCGGGTGTGAAGTTGTTTTCTGTGATGTTCCACCCGGATTAATCTTAGACGCTAGAATGGCTGCAAGCAGCAAGCTGGACGACGACAAGATTGAAGACAACATGCAACTGTCAGATGATATGGAACGGCAAGACGGAAATGAACTATACCATGCTGCACTTCTGGTGAAAACGGCGATCATGCAGGTAGAAGATATGACATGGCCTCCATCTCCTGAACATATCTCAAGTGCAGCCGCTGAAGCTGCAATTCCACCATGCCTCTTCAACCTTCTTGCCTGGATTGCAACTGGCGATGCTTCACTCACATACGAGGCAGCCATCTCCCTGGATGTACCAGCAAACGTTCCTAAAGCTTTGAAGACCCGCATCCTCTCTATCGCCCAGGACATCATCGACATAACAAGAAAAGGCCATATTCGTACTCCCAAGCACTTATCCCTCGCAGTCAGCGTACATCACAAAACCGGCTCAATGCAACTCGTGTCTACACTGAACCGATTCGGACACTGCATTTCGAAAAGTAAGCTCCAAGAAGTGGAGACAGCCCTTGCCAAACACCGCCTCCAGCAGCAACACGTCAATGTAGTACCAAGCAACATAGCATCCAACGTCGCAGTAACTATTGTCTGGGATAACAACGACATCCGAGAAGAAACAGCCACCGGGAAAGGAGCCACACACTGTACAAATGGGATTGTTGTTCAGGCCGCAGTCTCAGGATGCCGGCCGAAGATGCCCGAGGCCCGATCTGCACCCAAGGGGCAGAGACGGTCTGTGCAAGAGAAACCCAGACATCTGCTTGAATACCAGTATGTAGTGCCATAGATTAATTAATATCTAGATGGGAAAGCACGCAGTCCCCACATATTAAAAAGTGTGGTCACTCTCCTCCTCCTCTCCTCAACACGGTCTCTTAATCCATATTTTCACTGAAACCGTAGAAAATTTGCCGGCCCCAACGATACGGATTAACCGGAATTTACTGTATATGAAAATATGTATTTGATGGAACGTCGCTGGCGAGGGTGGGAACATAGTTTACATGCTAGTGGCTAGTTTACGATCTGACCCGAAGCTCATCTGACCTCGGCTGCAGACTGGGCTGGTCATGTATAGTGATATGGCAAATTAAAAGACTCGTTCAATGTTCTATGCGCTAATGCGGCATATAAACATATTTGGCAATAACATTATTTCAAATGCATTATTCATTTGCTATTAAGGGACATGAGGTCTGCGGACGTCTTCACATCTTCGCATCTAAAAATTTTGCAAATGTGTCACTTGTGCAATATATAAAAGCATGTATACACATACAATATGTATAACATAATGCATGGTAGTTAGTGGTGGTGGTTTCGTTCCAGGTCAAGGAAGCGCGTGGGCCCTGCGCATGTGGATGAAGCAGCTGCACGTCTCACATCTCTGGACCCATTGGTGAGGAAAGAAGCCCGCAGCAAGGACCAAGTATGGTAGCTGGCGAGACTTTCATCTGGTTTGACTCTGCCCACAGCTGATGGCTTGCAGGAGATGCCTGGATGGTCTGGTTTCAACGCAGAAGCACGCAAGGATGCTGATGTACCCAAACCCCACAGCATAGGCTACTTGCCCGTCATTGACGCTTCACCAACCAAACTTAATGTTGTATATACACTACTGATGAGATCGGTTGAGACAACAGAAGAGATTCAGAAGCAGGGGGAGAAGCCACCGGTGATAATAGTAATGGATCAAGCAGTCAATGCCAAGGCTTTTGAAATTTGTTCTTCCTCTACAGATGCTGCACTCCAGCGGGTGGTCTTACAGATGGGGGCCTTCCATATTATTCTCAACTTCCTTGGGGTTGTTGGCCATCGCTTTATAAGTGCAGGACTTCGGGATATTCTCATAGAGGCCGATGTTCTTGCATCGGCATCAGTAGATGCGGTACTTCAAGGGCGACACTACAACCGAGGGCTGAGAGTGCACAAGCTGGTAGCAGAAGCCATGGAGCGTCTGAAATGGGAAGCTTTTCTTGACTGGAATCAAAAACAAGCCAACCCTGTCAATCTGAATGAACTGGATTCCATCCTTGAAGATCTTCGTACTGAGGTCAGCGCACCTACTCTCAAAGCTGTACTAGAGTCAGAGCCTTTTAAGGTTACCGTCGAGAGGTACGAACAGTTTTGCCAATTCCTTGGTCCGAATGGCCAGTTCTGGATTTCTTACCTACACATGGTGGGTCTGATTTTACAATTGGTGAGATCAACACGAGAGGCCAACTGGAGGCTTCATATGGAATCCCTTCTTGAATTGCTGCCATGGTTCTTTGCGTATGACAGAACAAACTATTCCAGGTACCTCTCAGTTTATCTGCTTGATATGCTCAGACTTCCAGCCACTCACCCTGCTGCACATGAACAATTGATTGCTGGTGACTTCGCTGTGCAGCGCTCGAAGGGCAACAAGTTTGGTCGCATTCCACAAGACCAGGCCATTGAAGTGACCATCAACAGAGATACCAAGACCAGGGGTGGCATCATTGGCATGAGCTTGAATTCTGTGGCAGTATTCAAGTGGATGATCCTCCGTGCCGACCATGCTGAGTACATGTGACACTGTGAGGAGCTGTCAGGTTCAATCTCCACAGATGAGCTGGCATACAAAGACGCCAGGAAGAAGCGAGTGAAAGATGATGAGGCCGCGGTGCAGAGTATCACGGCATGTATTGAGAACTGGATAAACCCTTTCCAATCTGACGAGCAGCTGTGCCATTTGGCTTCTGGACACGTGGCAATCGAAGATGGAAAGCGAGACCTTTTGGATGCTCGTCAAAGAGGCGAAGGATCACTGAGGACATTTGCAGCAGACAGATTAGGGAAAGATGGAACCAAAGACTTCTACGCTACTCTACCACAACTGCAGCTGAAAACGTTCGCATCCATGAAGAAGAAGAGACTGGGGCATGACATCGCATGCCAGCGTCCTGAAGTCAACAAGAGACATGTTTGGCCGTCTCCTTGTGATTGGTCAAAGCCGTGAATTATCTATGGATAAGCTTCTGAGTTACCCACTTGGACCGCTCCCACTCTCAATCACCACGCTAGATGGAAGTCCAGTGAAGACAGTCAAGGCTAAATTGCTCAGAGCACTAGAAGACAATGTGCAACCGCTGACAAGTATCCCCCCGGATGCTACCTGGGTGCTTGACGCAATGGCCATCATCCATTCAGCAAAAACGGCACCAAACATGACATACTCACAACTGGCCTCTTCACTCTTCAACACCATCACATCTGGTTATCCAGCTGGTGCGCGCAAAGACTGGGTAGTTTACACATACCCTGATATATCCACTAAGATCGTGGAGCGCAACCTGAGAAGCGATGCTGGTATGGAGAGCCTTGAAACCAAGATCCGCACAGGAACACAGAAGATTGACCAGCAGCTGAACAAGTCTCTGATGAGTGGATCCTTCAAATGTGCCCTGACAGAATTCCTCCTGAATGAGTGGTCCAAGCCAGAGTATGCTGCGCAGCTGGGCCAACAAGCACTGTTCGTGACAGTTGGAGAGAGGTGCTTCAGGTTGAAGGCCAATGACCAACTAACAGAAGTCCTGAAGGCAGAAGTGGCTGAACTGAGATGATATATATATATATATATATATATATATATATATATATATATATATATATATATATATATATATATATATATATATATATATATATATATATATATATATATATATATATATATATATATATATATATATATATATATATATATATATATATATATATATATATATATATATATATATATATATATATATATATATATATATATATCCTGGTGTTGGCGCAGTGGTTAGGGCAGCGGCTTGGGATCCAAAAGGTCCTGAGTTCAAGCCCCATTGGGCCACTGAATTAATACACCAGGGGGTTGACTCAGCCTGTCATCCTTCTGAGGTCGGCAAAATGAGTACCAGTGTACTGGGTCCGTGTATACCCCGGTTAAAATAGGTGTACCATATCCCTGTGTCGTAAGAGGAGACCAGGGTTGCGTCAGGAAGGGCATCCGGCGTAAAACATGTGCCAAATCACTATGCGGATCATACGGATGATCCACTGTGGCGACCCCGAATGGGAGCAGCCAAAAGAAGAAGAAGATATATATATATATATATATATATATATATATATATATATATATATTTTTATATCTTTTATATTCCACAACACTGGTGTCAGGAGTGGGATTCCCGCCTGTCGGCGTGCGAACGACCGCGTCCAACCAATAGCGGTCGCTTCGCCCACTGAACGGACAATCCAGTCGTGACTTTCTGGAACAACGCCAGAAACCAGTCACGGGTGGGTTTTTAATACCACCACGGCCCAGTCTGTTTTCTACCCGCGCGAAATAGGGTCAATCGCCGAATGTCGATATACCTAAGTACCCGCGCGGGTAACCTACCGAGGGACCGTACCTCGGCGAAGGCCTGCTTGGACACGAACCGCTTAAGCGGTCCACTCCGTTCTGAGATAACTGAGCGGGTATTATCGCCAGACCTCACCGGACCCGATTCTATTTATCGCTTATTTAAAAACCAACTAATTTCCGAGTGCAAGATGGGGCAGTTCAATGAAGGAATGGACGCAACGAACAGGTTTACGTTCACACAAGGACATTTATTATAATAAAGCACGTATGCAATTATTCAAGTAACAAAAGCACAACAAAAGAACTACAACTGTCGACTTATTATGTACAGTCACTTGCACTTAACAGCAGTTCCTACTTATTAGACGGGCCAACGGACACACGTACGCACACACACACACCCAAGAAATGGTGGCAGAGGCCTTTAATAACGAGCTCCAGCTCGGAGGACAGGTGAGCTGAAACCCAGAGCCTATGTCGAACCTCTCCACCTCATGTGGTCTTCAAGTTGTTCGGACCAGGGCTCCAGCAAGAGCGAGCTGGATCCAATCGCCGTGAGCTGCGATCCTTCCCGAGCTCCCGCGAATCCTCCAGCGCTTCTCAACAAGTGCTGGTGAGACGAGGTGCCAATCCTTCCCGTCGATGCATCCCTTCCTCGAGGAACCACCTCCCGCGCTTCTCAACGTGCTGGTGAGATGAGGCAAGGATCCTTCCCGTCGATGCGTCGCTTCCCCAAGGAACCACCTCCAAGAACAGGTTGATGAGTCGCACCAAGCCGGGAACCAAAATGGAGAACAGAGCTCCACGAACCAAGAAGAAGAAGCCATCAGTCGCAGCTCGAGCCGAGGGGCCGGCTTAATTTCCTTCCAAGCAAAGCAGCTCGAAGCAAAAAGCTCTCCCGAGCCAAGCAGAAGCCGAAGCTCACGGAACCATCAAAGCAAAAAGCCTCCAAAAAGCCTCCTCCCGAGCCAGGCCTCAGCCGAAGCTCACTGAGCCAGCCGAAGCAAAAAGCTTCCGAAGGCCTCAACCCTAACCCAAGCCAAACAGGACCCAAAGGTCTCCTGAACGGCTACTCTCTCAACTCCCTTCACCAACTTTGCCCACGAACAAAAGAAAAGATCTCCTCTTATCCTTCTCCCGCCCCTCCCCCGCTCCCGGCGTAACTCATGACTCATGCCCTCGTGCTCCATCCCCCGCTCAGCCACGGGTGGGAGGGAGTTGTTGACATCATGAGTCACGGAACGGCAGGGTTCTTCTTGCTCTTCGCAGAAGAGGGGGAGGGATGTCGCCATTGTTCGTTCCCTAACTATTAAATCGATCCGCAGCACATCTAATCTATTTCTGAACATTTAAACAATGGAAGGTGAGCTATCTAGGGAACAAGCACTTATCGACATAGCTGACTAAAGGAAACTGTATGTTGTGTGCAATCGGATTCCTAAATTCGTAACTATATATATATATATATATATATATATATATATATATATATATATATATATATATATATATATATATATATATATATATATATATATACATATATATTGTATTCCTGAAATTGTGGTGATGACCTCTTGGATCCTGTCTATAAAAGATTTACCACTGATGTTATCATAAATAAACTACTGCATGCTCTGTACTCTAAAACATGTATAGGTACTCACATGCATGAATTGCGCTATAAATTGTTTTACATACAGTGTGTACTGCAAGTCTGCAACCATCTGTCATTTTTTTCTTGAATGTAAATATTATTGGTCAAATTTACATGAACAATACAGAGAAAAATTGCCGTTTGTGCAAACACCTCCTTGAGGAAGTTCAATCCCTCTCCTACCCCAAAGGCTTCAATCAGGTGGTGCATCACTATCTCATACGTCATTCCCCAACCTTAGCTGCTATCTTTAATACCCTCATTAATCCCACTGAACCAACTCCCCAAACCCTCCTCTCTCTCCTTTTTCTTGTTTGTTCAATCTTTTTGGTTGACACATCCAACTGCAGCATCTGTCCCGCTATCAGCTCATGGCCTTTTTACCATCTGTCACCTTGCTCTATTCCACGAGCCTCAAACTTACAGAGAAAGGAGTGTCTTTGTTTGAGTAGGAAAATGTACAGATAGCTCAAAAGTAAAGTGCGTAAAAACAGTCAGTGTAAATGATCATAGTTTTTTGCATGGCATTTAAAGTCCAAGTCGAGCATCTTGCAAGTTGAGGATGAGATAAATTTTGGAGATTTCTTGCATCTAAGGATAAGAGGCAAGTTATTGGTCAATAGATAAAGAAAATCTAAGCTGTTCTGAATACAAGTTTCCCATTTTGCTGATAAATGCTGAAGCTTGTGTGTGATGTTTGTTGAAGAAGATATTTTAAAATAATGAATGATTGCAATAAATGGCCAATTGAAGGAAATAATATTGTAACTGAGAAATTAAAGTCAAACATACATGGCACATATGGAATGTGGTGACAATGATGATGTGAAAAAGCAAGATCATAATAAAGGACTATACCTCAACAGTGTATCCTTGTGTGTGGAACACTATCTTGTGTGTATCCTTGTGTGTACACAACACTATGTTGTGTGTGCAACAGTTATCATTGTGGCTTCATCTACACTGTCCAGCGTTAATATTTATGCATACAGCATGGTGCCAACGAGCATAGAGTAAGCAGCAGTATCTTTGTCACAGCAGTTTGTGAGATGGAACACACAGATATATCCAAGTACAGTACCGGGCTCTCTTTCCTCTCTTCTCCAATATATTGATCTTTCATTACCAGGTTTGGTGGTATAAACACACAAGTGCTCACATTTTTCTCTGTTGTATTAACCAAGCATAATGGTGGTGTACATTTATGATGCTGAACGTAATCATGTTTCAAGGGAACATTACAATAGCAATGGAATAAAGGTAAATATTGTTGGCTTTTTCAATGATAAAATGACTTCCTGCATTGTATACCAACTAATCACATCATAAGACACTTTACCATGCTTTTCCTCATCCTTGCCATCATCCTCATTTTCTGGGTCAATGTCTTCAGCCTGTGTGATCCAGTCCAGATAACCCTTCAGATCTTCTTCTAACTGCTGCTTCTCTCGAAGCTTCTGGAAGTCTCCACGGGCTTTGGCTTTCTCGCGTTCCTTGGAGAATTCACTAAGTGAACAAAATATGAATCAAAATCGTATTGTACATTATACAAACAAGAATGACCGCACTGTGGTCACAACCTGCGACAAAATTGAGTAACTGGCCAATTGGGAAACGTGCATTTAAAGCACTCTTAAAAGATGAACAGTGTGATTGGGAAACTCACATTTACTGCACCATGAAAGAAAATTAACTTTACACCTCTCATCCATGGCAGCCTCCACTACGGTTATATCAGAACTAGCTGATTCGTCGCAAGGTCATGGATTGTTTAACCCCAACATGGGGCCATTAAAAATCGAAGTAATGCTATTTTTTTCAGTAATTTACGTAACGTAACACTTTATTACTTAATGTAACGTAACGCTTGATTATCGTGCGTTCTGACATACACTGCGTTCTGAATAGGCATGATTAAACCTTATATACTATTCTTCAACATATGATTAGATTTTTTGGGGTCCCTCATCATGATTAATACTCAACCCAAACAAAGCCAAAGGAAATCTGACGCAACAAACCCGGACAGTGTGTAATCAGCAGAGGCCTACAGGCCGAATGTTTTAGGCCCACCAGAATACCAAAATGGCAGCCATATCATTTTGGCTGGGTTACAATTTTTACGTAGGTGGAGTCAAGTGACCAATATGGGTGTGGTCTGGTAACTGTCCAACCAATGGGTGCACATTTGAAAAATTGACCCCGAACAAGAACCACACAACAGTAAGAAGAAGAAGAAGAAGAACAATAACAACAACAACAACAACAACAACAACAACAACAACAAGAGCAACTCAGAGCTCATGTAGACCTGTGACATGTTGTAGGTAAAAAATTTTGTGCAGAGCCATTCAAAATGAATCTATCAAATCTAAGCATGCAATGCAAATTAAATTTACAGTATACATATACATACATACATACATACATACATACATATATATGGTCGTAGTTCATGAACTGGTCATCATTTGCGTTACAGGGTCAAAATATTCAATTTTTCAGTTTTCTCTGTGTTGATAGACATCACCAAGCTACATGCACTTGTGTGAAAAAAATTAGCAAAAACCACTAATTAACGGCGAATATGGTATTTTTAATTATGAACTTTAATGGATAATGCATTACAAGGAAAACACATTTTCGCGTTTATCTCGAATTCACCCTTTCTGAGTAAATTGGATGTGGATCAGTTATCCTTTGGCCGTTTTGGACAATTCAAGTGGCAAATTAATCCTGAGAATCTGTTAGATACATAACTATGTAAAGATATTTACTAGATCTCTTTTAGGAGTTTGTACATATTGGTCAGGGTTTGCTGAATAATAACGAGTTGAATAATCAATTTTGCATCATGCAACAGCAAGTCCCAAGTGTTACTCACCTAAAAAATAACAAGATAGATTAGATTAAAGCTTATTGATTGAAATAAATTCAGTTTATTGCAAATTTGACTCACCACATCCGCCGCTTCCACCTGTTTACTCCACCCCTGACTTGTATCACTTATTTGCCTGTTACACAAAAACTATTGCATATTTTTATTTGTTTTTTCCACATTAAACTAGACAAAATTACCTTTCTTCTCATACTTAGATATCTAGATATCTGTGGTTTTTCTGGTCTGTAGTCAAAGTGGAAAGTGGATGTTTTGAAAAACATGTAACAACTCCGCCTTTTTAGGGTGACCAGTTCATGAACTACGACCACATACACCCTGTACATCATGCACACAAGGTATAAATCATGCATAGCCCCTTTGTAATGTTCATTTCAAAGAGGGAGGAAAAGGGGAGGGGCTGAGAGGAATGTGGGAGGTGGGGGGGGGGGTCAGTGACAAAAATGTATTCTATCAATATGCTGCATAATTGCAATAAGAGGTAGGGAGACAATATTTATATAAATGCATATTTGCTCGTGACCCAGCCTCATTGAAGTAACTGCAATACTTTATCTTAATGATCATACTGATTTGGGCTTATGGAGGCATCGCAAAAATATCACAAGATGTAAATATACAATAATGTGATCATTTTACAAGCCAAAAACCATGAGAAGCTAGTTACATGATAAAGTCAAACTAGTGTCGAATACAAATATTTTCATGGAAATGGTGATTGATATTCCAAGTGGCAGGTGTTTAAAGATTTCAGTACGATTTGGAAAAAAAGGAAAACGACACGGCATAATTTCCACAGTGAATGTTGCAAAGAATGAAGAAGCAATGGTAAATGATGATCATACAATTCTCCAGTGAAAAACCCGCACCGTGATTTCCCAAGGACATACCGTAAACCTGTTTGTTCACTTTGCCATGGTGGGGCTTTCCTTCGACCATAATCAACAGGTGGGTTCACAGTGCTTTCATTAAAACAAGCTTAGGCTGCAAAATTGTGTTTTTGGGGGTAGAAAGGGTTTTGTGTAAAGTAAATAAAAAGCACTCTTGCTGGTTTATACAGGTGCTCCTTAAAAACCAACAAACAAACAATTGAAATGAGTAACAAACACATTTGAATTCTCACCAGCTGGCACAACTCTCTTCATTCTAGACTGCTGTAGATGTAATAATGCATCTGTGGTATTTATGCAGTTACTGCAGTTAAATGTGGTATATAATGTGGCAAATCAAAGTTCAAGAACTGGAAATATTTTAATCAAATCAGTTATTAAATAAACCGCAGGTTCAATGAGAGTCACGTTTTGATCTCACGTAACCTTTTCCTAATTACATGGATCATCACCGGGGTTCCACTGTGTAAGTAAGAGCAATTTGCTTACCCACTCAACACACCCAAGACGAGGTTGAGAACAAAGAATGAGCCAAAGATGACAAGACTAACAAAGTAGATCCATGGAAGCTCATAGCCTATGGCATCCTGCATCTGAAAGACAATCAAATTGAGCAATTACAGAGCAAAACAGCAGCCAATCTCATTCATCTTTAACCCTTTCAATGGAAAAAGAACTGAGATGAGCTATGATGTTGCTAGTTACAATTTACTCATGCAGCTTACCCAATAGAGAACATCTGTCCAGCCTTCCATGGTGATACACTGGAAGACGGTGAGCATGGCAAATCCAAAGTTGTCAAAGTTGGTGATTCCATCATTGGGACCTTCCCAGACAGAGCAACATTCAGTGCCAAGGTTGTCACACTTTCGACCATGACCAGAGGAAAATGCACAGGGTGCTGGGTGTTCTTCTGCAGTCACATCTGCAGTGGGAATCAAACATTACAGATGTACTGGTGAAAGAGCTAGACATTCATTGCATTCTCATTTCCATGGTAGTAATCTTGCAAAATGAAAGCAAAGGACACATTCAATGATGTGAATTCTTCATTGTGCTTTGGAATTGTTTTTATCTAAACCAGAGGATTTCTTTGTTTTACCTGCATGGCATAAAGGGTAAGCATTTGGCAATCACCTTAGTTTTTGAAACGGCAAGATCTGATTATCTCCGGAACCGAAGGTGGACGAAGGTTATGTTTTCACCTGTTTGTCTGTCTGTCTATGTATAGGATATCTCAAATAATTATGGACATATTTGGACAAAAATTGGTGGACAGGTTGGGTGTGTGCGACGCTGATGAATTGGTTAGATTTTGGTGAAGATTCGGATCCGAATACTACAATTTTAAAGTGATTCTTCACCATTGAGAGATAGGGCCAAAAACGATATGTTGCATGTCTCAAAAAGTTATGGACGAATTCGGACGAAACTTGGTGGATGAGTTGGGTAGGTGACAATAAAAAGCTGATTATACACTATTGGTCAAAAGTTTTAGAACACCCCCATTTTCAGTTTTTGCTGAAATTTAAGCAGTTCAAGTCCAGTGAATAACCTCAAATGGTACAAAGCCAAGCAGTAAACTGCCAGAAGTAAAAAAAAAAAAAAAAAAAAAAGTTTAGGTTACCAAAAACTGAAAAATAATGTAAATTTCAGAGTTGTTTAAAAGGCCCTTTTCAGGGAACAAGTAATGGGTTAGCAACTGCAGCTGTTCTGCAGCAATGGAAGTAAATGAAGCCTTGAAAGTTGATGCAACCAATTCCTACAGGTGCCCCAACTTTTGTTGATTAGTTAGGGTTAGGGTTAGGTTAGGGAATCAAAATTTGAAATCTTTGGTTCATCACACAGGGATTTTGTATGCCATCGAGTAGGTGAAAGGATGGTTCCTCAGTATGTGACACCAACTGTCAAACATGGAGGAGGAAGCGTGATGATCTGGGGCTCTTTTGCTGGATCCAGAGTCGGTGACTTGCACAGAGTGACTAGCACCCTGAACCAAAAGGGCTACCACAGCATTTTGCAGCACCATGCAATACCCTCTGGTGTACGCCTAGTTGGTCAGGGGTTCATCCTACAGCAAGATAATGACCCAAAACATACCTGCAGGCTACGTCAGAACTACCTTAGAAGAAAAGAACAAGACGGCAGGCTTCAAATCATGGAATGGCCAGCACAGTCTCCAGACAAACCCCATTGAGCTGGTTTGGGATGAACAGGACAGAAGGGTGAAAGCAAAGCAAACTACAAGTGCAACACATTTGTGGGAACGTCTGCAACAGAGTTGGGAAGAACTTTCCGAACAATATTTGATTTCCATTGTTGAAAGAATGCCACGAGTATGTTCAGCTGTTATATCTGCTAAAGGTGGCTACTTTGATGAGTCAAAAATTTAGATTAAATTTTGTTCAACAGAACGATAACATGATTTATCTTTTTTTCTGCAATTGTTTATTTGTTCTATGCTTTAATTTCAGAGTACTGGACATTGAAACATTAAACTGCTTAAATTTCAGTAAAAACTGGAAAAATGGGGGTGTTCTAAAACTTTTCACCGGTAGTGTATTTTGGTTCAGGTCCGGATCCAGAGCTAGCTTATCAGTGGGATACAAAACAAACTGTTCAGCCTGGTGGAGGTATGCTCTCTTCAGAGTGCCGTTCTACTTTCATATGTTTACTACCCACTGCACAATTCAAATTTTCAGTTATAGCTTTAACTGATTTAGGAGTGAATAGAAGAGAAGAGAAAGAGAAAGACAAACAAATGGAGAAGCATAGGGAGAGGGAGGTAGAAAGGGTGAAAAGAGGACAGAGAAATATAAGGATAAAAGAAAATAAATGGGAGAGAGAGAGAGAGAGAGAGAGAGAGAGAGAGAGAGAGAGAGAGAGAGAGAGAGAGAGAGAGAGAGAGAGAGAGAGAGAGAGAGAGAGAGAGAGAGAGAGAGAGAGAGAGAGAGAGAGAGAGAGAGAGAGAGAGAGAGAGAGAGAGAGAGAGAGAGAGAGAGAGAGAGAGAGAGAGAGAGAGAGAGAGAGAGAGAGGAGAAAAGAGAAGAGAAAAGAGGGAAAGGAGGGAGAGGAAAAAGAAAGAGAAAGAGAAAAGAAAATGAGAAGAAGAATAGGGAGAGGGAACAAGCTTACTGGTGCCAGTAAAAAAGCACGTTTTGTGCATCTTCCCCATGAACAGCTCCAATCCAATGATGGCATAGATGATAATAACAAAGAGGACAAGAAGAGCGATGTGCAGCAGAGGAACCATTGCCTTGATTATGGAATTGAGGACAACCTGTAAACCTACACACAGGGAAATGTCACAGCTTATATAATTCCCACCCGAAAATAACAAAATTATGAAAAGTATGAACTCTATTCCTGGTGTCATATCAACAACAGCCAGTTAGTTGGACTCTCTGTAGCAATGACACAACATAATAGTTTTTCCATTTCCAGCAGTAAACATCAGCCAAGCGTCATGGTGGGGTTATGTGGGTCTAAGTCTATCTCCTGTGATAAGTTGCAGTGATGTGGCACAAGTTTTTATAAGCATCTATCGATCATCAACCATCTCATATAATCAGTCGTCTCCTCGCAATCACCAACCTCAATTAAGCTCGGCACTTCACCAACTGGAATCCACAGGAAGTGTGGAGGCCTGTGGGATGGCCGAATAAGTGTAGTGGCCTGCGGGATGGCCGAATAAGTGTAGTGGCCTTCAAGGATGGCTGAATAAGTGTAGTGGTCTGCAGGGGGGCTGAATAAGTGTGGAGGCAAGCCCTGCATGCTGTGAGGTATTGCCATGGTTGTTTTTCCAAACCACTTATGGCATAGGGATTTTCATAATGCACCCCTGTACATTCTGGTACAGTTTATACTGATCTTTGTTGGTTGCAAAAATCGAAGATTTTCCAAGTATATTGGTCAGTCGATTTTGTTATTCTGTCTGTCTATCTGTTTGTTTGTTTATCGCAGACAGGTCACAATTCTAAACCGATCATCTGAAACTTCACCAAGTTGTAGAGGTAGTCTCAACTGAGAAACCTATTGATTTTGAGGGCAAAGGTCAAAGATCACCTTGAGGTCAAATTTCTGAAATCGTCATTTTTCATCCGATTGACTTGAAAGATGAACAGGATTTGCATAGTCCATCACTGAATTGGGAAAGCAACTATTTTTGAGGCCAAAAGGTCAAGCTTCTAAAATCATGAAACTTCATCTGAAAGATCGTCAATTTTCATCTGATTAACCTGAAAATTAAGCAGCAATTCCATAGTGCATCACTGAATATGGCATTCAACTATTTTTGAGGTCAAAAGGTCAAAGCTCAACTCAAGGTCAAACTTCTAAAATCATCAATTTCAATCTGAAAAATAATAAACTTCATCCGATTGATCTGAGCTTTGATTATGATTGTCAATTTTAATCTTAATGAAATGGACAATTTGATGTACCTATTGCAACCTTTGGAGAGGGGGTTGGATTTTGCAAGTATCGTGCTCTGCATGACGTCTTTTTCTTGTTTGTTTATAGCATTGTCCACTATACCCCAGCCCTTCACATTAAGATCCTCCAAGCACACACAACAAGAAGAGCTGGACCTGAGCTTTGTTGTATAGTGCAGCTTACCCAATATAATGCAGCTTAACTACCTGAGCTTTGCCATATGGTGATCTCTCTTGTCTTCTTGCAGATGCATTGGTACAAGAAGTAGTTTTGTTCTTGCAACTTTCTGCTGGACCATCAATTATATTTCACTATACTTGTTTGTCCTTTATATAAAAAAAGATATTAAAAATGTGAAATGCGCCTTCGTTTTGTAAATAACAAACACGTTACATCTCATAATATGCTCTGGAAGAGAATGTGACAGGTGTAATAATAACTACAACATCACCATCGCACTTGTCACATTAATTCCATGACATGTATACTTATCAATTTGCTTACAAATCCTGAAATCACAATTACCTTGCCTGGCAATGCCTGGCATTGAGCAGATTGAATTCAAAGGATCTGCACTTGTAAAAGCAAACATCTTTTTGGAGAAATGTTTAGAGAATTTTGAAGTTATTAGAAAATGAAAAAAGATGGGATAAGCATAGGCTACCATAAAATTGCCTCCAGGTAAAATGTGCCGGGTTATAAATAACTGGGGATTGTTCTATGGCGAGGAATGAGACATTTTAAGGTGGAAAAAATAAACCCAAGATGGTGCAGCAAAAACACAATGAGGTCATGCATGCTCTGGATGAAAGAAACAGGACATTGAATGAGGTATGCCAACTGCCTTGGGAAGCAAGGGCAAGCTGACGTTTCAGGCAATAACCCTTCATTGGAGCAAAAGAGTGGATTAATGCTTCAAAGAAGGGTTAACACCTGAAATATGAGCTTCTCTTGCTTCCCTTGGCAGTAAGCATACCTCAATCAACATCCTGTTGATTCCATCCTTTGTTCTACCTGTCCGTCGATGCAGATTAACTATAGCCTTCACGAGCAAGATTAGTTCTTCATTCTACATGCACACTAAGGTCTTACAAGGCCAGGTGAAGTGTATTCTGGTGAACTGATGTGTGAAAATTAATTACGACAAACTGAAAAGATGTAGTAAAGTGCAATTTCATCATCCGCAATTCAATGGAGTGTGATGAGCCGTGCTAAAAGCCAGAGAGCTGTGGAGAGCTATCACAAAGTATGACAAAGGAATTGAAATTTAGTGAAGATCTGCATGTTGGTAAGTGATGTATGATAGCAGTGTTCCAGCAAGGAGTTCATTCGGGCATAGCACATCGTTATAGGGCAAATTGCAAAGTGGGTAGGCCATGTCAAAAAAAATTAAAAAGCAGACATGGCAAAACAACATGCAAAAACAGCCTCTTTTCAACACCCTCTACCTTCTACCTATATTCTACATATAAAAAGCCTCCATCTTCTACCAAAATAAAACACAGTGTGAGTTTGTGTGTTTATGTATTTATTTTGTCCCCTTCATAAGGACAATTTGAGTAGGGTTATAAAGGCCAATCTTTTAGCATTACTGTGTGTTCACTATGGTATATTTTCAAGATAAAAAAACTCAAAAACATTTTTCATAAAAGAGTAATTACATCTCTTCTATTGGAAATGTAGACAGTAACTTGAAACTGGGCCTCAAGAGCAGTGTACAGAGCATTTTAAAAAAATAACAATAAACCAATGTCACCCGCAGGGTGACCCGTATCTTGCCAAAAGGTGACCACGTGTGACTTCTTTAAGGTCACACTGAGGTGAACAGAGCTGCTATCCACCAGGAGCGACTCCTTGAGGAATATCTGCCTACGAGAGATTCCGATGAGAATCGTTCTAGAGTAACCATGAAAAATATGCTTTTGCCTCATAACGTCACCAAATTATGTCATAATGTCTCAAGCTTGACATATCTAGAAAGCACTCATCGAGGTGTTCAATTTGAGGTACTACACGATATGGTTCCTAAAACTTGAAAATTTGACCTTGGGGTCAAATATGTTTGACCTCAGGCGCTAACCATGAAGGTCAAGGCCAATCGCCACCAAAAATTAATCAGCTGAGCGCCAGACCATGAACTATATTCCCATGAAGTTTGAAGACTATCCGATCAAAATTTCTCAAAAAATAAGGGTTTTGTCGACTCCCCTGATTTGCGACAAAGTGACCTTGACCTTTGACCTTGACCTTCAAAATTTTATGCACTGAAAGGGACCTCTATAGGCCTCTGATATGCGAAGTTACAAAAATTTCCAATGATAACTGTGCTCTGCAGAGTGATTTATACGTGATTACAGAACAAAAAAAACAAACAAACAAAAAAAA
>NC_140964.1:33927418-33947418 GCF_056783735.1 Eptatretus burgeri | reverse complement strand
CGGCGTTAGTCCGAGAGGGTCACGACTGGATTGTCCGTCCGGTGGGCGACGTGCCGCGTTTCGAGTTACGTGGCCGTTCGCACGCCGGCGGGCGCGGAATCCGCAACACTGGTGTCAGGAGTGGGATACAAACCCATCGCCCTCCTCGCGGCACTGGTATCGGAGAATGGGAAAACGGGCTCTCCTGTCTCCAGTTAAATTCACGGGAATCGGTCCAGGGGTGAGAGGAGCGACCCCCGATTCCCTCCAAATTACGAGCGAGCTAAATTAACCCTTTAAGAGAAGCAAGATGGCGTCTCAAGGCGAGCGGGAGCCGGGGGTATTAGAAATGGATGTAGAATGTGTAGAATCCATGGCTCAGGATGAAATCCCCGTGCAGGAAATGTTGGTTGTACAGGAAAACGAACTCGCCCAACTGAGCCCAGAGCCCGAAATGGGTGCGGCAGCGGCCGCGGTGTATGACACCTCCCCTCCCCCTCTCCACCAAAACCCCCCGACCCTTGCCGAAACGGCTCACCCAAGCGCACCCGACATGGCCCAGCTATGCGCCATGCTGGCGGCAATGACAAATGAAATGAAAAACGAAATGAAAGGCATGAACAAACAAATAAACGAAAAGATGGATACAAATACAAATGAAATGAAAAACGAAATGAAAGGAATGAACAAGCAAATGGACGAAGTGAAAACGACGATGGATGCGAATACACAGCAAATGAACAAGCAAATAAACGGAATGGAAGCAAACATGAAGGAGGAAACGAAAAAGCTGCGGGGTGAGACACAGAACATGGGCCGATGCCTGCAGGCGGGCATGAAGGCCGTGAGCAGGAAGCTCAAAATGGCGACGCCACGTGTGGGAGCGAACGAGCTGAAAGGGCGTGCAACGGCTGTCGGGCCCGCGGTGGAGGCGGGTGAAAAAATAATTCGGGAGACGGAAATAATAGTGGAGACAAGGGAGGTAAAGGGTGAAGAGGTGACCGAGTTGGCAGAGACACGGGAGATGGGAACGATAGAGGGAAGACTGCACGATGAAGACGGGGTAAGTGACGCACACACACACACGGAGGTAGTGGAGGACAATGGGGGTGAGCTGGTGGACTGGGTGGAGGCCCGGTGCGAGCAGCTGGATAGCCTCCTCCAGGAACGAGGGGAGGGAGTATGCCCCCTTGAGGCGAGTCACGACCAGGTGAGTTCGGTCGTGCTTTGCGAGGTCGAGGGGAGGAGTGCTGTGGACAGGTGCACGGAAAGCTTGGGGGGTATAGAGGCCCCGGAGACTCTTGTGGGGACACGAATCCCCAGTGTGGTTGTCCCTGTGTGTGTGGTGCAAGGTGTGAGTGCGTCCCCGTGTGTGGAAGCGACCCCGTGTGTGAGTGGTGTGGTGGCGATGGTGCCGGAGTACGTGCTTCCCAGCACGCCGTGTGTGGATGAGGCACCGTGTGTGGAAGAGGCCGTGTGTGTGGATGAAACGGCCAGTGTGGATGAGGCACCGCGGGTGAGTGCCCCCGCGTGTGTGAGTGAGGGACGGTGTGTGGATGAGGCACCGCGGATGAGTGCCCCCGCGTGTGTGAGTAGTATGGTTTGTGTGAGTAGTGAGGCACGAGTGAGTGGAAGGCCGCGAGTGAATGGAGCACCACGTGTGAGTGGTATGGTTTATGCAAGGGAGACCGTGTGTGTGAGAGAGCGGTATGTGAGGGAGATGTAGGTTGGCATGCGGGAGCACGCAGCCGCGTCTCCCGGTGTGAATGTAATGGTGAGGTGTGTTAGCGTCGTAACACGCGGGAGTGCGTGTGTCGAATGGCGACGACGGCGACATGTGAGGAAAGAAAGCCGGGTAGCGGCTGTAGTTGTTTCGGGGACCGTGCCGGGTTCACCCAGCAGTAAGCACGAGGTCCGTGCTGTGCAACGCACGAGGCCCCCACGTGCTCGCTTGCGAGTGAAGTCCCGGTCCGGAAACGCCAGCGGTAGATTTGCCGATCCCGCGGACGGACAAAGTGTAGGCAGGATTATGGATTTGGACCGGACGGGTTCTCCACGCGATCGTGTGTGTTAAGCTCCAACGGGCAAAGCACATGTGTTCGCGTGGGGAACCCCTCGAGACGTGGGGCTTGTGTTTTTTTTTTATGCGCACGGTGACGCCATGGCTGCACGTGGGGTTGGAATCCGGCAGGAGGGGTATCCCTGCCGGATGGTACCGTCCAAGGAGGGACGAGGTACACGTGCAGCTGCATGACGTCACGGGCAGGTGTAAAGTGCGCGAGCTGTGAGTTGCCGCGCTGGTGATGCGCATGAAAAAAAAACAAAAAAAAAAAAACAGTAAGCCTCACTTTCGGGTGCACAGGATTACTGGGCAAGGGGTGGAAGACCCCCTTGACCAGGGGCACAGGATGGAAACTAGTTAGGGGGAAGGGTTAGCTTAGTTAGACCGACTTCATGGGGCAGGGGTAAGTCCTCATGGAGTCCGTGGAATGGATTAGTTAGAGGGATTGTAGCCAGATTTAGGACGGGAAAATGGGAATAGATTTAGAAGACAGTGACAGACAGTGAGTGTGTAGCGGGGACGTAGATTAGCTACGTAGTGTTAAAAGGAATGTGCTACTAGTTTAAGGGACGACGTGGGAGCACGAGTTAGTTAGGGGAGGTAGTTAGAAGGATGGCAGAGTTCAGTGGTGAGTGTGTTGAAGAGTTGGTGAGTGAAGTGGAAGCATGTGCTTGGTGAGTGAGTGAGGCCAGCGGGTCTGTGTGAGTGGAGCGAATGGGGAATGCATGGTGCGATGAGTGATTGGGGGGAGGAGTGACTCCCGCCCAAGGGACCCCCGGGGTCAGTATAGAGTGAGTTAGGGGGTTAGTCAAATTTACAAAATGGAGGTTGTTTTGTTGTTGGTGGGAGTGCAGGCTCGAAACCCGTTTGGAGGGGTGCAGGAGCCCTGTTGACGGGCTGGGAGCGTGGCTGCGAAAGGTGAGTATCGCTGAGTGGGTACCCCGGGCACCAGGCTAGTCGGCCGTGGTAGGCCAAGGGCCCATGGGGGGCCGGGATAGCGTAGTGGGCACGGGTGCGCCTGCTTGGTGCGGGGGCCCGGGGCGCCATTAGCCGCGTGGGCAGGTTGTGGGCACGGGTGACCCTCGGAAAGGGGCCTGGGAAGCCAGCCTGCCACGTGTGCGTTTCAGGGGAGGTGCCGTGGGGGGCACTCCCCGGTGTAAGGGAGCTGGTAGGCTCGGAGGCAGTGTAGTGCCCGGGGGTGCCATCGTCGGAGAATCGGCGGAGGGTCGTGCCTGCCAAAGGGAGCCACGTGTCCCAGCCATGAGACCGTGTGAGGGCACGGAGAGAAAATTGGGGGGCGAGGCCCGAAATTGTGAGGACACCAACACAGGCGACGGGAATCTGGGTTGTTAGAACCAATAGTTTAAGCGAGAGGCGCTTGTTGAAAGCCCCAGGGTAGTTTAACAGTTAAATGGATAGGGTAGATTAGGAAGTGTACCCCTCCGCACCATCCATCCCCTCGCTCTCGTTGTGGGCCGCTGGACCCACTTTGGTTATAGATCGCCGAACTCTGGGGAGGCCATTCTGAGGCTTGAGTTGGGCCTCGACACAGGACGTTAGCTCTCCCTTACTCCCCTCCGGGAAGGGAATGTAGGGGTTGGGAGTAGGCGAGGTGACAGGATAGGTTAGCCGAACAAAGACGATAAAGGGGGTTAGGGGACGATTAATAGTGGGGAAGTAAAAAAGTAAAATAAAAAAAATAAGTTGGGGCTAAATTGGGGTTTGACAAATTAAGGGAGTGGGTATGTACAGTGACAGGCAAAGGCGATAGGTGGGAGGGAGACAGGTAGGTAGGTCCGAGCCCGCCTTCTGAGTGGCCAGCAGCACCGCACTCCCTCCACCAACCTCCACTGAACGGCAAAGGCTGGCCAGCTTTATCTGCTGGCTGCGTTGCTGCAAGGCAAAGGCCGGCCCACTTCATCGGCAGCTGTTGTTTTGCTGCAAGGCCTGTGCCGGTTGGATCGTCTGCAGCTGTTTTTCTGCAAGGCCTGTGCCATCGGCTGGCCGTGTTTTTCTTCAAGGCCTGTGCCGGCCAGTTCGTCTGCCGGCTGTGATGTTTGCCTGCAGCGGCCTTCTTCTGCGGGCTGTGTTTGCCTGCTGCCTTTGCCAAGCCATGCCCACTGCCCCTGTTCACCAGCCCCGTTCAATTTTTGCTTTGCCCCCCCCCCCCCCCCCGTTCATTGCCATGTGCGCCAGGATCAAGGCAACAGTTTGCAAGCTGCAAGAACTGCCCTGTTGGCAGCTACAACACGGGCCTGCAGTGGCGGCCCGTGCACCGTTTTTGTGTTCATACAACCATTCGTTGTGTTCATTGCGTGTGCCACTTGAGCTGGCACGGAGACTGCGTTGTGTAGCCCATGCACCGTTGTGGTTCACTGCGTTCAGTTCAAACCATTCATCCATCCATTCGTTGTGTTCATTGCGTGTACCACTTGAGCTGGCACGGAGACTGCATTTGTGCAGCCCATGCACCGTTGTGGTTCACTGCCTTCAGTTCAAAAGGGAAGGCCTTGGACTGCGTGTGAGCAGCCGGCCACGGTCCCTGTCACCTGCATTGTTTGAGCCAGAGACTGCATGTGAGCAGCCTGGCTCCCTGCTAACTGCTTTCTTTTTGCAGAGTTCAGTGACCCTGGGCCATGGTTTAGTGTAAAATTTGTAAGTTAAGGTTAAGATGTACTGTACATATGAGTGCGCCCCCGGCATGTTTGTCTCAGCGCCGGCAATTTTATTTAAGTCGTCCGTGTGAGTGAGTTTGTTTTGGTAGTTACTCAGCCCTTAGGTTATTTATTTTGGGGACACGAATACCATGAATGTCGCACTCAGGGATCCGTAGGTAAAATGTACTAGGGGAAAACTACACATGATGGCACACGAAAATTTGACGACTCGGGACGAGTCTGTAAAAAGGGGAGGGGGAAGTGTTGTGGTTGACGAAATTCACAAACCACCATTCAGGTCCCTTAGGTGAGATATCTCGGTAAGTATATGTGTAGTTAGGCCCAAACCCGTTGTCTAGAGGGAATAAATGTCATTCATGCGGGCTGCGACTCTTCAGGATAGCCGTTTTTCTTTTGCTATCTTTATTTTGGACCAACCGCCATTGTTACCACCACCAACCACAACATCAACCACCCACCGCGGCGCCGCTTCCCGTCACACCTCGCAACCGTCGCATCGCCACCGTTCTTGCGCCGCTTGTGGGTACCGGTGTTGGACTCGTGCAGGGCGCGCGCCGAACAGCGTGTACAAAACCACGGATTTTCAGCTTCAAAAACGGATCAAAAACGACACACGCCCACTTTTGTTCCGTCCAATCGGTGAGCGAGGGGCGATTTGGCCCCGCCTCCAGGGCGTTGGAGGGCGATCGCTATATGCAAATTTATGGATCAAAATGCATTCACGCCCACTTTTTCTCGGGCCAATGGGGAGCGAGGTGAAAGGTCGAAGGCAGGGGGTCAAAGATGAGAGAGCGAAGCCACGGGGCTTATATAAGCGACCGCGTTCGTCAGTAGAGAAGAGTTAAGACTTCGCAGTCGGTGGAGTTGGGAAGAAGAAGCAAGAAGGAGTTGGTCGTCGTCGTCGTCGTGTGCGTTGGAGTCGGAGCGAAGGGGACGGAGCTGTGGAGAGGCGGCGAGGGCAGACGAGGGGGTGCTCGCGTCGTGCCGGGAGCTGCACACCAGGGAGGCCGACGGCGCGACCTGGCCGAGGTGGAGATGCTCGTCGCGGGACTCGAGGCAGAGTAGAAATCCTCCTTTCCCCCGAGCATCAGCAACCCCCTCCTGTTTCCCCCCGCGCTGAGATAGTGCGACCAAGGGGGCCCCTTTCCCACCCCCTACCAGACACTGTCCGCGAGGCCCGCGGAGTTGAGGCACCATCGCCGCTCCGCGTCTCATCACCAGACGGGTAGGCCCGACCCGGTCTCGGCCTCAGGCCCGCCTCATCCTTGAGGGTGTTCTTTTTCTTGGTTTTGGGTATGTGTTGTCGGCGCCGTCTGTGAAGTAAAATTGTATAAGTGTTGCCGTGTGCTCGCGTAGTCGGTATTAGCTCTGCATTGTGTTTCTTTTCCTTCTATGTGCTTTTGGTGGAATTGCATTGTGTTTCTCTTCCTTTTCTATGTGCTTTTGGTGGAATTGAATATGTGTGCTTTCCGTTCATCGCGAATAAATGTGTTTTGTGTTGAACTGTTTCCCGCTTCGCTTCGTCATTTCTTTAATTGAATCCTCATCTTGCTTCACGTAAAGGGTTGGTAGTGGGCTGAATACGCCCGATAATTAATCGAACCGTCGAGGCCGACGATAACACCGCTCGGTTATCCCGATAGTACGGAACGGGTGGCTTAAGTGGCCCGTGTCCGAAGTCGACCTGCGGCGAGGTGCGATCGCCCGGTCTACCCTCCGTGTGGGTACTTAGGTAGGTCGAATTTGGCGAGCAACCCTATCCCACGCGGGGGCTGATTGGCTCGATCGCGGTGAGACCGAAAGGTCCACCCGTGACTGGTTCCCGGCGTTAGTCCGAGAGGGTCACAACTGGATTGTCCGTCCGGTGTGCGACGTGCCGCGATTCGAGTTACGTGGTCGTCAGCACGCCGGCGGGCGCGAATCCGCAACAATATGTATATATATATATATATATATATATATATATATATATATATATATATACATATATATATATATATATACATATACAGATGTATATATATATATATATATATATATATATATATATATATATATATATATATATATACATATACAGATGTGTATATATATATATATATATATATACATATACAGATGTGTATATATATATATATATATATATATATATATATATATATATATATATATATATATATATATATATATATATATATATATATACATACTGTTGTGGTTGAGGAAATTCGCAAACCACCATTCAGGTCCCGTAGGTGAGATATCTCTGTAAGTATATGTGTAGTTAGCCCCAAACCCGTTGTTTAGAGGGAATAAATGTGATTCATTCGGGCTGCGACCCTTTAAGATAGCCGTTTTTCTGTTCTATCTTTATTTTGAGCCAACCATGTCTCAACCGCCATCACACAACAACCACCAACCGCAACGCCGTTTCACAACAACAACAACGCCAACAGCCACGACCTTTACCTTCACAACTCGCTCTTGCAAACATCGCATCACCACCATTCCAAGCGTCACCGTGGCCAGGGACCGCCACTTTAGACACTCCACCACCTTCGCCTCTCCTTCTGGGGCCATTCCCGCACCGCTTGTGGGCACCGAGCGTCAGGCTGTCCTGGCCTCGTACAGGTCGCGCGCTGAGCCGCGGGTACAAAGAGCGGCCTTTCCGAGGGGAAGTCGGATCAGGAATGATACACGCCCACTTCTGTTCCGTCCTATCAGCAAGCGCGGGGCGATTTGGCCCCGCCTCCAGGCGCGTCGGAGTGGAATCGATATATGCAAATTCGAGGATCAGGGGAGGTTCACGCCCACTTTTCCTCCGTCCAATGGGCGAGCGTGGCTCCGCCCCCGAGCTCATCCTGATCCGGAAATTTGCATATGGGTTCTCCTGCCGTACTATAAAGCGCCGAGCGCGGGGCGAAGTCAGTTTAGTTTTGGGCTCGGGCAAGTTGGAGAGGTGTGGCGGCGGCGGAGTGTGGCAGCAGCAGTCAAGACGGGTCTGGAGGAGAGTCAGTCTGTCGGAGTCGGAGTCTGTCAGGGAGCTGCAGAGAGGTGAAGCCGGGAGCACGGTCGAGGTCGCAGTGGAGTCGCTCGTCGCAGGACCCAAGCAAGCCAGCTATCCTCTTTCCCCAGAGCATCAACAACCTCCTCCCTTCCCCCCCCCCCCCGCGCTGAGATAGTGCGGAAAGGGGGCCCCGTTCCCACCCCATTCCAAGCAGTGCCAACGAAACCCGCGGAGGAGCACGGAGTCGGGGCACCGCCGTGACATTTGCGGCTCATCACAAGACGGGTAGGCTCGACCCGGTCTCGCGACCACAGGCCCGTCTGCCCCCTTGTCTTTGAGGGTGGCCCTTTTCTTTTGCTTTTGAGTATATGTGTTGTCGGCGCCGTCAGTAAAGTAAAACTGTGTAAGTGTTGCCGTGTGCTCGCGTAGTCGGTAGTATCTCTGCATTGTTGTGTTTCTTTTGTTGCAATTGCTTTTGGTGCATAATTGTTGTAATTGTATATGTGTGCTTTCCGTGTGCGGCGGAATAAATGTGCCTCATGTTGAACTGTTTTTCCCGTTTCGCTTCGTCTTTTCTTTAATTGAATCTCCATCTTCCTTCACGTAAAGGGTTGATAGTGGGCTAAATACGCCCGATAATTAATCGGAACAGTCGAGGTTGACGATAACACCGCTCAGTTATCCCGATAGTACGGAACGGGTCGCTTAAAGTGGCCCGTGTCCGAAGTAGACCTGCGGCGATGTGCGATCGCCCGGTCTACCCTCCCTGTGGGTACTTAGGTAGGTCGAATTTGGCGAACAACCCTATCCCACGCGGGGGGGCGATTGGCACGATCGTGGTGAGGCCGAAAGGCCCACCCGTGACTAGTTCCCGGCGTTAGTCCGAGAGGGTCACGACGGGATTGTTCGTCCGGTGGGCGATGTGCCGCGATTCGAGTTACGTGGCCGTTCGCACGCCGGCGGGCGCGAATCAGCAACACTGGTGTCAGGTCGTGAGATACAAACCCATCCCCCTCCTCGCGACACTGGTGTCGGAGAACGGGACAACGGGCTCTCCTCACCTCACCTCCTTCGCCACAACCGCCAACATCTCCTCACCACCTTCGCCACAACGAACATATCCTCACCACCTTCTCCACAACCTCCAACATCTCCACAAACAACGGCAGTTCAACAAACAACAAGAACAACAACAACTCCATCACTCTTGGGTAAACAAAAGTGACGGTTAAAAGTATTCACCGAATAAAAACAACACTCCTAGGATTTTTCCCCTGCGCGCCGGGAAGGGAGGGATAAACGCCCCGGGGCGATAAAAGGCCGCGTTGAAACGCCGAGAAAGCAGTGGAGTCGCCAGCAGTTGAGGAGAGGAGTCGCCCGCAGTTGAGGAGAGGAGTCGCCAGCAGTTGAGGAGAGGAGTCGCCAGCAGTTGAGGAGGGAGTTGGCAGCTGGCGGTTGGCGAGTGGGTGAGAGAGTCTCTCTCCTTGGTCTCCGTGGACGTTGAAGGCTCCGTTGGAGGCGTTGTAGGAGGCACCGTTGGAGTCGAGAGTGGAGTCGGGAGCTGGTGGAGTCCAGTCGAGTGCAGGCGGAGACATCGAGGGTCGCCCAGCGAGTCACCACGAGAGTGGCAGGTAACCTGCACGGCTTCTCAGAGCCTTGCGGTCATCCTGGCTCCGAGAAACATTAAAGGCCTATGGGCCCAGTTCTCCCTGTTCTTTTCTGGGGTTTTTTGCATGGAGGTCTGTGGCACCTTGTCCTATAAGTAGAACTGTTAAGTGCCTGTACATAACGTAATAGAACGGCTGTAGGTTTTCTTGCTCGTGTCTTGTCCCTTTCCCCCATTGCTTGCATATGTGCATGTATAAATAAATGTCATTATTTGAATATTCACCTGCTCGTTGCGTCACTTCCTCCATTGAGCTGCCGTAATTGCGTTCGGAATAATAGCTGGTTTTTAATAGCTGATAAGATAATCAAGTCCGATGGGGCTTGGCGATAATACACCGCTCGGCAATCGCAAACGAAGCGAGCTGCTTAAGCGGCTCGTTTCCGAGCAAGTCCCGTTGAGGTACAACCTCTCGGTAGTCTGTCCGCACGAATAATTAGGTAAATCGACAATTCGGCGATCGACCCTGTAGCGCGCGGGCAGAGCATTGACAAGGTTGTGGTGTGGTTAAAAACACACCCGTAGCTGGATTTCGGCGTTGGTCCGAAAGCTGCGACTGGATTGCCATGGTCGGTGGGCGCACAGCCGCAATTAGCTAAAAGTGGTCGCCCGCACGCCGGAGTGGCGAGAATCCACAACACTGTTGTCAGGACGTGGGATAAAAAAATTCATCCTTCTCCAAACTAAATTAACGGAACCGGATCAAGGGTGTGCGAGGCGACCCTCCGGTTCCATCAAATTCCGAGCGTGGAAATTTTTTATTACCGATACGCAAAATGGCAGCTCAAGGCAAGCAGGGGCAGGGAGGAATATGTTTTAATGTAAAATCCATGGCCCGGGACGGTTCGTTTTATTACAACCCCACAACGAATCGTCGTCAGGGGGAGCGGCCTGTGCAGGAACTTTACCGGCAACCAAAAACGGAGACGCAAAATGGTGGCGCGGCCGCACCTCAGCGTGGCACGAGGAGTGAGCAGGTTGCTATTAATAGCGCAACGAGCCTCACGGCACGGGGGAAGCGCTCCCGCCCACCGGTTCAAGCCACAAACGGCAATTTGTATGCGATGAGGGGCAAAATGGATGCGAATATGCAGGCATTCAGGAGCGATATGCGAACACTGTGGGGCGAAACGCAGAGCATGAGGCTGAATCTCCAGGCAGCGCAAGAGGCATTTAAGAAGGACTTGGAGGAAGCAAAAGGCAAAATGACGAAGGAGATCGACACGATACGAGAGGAGGTGAATAAATTGAAAGGGAGTGTAGAAGGTCTGTGGTCCACGATTGAGGTGGGCAAGAAGGACGTGACAGGCGAAATAATGACAGTCGGACAGGGGGTGAAAGAAATTAAAAAAGAAAGACAAGAACAACCGAAAAAGAAAGCAAGGTTGAAGTATGCGGAGATAGTGAAGGAACAACGAATGAAACAGGAAAAGGAGATCGGCCAATTGAAGGAAACTATGAGATTGGAGAAGGAAAAACATGAGAAACAGTGGGAGAGAAAACAAGAACGATATGAATTTGAAATTAACCAACTCAAGGAGAGAGCAAAGTTGGAGTCCACAGAGATGGAAAAGCTCCGGAAAGATAACGAACAACTAAGGGGGCTCAGAGAGGAAGAACGACTCAAATGGGAAGGAAAATGGAGCCAGGAAGAAACGGAAATAATAAAAGAAGTGACGGAGAAATTAAAGGAAGTAGAGGTGACGACGACGGAGATGCAGGAATTAAAAGAAACTAAAAACAAACACACACATGGAGTTAGCGAGGGACAATGAGGTGGAGCTTGGGGAATGTCCCGTGACCCGGTGCGAGCAGCAGGATAGCCTTCTTCAGGAACGAGGGGAGGGAATATGCCCCCTTGAAGCGGATCACGACCAGGTGGGTCCGGTCGAGCTTTATGAGTTCGGGGCGGCGAGTGCTGTGAATGGGTACACGCGGAGCTTGTGGGGTATGGAGGCCCCGGAGCGCTTGTGGTAGCGCGAATCCCCAGTGTGATTGTTCCGGTGTATGTGATTATGAGTGAGGCGAAATGCATGTTGAAAAGCGCGCATTGCATGAGTGAAAGGGCGTATGTGAGAGGAACCGCGTGTGTGAGGTCGCGGTATGAAAGGGAGATGACGGTTGGTATGCGAGAATACGCAACCGCATGTCCGAGTGAGAGTCTCATGGCGAGGTGTGTAAGCGTCATGGCACGCGGAAGTGCGTGCGTTGAATGGCGACGAAGACGGCACCAGACAAGGGACAAGGGCCGTGTAGCGGCCGTAGCTGTTTCGAGGACCGTGCCGGATTCACACAGCAGCGCGCGCGGGGTCCGTGCTGTGCTTCACACGAGGCCGCCATGTGCGTGCCTGCGCGAGTGAAATCCGGTCCGGAAACGCCCGCGGAGGATGCAAGCCGATCCCGCAGACAGACAGAAGCTCGGCTGGAATAGCGAATTTGGATCGGATGGGTTCTCCAAGCGAGCGTGTTTGTAAAGCTCATGTGGCCTATGCCGCACGTTCTGTTCGCAGAGCGTGTGAAGCGGCTTCCCCGATGCGTTATACGTACCCCGGTTTGCACGAGAAATCGTGCAGGTTCGGGGTGCGAGTGACGTCATCGGGGATTCCGCGGCGCGGGTTACGGACGAGCAGAGCACATGAGGTACAACCTCTCAGTAGTCTGTCCGCACGAATAATTCGATAAATAGACAATTCGGCAATCGACCCTGTAGCGTGCGGGCAGAGCATTGACAAGGTTGTGGTGTGGTTAAAAACACACCCGTAGCTGGATTTCGGCGTTGATCCGAAAGCTGCGACTGGATTGCCACGGTCGGTGGGCGCGCGGCCGCAATTAGCTAAAAGCGGTCGCCCGCACGCCGGAGTGGCGAGAATCCACAACAATATATACTGTATATATATATATATATATATATATATATATATATATATATATATATATATATATATATATATTAATGTCAAATTGAAATACAGGGATGTTATCAGGATTATGTGGTCAATTTTCATTGGTTAATTTACGATGCTTTATCACGTACAGTTTTGTGAGATGATAATAATGGATAATTGGAATCCCATCTTATTCACTTTTTCCACCCGAATAACATGATCCGGATCCCCTGAAACCAAACTCCATTACATTTTAAAAATAATGTTTTCCACAATGTCCTACTGATCTTATACTGTTTGTGTATGGTTATAATAAATTTCTTTGAAATAATTTTGTGCTCAAAAAGGATGCAGTGCACATTATCATTTTTAAATATCAGATATTAAAATTTCACTTATTCAATCACCATTAATACAAAATATTTTGATGGGTAGGGGGGGGAGGATAAATTTATCCCCCCCCACCCCTCCCAAGGATGTCAATTTCAAGTGCAATTCCAAGGAATAAAAAAAATTATATGCCTGCTTTGAGGATCTTAATGTGAAGGGCTGGGATATAATGGACAAAATTATAATCCTCCCCCCGTCAAATCGCACAATGGATGTCGTACTTGCAGGGCTAGGACTAATAAGGTCATTTGTTCACAAACTGATAAGTTGTAGTTGTGTGCAATTTCATTGTCCAATTATTTGATGGAGTGATAAGCCATGCTAAAAGCCAAATAATGGACGAATCATCAAAGTGCATGTGGATATGTACTAGGGTCATGTCATTGTGAGGCAAGTGCTGATGTGGGAAACTAAACAGGTTAACACAGCAAGGCAAAAAATGTTGACGTTTATTTAAGGAAATATTTAAGACAACATAGTCGTGCAATGGAAAAGCAACATTAAAGGGAAGGAAGGAGAGAAAGAAAACATTGCAAGGAAAGTACATCCGAAAGTGGTCATCTTGGATTGTGTAGATATAGGAATGGAAGAGGGAACAAATATGAAAAAATCCAACTGAGAAAAGAGAGGCGAAGGAAGTAAATAAGGAAAACAAGAGCGAGAATTTCTTTGCAATGAATGTCCCCTCACTTCTCGTGAAGAAGAAGAAACCCTATAGCCACCGTGTTTGGGTGTATTCGGCAAAATAAATGGAAAAGCAATATTAATTTACTGATATCTTTTGTACACTAGAAACCACTAAGACAACTAGGAAAACAAACCGAGATAAAAATTAGTTTGCCTTAACGCATGCTCGAGCCAATACCAAAACAAATATAAAGAAGAAGAAGAAGAACCTTTTATAACCCACTGTGTTTCATTCGTTCATCGGCTTTGCTTATTTCAGATTTGAAAAATAACCCGATGGACATACATGAAGCAAAAACATGCATACGGCGTATGTGCATACATAATACAGCATGGTTATAGACTTGGGATCATTCCAATTGCACTGGGCCATGGACTAACACCCAGGCATAAGGCCTGATCATCTGTGCTGCCTCATGTAGTGGCACCGCATTATGTTATTGGGGTGGAGTCAAGCCATCTGTCCAGCCAATCTGTGTAAAGCAGTGGGGTGGAGTCAGGGCAACTGAAGACCGGCACATGCATAATATGTGATATTTTCTATCTCAAAAGAGCATAACTGTGAAAAATTGATAATACGCCCTGAAACTCGACCTTGTTCTGTAACTTATAATAAAGCCATGGAACAAGTTTCAGTTGAATATGTTATGGGGTACGGGAAAAAAAGTCTGAAAAACCACAGGTGGGATGGATGGACAGACGGACGGAGAGCAAACCTATAGTCCACTATGGTGAAATTGGAAGGGGACGAATAAAAGAAGAGTAAAGAGTGATTGAGCAGTTAAATATTCTGCCCTTTTATAGAGAGCCGAATATAGCAATGTATATATATATATATATATATATATATATATATATATATATATATATATATATATATATATATATATATATATATATATATATATTGTGATCAATGGAAATCAACTTCAATTGACATGATGCCAGTTAGCTGGATGGGGGTACCTCCCTCACCTTCAATGGCTCTTCAGCAAAAGACTTCTGTGACTAATTGGGACTGACACAATCTGTCAACTTCCCGACCAGGTTCTCATCCAACGGAACTCCATCTCTTATGGATCTGATTTTGACCAATTTACCTGAAAATATCTGCTGTTTTTCCTCTGCTCCAATCAGTTCTTCTGACCACATGCTTGTCAAAGTAAACGTCTCTCTGGCTGGTATTGGAGAACCACCTCAGGGCCGGCGAGTCTGGCATTTCACTCAAGCCGACTGGCAAGGTCTTGAAACAGCCATCAAACTTCAAGGCTGGTCTTCCATCTCTAATTTCTCTGACATCAACTCGTACTGGGAATTCTTTCAAAGAAATTTTCTCTCAGACACAGATTTATCGCATCTTATCTTCAGTTGTCATACCTTTCCTCCCACTCATGATGCACTGAAGCTTGTGGTGAGGCAATTGTTCTGAAACAACTTGCCTTTGCCTCATGGAAGGCAAACCCAACTTAGGGCAATCTCAGTTCCTTCCACAAAGCTCAGAACAAGTGTGTGTCTACCCTCATGAGAGCCAGAAAACATCTTTCCAATCTCAAGTCTGAACTCTCAAACGCGTCTCCCTCCCTTCAAATCCTGGTGGCATCTAGTTAAGTGTGTTTCTGGTGTATGATCCCTCATCCATCCACTCCCTTAGCTCAAATGGTCACAGCTGACACTGCACATGAAAAGACTGAATGCCAAAACTTAGTGTTTGCTTCTAAATCTTGTGTTCCAAACCGATCGCTTTCTGTACCCTCCTTACCCAGTCGCACCCAGCTGTTCTTAGACGGTGTTCTTTTCTCCTGACAAGGTGGAGATTTTGCTGTCAAACCTTGATTCAGATGTTGCAACGAGTCAAGACGGCATCAGCCCACATGTCCTAAAAACCTGCTCTGCTGCTCTTGCTCACCCTCTCTTTGTTCTATTCACCCTCACATTTGCTCAAGGTCATCTGCCATCTGCTTGGAAATCAGCTAACATTACCGCTCTGCATAAAAAAGTTGCAAAAACAGACCCTTGAAATTACAGACCAATCAGTCATCTCCCGATCATCAGCAAGGTCATGGAATCCATCATCGCTTCTGACATTAAATCATTCTTCTTCTCCAATGGCCTGATTTCCGATCATCAATTTGGATTCAGACCTGGACACTCTACCCTGGACTTGCTGCTCTTGCGTTCCCAACAATGGATGGAGATACTCAATGGCAGACATGAAATCAGAGCCATATCCCTAGACATATCGCTTGCTTTCGATACGGTCTGGCACCCCGCCCTGCTCACCAAACTCTTTTCCTTTGGTATCCAAGGCAATCTCTACTCATGGCTCACAGACTTCCTCTCCTGTCACAGTCAACATGTGGCCCATAATGGAATTATCTCATCCCCTCTTCCTGTCCAGGCTGGAGTTCTTCAAGGCAGTGTTCTGGGCCCTGTTCTTTTTCTTGTTTTCATGAATAATCACTGCGACTTTCTGGAAAATCCTCTGTATCTCTTTGCTGATGACTCCACCCTCTGCCGTACCATCTGCCATCCCTCACATCGGCAAGCAGCAGCCTCTTCACTCTCTGAAGTTCTGGATAAAATCACAAGCTGGTCCCACACTTGAAACTTGTGTTTCAATCCTGACAAATCTCACACTCTCACTATGTCTCTCTGAAAGGACCATCTGGAACCCCCGCTCCCTCCTCCCCAATCTACTTTCTCAAAACTTTTGGGCCTCACTATCTGCCATGATATTTCTTGGGAAAGCCACATTTACAAGCTGACCTCCAAAGCCAGTCACCGACTGGGCATCCTCTATTGTGCAAAGTCCTTCCTTGTCACACCTGAGATCCTGACCACATACAGAGCTTTCATCCACAACCTCATGGAGTACTGCTCTCTCCTCTGGGCTGGTGCTCCCACCTCTCACCTTCACGCTGTGGAAACCAAAACATTTAGGATCATTGGTATCTCCCGGAATTAAGCTAAGTCTTTGGGTCTTTCACTCTCTCACCGCAAGCAGGTCAGTGATCTATCTGTCTTCTGCCATCTCCTCTCCAGCCTTGCCCCCCCCCCCCCACTCTGTCTGCTATCTGTCCCACCCATATTTACACATGCTCAAGGTCTGCCCTTAATCCCTTTCTTATAAAACTACCAAAATCAAGAATCAATGCTCACCTTCATTCTTTCATTCCTCTTTTTCCTGCCTGTGGAACAAACTCCCACACTCTCTTCAATCCTACTCTTCCCTCCAGGTCTTCAAAACAGCTGTTCACCACCATCTCTCATCTTCCCCCATCCAAAACCATGATCTTTTCTACCCCCATTAATCCACCCAAACCCATCCCCTTCAAATTCCCTGCTTTTCTTCCTGAAAGTCCCTGTAGTATCCATCTTGTTTACCCTGTGTACCCCACCCCATCCCTTTCCCTTCTACAGATCTCCTAATGTCTCTATTCCCCACTGTTTTGTGTTTCCCTCTCCTGCCCTTCTTGTCTCCTGCTCCCCTTGTTATACATTCTCTGTGTTATCTCTTCTCCGAGCCTAAACATTGTACATATATTAAAAAACAACCCTCTCCTCTCTCAGTAAAGGCTGGAGATCCCCAATGCAGTGTTTTGGGCCCTGTCTTGTTCCCCATCTCTTTAGATGACCTCTCTGGTACTCTGGAAAACCCCCTCTTGTGTTTTTACAGATGACTCCACATTGTGTCATGCAGTACCCCCATCCCACTGCTCAGCAGACTAGGCCAAGCAGCATGTTCGTTTGATATCTTCAGCTTTTTGATGCCTAGGGTCCATAATAATATTTGTATTGGTGTCAAAGCCAGTGACCAATTGCAAATTAATAGGTGGATGATGGTTTAAAAATGGAAGCATGTGCTTCAGTCCTGTAAAAACCTCACTGTCTCACCCTATTGCTCCAGAAGGATTGTCAAATGAACCCACCTATTTCCATGGTCAGCCACTGGAAGAGCTTCAGTCTCTTGAACTTCTTGGCCTCTCCATTAGCCATGACATTTCTTGGGCTAATAAAATTGCAAATCTGGCCTCAAAAGCCAGCAGCAGACTGGGCTTTTTCCGTCGATCCAAGTCTGTCGTTGGAAAATCAGAGCTACTCACAGTCGACAGGGTCTTTGTCTGCAGCTCAATGGAGCACTGCTCTCTGCTATAAGCCAGCATCCCAGCATCTCATATGTCTCTCCTGGACTTTTTTGAATCTAATGCTCTCAACATTATTGGAAATTCCTGTGATGAGGCCAAAGCACAAGGTCTGTTGGTCTCACAATGCAGGAAGGTCGGTGCTCTTGGTTTTTTGTACCGCCATTTCTTTTATATCTATCTATCTCTATCTCTATCTCTATCTCTATCTCTATCTCTATCTCTATCTCTATCTCTATCTCTATCTCTATCTCTATCTCTATCTCTATCTCTATCTCTCTCTCTCTCTCTCTCTCTCTCTCTCTCTCTCTCTCTCTCTCTCTCTCTCTCTCTCTCTCTCTCTCTCTCTCTCTCTCTCTCTCTATATATATATATATATATATATATATATATATATATATATATATATATCTCTCTATATATATCTCTATCTCTATCTCTATCTCGATCTCTATCTCGATCTCTATCTCTATCTCTATCTCTATGCTTTATCAGTCATCTGACCCTTTTTAGCAACTGCAGGCTGCATGTGTTCTTCCAGTAACCTCCTTCTGGTTAAAGTTCCAAAATCCAGGCTGACTGTACACTTCAAACTCGTTTGTCCTTCGCTTCTCCCATCTATGAACTTGCCTTATATCACAGAGGTTGTTCCTTCCCACTCCCTTTTTTTTTTTTTTAAAACATGATCTGAGGCAGTCCTCTGACCCTTCTCAACAACTCCACAGCTGCCACACACACACACACACACACACACACACACACACACACACACACACACACACACACACACACACACACACACACACGATTGTTCGATAAGACATACACAGCCACTGAGCTTAAGCAAAGTGCTGTCACTTTCTGGGCTACTCTGGGTACGAGTGACGTCACTATAATTGCGCCGCTTTTCTCACTGCATTCAGCAGGGCATTTCCTAAGGAAGAATTTCCTCTTCCCCATGGATGCCAACCTATGGGGATTGTCCATGCTCTTAACCTTTTAATTGCTGAATCTCAAGCACGGAAGCAGCACGTATCATCAAAAAAGTGTCACCAAGATACAAACAATTTGGGTGCACTGAATCGTGTAATGTCAATATTTCTTTGTGAAGCTAGGTGTGGAAAATAAGGTATGACGGGAGTACTTAGCAAGACTCACTTGGCACGCCGGAGACGAGGCGAAGTGGGCGCAACACCCTGAATGCACGGAGGGCCTTCACGTCAAAACCGCCACCTTTACTACCCACCAACGCACCACTACTAGTATGCCCATCCTTCGTGATCTGCTCAAGCACCACACTGAACAATCTAAAGAACACAAAAACAAACCATGACAGTTGTTAGAAATATTCTTCAAAAATAATTGTCAGGTGAGCTTTGTATAAGCTATCATAAAGCAAACCTCATCATCTTGATAACAAAAGACCTTGAATGACTGAGTTTTCCAGACTGAACGGGTGGGAGAAGAAATTATGCTAATAGTGTCCAATTAAGTGTCCTTTCATATAAACAGGAAATGCTTGCCAACCTCCAGAGCAGAATTCTCAGAAGCGTTTGTGCATGAACACAGGTAAACTTGGCTTTCCCCTTGTATTTAAACCCATCTCTAACTCCTTGTTCTAAAATATTTGTCAGTTCATCCCACTAGCAATGGAAGATTAACCTATGTGTGTGATAAATCTGTTTGTAAAAATTTAATGGAAATTATGCAGCTGTTATTTTAAAGAAAGGAGTAGGGAGTGGGTTTGAGGTGGGGTTTGCCTGTTTGGCATTCCTATCTAAGCACATTGCTCTTGATGCTGGGACTCCGGTTAAAATCCCATGAACTGTGTTGATTTTGTCCATTGTCTACTTATGTCCTTATAATTTACATCAAAAGAATGTCCCTAAATGTCCTTGTCCCATATACTGTACATGTGAAAACTCGAACATCAGCATCACATTTTAATAAAATGATAAAGCCAATTTTCTTTCAATTTGGAAGTGTTCATAATTTACATTTGAAGCACATGATTGAGCTTCATATTAAAAGTTTTGTATTCATGCTCAGTATTTCAATTTTTTTCAAATGTGATAGAACAATATGCACAACACGCAGAAGAAATTAACAATAAAACAGGTAAGGGTAAAAGCCCCAAATTCACAAAATATTAAATATGAAGCTCCTGACCCAACAACTACGATAATGAAGTCGAGGAGGTTCCAGCCATTGCGGAGATAGGCATTGGGATGAAGGAGAAGGCCATATGCAAAGATCTTGAGCACGGCTTCCACAGTGAAGATCACCAAAAATATGTACTCCACGCTTTCCTGTCCACACGATAGAAGCAATAAATAAATAAATATATATATATATATATATATATATATATATATATATATATATATCTCTCTCTTTCAAAAATCGGTCTACGATGGAATGTACGTTCAATTCTTTAAATATGAACAATTCAACAGTAGAACTGGATAAATAAAAACACAAACAAACAAACAATACAGAGCCTC
>NC_140964.1:33884918-33914918 GCF_056783735.1 Eptatretus burgeri | reverse complement strand
GTATCGCCGACGATCACGTGGCGTAGCCTATTAAAAGGCTGCCGCTCGACGATTCAAATCATAACCGCACTAGACATCGAAGTGTCAACATCACCGTCATGCCGAAGAAAACTTCGAAGAACTCCTCGTTATGGAGTTCCACCATGAGCTAGTCATACATGCCAAACTGCCGTTGCCTCCCGATCCATGGTCTCACCCAGTTCCTTCTCCTCCGTTCACCTCTTCTTCTCCTGGCTCTATTGGCACGAAACTGGTACAGTGTCAAATCAATGAGGTCATGTTGATGTTGGAGGACAGCTAGTAGGTATTCTCGTCTCAGCCTTGCCGGATCCTCCATCTCTCGGATGACATGGACATCTGCTCACCATGGAGTCTGGAACACTGACGGGTTCCTCCTGTGAAGCCCATGTTTAGATACCAATTCCTCTAAATGCTGCAAATACGCCATTATACGGTAGCTGCAAGTTAGAAACATGTTCAGTAAGTTCAGTGGTCGTCCGGAAGACGTCAAATACGTCTACATACGTCAATATGCGTTGGAGATATGTTACACATAGGTTCAAAGCATGTTAATCAGAGGTTAGAAATAAGTTTCGGGCATGCGAGACATTACCTCGACGTATTTCGACTTATGAGTAACTTACAACTAACGTGTGTCGATGTGTGTCAACGATCGCGTAACGTGCCCACAACTTATGGCCAGCGTATGCGGAACGTGTGAGTCACACACCGAGCACGTCGACGTATGCCAGCGTGCCTCAGCCTGCTCTTAACGTATACAAAACTTACCCATAACGTATTCGCCAAATTTTTCATACGTCGGCATACGCTGGCTAAAACGTCAAGGTGTGACAGCGGCTTGAGGGAGGTCGAGCAAGAAAAGCTCACAACCATATCCCAGCCGACCTGCTTTCTTCAGTAAACACAGGGTTAGACTCTCCCAAGGCATATGGCTGTAAAGAAGCTTCTTTACAAAGAGAAGATGGAAAGTCATGAGCCTGCTGGTGATGTCAACAAGCCCCTGGCCCCCATCATTATGAGGAAGGCTGAGGACACCTGGTCAGAGCCAGTGTTTACCACCCCAAACAAAATCAATCAATTGTTTCAGGATGTTTTTGCTGAGCCACTCTGGTGGCTGTAGCACCATAAACCTGTGCCACAGAGTGGAAATCATCAAATTGTTTGCCACCAATACTCTACCATGGTAAAACAGTTTACAGAGCAACCCTCTCCAATTTTGGAGTTTGGAAAACATTTTAGTGGTTAAACCATCCCAGTTTTTTTGGATATATCGTGAATCACCAAGATGTATGCCCAAATGGTACACTCCATCATTCTTCCAGGCCAAATTTCCAGGGAGTGACAGGAAAGAAAAACTTGATGATAGTCCAAAAAAGAGGCATAACTTTGACCAGTTCACCTTAGCTGAACAATAAACACTATTTAAAGTTTTGAAGAGCTTTAAGTAGCTCATATACATCATCTTGGGTCTGGATTACAGCACAGACATCATCTGCATATGCAATGACTTTTATGGGAGATTCATTTTGGGGAAGCAGAGAACCCTGACAGTTTCTCCCGCAACCGAACTAAAAGCGGCTCAATGGCAAGTACAGAAAGAAGACCAGACAAGGGACAACCCTGCCTTATACCCCTCGATACAGAAAAGGGAGAAATCAAACCATAGTTTACTTTAACCAAACTATATATATTGTGATACAATAACTGAATGTTTGAAATAAAAGTCGTACCAAATCCAAAACCCCTCAAAACTGCAAATAGATATTTATGATCTATGCTATCGAAGGCATGCTCTTAATCTATAAACAATAGACCTGTGCTTTTATGCAAAATGTCGCACACGTCAGCAATATTACGAACAGCACCAATGTTATCATATATTGACCATCCATATATTGACATGTTTGATCAGTGTGGACTATAAAATTAACAACTGATCTTAATCGAGAGGCAAGAACCTTGGAAAATATTTTATAATCAGTACATAATAGAGAAACTGGACACCAATTGCGGAGTAGCTGGGTGTCTCCTTTCTTTGGCAGCAAGGAGACAACTGCTCATCAACAACTTAGGGGAAGCTCCTCAACCTGAAGACTTTCTTGGAACATTTCCAAAAGTTCAGCACCAATAATGTCCCATATAATTCACGAGGAATGCCGTCCAGTTCAGGAGCTTTCCCAGATGCCATACCAGAAAGCGCAAGCCTCAATTCTACCAGATTAATAGGGTTCTCTATTGAGACCCATTGTGACTCAGACAACTTTGGCAAAGGTTCAATAAAGGTATTTGCAACATTCAAATCAACTTTCTTTGCACATAAAAGAGAGGAAAAGAAGTCATTTACCAACTTCCTAATCATCTTAGGATCACTTAAAATGCCACCATCAGGTGATTGCAAAGATAGCATTTGCTGTTGAGTTTTAGTTTTATTCTCCAAGGAGAAGTACTTAGAAGGAGAGTCAAGCAGATTCAAGGTTTTAATTCTCAGCTGCACTAAAGCCCCCTTTGCACGTTAATGTACAAGGTGACAAAGCAACTCTTTCTTACTCATAAAGTCTTTGTGCTCTCTTGTGTTACCAATCAATGTAGTAGATTTGGATTGTAGTTACAGAATCTCCTTTTCAAGTTGGGAGATCTTAAAAGAATTGTCCTTTGAATAATACACATTGTATTGTTGGCAAAAAACTTTGATGTGGGTTTTTGCTATGTCCCACCATTGCCTTTTACTCTGGAAAGTGTTTTTTCTGGCCAGAAGAGAACACCGGAAGGCTCTAAATGAATTACAAAAATGCACCTCTTCTAACAAATCAACATTTAGGGCCCAATAGGGGCTTTTACGTGGAGTATGAGGAAAAGTCAATTTTAAAGATACCAGATTATGATCTCAAAAACCAGAGGGCGAAATCGCTGTTGACAAAATGAAATTCCGGAAACCATTGTTAACATACAATTTATCTAAACGTGCAAAGGATACCCTGTTATTCGAGGCTTTACACCATGAAAATTGCTTGACCTGAGGGTGCTGCAACCTCCATGCATCAATCAGGTGATATTTTATGAGAACGGCCGCCAAATGTTTTTCACTCTCCGGGTGAAGTTCAACACCGTTACGGTCTACATATGGCTCTACGGTGCAATTAAAATCACCGACTAGACAGACAAGACCACCAAAATCAATTAGAGCTTAACAATTATCTTGCAAGGAAAAATAATCTTTTCTTCGAGAAGGATCGCTTGGGACATAAGAATTCAGAAATGTGAACTTATGACCTCCATACGGAAAAAACACAAAAGCCAAATGACCTTTCATAACTTCATAAAATGCAATTTGGTCAGATGGGATTTTTGAACGAAGCCAGAAAGCGACTCCTGCTCTAGGACAATCAAACGAGCTGAAGAACCACGAGCCTCTTATTGTATTTTGCCATTCCGCTAAACAGGTGTCACCACAACGTACATCATGGAGAAAAGCTACTTCTACGTGCCTTTGCTCGAATAATAGTTTGACATGAGTTTTTCATATCGGGGCGCGGACCCCTGTTTATGTTTATACTTGCAACTGATAACACGATAATGAGTTATTTAAAGAAATGATCATTTAAGTTCTTTCCTTGCTGGAGATACAAATTTCTTCAGCCTATACACCTGGGACTCGTTGGCATCATAGGCTGATGGATTTTTTTATGATACAAGAAGCAGTAATATTAAATTTATCCAAATGCGGAAAATAATCAATAAGCCTGATTTTTTTTTTCCGATAAGTGTTTTGGAGATATTTGATTATTTCAGTCTGAGAAGGGGGGGGGGGAGTCAAAGTCCCCACCATCCTGTGAATGCCCAACTGCACCTTCTGTCTCACTGAAATCTGATATCGAACAAGTGTCGTCCGAAACGCACAACTCGTGCTCGATAATGCTTTTCACCTTTCCGGATGCAGGAGATACTGGTCTCAGCTTAATGAAGACCAATTCTTCAGGTAAAGGATCGGTCTCCGTTTTTGAGGGGGTGGGGGGGGGTCCTCAAGGGGTTCTGGTGTACGAGGCACACCTACTGTTTGAACATCCTGATGGAGTTCACCATGCACTGATGCACTGCCCGTAGACGCTTCATCTCTACTTGTAGTCTCAACTAATGAAGCCTGTTGATGCTCCATCGCTTCCTCCTCAACACTAGGACAGGATTCAACACCGGAAGGTTCCGGCTGAGTTTCACTCCTTCCGCGTGAAACTCTTTTCACAGCGACTGCTTCAGCGTATGAAACAGGCTCGATTGTTACTTGAACCTTGGTGCCGTCGTTTTCCATGTGCAACCGCACAAGGCTCATTCATATCCTCGATTCGATTTTCAGGACTTTCGCCTGGCTCTGAGGGAGTTTCATTGCCTGGCACAGGTTCGTGTTGATTACTTGATTTTCTCAATGGCTGTTCCGCCACACGACTTGGACAACCGTTTTTAACATGTCCGTACTGACCACAGTTAAAACATGCCGAGGTCTGCGAAGTAGCAAACACACGGTATGTATAGTTATTGTGTTTAATTTTCACCTTAACTTCCAACTGTCGAATGTTCGGCTTTAAAATAATAAATAATTGACGCCGAAAAGACAGGACATGTTTTGCCTCCTTATTCTTAACACGAACAGGAACGAAGGTTATTTTAGACACAATATTACCATCTTGTTCCATAGCAGTCATGATGTGCTTCCTCGGGAGGACAGGAGGGACATTTGAGATGATTACCTTTACCGATGGTGTGTCTCACGGGGAAAGAAACATGAAGACATCTGGCTCTATAGTTAGACCGGTCTCAACGAGCTGCGTCACCATTTCCTTTTTCGAGACGAAAACGACGAAGTGAAGGTTCATCCTCGATGCAGTAATTACATTCTGAAAACCGACGGATTCTCCAATACACACAATGATTTGCTCCACCGAGATTTCGGGCGGTGGTGTGCACGACAAGCCGTTTTTCCGAGTCAACATTTCTAATCCCGGAACACTCTCGCCGGTCGCCATGATCACGGGCGGAAAAATAAAACACTCGATACCTCGGAACAAATAAGCACCGTGGAAACGGGTGCGCTCTCTCACTCTCTCTAGTAACTAGTATAAAGCAAAGTGAAGAGATAGCAAGGGAAAAATAGGAAAAGGAGAGAAAAGGGTAGAAAGCAACACCACCACACGAGAACCACCATGCAGCAAAACCCTCGTAATTACACACGTGCAGTAACAACTGGGGTGGGGGAGAGAGGGGGGGAGATAGAGAGAGGGAGGGGGAGAGAGAGAGAGAGAGAGAGAGAGAGAGAGAGAGAGAGAGAGAGAGAGAGAGAGAGAGAGAGAGAGAGAGAGAGAGAGAGAGGAGGAGAGAGAGAGGGAGGAGGAAAGAGAGAGAGAGAGGGAGGGGGAGAGAGAGAGAGAGGGAGGGGGAGAGAGAGAGAGAGGGAGGGAGAGAGAGAGAGAGGGAGGGGAGAGAGAGAGAGAGGGAGGGGGAGAGAGAGAGAGAGGGAGGGGGAGAGAGAGAGAGAGGGAGGGGGAGAGAGAGAGAGAGGGAGGGGGAGAGAGAGAGAGAGGGAGGGGAGAGAGAGAGAGAGGGAGGGGGGAGAGAGAGAGAGAGAGAGAGAGAGAGAGAGAGAGAGAGAGAGAGAGAGAGAGAGAGAGAGAGAGAGAGAGAGAGAGAGAGAGAGAGAGAGAGAGAGAGAGAGAGAGAGAGAGAGAGAGAGAGAGAGAGAGAGAGACAGAGACAGAGACAGAGACAGAGACAGAGACAGAGACAGAGACAGAGACAGAGACAGACAGAGAGACTTCGACTTTTGTATACCTTTATTTATGCAAGCTTAGAAAAAACAGTTACACAGAACATACAAAACAAAACAAGACAACAACAAGTTCTCAATGTTCAGTTCAGGTAACCGCGAAACAGTCCAAACTAACCGTTTAGATTGAAATAGTTCACAGAGATACACTAGGATAATATTACTAATGACATAATTAATAAATATGTATTGTTCATTTAGTACCCGGATTAACACATCAGAATCACCAGTAAGTGCAATATGTGGTTTTCCGGTCCGTCCACTGTCTGGGGACATTTCACTTCCAGTTGTAGAAAAAAAACAAAAAAATAGGCTTAGCTCTCGGAGATTATGATAATCCTGTAGATTATTCCTGACTGATTATAATGCAACTTTCACAATGAAAATTGGTCAAGTATTTATAGACATATTGAGGTTTGAAAAATCGTTAGAGCTCGCAAATTCATTAATTATTAATTCCACAGAAGTTTTGTGACCCTGCACAAAGTAACATGTCAGGTACGAAAAAACATTTTGTATGCCAGATTCATTAATTATTAATTCATTAATTATGGAATGTACTCATTGATATATTAATCAGAAAGCCCGAAGCATGTAGCATAATTTATCACTTATCCCCTCATCCGGGATCCGTGGCCTCGCACCACAGCCTGCAGCCCTATGTCCGCCGGTGATTATGTTGGATATCGGCACGATCGAGAGGAGCCTGCGAATTATCCCTGCTGATGCACTGAATTGATCCAATCGTTCGGCCAGAATATTCGTTGTCAAGATGTTGCGTGATTAAATCACCAATACAGTCACTCAAATTTATACCGCGAACACATCGACCCGGTCGCCCAACTCAGACGCAGCTGGACCCTCCGCACACGGTAAGCGTGAGAGCCCGTCGCAGTTAGCATGCTTCTCGGTGCTTCGGAACTGAATATCATAATCGTAAGCACCCAGAAACAGACACCACCGCTGTATCCGCGCGGCTGCTACCACCGGCACCCCGCGTTCGGGTCTCAGGATGAATTGAAGCGGTTTGTGATCGTCTGTAAAGTGAAATGCCGCCCCAGCAGATATTGATGACACCTCCGCACACCCCAGACGAGGCTGAGAGCCTCACGCTCAATCTGGGCATATCCGCGCTCTGCCGTGGACAGGGTCCGGGATGCAAAACAAACAGGCCGCTCGGAACCATCGTCCATCCTGTGGGAGAGCACTGCCCCGATGCCATATGCAGAGCTGTCGCATGCCAATAGGAGCGGACGCGCAGGCTCGTAGTGCACGAGGACCGTATCCTCTGTGAGCAGCCACTTGACGCGGTCGAACGACGCCTGGTGTGCAGGCCCCCAAGCCCAGCGCTCGTTCTTCTTGAGCAACCGCGTTAACGGCGCAAGTTGTGAGCTGAGCCCGGGCACGAACCTTTGGTAATACTGGGCCATGCCACTGAACGAGCGCAGCTGCGTCTTGTCGCGAGGCGGTGGCATGCGCTGAATCGCCTCCACCTTCCGAGGACCTTTCAACAGCCCCTCCGGCGTGATGATGTGCCCGAGGTATTCCAAGCGCTGCTTGAAGAACGCGCACTTGTCCCTGTTCAAGCGCAGGCCGCACGCTTCTAGCTTTGTCAGCACTCGGGCAATGTTCGCAAGATGCTCGTCTGCCGTTTTCCCCGCAATGAGTACATCGTCCAGGTAGGTCTGAGCGGGCAGGCCAATGCAAACCTGATCCATAGCTTTCTGCCACAAAGCTGGGGCCGAAGCAATCCCAAAACAGAGTCGGGTATATCGATAGAGTCCTTGACACGTGTTGATTGTTAAAAGCTCGCTACTCCCGGGATCCATCGGCGGGTGAAAATATGCATCATGCAGGTCTAGCTTCGTGAAGTATTGACTCCCCGCCAATCGCGCATATATTTCATCGATTGACGGCAGTGGATATTGCTCCACGCTGAGCCCCGGGTTAACCGTGGATTTGAAGTCCCCGCACAATCGGACGTCTCCATTCCGTTTCAACACCGTGACAACCGGGGTGGCCCAATCTGAGCACGACACCCGTTCGATCACTCCACAGGCCTCCAGCCTATCCAGTTCACCCTTGACCTTGTCCCGCAGGGCATACGGCACCGGACGCGGTTTACAAAACCGAGGAACCACCCCCTCCTTCAAGAAGAGTTTCGCCTCCATGCCCTTGAGTTTCCCAAGGTCGTTGCTAAACAACCCTTGATGTCTTTGAAGAATCTCCTCCAACTGATCCTCCCACCGGCTCGGCACGGGTTGCACAAGGTTAACTGCGGCCCAGTCTAGCCTGATGCGGGTCATCCAATCTCGGCCGAGGAGAGACGGCCCCCTCCCCCGTACGACGTACACCCGAAGCGTGGCGACCTGGCCTTGGTACCGCACAGACACGTCTGCCATCCCGACTGGCATTATCTTCTCGCGGGTGTACATGAACAGCGCGAGGTTTGACCTGATAAGCTTCAAGCCGTTGAGTCTACGCGCGGTCTGTTCGCCAATGAGCGACACCGCCGCTCCCGTATCGACCTGGAACGTGATCGGCGTTTTGTTCACTTCGACTTCCACCGTCATCGGGCGCGCCGTCGCCGGGCCAATTGAAAACAGGCTCAACAACGGCCGCTGGTTCCGCCCCGAGTCGCCTCGCACATTGCCGTCCACGACTTTAACGGTGGCCGACGCCCCACGGCACACACGCGCCAAATGACCCACCTTGTGACATTTCAAACACACGTTGCCTTTATACGGGCATGCACGGCGCAGGTGTCGACCTCCACATCCCAAGCATGTCCGCGGGGTCACCTCTCCGCACGCGCGGCCGCGTGGCGACGTCCGACCCGCATCGAAGGTCGTGCGCGCGTCCCGGGGTGCTCGCGACCCCGCATGGCCGGTGATGGCTCGAACATCCCCGCGAGTCTGCTCGACCGCTGTAGCTGTGCTGACTGCCGAGTCGAATGTAATGGCTTCATCCTTCAGCCGTAAAACCGCTGAAACCATTTTCGCATCTTGTAAACCAGCAATAAAACGATCTCTGAGCCGAGCTGGCCGCTCCCCCGCCGGGAACTTGCAGGCCACGGAAGAATGCTTAATCCGCGCCACAAAATCAGCGACGTGTTCCTCTGCCCCTTTCGAGAGGCGATCGAACTGGAATCGAGCGAGCTGCAACGACTTCTCCGGCGCCATGTGTGCTTTCATTTTCTCCACAATGTCCCGAAACGACAGCCCGTCATCCCGGGGCCTGTTCGGTGCTAATAAATCACCCAGCAGCCGATAATGCTCCGGCGAAAGCGAAGCGAGCAAGATCGATTTCTGCTTGCTCTCGTTGACCACATCGTTCGCGTGGAAATAGCATTCCAATTGCTCCGAAAACAATTCGAAGTCGCCCCCATCGAAAACGGGCATAAGTCTGTATTCAACCATCCTCGTCAGCCAACTAGAGTGTACGGGGTGCGGTGGGACGCAAGAAGCACGCGGGCCACCATCAACTCCGCTTTATTGCGCGACCAGAAGTACACTCTTCCCACCACTAGCGGGCGAGGCATGATATACGAAAACCCAATCACGTGACACAGCACAATAACGAGATCCTCGACGCTGACGACGCCATGTTTTCGTGTAAATGCTTCAAATGCCGAATAACGGGAATACGAAATCATGTTTAGGAAAGGGGGACGAGGCGTGATTACTCTCGTGCAGTAATTTAATACGAGCCGAGACAGGTTTCGAAAGGAAATAAACACAGCTACAGTGAGGAAAAAACGATCAGTTGAAGGCCCGGGATGGGCCGCCAACTAAAAGCTATCCACAAAGAAGCTGTGTGCTCTTTCTCTCTCTATCTTGGGGGAAAAAGGTATGCGAGGAGAAAACAGGGGGATGGGGAGGGGATGGGGGTGGGATGAACCAAAAGGCAAACCGTGAAATAACAAGGACAGATGGGCAGGGTGGGGTGGGGTGACGACGGCGCGAGGGAAGGCCGAAGCGCGAGGTCTAATGAAGAGGGGAAGGTGGGAGCACAAATAACGAGGCTTAGAAGGAAAACAAAGGGAGGGAGGTGAAAAACGATGTGAAAGGGGATAGGAAGGCGAAAACACAGGGCAGATCACAGCTCACCAAGACCACACAGCCGCCATGACACTCCACTCGACTCACCAACATCCAGCAGGGGGCGAGAGAGAGAGAGAGAGAGAGAGAGAGAGAGAGAGAGAGAGAGAGAGAGAGAGAGAGAGAGAGAGAGAGAGAGAGAGAGAGAGAGAGAGAGAGAGAGAGAGAGAGAGAGAAAGAAAGAGAGAAAGAAAGAGAGAGAAAGAGAGAAAGAGAAAGAGGGCAGAGAGACAATGGGCAGAGAGACAATGGGCAGAGAGACAATTGGCAGAGAGACAATGGGCAGAGAGACAGGCATAGAGACATTGTGCTGTGTTTCCATCATTGCGAGTTCGGGAAATAACCAACTTGTGGTGTTTCCCATGAGATCATTACCACATGGTTAAACATCAGACTGTCCCAGGAGTCGATAATTGTTCATTTGCAGTATCTCCTACTGTAGGGTGTGTTCCCTCTGGTTCTGAATACCATGTGGAATGACGGTCTCCATGGTTACCGATCAGCAGTTATAGCTATATGATCAAATATGCTCTCATTACAGTAACATGCATACGCAGTTCAGGAGTGCAACACAGAAAGAATAGGAACTAAATCCATTTCAAAATTATGTCATGATGACCATAAAAGAATCCAATAAAATGACAATACAATATTATTATAACACACAAATGTGAATATATATATATATATATATATATATATATATATATATATATATATATATATATATATATATATATATATATATATATATATATATATATATATATATTTAAACCACAACAGCAATCACAACACACAACCATATGTGTGATGCATTGGCGAGAGGGCATGGTACCGGACATAAGTTGACAATGCTTTAAGGTAAACAAAGGCAATGTTAGCCCAAGGATGGATGGATCCCTGAGACCTTCGGTTATGGCACAGCTAATGGTGTGCTCAGGAAATGGAAATGCCACAAACTGGGAGCTCTGGGGGAACTTTCCATGCATGTTGCATACATGGCTATCTACCTGCACCATCGTAAGGAAAAGAATTACCATCGCTGGGAGTCTACGCACACCGAATAACAGGATGTTGTGGACCTTATTGGGCTGACAGGATGGTGCCATAGAAGCACACACACTTGCCTCGAAAGCTGTTGAGCCTGGGTTTGAATCCCGTCCCAGCTATAAACTGTAATCCCCGTGTTTCACGGCAGGGTTATTCATCAAAGTGTGTGCCGTCCCTCGGATGGACGGTAAACAGGCATCCAGTCTGCTGGCATTCATTGGTGGATGTTATAGATCAAATGGTGTTCTTTGTGAAGAGTAGGTGAGCAATCGGCAGCACCATGACCAAATTCCAAACTCCTGCCATAACCGGCACAGGGAATTGCATCAGCAGGACAGCCATGCCCACAGCCAATAACGCTACCCCCTAGCTTTGTGCTCTGTATGAACGAAGAAGCATAACCTTTTTGGGTTTGTAATCAACTTCAAACTGAAACTCAGTGGCAGATATTTCAATCTATCCCCGAGACAAAGAAAATCTCAAGCAACTCATATTACCTTAAACAAGAGCAAAATCACATCATTCAGGATTCTTTGCACTTCTATCGATTAAAAAAAACAAACCACAAAAACTTGAAACTGATATCATGATAATTTATAAAACATCTCACAGCTGCATGAAGTTAAACTTGCCACATTAAACACAGATTTGATAATTTACTCACCTGCAGTGATTGCCAAGGATCGATGAATCACCAGTACAAAGGAAACATTTACAACTCCGTTTGTTTTTGTACAGGATTGAGTCAATGTTGTTGTCTTTGACCTTGTCTGGGTCAAAATCCCAACGAGGGATTGCGAGACTTACCAGCTGAGAAGCAATCAAGAAATGGATCACGACAGTAATCAATTTCACCTGACCTAACGTCACGATTTGTAAGTTTTGATTTTGCCCTGTTTATGAACCCCACGATGAAATCGGAAGGGTATTATTCTCTGGATAGGAGATCTTCACAGCTGCCATCTCACACTAGGTCATTACGTGCACTGGAAAGCAAATGGTAGTAACAGCGCCAATAACAACATATGCCTTGCACAATGAGGCTCCCAAGGATGTACCATGTGCAAATGTCAAAAGCAGTCAATAAATAAATAACAGAGAAAGACCCACCCACATCTCTGACCTGTGAATGGAGAGAATAGCCAATCAGTTGTCATCTAATGAACTAAACCAAGGTGGCCAGGATTATCTCAATAATTTATACCTCCCACACTCCTCCAGCCAAAGAAGCTGTATAAAGCAACCCAAGAAAGCTGAAACAAAGTCAATATATACATATATATATATATATATATATATATATATATATATATATATATATATATATATATATATATATATATATATATATATATATCTTCTTCTTCTTCTTTCGGCTGCTCCCGTTAGGGGTCGCCACAGCGGATCATCCGTATGATCCGCATAGTGATTTGGCACATGTTTTACGCCGGATGCCCTTCCTGACACAACCCTGGTCGCCTCTTACGACACAGGGAAAAGGTACACCTATTTTAACCGGGGTATACACCGGCCCAGTACACTGCTACTCACTTCGCCGACCTCGGAAGGATGACAGGCTGAGTCAACCCCCTGGTGTATTAATTCAGTGGCCCAACGGGGCTTGAACTCAGGACCTTTTGGATCCCAAGCCGCTGCCCTAACCACTGCGCCAACACACCAGGCTCAATATATGTATATATATATATATATACATACATATATATATATATATATACATATATATATATATATATATATATATATATATATATATATATATATATATATATATATATATATATATATATATATATATACATACATATATATATATATATATATACATATATATACATATATATATATATATATATATATACATATATATATATATATATATATATAAATACATATATATATATATATATATATACATACATATATATATATATATATATATAAATACATATATATATATATATATATATACATATATATATATATACATATATATACATATATATACATATATATTGTTTCGGCTGTGGAAATTCGCAAACCACCATTCAGGACCCGTAGGTGAGATATCTCTAAGTACGTGTGTAGTTAGCCCAAAACCCGTTGTATAGAGGGAATTTATGTGATTCATTTGGGCTGCGATCCTTTGAGTTAGGCGTTTTTCTGTTTTATCGTTATTTTGAACCAACCACGTCTCAACCACCATCACACAACAACCACCTTAACCACCACGCCAGCCATCGTCACCAACTACAACCACGCTCCAACCCTCAGACAACAACAACAACAACAACGCCAACAGCCACGACCTTTACCTTCACAACTCAATCCCGCAAACATCGCATCACCGCCATTCACAAACGGCACCATAACCATCAAACCACCACCGAAAACCCTCCACCACCCTCACCTCTCTCCTTCTACGGCCATTCCCGCACCACCTGTGAACACTGAGCGTCGGGCTGTCTTGGGCCCGTTCAGCGATACGCACCAAGCAGCGAGCGCAAATAGCGGCCTTTCCGAGGAAAATTCGGATCACAAACGCTACACGCCCACTTCCCCTCCGTCCAATTAGCAAGCGCGGAGCGGCTTGGGGCCGCCTCCAGGCATGTCTGTGTGAAATCGATATATGCAAAACCTAGGATCAGGGGAGGTTCACGCCCACTTTTCCTCCATACAATTGGCGAGCGTGGCTCCGTCCCCGAGGTCATCCTGATCCGGATATTTGCATATTGTTTTCTCCTGCCGGCCTATAAAATGGCGAGCGCAAGGCGAATCGCAGCAGGCAGAGTGAGTCGAGTCATCGGTGTAGCAGAGAGTCGAGTCGGGTGGCGAAGTGAGCGGTGTGTCTTCGAGTTGGGTTCTGGAGTCGGCTGAGAAGAGTTGCGGGAAGAGGCAAAAGAGCTTGGGTCCGAAGCGACACACGCTCGGGCACGTACAGCCACAGACGCACGGGCATGCGAGAGCGAAGGAACGGCCTGTGTGGTTGTTGTTTCTGGCACACGGTTTGAAAGTTTTTTTTTTGAGCGAAGGAACGTGTGGTTGTTGCTTCTTGCACGCGGTTTGAAAGATTTTTTTTTGCACGTACGGGCACACGAGAGCGAAGGAACGGCCTGCGTGGTTGTTGTTTCTGGCACGCGGTTTGAAAGTTTTTTTTTTTTTTTTGCACGTACGGCCACGCACATACGGGCACGTACTAGTATATATATATATATATATATATATATATATATATATATATATATATATATATATATATATATATATATATATATAACAGAAATAAATTCCTGCATGGGGCTCGTGTGTAAAACATTTGACTCAACCGAGAACTCATACCCAAGGACCTCATCACTTACGTGGTGACAGCCCACTGAGCTATTGAGTCTTGGGATATCCTCAGAATTCTCACACCAACACTGCAAGCTTTGTAACGGCCGACACCTTCGGTGCCTGCTTGGCAGACCCCATGTGTGTGTGGTTATGTATTAATAAGCACTTAATAAATCGAAAATAATTAATTAATCAATTAACTGATTCATCAAAAAATAAAAAAATACTGTTTTGTCAAAGCACATCTTCACTATTGTGCCAAAATTTTAGCTTCTGAACTCAAAGGATGGCTGAAATATCACCCAGACAAACAAACAAGAAAGAAAACAAACAAATGAACAAACAAACAAACAGTTTAAACTGAGTCCGCCCTTTCGGCATATGTGATCACCTGCCAAATGGTGATGACGTCATGTGGTGCCTGGAGATGGAACAGGGAGGGGCAGTGTACAACAAGAAAACAAACACGGAGTCAGGTGGTGGCCTGACAGGTCTGATGAAAATCGTGCAAATGACGTCACTACCATCTTGATCATTCAAACAGATAGTCAAAAAACACTGACATCCTCACGTTTGCCCTTCGGAGTCCTTTGGTAAAGTTTTACGAAGATAGCTGAAAGCATTCGCGAGTTGTCATACTCACAGACAAACAAACAAACAAGCAGTCATAGACTGGTACTTACGAAATCGTCAACTTGACCTCTGACCTTGTCTAATAAAAGCTGTCTCTAGAGAAGGTAGCGACGCAAACCAGAAGTTGCTACGATGATTCTGCACCAAACCATCAAAAATCGTAACGTCGACCGAAGCAAAAAATCTCCATTTCTCCACGCAATTATACCTAAACGTAACTCAACGACGCGTCTGCTCGAGCGCACTGCATCATGGGACGACCCGTGACGCGTCGAGTGAAATATTTTTTATACAATCTAAAAACGTCTCCAAAACATCCGATTTTTACCAGAATTTCGACAACCGAGTTTTAAGCGTCCTAAGCGATCGCAAAAACCAAAGACAAAATTAAAATTGAAGTTAAAACGAACGCGTAACGTCGAGCGAAGCAAAAATACTCCATTTCTCCACATGAATTTACGGAATTATGTTTGACCTCACCGTGACCTTGACCGTTGACCGATTTTGACTAAAATCTAATCAGCACTAGCCATCACCCTCCTGAATCACGTGGTGTAATTTTACATTGGTAGCTTCTTCCGTTCTCGAGTTATCATGCCTACAAACAAACAAACAAACAAATAAAAAAACCAATGTCACCCTGCCAAAAGGTGACCACATGTGACTTCTTTAAGGTGACACTGAGGTGAACAGAGCTGCTATCCACCAGGAGCGACTTCTTGAGGAATATCTGCCTACGAGAGATTCCGATGAGAATCGTTCTACAGAGAAACCATGAAAAATATGCGTTTGCCTCATAACGTCACCAAATGACGTCATTATGTCTCAAGCTTGACATATCTAGAAAGCACTCATCGAGGTGTTCAATTTGAGGTACTACACGATATGGTTCCTAAAACTTGAAAATTTGATCTTGGGGTCAAATATGTTTGACCTCAGGTGCTAACCATGAAGGTCAAGGCCAATCGCCACCAAAAATTAATCAGCTGAGCGACAGACGATGAACTATATTCCCATGAAGTTTGAAGATGATCTGATCAAAGTTACTCAACAAATAAGGGTTTCGTCGACTCCACTGATTTGCGACAAAGTGACCTTGACCTTTGACCTTGACCTTCAAAATTTTATGCGCTGAAAGGGACCTCTATAAGCCTCTGATATGCGAAGTTCCAAAATTTTCCAATGATAACTGTGCTCTGCAGAGTGATTTATATGTGATTACAGACCAAAAAAATAAAAATAAAAATAAAAAAACACATGAAGGTCAAGGCCAATTGCCACCAAAAATTCAACATCTGAGCGCCAGACCATGAACTATATTCCCATGAAGTTTGAAGACGATCCGATCAAAATTACTCAAAAAATAAGGGTTTCGTCGACTCCCCTGACTTGCGCCAAAGTGACCTTGACCTTTGACCTTGACCTTCAAAATTTTGTGCACTGAAAGGGACCTCTATAGGCCTCTGATATGCGAAGTTACAAAAATTTCCAATGATAACTGTGCTCTGCAGAATTTTTTATACGTGATTACAGACAAACAAACAAAACAAAAAAAAACATACAAGCTGACTAACATATCTTGCAAAAACTTCGTTTTGGCAAGATAACAAACATACAAGCTGACGAACATATCTTGCAAAAACTTCGTTTTGGCAAGATAAAAAAAAAACAAACAAAAATAAAAAATGAAGGTCAAGGCCAATCGCCACCAAAAATTCATCAGCTAAGCGCCAGACCATGAACTATATTCCCATGAAGTTTGAAGACGATCCGATCAAAATTACTCAAAAAATAAGGGTTTCGTCGACTCCCCTGATTTGCGACAAAGTGACCTTGACCTTTGACCTTGACCTTCAAAATTTTGTGCACTGAAAGGGACCTCTATAGGCCTCTGATATGCGAAGTTACAAAAATTTCCAATGATAACTGTGCTCTGCAGAATTTTTATACGTGATTACAGACAAACAAACAAACAAAAAACAAACAAACAAAAAACAAACAAACAAAAAAAACATACAAGCTTACTAACATATCTTGCAAAAACTTCGTTTTGGCAAGATAACAAGCAGTCATTGACTGGTACTTACGAAATCGTCAACTTGACCTCTGACCTTGTCTAATAAAAGCTGTCTCTGGAGAAGGTAGCGACGCAAACCAGAAGTTTCTACCATGATTCTGTACCAAACCATCAAAAATTGAATTTTTGACCTCACTGTGACCTTGACTTTGACCTTTGACCGATTATGAGCAAAATCTAATCAGCACTAACCATCACCCTCCTGAATCACGTGGTGTAATTTGACATTGGTAGCTTCTTCCGTTCTAGAGTTATCTGTACCAAACCATCAAAAATCGAATATTTGAGCTCACTGTGACCTTGACCTTTGACCGATTTTGACCAAAATCTAATCAGCACTAGCCATCACCCTCCTGAATCACGTGGTGTAATTTGACATTGGTAGCTTCTTCCGTTCTCGAGTTATCGTGCCTACAAACAAACAAACAAACAAACAAACAGAAACGGAAGGCATCAATATACTTACGAAATCTTTAGATTTCGTCAGTAACAAACAAACAAACAAACAAACAAACAGAAACGGAAGGCATCAATATACTTCCGAAATCTTTAGATTTCGTAAGTAACAAACGAGACAGACCGACATATGATGAAAATTTTCAATTTTCGTCATAACAAACGGAGTGAAAACCGCGTACGCCCTTTTGGCGCATGTCATCACAGGTACCTTTGGCGCCCGGCGATCACGTCATGCAGCGCCTGAAGATGGAATCGGGAGGGAATGGTGCACAATAACCATTGATGCCTGTAGTTGCTAATCAAAATTATGGCTGTAGTAATTATTAAATATTCGGCATCACCAGTGTGTGCATTAGTGAGGCAAATATAATTTTATTTTGAGTCTTGGTTCGGCTTTTAAGAGGAAAACTAAACAGGAATGAGGATTGAATTGTAATAAATTTCCATAACCAAGGAAACAAACACCAATTTCTGCAACCCTTTAACAGGCCTGTAATGGGCACAGATAGTTTCAGGCACAAAGTGACTCATCCTCCCTTAATTCAATGTTTCAAGCACAAGGTGTCTTGTTTTTGAAGGTGTTATGTATCACACAAGGTGTCTGATCACAAAGGTAGTTGCAGTCACAATGTCCCTCTCTCTGCATCCGATGTAATTTTTACACTTATATACTACCACACGGTTATTGTTATTAGATTACCACATTATTACTGCATGTATAATACAGATATTTTCCATTCTAATGGCCCAGAGAAGCTCGCGAAGTCCCAGAGACAACCACAAAAAGTCGTTACAAAGAAGAAAAACAATATCAAAGAAACTCCAAAAGTAATGACATTGACAAAAGTGAAATAAACTTTGGCATAATTAACTCCATGCTCAGTTGCATCCTCACCAGAAATTGCAAGTGCAACAAAAAACAAGCTTTCACCCTTCAAGAACACCGGTCTTTTAACTCTGGGTTTTATTGATGAATGCTGACAAAATAATGTTAACCGCCATGGAAAACCAAGCAACGCTGCCCTTTTGGGTGTTGAACCTTTGGCAGAGCAAGAAGGCCAACGATGAAGAAATAATGCCCAAAACGTCAGTGTTATTCTACTTCCCATGGCCGTTTGCAATCTTTTTTCAACCTTCAGTTAATAAAACATATTATTTGAAATGTCCACTGAGCAGACCAACATTGGCCTTTAACTAAACTGTTTACCATTACTCTGTCTTGTAACTAGGTTTAAGTAGAACAGGAATTAGTCCCACTGGTGAAATTGACTGAATAGAGAGCCACAGGGTCATATTCCAACAAAAATTCTTCAATAGCCATGACTGAATAAGGTATTACAGTAAACACTCCATGGATCACAAGATCAAACAGAAGATATGTCTGTTGACATTTTCAGCAAAAAATTATTAGGGCCAGTATTGACCCAAAGGAAAAAGTGAACGATAGATTTGCACCAGCCTTGAAAATGGTGCCAACAAGCAGCACAACTGTTTGGATCATTTAATGTGGTATACATGTGAACACAATATTCAACATTACTTTGTTCCAAATTTATGGCTGATGAGTCAACGTCCATGAGATGTAATCCTGCAGTTGCTCGTGTAGTCTGATATCAGAGACAACTTTCTGTAAACCACTAGATGGTAAACAAAGCTCAAATTAGGATTGATACTTCAGACCATGGTGAGCGATGTTCCCTCTTCTAACACCAATTTCAGGAGATTGCAGTCAATGAGACTGATTGCAACCACTCCATGCTAAACCATGAAGATGAAGCGGCTTTTGCTATGTTTTGGATAGTCTGAAGAGGAGGTCCCAATTTGTGACCACAAAGTCACAAATTAACTTTGTGACTCTGGCTATTCACTGCATCATCCTATACAGGTGCTATCATAAGCTCAGATTAAGTTTTGGGGAAAAGGGGGGGGGGGAGAAAGGAAGGGTGTCATTTTGAGCCACTCAATAGAACCCCCCCCCCCATCCACTTTCTCAACAATCCTCTGGAAGAAGTCTTTTCTTTCAAGCTTCTGGGTCTCACTATCTGCCATGACCTTTCCTGGGAAAGTCACATTTCCAACCTCGCCTCAAAAGCCAGTCGCCGACTGGGAATCCTCCGTCGTGCAAAGTCCTTCCTCGGCCCTCTTGAGCTCCTGACCACTTACAAAGCTTTTGTCCGTAGCCTGATGGAGTACTGCTCTCCCCTCTGGGCTGGTGCTCCTGCCTCCCACCTTTCTCGGCTTCACGCTGTCGAAACCAGGGCATTTAGGATCATCGGTATCCCCCACAATGAAGTCTTTGGGCCTCTCACTCAATCACCGCAGGTTGGTCGGTGGTCTTTCTGTCTTCTACAGACTCCTCTCCAGCCTTGCCCCCCCTGCTCTCTCTGCGATTTGTCCCCACCACATTTCCACAGGGCGCTCAAGGTCCGCCAACAACCCCCTTCTGGTAAAACTACAATAATCACGAATCACTGCTCATCTTCACTCTTTCATTCCTCTTTTTTCCCGCCTTTGGAATAAACTTCCTCACTCTATTCTTTCGCATTCTTCCCTCCAGGCTTTCAAAAGAGCTGTTCACCACCACCTCTTATCTTCCCCCATCCAAATCCTCGATCTTTTCTACCCCCGATAATCCACCCAAGCCCACTTCCTTCAATTCCCCTGCTTTCCTTCCTGAAAGTCCCTGTAATGTCCATCTTCTCTTCGCCATGTTCCCCGTCCCATCCCTCTCACTTCCACAGTTCACCTAATGTGTCTGTTCCCCACTGTTTTGTCCCTTCCACTCCCGACCCTCTTGTCTCATGCCCCCTTGCTGTGAGTTGTGTGTTAGCTCTCATACGAGCCTCGACTAGGTATACAAAAAAAAAAAATGGAAGAGCTGAAAAACAAAGGTGAAAGTTTGACATACAAACAACAATGCAGAGGGGAACAGATGGACAAGTGACATGAAAACTAACAGGATCAACATGTGTAAATAATATTGCCTGCAGACAATGGAAACAGGGGAGAGAAAAAAAGTTGCGGTTAGTTATGGTAGAAGAACATATAATGCATAACCACAAATTAATAGGCACACAGTATTCACGGATACATTTCACTACATTGCTGATGTGACTTGTGATAATACATTGCTGAATCTCACATGAAGTGAGCACAAGGAGATGTGTTCAGGTTCTCATCACTGTGACATCATATATTTACACAAGCCAATGACAAAAGCAACAGGTTGTGCAGTCCCTGGCTGCCCTTGCCCGACATTTCTTTTATTGCAGTTAAAGTTGTCAATAATTTTTACTATACTGATCCTACTAAAGGAATGGAAGAGCTGAAAGTGAGAGTACAGAGGTATTCTCATTCTCAAAATGCACAGAAAAATTTGCTTGCATTAGCTTTGATTGGAAATCCTCATTTTAAAGTAACTATAATCGAGGCTCGAAAAAAACAAGATTTTCAAAAAATGCTCAAGCAATTGAAAAGGTGTCACCACATACATACTTTATGGATACAGGCCCTTCAGTGGGGCATGCGTTTTGCCCTAATTATAACAAAGCTAATTATGCCGAGAAAGGGAATCACAGACAATGGTGGAGAGAAATCATTTGAATATTACTGATGGGCATTTTCTGCACACAAAAATCGAAATTATAATGAACAACAATTGCAATGAAATTCACAAGTCTGGTACATATTCATAGGAACAAACAGCAAACACACAAAAGCACTCCTCCCTTGGAGGTTGATAGCTTTGTTTCCCATAGAGTCAAAGGATATTGTTCTCGACGTGTGAGATAATTCAGCCTTTAGCATGAACTCGTATCACTTCATTGAGTAAAAGAACAAACATGAGGCAACATGCAGTGTCGATAATTCATTCGATGGAGATGAAAGTTCTTTACCTGAGGTTTCCACAGAAACTATGTCAAAAATGAAGAATATAATATGAATGGCTGAGAAAAAGACGGCTTTAGTGTTGAAAATAAATTAAGGATATTTCAGATAAAATCTGGCAATGAATGTTCTGAAAGAAACTGTTATTCAAGGAAATACTGTTTTAAAAGGAATATATTTAAATGTATAAATATACATCTAAAAAATATATATATATATATATATATATATATATATATATATACATATATATATATACATATATATATATATACATATATATATATATATATATATATGTATATGTATATATATATATGTATATATATATATATATATATATATATATATATATGTATATATATCTATATATATATATATATATATATATTGTTGTGGTTGACGAAATTCGCAAACCACCAGTAAAGTCCTGTTATGTAGGTGAGATATCTCTGGAAGTACATGTGTAGTGAGCCCCAAACCCGTTGTTTAGAGGGAATAAATGTGATTCATTCGGGCTGCGACCCTTTAAGATAGCCGTTTTTCTGTTCTATCTTTATTTTGAGCCAACCACGTCTCAACCGCCATCACACAACAACCACCAACCGCAACGCCGCTTCACAACAACAACAACGCCAACAGCCACGACCTTTACTGTCACGGCCCGCTCTCGCAACCATCGCATCACCGCCATTCCAAGCGTCGCCATGGCCATCACCGCCACAATAAACCCTCCACCACCTTCGCCTCTCCTTCTGCGGCCATTCCCGCACCGCTTGTGAACGCCGAGCGTCAGGCTGTCCTGGCCTCGTGCGGTACGCGCGCCGAGCCTCGGGTGCAAAAAGCGGCCTTTCCGAGGGGAAGTCGGATCAGGAATGAATCACGTCCACTTTTCCTCCGTCCAATGGGCGAGCGTGGCTCCGCCCCCGAGCCCATCCTGATCCGGAAATCTGCATATGGGTTCCCCTGTCGCACTATAAAGCGCCGAGCGCGGGGCGAATTCAGTCGGTTTTCTGTTTCGGGCTCGGGCGAGTTGGAGAGGTGTGGCGGCGGCGAAGCGTGGCAGCAGCAACCAAGACGGGTCTGGAGGAGAGTCGGAGCCTGTCGGGGTTCGGAGCCTGTCGGGGAGCTGCAGAGAGGGGAAGCCGGGAACGCGGTCGAGGTCGCAGTGGAGTCGCTCGCCGCGGGACCCAAGCAGGCCGGCTGTCCTCTTTCCCCAGAGCATCAACAACCCCCCCTGTTCCCCCCCCCTCCGCGCTGAGATAGTGCGAAAAGGGGGCCCCGTTCCCATATATATATATATATATATATATATATATAAATATATATATACATAAATAAATATAGATATATATATAAATAATACATATTTACATGGATATAATTATAAAAAAAAAAAAATATATATATATATATATATATATATATATATATATATATATATATATATATATATATATATATATATATACATATAATATTCATTATATTTGTAAAACACACATATAAAAATAAATATATACATATATATTATTATTCTATATATTATAGATAATATATATATATATATATATATATATATATATATATATATATATATATATATATATATATATATATATATATATATATATATAAATGTATTTTATGTTTTTCTATTCATAGTTTATATATATCTCATATATAATTTGAAGTTTTTGTTTGTTTGTTTGTTTGTCTGCATGCACTAATCTCCTGAATGGTGAAAGATAGGATGAAATCTCTGAAACAAAAAATGTCAGGACGGGCCCCGGGAAGGTTATAGGCTCGGTGGACAGGCCCCTCGGCCGGGGGGGGGGGGTGTTTCCCCCTCACCAACCCCCTTAGGCTATGACTGCCATGGCCCAATGAGGAACTGAGACTGGGCTCGCATCAGACCTATGTGCAGAAGATTAAATTCATTCAAAAAGACTTGGGTAATGCCGGGTGCATTCATCTCGTATATTATATTTCTATGTATATATATATATATATTTTTTATTATTATTATTTATTTATATTATAAATATTTATTTATTTATATTATAAATTTCTTCTTCTTTCGGCTGCTCCCGTTGGGGGTCGCCACAGCAGATCATCCACATGATCCGCAGAGTGATTTGGCACATGTTTTACACCGGATGCCCTTACTCAAGCAACCCTGGTCGACTCTTACGACACAGGGATCTGGTACACCTATTTTAACCGGGGTATACACCGACCCAGTACACTGGTACTCATTTCGCCGACCTCGGAAGGATGACAGGCTGAGTCAACTCCCTGGTGTTATACGACTTGGTATATACAGATATAAATATATATAGACCAAGTATGTATATATTTAAAGAGAGAAAGAGACTATATATATATATATATATATATATATATATATATATATATATATATATATATATATATATATATATATATATATATATATATATATATATATATATATATATATATATATATATATATATATATATATATATATATATATATATATATATATATATATATATATATATATATATATATATATATGAGCCTGGTGTTGGCGCAGTGGTTCGGGCAGCGGCTTGGGATCCAAAAGGTCCTGAGTTCAAGCCCCGTTGGGCCACTGAATTAATACACCAGGGGTTGACTCAGCCTGTCAACCTTCCAAGGTCGGAAGAATGAGTACCAGTATACTGGGCCGGTGTATACCCCGGTTAAAATAGGTGTACCATATACCTGTGTCATAAGAGGTGACCAGGGTTGCGTCAGGAAGGGCATCCGACGTAAAACATGTGCCAAATCACGATGCGGATCATACGGATGATCCGCTGTGGTGACCCCGAACGGGAGCAGCCGAAAGAAGAAGAAGAAGATATATATATATATATATATTTATATATATATATATATATATATATATATATATATATATATATATATATATATATATATATATATATATATATATATATATATATATATATATATATATATATATCTCCAGGTATATTCCTCTTTGAACAGTATTTCCTTGTGTCAGAGTTTCTTTGGGAACATTCATTGGCAGATTTTATCTGAATAGTCCTTAATATATTTCCAACACTAAAGCCATCATTTTCTCTGCCATTCGTGTTTTTTGTTCATTTTTGACATAGTTTGCAAGGAAACCTAATGTAAAGAACTTTTATCTCCAGAACAATGAATTATGTTCACCGCATGTTGCCTGATGCTTGCTATTTTGCTCAACGAAATGATATGGGCTCATGCTAAAGAATGAATTATCTCGCACGTTGAGAAGAATCTCCTTCGACTCTGGGGGGCAAAGCTGTTAACCTCCTTGGGAGGATTCCTTTTGTGTGTTAGCTCAAAGTCAGATATTTGCTCGTATGAATATGTACCAGACTTGTGAATTTCATGGTAATTGTTGTTCATAATATATATATATATATATATATATATATATATATATATATATATATATATTATATACATACATACATACATACATATACTACTACTAACATCGACATCACTAAATTCTCTCGAACTACTACTTCTACTAATAACATCGACATCACTAAATTCTCTCGAACTACTACTACTACTACGACTAACATCGACATCACTAAATTCTCTCGAACTACTACTGCCACTACTACTGCTACTACTAATACTACTACTACTAACATTGACAACACTAAATTCTCTCGAACTACTACAACTGCTACTGCTCCTACTACTACTAACATCGACATCACTAAATTCTCTCGAACTACTACTACTACCAACATCGACATCACTAAATTCTCTCGAACTACTACTACTACTCCTACTAACATCGACATCACTAAATTCTCTTGAACTACTACTACTACTACTACTACTGCTACTGCTACTGACATTGACATCTACTCAACATGGAGTCTGGAACACTGACGGGTTCCTCTTGTGAAGCCCATTTGTATATACCAATTTCCCTAAACACTGCCAATACGCCATTATACGGTCGCTGTAAGTTAGAAACACGTTCAGTTCTATGGTCGTCCGGAAGACGTCAATCAAATTCGTCTACATACGACAATGTGCGTTTGAGATACGTTACACATAGGTTCAAAGCACGCTACCAATAGGTTCAAAGCACGTTACTCGTAGGTTAAAAATTAAGTTTCGGGTATGCTAAACATTACCTCGACGTGTTTTGACTTATGAGTAACTTACAAGTAACGTGTGGCTGACGTGTGTAAACGATTGCGGAGCGTGCCGAGAACTTATGCCAGCGTATGCGGAACTTGTGAGCCATACGTCGAGTACGTCGTAAAATTTTTAGCATGCTTGAAATTTCACAACGTACTATACGTACCACGTAATATGACAGCGCACTTCATTGTTTTTCATCGTGATCCTAATGTATACACAACTTACCCATACCGTATTCGACGTGTCCCAGCGTTTTAGACACATTTTTCATAGGTCGGCATACGCTGGCTAAATCGTCAAGGTGTGACTGCGATGTTGACACTTCCAATTTTCAGGCGGTTATGATTTAAATCTGCGTGCGGCAGGTTTTTAACAGAGAATGCCACGAGTTCGTCGGCGATACGTGCAGCGCGCTATGACCAAGTTAAACTATCGTTGGGCATAGGTTGTGAACGCCGACAACAGGCTAAGCATTCGTTGGTATAAGTTATCTATAAAACAACGAAACGTTCTGTGCCCGTTACTAATACGTTATGCATACGACCAACACGTTATGAATACGACCAAACTTTAAAAAAAAAACCTCAAAACTTCAGCGTAAGCCAACGTTTTACGTGCATTTTTATACGTTGCCATTCCTGGCTAAAACGTCAAGGTGTGACTGGGCCTTAAGACACAGCTATGAGATACTTACTTGCTCACAAAAATACAATTACAGTATATAACGACTACCAGTGGAGGTGGTGCCGTTTTCAGTGGCATATGCACCTTGATTAATTAACAAACACGAGATATAAACTTTACCCCTCCAGCTCTCGAGAAAATGCATCCCTTTTGACTTGCATTGTTGCTGGTGCCTATTATTTTCAATAGTAAAAGAATACTCCAGGTGAGATTTTCACTTACATCCACACCTTTCATCATTGATGAAAACATGATCCAATAAAAATAGAGCTATGGTTAAAAAAAACATAAACAAAAACTTTTTTTAAAGCCCTCCAAAACATTTTGGTTTTCTTGTTAGTGTTGTCATTTGAACCCTGGATAATGATGTGATGAACCTGTATACCATATATTTGTTTGTCCATCGACTACTAATGTCTTCGTAATCTATGTGGTACAGTCTAATGTCTACTAGTGATTTTTCCTGCATGTGATTTATGTACATTGTACAAAGATCCCCCATGAGCCTGAGATCACTGTAGAAAATAAAATAAAAAATTGAAAAAAATTCAACTTTGTCTGCCTCACAGGACCAGTCATATCAAGGAGCCAATAATTTTTTCCTCACTTGAGCAGATAAATAACTACAAAAGTAAACTGGAACAGTACTCGTTGAAGCACGTACCTCCTCTCGGCCGAACACTTTATGTTTTCTATCCCACCAATAGGCCGGATCTGTATCAGGATCTGAACCAAATTCGAATTAGCTTGTTCTCATCACCTACCAAACTCATCCATCAAGTTTCTTCTGAATCCGTCCACCAGTTTTTGAGATACGGTTCTTTCCAGGTGTCTCCAAATTAACGAAGGTTTGCTAAAATGAATAGTTTCATTTAAGACTATTCATCGCTTAATGAAGGTCTTCATTTGCTACAACAAAGGAGCCATCAGAGTGTCATGGTGATTGTGCAATCGCATTTCCATGACGATGATGGGTACAATACGCTTTCCACGATTAACTTTTCAATGGGGGGGGGGGGGGGAGGGGGATTAACATTGCGCAAGGCTTGCGAATAATTAACTTTTCAGAATGAAAGGGTTAAACATGCTCACCTCCTCCACCACCTCCTTGTATAGAAACTTGGATTCAAGATTGTTTCGAGAAGTGTTACAACTAAATTAACTTGATTATTGTGTTCCTGTCTCTATTATTAGGCAAATAAAAATATTATGCCACTTGAAACTAAAACCATCATTATACCAAGCATATGGCATTGCTTTTAGACCAAAACATATGGCATTACGGTTAGAAAAATGGTGCAATTTTCTTAGAAGAAATAATGGGGAAAAGAGCTCTCACATAACGAAGGTTCACATAACGAAGGTTTCAAAGGTATGTAATCCCTTCATTAATCGGGGCAGACCTGTATATCGTTTTTTGGCCCTATCTCTCAATGGTGAAGAATCACTCAAAAATTGTAGTGTCCGGATCCAGATCTTCACCAAAATCTAAACAATTCGTCCTGGTCACACCAAACCTGTCCACCAAATTTACTCTGAATCCATCATTTACGTTTTGAAATATCCTGCTCACAGACAGACAGACAGACGACAGACAGACAGGGGTGAAAACATAACCATTGTCCATCTTCGGTGTTGGAGGTTTTACAGAAATAAAATGTAGTACCTTCCCTCAGTAGCAGTGGTGATGCAATGTTGTTCATAGCCAGATGAAAGCATGAAATCATTCCACCACAATAAGCAGAAGTGTAAAGTACCTTGGACGTTTTTGTGAAAACCCAATGAGAAAGAAAGGAGGTTAGCAGCTCGATCGTTACAGCCATCCTATTTTTGTTCCTATGTCATGTTTATCCACACGCCATCACGTTTCATGATTTAGGCTCGTGGATATGTTTGGACAAGAAAGTAAAATGTTCGATCCATGTGCTACATACCAATTACATCATAGGCTTATCTCCGACAAACTTTATCACACGGCTATGGCAAAACAAATTGAAGCTAGAAAGCATCTCAAAATGCAAAGCCCGTCCGTGTCTGCTTTGTACTCAAACTCAACTTGACGAAAACAACAGTTTGAAAAAATATTGTATATTTTATTAATTTGTGTTCTCCATATTCTCAGAATCAAGGCTTGTTGAAAATTTGAGGACAAAAGCTCAATTGGTAAAAAAAAAAATAAAATAGGACCACTGAACCTGCAGCTTACCTGGGGCCTGGCTGAATGTTGTCACCCAAATTTGGTAGCATTCTGACTGGTGGGTCTGGTGAAGAAGATTAAAAAAAGAGAATTTATGTGATTTTCCCACAAAATTGACACTTCTGATCATGTGATCAGCATGACTTCTGCAATTTAATATCACAATCCTGTCCTAACGTTGTAATCCAAATTTGGTAGCATTCTGACTGGTGGGTCTGGAGAAGAAGATTTAAAAAGGAATTCACGTGATTTTTTTCCCAAAAATTTACCAAGTCAACCATTTTGACACACTTTTGGTCACGTGATCGTCATGTGCCTCTGGAATTTATCATCCTTACCATGGTTTAAGGTTGGAAACAAAATTTGTTGGCATTATGACTGGTGGGTCTGGAGAAGAAGATTTTTGAAGGAATTTACTAAATGCACTATTTTGACATACTTAAAGTCACGTGACCAGAACGGGCTTTGCATTCAATATTACCAGTCAGGATCAGAACTTTGCTGCCAAATTTCAGCCGGATCGGCCCAGCGTTTTGGTCGGAGAAGTAGAAATAGGAGATGTACGGTCAGACGGACCGTGTACGATGACAATACCTTATCTGAAATTCCAATTCCAGAGAAGGTAAAAATATTATGGCCTTGAAAAACAGACAGGCAAGTGTGTGAACGCATGCGCATGTATGCGCGTGCGCGCGTGCGCGCGTGCGCACGCACGCACGCACACACACACACACACACACACACACACACACACACACACACACACACACACACACACACACACACACACACACACACACACACACACACAACTTAATGTTCACACAATTAAAGGTACATTCGTCAACTCCAATCCATTGCATCACTTTAAGACACCATGGAGGTATAGTTGGTGGTGATTCGGTCAACAGGAATTAATGATTATGGTGATATAATCCCTCTCGATGTCTTAAGCTCAGGTATGGGTGTGACTGGAGTAGCTTGGTGGTGGAATGGGTATAGTCTTATTGCATTTGCCTCAATGGTGTGGGCACAATTCCAATGGTTGTTCAGGGTGAGTATTAAAATTATTTCGTTTATTTTTTGGTGTACAGGATGTACAAACATCTGGCCTGACCAGCCGGTGCATGGGGAAGAAGTGCGTCAATCCCATGGGATCTTGAGCTGCCGACCCTAGTGAATGGCACAAAAGTACATGATGAAACGCCCTCCATATATGGTGATTACAAGAAAAATAAGAACCACACGACTAACCCAGTGACGGTGTGGGTCAGTCTATCTCCACGCTGTTAAAGGGGTGGGAGTCATAGTACGGAAAAAGCACAGGAAGCTTTTGAGGTTTCCTTTTTCTCTTCTATCGGCCGTTCTCAGGAAACTCACAGCCCGACAAAACATCTCACTCTCAAAAGAACTTGGACAGGTTCACCTGCTATTTATATGTAAAATTATAGATCTGCTTTACACGATGTAAAGATATACATATTACTTGGCTGACAAGCGAAATTTAACCTCT
>NC_140964.1:33859918-33877418 GCF_056783735.1 Eptatretus burgeri | reverse complement strand
TGTACATCACCATTTCAGATTATTCCCCATCCAAAGCCATGATCTTTTCTACACCTATTAACCCCACCCCAACCTCCAAGCCCATCTCATTCCAAATTTCCAGTTCTTCCATCCTGAGAATTTGCTTCTGTATCCATCTTGTCTACCCCATGTCTTCCCTTACCCCTCATTCCTCCCCACATCCCATATTTGTTCAAGTCTCCCACTATTTTGCCCTTTACCCTGCAGTTGGTGTGTTCACTCCCCCTCTCTTTTTACTGTTCCCTTTGTTCTGTTATATCCTATTCCATTCTGTGTTCTCGCTCTTCTTGACTTTGTATAAAATATGCAAGCAGTGCTGACTTGCAAAAAAAAAAAAATGTTTGCAGTTGAGAAGATCCATATTAAACTTGAAGGGCATTTTGTAGAGTGCATACCTCCATCAAGCTGATTAATTATGTTTTGTATCCTCCTGAGAGGCCAGATCTGGATTCAGACCTGAACTTAAATTTAGTCGGCTTCTTCTCATCACCTCACCAACTAATCCATCAAGTTTTGTCTGAATCCATCCCTAACTTTTTGACATATTGTGCTATATGGACCTTAGCCCGATCACTCAAGGGTGAAGAATCACTTGAAAAATTATTGAGGGGAGGGAAAAGTTACTGAGAATTGAATCGAGATAATATATTGAGTTGAGGTACTTACAAAATATTGAAAGAGGGTCTCTGTTATTAAATTGATCGAGAGATTGGTCAACATTACATATTAGGAATTATAAGTTAACTGCAAGGGAAAATCAAGATACGAGTGAAAGCAGCATGGTATTTACATAACCATCATGCAGAATGGCTGGACGAATGGCCAGACCAACAGCAATTGTGAAATAAATTAATGGAATTAGGAATTGTACCATGTACTGAAAATGCTTCCATATTTTGTGGGAAATACAAACCAAAAAGGATAAACAAGAATTATGCGGAGTACAGAAAGCATTACCATGTGAAATGAATGTTAAATCGGTCAGAGTGTAAGAATTATATTATTGAAAAGAGTGTGATGATGCCACAAGCCAATTTAAATATTACCTGTTTTATTTGTTTTCTGATTAATTGGACAGGTGCATGATTTTGATTAAGTGGTACTTCTTGTACGTTTACTTAAGAAAGTTGGGGTATTTCTAACACTGACTTGACCATCTTTCATCAGCATGGAAGTGCTAAGTTAGCTGGGAAAATAAATAATGGCAGTTGCTCTGGAACTGCTTGTGAATGAAACTGTGGATTGTTTAGCAGATAATGATTGCAAATGTTAAAATGGTAACTGTGCAAAATCGAATCGCTTTGGATTCGGTACTTGCTCCAAAAAAAAAAGGGGGAACCTGTCCTCTTGTTGGGTTTGAGTGTTTTCCTTATCGCTAAAACAAATTAAAATTCATTGAAGAAGAAAGAAGTAGCTAACTTTCATAATTAGTGCACAAATGATGGAATATTTTTCTTGACTAGAAGGGATTTTCTTTTTTTGAAGGATGGTGAAAAGAATTGTCGATTGCAAATTGGAACGCTGATAAATACTGCTGCCCTTTCTACATGGAAATAGCAAATGAGATGAATGTTTTTGAGTGTACATACAACTGAGATGTCTGTATATTTTAGCATGTCGTTTTGGTGCGAAAAACAAGGAAAGGAAAGGGATAGAATTTTGAAATCACATGTAATGCAGGTTAAATGCTTCTATAGGAACCTTTGTCAGTCTTATTGAAATGCATGAGCCCATGACGTTTATTGATTGGCATGTTTAATTGATGCTTAACCTAGATTTTGTTTGTTTTGGAGTGTTGAGAGCAGTTGAACGATGCAGTTTACGATTTTGGCTAATGAAGCTTTGGAAGAACTTCCACCGAAAGATTGGACGATGGGGAGAACCCAGATTTTGGTGATTGGGCATTCAACACGTGATCATGACACTACCCTCCCCCCCCTCCTCTTCCTGAGGAGATAAGATGAGCATGTTAAAGAAAAAGGGGAAAAAAGAAAAAACCCACTGAAGAGAAGGTTGGACAAGTCAAACCACAGCAAGGTAAAGACTTGACGTCTCCGTTGCATGGTGTCTGCCTGCAGGAATGTCCCCAACCACACTTGCAAATTGCTGCTCTGCAGATACATCGTGAACTTGCCGTGGTTGCACAAAATGCACAACGAAGGCCCGGAAGGTCCACATGGCGAGTCATCTGCAACGTGTTCAATAGTGCGGATGGGGCTCGTGCAGCCATCGTGGCTGCCTCCAAAGTGCACAGCTCGCTTGGTGAATCAAACCTGATTGCACAAACTGCTGCTACGAGACCCCAATCTCTGCTGGGGCTGGATCTCTGGGTCACATCTCGATACCTTTTCGTCTCCTTCAACCCAGTGTCGGGCCCAAGCTCATACCTGCCAAGATATACCTTCTCTGCAGCTCAAGGAGTGCTTCAACTGTGTTTCCCATTGGGTGCTGCTCTATCTACACCCTGACCTGCTTATCTTCTGGCCTTGGGTAGCATGTCTTTTTGATTTGTAACACCTGCTGATGAACAGGCCATGAATTAAATGGAAACATACTCACTAACCTGGCTGGGACACTATTGAGATGGTCGTCATCCAGCATTCTTCTCCTTTGAGCAGTCACTGCCATTGTTGATTGAACTTGTGTAATGGACATCTTTTCTCCTCTAGGAACGGGGTATGGTGATCATGTGTAATATAATTATTCAAATTTTCCTGATATGGAGAAAAGGGGGGAATGTGGAAGAAAAATAATTATATTCATGTACTCTCAATTCTAATTGTTGCTGGTGCTTTATAAATTTAATTTTTATGCTATAGTCGAATTGGCTGTCAGTTATGTTTCCCTTTACCCAAGAGTCTTTTGACCTACATATTGATAAAAGGAATGTCTTACTTTGAAACAGGGTGACCTGGTTGATAACACTGCAACTTTTGCCATGATTATGTCATTCACTTTCACCCAGTGGACACGTATTGCAGTTTGAGTTATTTTGCCTAATGCTTATCAACTAGCCCTGCAGTTGAGTTGCCAAATGTCTCCCCTCCCATTCTTTGGAATGTCAAATTGTGTGTTAGAAGAATTGCTTCAGGCTTTTGTTTCAGTGAAGTCCATTCGAATGTTTCAGTTAAGCATTCAATGTTCTTCCTCCGTATATACGAAATTAAAGATTCTCCTTTGGTATGCTGATCCAACTTGTGGAAATTAGTTATTTTCAAAATTTGAAACATAACAGCACAACATTATGCAAATATATAAGGGGTAAAGAAGAAGTTAAGACAAGTGTGGGCCCTTTATGGAATAGTACAGGAGAATTAGTGGATGATGAAGGTGGGATGGCGGGATTATTAATTAGTTTTTTTGCTTCTACATTAAAACAAGATCAATCAGGGGAACTTGCAATTGCTGAGAGCATCTATCTAGGAAGTGAGCAATGACTTCCAGAGGATACCCAAATGAGAGTGGAGGAAGTAAAGAAACAGCTCAGAAAATAAAGAGATGATAAAGCTCTGGGGTCAGACACAATGCATTCAAGAGTATCGAGAGAGGTGGCAGGACAGATAAACGTGGTGTTAACTGACATCTTTAACAGCTCATTGGAGTCAGTACAGGTAACAGAGGCTTAAAGTAGCAAATGTAACACCGTTATTTTAGAAAGGATTCAGGGAATAATTTGGGAATGATAGACCTGGTAGTTTGACTGCAGTGGGTAAGGTGTTGGAGACGTTAATTAAGGAATTGTTAGGGAACCATTTGAATAATTTCAAACCAATCGAAAGTGGTAGGATTTACAAAAGGGAGGTCATATTTAACAAATTCATTGGGGTTCTACAAGGCAATTTCTGACTGGGTGGGTGAGGGAAGTGCAGTGGTTGTAGTTTATATAGACTTTTTAAAAGGTTGTGATAAGGTACCAGATAGAAGGCTGTTAGCGAAGGTGAGGGTTTGTGGAGTGGCTGCTGGAGTAGTCAACTGGATTGGAACCTGGCTTATAGTGATAGGAAGCAAAGAGGGGCTATGAGTGGAATGATGTCTGGTTGGGAGGATGTACATAATAGGCTAACCTAGGGATCTGTTCTTGGATCATTATTATTCATAAATTACATTAATGATTTGGACAGTGGAGTTAAGAGTCAGCTTTCCAAAGTTGCAGATACTAATCTTGGAGGTAGGGTATATAGAGGTGAGGGTGGTGGAGTGGGGTCAGGGGGGGGGATCAGATTCAGGAAAGTTGGATTATTTTATGGATTGTGCAAAATATTCAAAGATGCAGTTCAACACAACGAAATGTAAGGTGCTGGGGATGGGGAAGAACAATGAATAGGGACTAATGCAAGGGGGCATTCTTGGAGTGTAGAACTTGGGAAAAGGATCTGAAGGTGGTAATAGATATGGGGAGCAGTCACACGTAAGTTCAATATCATGTTCCTCTTGTATAGCGTCTGAATATTCATAACAGGCCTGTGTCAATTGTACAAGAATGACCCCACTCTCCACATGGTTTTCGTATCACAATTGTGTTGTCGCATGAATATAAATTTTTATTGATGCACTTTTATTCTTGGTTGGCTGTTAAATTCTAAAATAGTTTTGGAATCTGCACTTGCTAATTTTTTTAATAACTAAAGGGAAGTTAGCAATTTATAAAACAAGAAAAGCCAAACTCCTAGTGAACCCAGATGCTGCCTACAATGTTTTAGTGTGTTTTAAGAGCATTATTATGGCCAGGCGAAATGTAAAGTTTTAATTTGACCAAAATTTTGATAATTTAGAGTTGCATTTGTGATTTAAGATTGTGATGTGCAAATTAGATCATGGTGATCTGTAATTTTAATTGTGTGTACACCTGTCTTAATATTTTACCTTTCAGATTTAAAAAAATGATTTCTTGTTTTATGCTCCATGCTCAACTGTATTTTAACCTCGTTTATTGAAGGTTTACGAAATTCTCACACTCACCCTCTCTCTCTCTCTCTCTCTCTCTCTCCCCCCCCCTCTCTCCCCCCTCTCTCCCCCCCTCTCTCCCCCCCTCTCTCTCCCCTCTCTCTCTCCCCTCTCTCTCTCCCCTCTCTCTCTCCCCTCTCTCTCTCCCCCCTCTCTCTCTCCCCCTCTCTCCCCCCCTCTCTCTCCCCCTCTCTCCCCCCTCTCTCCCCCCCTCTCTCTCTCAAGAGTGAGTTGAGTGCTGCCACCACAGTGCTATGACAAGGATTACAATGGGTGGTTATCATGACAATAATGTGTCATTTGACCGGGATCCCACCAATAACTCACCGACTCTTTGCCAAAGCCAACATGGGATCTTTAAAGTCTTCCAGCTAATGCTAGCAGATGGGACACCTACCTTAATGTCCATAGTAGACAAGCACTTTGTGATGCAACACCCTGCTTGCGAAGCAACAATCTGACAATTTATAGTTGAGACAGGATAAGACAGCCCAAAGGTAAGTGTATTACCTTCGCACAATCCTGTCCGACCTCTTTGGAAACTAATGCACAGTATAAACAAGCCTTAAGTGGCTTCACAATGGCCATTTTAGTTGGAACATGAGCAGCTTGGACATCACTCAAGGAAGTGGTTAAGATCACAAAAGTGACGAATAATATTCAGGTATTCCTGAAATATATATATTTTAAAAAACTGTGGAATAACGTATATTAAAATGTAATTCTGGGTATAAAGGGAGAGCCACCGTCAGGGAATGCCAACGCATTTCATGGATCATTGAGAATCCACAGATGTACAACGGTCTCATAAATCTTAAATAATTGAAAAAAAAAAGGATTGCAGCATACACACAAAAACATCAAACCAAAGGTGTTTCAGATCAATGTTAGGCCCATTTCACAATCGTCATCACCAATAACGGCCCCCTTTCTTTTAGTAACATTTAAATTTTAGATCAATGTGATATTTTTAAAACTTTGTCCCCCCACAACCCCTCATGTTGTTTTGAGATAATTTTATGAAACATTCACCAGATTCGCCTGCTATAAAATGGGTGCTTTGAGTGAATAAATCAAATCAAGACTGTGAAATAATTTCAATTACGTTGTATTAAAAATAATAAAATGCGATTTTTTTTTTCCATCCGATTGGACTCGGAACGTCGTTCCATAAGGAAGGGAAATACAACTATAGGTTGGCAACCATTGCATAGCTCGATGGACCTAGTGGACTCCTCTTGCATTAAAGTTCTTTGTAAGGGAACTTGGATTAATTTGCGTCTGCTTCGAGTCTGGGAGGTCGCTGGTTCGAACCCTGGCGGAGTTAAACCAAAAACTTTAAAAGTGGTATGTGCTGCTTCCATTCATGATGCTCAGTATTTTAAAAATATAGAGCATGGACAAACAACCATATGTTGCCAACCATTAAGCAGGCTGAATGGGCCGAATGGCCTCCTCTTGCATTGCAGTTCCTTATAAGGGAGCTCATACCATTAAGGTCATCTGATTATAGCTGTGCCAATGGTGAGCAGTAGCCTATAATTTGTCGTGTTTGCCACACCAGGAAAGAAAGCACATGTGCATTGCATAGTCAAGCTCAGTAATGCACAACTGTACTTTCTGCACAGATTGTACAGGTATACTTCATTCAAAATTCCTCACCCACTTGCCTCTTCTTTCTGTGGAATGTATTGTTCATACTTCCATTGCAAACAAACACACACTGGGCACAGCTGTGTCCATTAGCTGGCCCAGGTGATTCGTTCCGAAGGCCCTTTGACTCAGCTCTATCATGTAATCTCCCAGCAAACATACACAGGAGTGTATTTCCACAGGCTGTTTCTATCACTTCATTCACATGATGGTGTAATCCTCACTTGCAAGCACGATGGTTGTCCTATTGTCATCAACATCGCTGCACTCAACCACAATTTCTTTGTTTCTATACATAATCAAGGCTCATGGAAGAGTGAGATGACAGAGGGTAAAAAGGCAACAAACTGATAGTGGGGCAACAGTTGGATACATTAAACAAGGCAATGGACACACAGGCAAAGAGGAGAGGGAGAGGAGTGAAGTCCACACAGTAACCTGCAATTTGGAGGGTTTGCTTTGGTTAGGCAAGGTTAATGGGTGATAGAAAAGATCAGTGCAGGGATGGGAGCCAACACGAGATGGTGGTGCATCATATTCTTGAGGCACTGAAGGGAAGAGTGGGATTGAACAGCCACAGGAAGGAAGTTCCACAAATGGGACAAATGAAGAACAAAAGAGTGAAGGTGTGTAGCTTTTGAGGTGGGCAGTAAGGCTGTATTTCTGGAGTTTAATCAAGAAGAGGTTACTGGAAGAGTGCATTCATCCTGCAGTTGCTGGGGAAGGCTGGAAGAATGAGACAGCAAAGAGAGTTGGGATAGAGGAGGGTTGGCAAAAAAACAGAGAAGCCACTGACCTGTCTGATATGAGCACAACGGGTCTAGCACTTTGAACCATATTGTGGGAGATGCCAAAAATTTTGAAAGGTTTAGATAACAAAGATTCCAGGAAAGAGAAGTGTAATGTTAGGGAATGAACCCACAGAGGACAGCAGTACTCCATTGAGCTGTGGATGAAGGCCCTGCATGTTTGTTCGTAATTATATCAAGGAATACGAGTTGAAACTACAGAGGATTCCGAGTCTGCAGCTAGTTTTGCGGGCCACCAGCTTTGTGACGCAGTTGGCCCATGAAAGGTCATAGTTTTGTTCTTGCTTATAAGGAATATCATTAGCATCAGTTAGAAAGTTGTAATTTATTTGTTTGTATTGACCTAAATATAATGTCTGCATATTTTTGAAGGTCAATTAGTCTGAGAAGCTTTTTGTTTGCTGAACATGACTTATGAAACATAATTGTTAAGTCATATTCATATTATTTGTTTTGTTTTTATGCGTACAATGATATTTCCCATTTATGATTTCATTTTTACCTCTGCCACAGATGGTGGAGGAGGTTATGTTTTCACCCCTCTCTATCTGTTTGTTACTTGCAAAATCTAAGATTTTTCAAGTGTATGCTCAGTCGATTTTGTTATTTTGTCTGTTTGTCTGTCTGTCAATCACCTACAGGTCACAATTTGAAACTGATGATCATGAAAATTTACCAAGTTGTAGAGGTAGTCTCAACTGAGAAGCCAATTGATTTTAAGGTAAAAGTCAAAGGTTATCTTGAGGTCATATTTCTAAAATCGTGATTTTTCATCCGATTGACTTGAAATTTGAACAGGATTTGCATATTGCATCACTGAACTGGGAACCCAACAATTTGACAAATGTTCAAAGGTCAACTCAAGGTCAAACTTCTAAAATCATCAATTTCAATCTGAAATATAATCAATTTTCATCTAATTTACCTGAGCTTTGATTAAGATCATCAATTGCAATCTTCATGAACTTGACAATTTGATGTATCCATGAGAACCTTTGGAGAGGGGTGTGAATTTTGCAAGTATTGTGCTCTGCATGACGTCTTTTTTTGTTTCTTTGTCTGTTTGTGTGCAGGATATCTCAAAAAGTTGTGGACGGATCCGGACGAAATTTGGTGGGCAGGTTGGGTATGTGACGAGGAGAAATGATTTGATTTTGGTGGAGATTGGGATCGAGCCACTAGAATTTTTAAAGTGATTCTTCACCATTGAGAGATTGGGCCAAAAACAAGATATAACACGATATATAGCATAAAACGATATATAGTGGATGGATTTGCATGAAACTTGGTTGATTAGTTGGGTGTGTGACGAGGCCAAATTGATTCGATTTTGGAGAATATCCGAATCCGGATCTGGATACGATAATTATTAAATTTTCAAGTGATTCTTCACCATTGAAGGATAGGGCCAAAAACGATATCCATCCATGCATCCATTGGGCCCATACTCTGTGCAGAGCATCGGTGCTGCCGATGCAGTCTCCTGGACTATTGGGCACAATAATGTACGGGTCGCCACCGCAGCAGGCAACTCAAATGGCTCAATCATTCCCAGCAAGCTGGTACTCATTTTGCTGATCTCGGAAGGATGACAGGCTGAGTCAATCCCACCAAGTATTGATTAAATGACTGAGCGGGATTTGAACTAAGGACCCTCGGATCCCCCCCTCGGACCCTCACCATGAAGCAAACACCAGGCATAAAAATGACATATAGAAAGATATTTCATTTAAAAATGTGTTGGGCCCGATATGTTCTTGTGGATCAGACATTGTGCGGTGGAGGTATGCACTCTCCCAAGTTTGTCATCTGGCCTTCTTTTTACCAATATCAGAATGATAAAAAAAACTTGTTTCATTCTCTTTTTTGTTGGAGTTCAAGCACTTCTTTTGTCTAAATACTTGCCTGGTTATAAAAGCGCTAAATTTTCCGGCAATCAGTTATTGTACTCTCGAATATAAATTTATTAATGTTGCATTCTATAGCTATTGGTTCAAACAGCTTACTGCTACCTAATGAACTTTTTAGATCCACAGGAGGCAAACTCATAGATCAATACAAGCTGTGGATCTTTACACGGTGTATATAGGGTTTTTTTTTTGCTTTAAAGGCCACAAAACAAAATGGCCCGAGACAATCGGATCTGACTGCAACCAACACCTTGCCCCTCAACATGTTGTAGACCAGAAAGGATGGAGTGATATTATCTTGGAAGTGACCATGCTGAGCTTTCACAGCAAGCCCCAAAGTAAAGTCACAAATCGATGCCTTATTTTGAAAACGACCTTTGCTCCCTCTCCCAAAATTGAGAAACATGCAAGAAGACATACATCTTCAATTCACAAGTGCCATTTTCTCGTAGCAACAGCCTAAAAGAAACAAAACTTCTTTGATATTAACTGTAATATGAATCAGTTCCACAGTAATGTGAATAAAGCATCATTCAGTGTCAATTGTTACATATGCAATTCTCTCTGCCCAACAAATTGCTTAAACAACGATCGTGAAATTTTTCTTTTTCGAAGCAAAATATTTCTCGAAGATAGTGTGCAAAGAATTAAAGAAATATCAAGCAAAGCTGATTGATGAGAAGGTAGAGGAGAGTGGTTTCTACGTAATAGTTTTTCAGTGGAATTACCTCAATAAATTAGTCCGAGATAAGTTGGAATTGAACGCCAAACAAGTATTGAACCCTATCAAAACCCATGATGTTTTCTACACCCGTTAAACCACCCCCACCCCTCCCAAAATTTTGCTTCTGTGTCCATCTTGTCTACCCTTTGCATTCTTCCCTAACCCTCATTGTTACCTGCATCCCTTGTTTGTCCATCTACCTTCTTCTTCTACCCTGCTATTGTTGTTTCCCCTTTCTCCTGCTGTTCAATTTGTTATGTTGTGTCCTGATCTATTCTGTGTACTAGATCTTCCACAAGACGAGACCATGTGTATAAATGTACCATCAGAGATGGGGAATCCCCTGCCATTGAATAAAAAAGGTCATACATATTCCAGATAAAGAGGGAGGTGAATTGGAAACAAGACACCATTTGGTCATCATCTCGAAAATGTTCCCCAGGGGTGAGGAATGTAGTAACCAAAAATAATTGAAATCAGATAAGCGGTTTTCCATTTATTACAAAAAACATTATTTTGAAGATGGCCGCCCCAGTCGGCCATCTTGGATCCGGCCACGCCCAAAATCAATAAGGTTCTTCCTTTTAAGGTGGTACATGTGTGAGTCAAATTTCAAATCAATATGGCGAACAGTTTATGAGTTATCGCACTCACAGCTATAAATGTTGATGCCCGGACGGACGGACGGACAGACGGACAGACAGCCGGACGACCTGGGTGACAATAATACCCCCCTTCCGCCATGCGGTGGGGGATAAAAAACTGGAGTTCACAGAAGACATTACCCCACACAGCATTCAAGTATGGAGTGAACCCTTAAGTATCACAAATTTGAATATCACGGTTTTAACCAATCATAGGCAACTTGTTATGTGCTGATGTAGTTATCACGGGGCTTACTTTTGACCAATCGTGGTTTTTGAGTTGAGTTGTGATGGTTATTTCGGTACCACAAGCCTTTTGTTGTTTCTCGTGCACCATTAATAACAGAATGCTACCGAAGTGTAAAATGATAGACAAAAGTGATTCTTTTAATTTTATTTATTCGCTGGTTTATGGAGTTGCAGAATGATTTATAAACAAAACACATGAAGATCAATAGGGGAGGGATAGTGGGGACGAAGGGAAACTTTTAATCACAACTGAACATTTAATCTGATTCAACGCAGCAGGAGAATTTATCGTCAAGCCGATTTATATTTATTATATATTTTTATTTCAATTGTGACATGTTTAATTTTGTCTGCTGCCCACCTACCCCTATATTTCCTTAAAGCCCAGGAACCTAACCCCCCTTTTCCCAATGGTCCTTGGTTTTAACTATTGCGGTTTTAAATATCATGACATTTTCCAGGAATGTAAACCCTGTGAAATATAAGAGTTTACCGTATACTTAAATTAAAACAAAATAATGATTTTAACGATCGTTAAAGAAAAAATCCGGAAGTTTAGTGCTACTGAAGCAGTCTAATATACATACATCTTATCCACTTTTCGCTTCACGTGTGCGAGGTAAAAAATAAAGTGATGAATTAAAATGATGAACATGTGATGGAACAGGTGAGAATATTATTTCAAAGAGCGTAGAGAGGACAGCAAAGGTAGAGTAAAGTGTTTCATCACAGGTTAAAGCAGGACTCAGAATGATTGAAGGTTAGCAATAGAACTGTTTTTACAAGTAGGTTTGGAGAAAAAACCAAAACACGCCTCAGGAAATGATTCAAATTATCTTCAGAGAAAATGGAATTGAAAGTGAAAGAGTAAAAAATATACAGTCATAGTCTATGTGCTGGTGGGTAGTGGGTATTAGGACTGTTGGGCTTATTCAAAGGTATTTGGAGCCAGATTGAAGAGAAATATAGTGCACAAGGCTGAACTTAACAAGCAAGATATATAATTCTATAAAGATGATCATTAAATCTTTAATCTTTAAATGGTGATCGTTATCTATCAGTTTGCGTTTTCATCCTACCGCCTGCTTATTATTGTTTTTGGAAGCAAAAGACATGGGAAGAAGAATAATGAAAACAAAATACTTCGTTCCAAAAATAGTCTCTTACTTGTTGTCAATGGCCAGAGGCTGTTTTCCTGATTACTTCCCCGGTTTCACTTTTCCCATTCCCTCATTGCTTCTGTAGATCGAAATCTTCATCAATCAACGTTTTTTTTCTTTCTTTCCTTTTAATCTCTAACTCTGCGGGTATGGATGGCTTTTTGTGGAAGTGCTGGGATGAAAATGAGTCATGGTCGTGATGTCCAAAATAATCTTTCTTTTTCGATGTCACAGCTTGTTTGTTGCAAACAAAAAAGCATAAAACGATAGATATGAACAATTGCATTACAAGAAAGCAGGCAGTTGTGATAAACTTGTGCCTCATAGGTTATCAGCCTATCGGATCAAAGACCTGAATGAAGGTTCAGTCAAGACTTGGGGCAGCTTGGCAGATAATTTCACAACAGGGATGAAACAAAATGGATGAGGAAGCTTACACAGACAGGTATGGGAGGTACAAACAAGCAGCAGGGGGCTCATTGGATTGATCAGAGGTGGCATATTCACCTTTGAACAGTCTAGTCTTGGTTTAATACCCAACCAAATGTAAATGGTCATCCAGAAACTTCACCAGAAGGTTGTTGGATCAACGAATCCTTCAGAGGAAATGTAAAGCCAACTATCTGACCTGCCAGCATTGAAAAGGGGATTTTTAAAATCATACAATACCTTTCATAAATGTAGGCCAATGCTTGCCAGTACTGTATACTGGCCAAACTAAATTTGAGCCATGATTTAAAAATGTTTTAGCTTTAAGATATAATTTTATCTATATTTTTGTGATTTTTTTTTCGAAATAATTTCCAAGAACACAATTTCATATGCAGAACATAGAAAGATACCAAATGTCAACAAACACCGAAATGAAAACAAGGAAAATAAGCAATCAGAGATTGCAGACCCTTGCCAGGACTTGTTTTTTTGTGGTGTTTGTGTACTGGTGTGTTATGTAATTAACTACAAGGGTACTCAGTACAGCACATACCTCCGCCACATAACGCCTGATCCACAAGAACATATTGGGCAATCTACATTTTTGAAATATCATGCTATATCGTTTTTGGCCCTATCTCTCAATGGTGAAGAATCATTTTAACAATTAAATAATTCTCGTATCCAGATCTGGAATTGTATGTTCATCAAAATCAAATCAACTCTTTGTGGACAAAATTATTCCTTGTCACACACTCAACCTGGCCACCAAATTTAATCTGGATCCGTCCACAACTTTTTGAGATATCCTGCACACACACAGACAGACAAACAGACAAACAGGAGTGAAAACATAACATCCTTCCACCTTCAGTGGTGGAGGTAACAACACTAATGATAATAGTGTAATGTTAATGATATTATAAAACAACATTAACACTAATAATATCCCCTCTACTTTAGGGGATTTTTCCTTCTTGGACAAACGCGGTGTTAACGTACTGTATATAAATAGTTAATTGTGGCATTTTGTAGGGCACTCCTACCAGGAGTAAAAAACAGGCCAGTGCTTAAGCCAGTTGGTGAGTGATCGACAAGAAACTTTGTAACTACACACACTCTCGACGTTCTTGAGGTCACAACCTAGATTCACTGCTATCTATATGCCCCAGAGAGGATAATAGCATGACCCTTCCGACCATCCCGTTTGGATTGGGTGTACTGGTTTACAAAAATTAGGGAATTTCCGACGTAAGCCAACGGTAGACCTCCCCACCCATGATGAAATGATGACCAATTTTTTTTTTTAACCACCATATAACCTTTACCTTCAACATTTAGGAAGAGAGTGAAAATTAAGAAAATGTGTCCCCATTGACAATCTATCCATAAAACCGAACAACATGAAAATCGGAGGAAAATTATTCATGCTAAGATAAAAAAGAAAAGGCGTCTTTAGTTAATTCGGTCACAATCAGAAAAAAGGTCGAGGACTAATCAGATATCAGGTGCACAACTTGAATGCAGGTCCACTATTATGATGCAAGAACAACTTGGAAGGTCAAGTAGTCTGAGAGTCTCCATTGGCAACATTGAGCGTTGACAGAAACAAATGTTGTTGTTTTTTAATACCACCATTTGACCTTGACATTCAACTCTGAGGGTTATGATGTTAATGAAGCACAAATGCAACTTGCTTGAGGCCATCTATAGAGGGCAATTTCGGTCTGATCGGAATAACCTTAGTCTAGTTGTGAAAAATAATAAAACGCCTATAATTAGGTCATGACCTTAAAAATTAGGACAAGGTCAAAAACCCACCAACCCCGAGCTGGCTCTGGGATGTAGCTTGGACATTGGCCGGGTGGGGGGGGGGGGATCCTAAATGGTGGTTTAGTACTCCTAAGGGCCTGAAACTACAGGATATCATTAAAAATTGGGGACACTACTTGAAGAAACAAACCCTACAACAAATATAATAGGGGGAGGTTAAAAAATATATGGGGTCAAGGTCAACTGCAGTCTAAGGTGGTGGGATAATAATGACATTGAACTGTCATCCAAAATGCTGTAGTTCATATTTGGCTAAAGGGTAACATGATAGGTTTGGGTTCTAGAATTCTTAAAACCCAGCAAGTTAAATAAGAATTGTTATGCCCCTTTCCGTGGAGTCAATATAAAATGGACCAATAAACCCCACCTGACCATTTACATGCTTCATAAAAACCCGGGTGTATTCAAACAAACCTCTCATATTTTGGGAAACTGTGGCTTCAAAGATGGAAGTACTCCAAGGTCAATAAAAATGCAATGTACTTTGAAAAAAAATTTTCAGCAACTTTAGCTTCATACTATCTTAGATACCCTTCCAAACACTGCTGTGCTGCTTTCTTCTTCTTCTTGCATGTGGCATCGAGATTAGGATGTGAGGCACAATTCCATTCAGTGTAACACAGAACTGAGCCTGGTGTTGGCTCAGTGGTTAGGGTGGTGGCTTGGGATCCTAGGGTCCTGAGTTCAAGCCTCGTCAGCTGCTGAATTAATACACCAGGGGGTTGACTCAGCCTGCCATCCTTCCAAGGTCAGCGAAATGAGTACCAGTTCCAGTGTGTGTACTGGTAGTGGGGCACTGCATCAGCGACACAGTCGCACTTCAAGAAATGCTACCCTTCAAGCTACCCCAGCAGCTAAGCTGCCATACGACCACCACCAACATATAACTCTCTTTTTGACTCTTGGTTGTTAAGGTGGAAGGCTGAGCAGATTGTCTTTTGGGTGTTGAGACATCAGGGCTAGTCAAGGGAGTAGCTGCTCAAGATCTTTATTTCTCAGGTAAGGGTCTTCTCCAGTTTCTCAAAACTCTCGTCGGCATAGAGGTTGGCCAGGTCATCAGCATCGACTAGTTTTGTGCCTGTGGTATTTCGAAGGTTTAATATGTCAATGTTGAAGAGGACAGGAGCATAGACAGATCCTTGAGGAACACCAACCTTGAGTGAGCATGTGTGGCTGTTTTTAGCTCGCCTGTTCGAAGAACAGAGAGCTATAGCGATACCCCCGGTGTGAGCGTCAGCGTCAGCGTGAGTGTGAAAATGTTAAAGTTTTTGGTGCAAGTTATTTAGAAGCTTGCCATTCATTTAATGTGTACTAGGATGCTGATATTTGGCAGGGATGTTCCTTTGGGGTATATTATTGATGTAGTGAAGTTGAAATAAAAAAATAATTTCAAATGTTTTAAATTTTTGACCTGTTTTGAACTTAACTTTTTGTAGCACATCAACGTTAAAGTTTTTGGTGCAAGTTATTTAGAAGCTTGCCATTTATGAATATGTGTACTCGGATGCTGATATTTGGGATGGAGGTTCCCTTGGGGTATATTATTGATGTAGTGAAGTTGAAATTAATAAATAATTTCAAATGTTTTAAATTTTTAACCTGTTTTGAACTTCACTTTTTTGTAGCACATCAACGTTAAAGTTTTTGGTGCAAGTTATTTATAAGCTTGCCATTCATTTAATGTGTACTCGGATGCTGATATTTGGCATGGAGGTTCCTTTGGGGTATACTATTGGTGTAGTGAAGTTGAAATTAACAAATGATTAAAAAATTTTTTTTTAATTTCAACCGAAGATTGTGTCAAAGCCACCCAATGCTCGCCTGTTTATCCAAGACGCTTGGCATTCATTTAATATGTGTACAAGGGATGCAATGAAGTCCAAATAAAATAAATTTTGTTGGTGCACCTTTTTCAGACTCAATATTTGTGAAGTCAAAACACTATATATTACTTTTTAGCTCGCCTGTTCGAAGAACAAAGAGCTAGAGCAATACCCCCGGCGTGAGCATGAAAATGTTAAAGTTTTTGGTGCAAGTTATTTCCATTCTAATGTTTTTATCTACCACACTATTTTTTACTGATTACAATATACAAATACATATATTGCTTTAAAATTATTTGGATCAGACTTCACTGCAATGCTTTATAAATAATATTATTAGACTCGTCTTTTAAAAACGATAAATGTATAAACAGGCGAGCATTGGGTGGCTTTGACACCAACTATCTGGTTAATGTTAGCAAGGATGCTGAAGCAGTAATTTGAGGTGTTTTCTTGAATGAATTTCATGAGACCGTGATCTTGCAAAAGTCTGTACAATTTCAGGTGGAGTCATCTGTGCCACAATGTCATACACAGAAGGCAAGTCAACAAATATTGCGCCACACTTCAGCTTTCTTTGGATGCAGATATGATGATGTCAGTGGCAGCTTGGACTTGATCCTCAATGCTGCAGTTCTTTTTGAAGCCAGCTTCTTGTGGTGGTAGCACCTCTTCAACCACTTGGTGCTGTTTCGTATGGAGCTTGTGGCTGCTGGTTGCATAATTTTCTGGAAGTCATACCCATTATCAGAAAGCTGATACTTATTTTTCTGACCTCGGAAGGATGCCAGACTGAGTCAACCCACCTGGTGTTATTTCAAATGTGGACAGGGGCTCAAAGTCAAGATCGTAAGATCTTAAGCCAGCCACCTTAACCATGAAGTCAACAACAGGCATTTTTCAACTACTGATTCAACCCTGTGGAGGAGTAGGATCTACAGGCTTGAATGGGACAGGAAGTAGTAATTGGGGACGGTAGCTTTTGGGGTCGGTGCTTGGTTTACCAGGCAGGAATACAGTGGCTACATTTGTGCTCTTCCATGTGCGGGTGACTCTGCATGTGCAGAGGCAGCATGAAAACATCATAGACATCCCAACAGTTCATTTCAGGCATTGAGGAATTGCTCATGATAGGTATTATCTGGACGCAAGGCCGTTCCTGTCTTAACACACTTCAGTGAGACAAGTAGTTCCATGAAGTAGATTTCACAGATGATCAGGTAGTGGGGATTTTCTTCTGTGCCAGATCATTGTTAACTTGCCTGGATAACCTTTTGTTGTGCTGCTTTAATTACTTC
>NC_140964.1:33679918-33849918 GCF_056783735.1 Eptatretus burgeri | reverse complement strand
TGATTGGTCGGTGTGTCAGACAGAGCTCATGTAATATGTCCCCTTTCTCTGACCTTGTCAGAGGGGTGGGGGACAAAAATTAGTGTCCGAATGCAGATCCGGATTTTCATCAATATCAAATCAATTTGTCTTTATCACACCCCCAACCTGTCCACCAAATTTGGTTTGAATCTGTTTATAACCTTTTGAGATATCCTGCTCACAGACAGACAGACAGACAGACAGACAGACAGACAGACAGACAGACAGACAAACAAACAAACAGGGGTGAAAAACAACCTCCATCCACCTTCGCTGGCAGAGGTAATCAATACAGTTTCGTGAATCTGAATCCGAGATCAAAGAGCATCATCAGCCAAGTGCTCAGATAGCTATAGCATTACTTAAAGCTGTGAGAAGCATCAACAAAATGAAATACTGAAAGGGATGTCCCATATTACAGATGGACCTGAAACCATCTGGTAGTTAGCAGCCAAGAGCCAAAACCTCCATTTTCCTATGCACAACATTCCTTTCCCTCAACCAACTCCTTACTGTAAAAAAAAGAAAGTTTGACATTTCTAAGAACAATGCATCATGACATCTTGCTTTATGGGTAACATTTTTAGCAGTATTTATGACTACCAAGACTGCCGATTGAGAAATGTAATAAGGATGACTTTTAGCAGTTTATTTTGACTATTTTTTCAGAAACTAGGTCTTGCCATCCTCTACATAACAGCAAAACTCTTTCCCTTGACCTGGTGCTCAGCAGTCATTGCCACCAGATGGTATCGTTCCCTTGGACTATTTGCACCAGGGTCACACAAGCCACAGTTTCCCAAGCAGAAGTAGTACGAGTCATTCACAAGAGAAGAATTTCTGTGCAGTGCTAGGGGATTGTTATCGGGGAAAGCTAAGTAAAATCAATGGCACAAACCATAACTAGCTCCAAGAATTTGGAACTAATTGTATAAAGCTGTGGAGATGAAAAGGATTTTTCTATTTTAGGTTTTCGCCGTCAAGGGCGCGTTCTCAGTCACCTCGTTCTTTTCCTTCACTCATCTTGTTTCCTTCTTCGCTTTATATTAAAAGGACGGGCAATTGTTTTATAAGAGCAAGAGCATTCAAAAGACCTTTAAATTTCATCACAAGTCTATTGAAATTGGATGTACACTTTATACAAAGAAATAAAATGAACATGGACACAGGAAGGGGCCATTTGGCCCATCATGTCTGAGCTGTGATTACACACCACCTTATTCTTTCATATGGCAGTTTATTTACTTAATTTCACTCGGAGTTAATTTTTTTATTGGTTGGGGGGGGCTGATTGGAGAAGAGTGGAGGAGAATAGTGCAGCAATTGTTTTTGAGCAAATTTTCCAACGACGACAGTTACTGCTATTAAAGTTCCAATGGCCGAATAACTATTTTGACATGGAAAATATACTGATGCTGCCTTCCAAGTAAGGCTCTCTTAAGCCCAATCTGGATTTGCTTGATCCTCAGATCCAAAATGGTTTTTAAATTATCCCTCTCTTCACAAAACAATCTAATTCAGAAGTGTATTTTTTCATCACAGAGAAAAGGAAACCTACTGACATCGGTGTCATAAGGAAATAATATTTTTGAGATAATGCCATCAGATTCACACTTTTTCCCCCCAAAATACAATCTTATTGGACTGTTCATGCAAATAGACAAAGGATAAGGTGTTTTGTGGCAATGACCAAAGGCAGTTAAAATCAGTATGGTCAATCCCACCTCAAGCCAAGTGAACATTTCAATCTCAATCAAGGAAATGAGTCCTTTACAAGAATGCCTTTGGATGTATGTGCATACGGGCATAAAAATAGGATGGACAGATTACATGGTTCAGGATTGAATAGCAATGTTTCAACTTTCAAAACATGTTAAGAGTTATCTGAGAAATGTTGAGCGGCTCTGATGTGTGCTCAAAAGCCTCATCGAGTCATTATAGTTTTTGGATAAGACTATCTCTTAAACCTTTTGACCCCCCCCCCCCATTAATGTTTTGGCTTTTGGTGTTATTTATTTCTCATTGTAAATGCTATTTTCACCCTTGATTGATAATGAAAGCAAAATTATACTACCTTTATAATTACAGACAATATATTACATGGTCGGAGAGTACTATGGAGTGGTGATGTGCCCCGGTTTGCAATGTAGAAATAACAAAAGTCGTCATAGTCGTCGTGGTAGGAATAATAATAATAATAATAATAATAATAATAATAATAATAATAATAACAACAAGAAAAAAAAACATCATGCAGACCACGAAACTTGCAAAATCCACCCCCTCTCCAAAGGTTACAATAGATACATCAAATTGTCCATTTCATTCAAATTAAAATTGACAATGTTGATCAAAGCTCAGGTCAATCGGATGGAAATCGATTATTTTTCAGATTGAAATTGAGGATTTTAGAAGTTTGACCTTTTGAGCTCAAAAATAATTGGTTTCCCAATTCAGTAATCCACTATGAAATTGCTGTTAAATTTGCAAGTTAATTGGATGAAAATTGATTTTTCAGATAAAAATGGATGATTTTTAGAAGTTTGATCTTGAGTTGACCTTTTAACCTTATAGTTGGTATCCCAATTCAGTGATGCAATATGCAAATCTTGTTCAAATTGCAAGTCAATCAGATGAAAAATAATGATTTTAGAAATTCTACTTCAAGATGACCTTTGACCTCAAAATCAATAGGCTAACCAATTGAGACTACCTCTACAACTTGGTAAAGTTTCATGATGATCGGTTTAAAATGTGACCTGCAGGCGATAAACAGAGACAAAGAGACAATAACAAAATCGACTGACCAATATACTTGAAAAATCTTCAATTTTTCAAGTAAAAATAGTAACAACAATAACTAGAGTAAAGTTGATGGCACACCATCACAAATTTTCATGCTTCCTACCAAAAGCAAAGTTGAAAAACGGTAAAAACATTTCGACCAGGATTGACCCAATTTCAAATTGTGAGTTACATTTTCCCCGTTTTGACTTTTATGATGTTAAGTCCCCACCCCGGCGCATGAACCCAGGGTCAAATCCAAAAAAGTCGTTATATTTTTCATGGTCCCAAATGTTGATTGCATTTTGTACAGTTTAATTTTAAAATGTTTCAAAATGTTCCCGTAATTGCATTTTTCGGTATATGATAAATCTAATTCCAAGAAGCAAAGCCAGGAGGCAGGGCTAAAAATGATACTGCTCCTGCTCCTTCTCGCCATGTGCTGACCATAACTACCAAATTTGGTGAATTTCTGCACAACCGAAATTCGGAGGAGATAGTGTGACAGACAGACATCCATCCATGGGCACCATACTCTGTACAGAGCGTTGGTGCTGCCAGAGCAGTCACCTGGGCTATTGGGCACAATCCTGGACAGGTTACCACTCCAATGCAGGATACTTGAATGGCTCAATTATCCCAGCAAGCTGATACTCATTTTGCCGACCTCAGAAGGATGACAGGCTGAGTCAACCCCACCTGGTATTAATTCAATAGTGAGTGGGATTTGAACTCAGGATCCTGGGATCCCAAGCCCTAACCATTAAGCCAACACCAGGCACAGACAGACAGAAGGAGCAGATTCCAATATCCCACCCGTATTTTTTTTGTTTTTAAGTATAATTCCCCGAGTGATTCAAAATGTTAAAGCCATTAGAGTAAAAAAATGATTGTCTGAAGTATTGCATACTGTTGCATGGGGCTTTCACTCACCGTGTTGCCTTGGAGGGAAGACAGTATTAAACAGGAAGGGACGATATGATGGGTATTGTTGGATGTGAGAGATTTAAGTTTATTCTTCTTGGATCATACAATTTGAACACTCATGAACACTGTCAATGGGCTAACTGTACACAAGACTTGGTGACATAATGGTTAGAGTATCGGCTCCGAGTTGGGGAGGGTGGTGGTTCAAACCCAGCCGAGTCATACCAAAGACTTAACAAATTGCATGTGCTGCTTCCTTGCTTGATGCTAAGCATATAAAAAGGACACAGCATGGACAAAAAAAACCTAGGTTGGCAATCACAGTGCAAGTTTTGATGGGCTACATGACCTCCTTGTCATGCATTACATTGAAGTTCCTTTTATGACAGAATTGGTATTATTAGTATTATTAAGTTATATTTGTCTTTGCATTCAATATGCTCCTAAAAACTGTCCTTTTTTGTAAGTCCCACTGTCTAATTCCAAGAAGCACATGGCGAGGAAGATCAGAACAGTATAATCAAGATAATGTATTGTTCACGGAAAAAAAAAATTCCACCATCTCCTAATGTAATTGCAATCACATGAGCTTTAGACATTTCTTACACCTGGACCTGCTCCAAAAACATTGCTGCATAAAGGTTGATTACAACAACCAGATGGAGCTTTTTGCACACCTGATGCCTCCAGCTTGGAACGTTGAGAACTAGTTTGTTTGTTTGTTTGTTTCTGTGGTTGGCTGCAATCCTTTGGGCCAAGGGTAAGTGTCCTGCAGGCCTTGTGTCGCCTGGGTGGGCTCCACACGAGCCCATGCTTTTATCTCACCGATATTGCCGAGTCTCTGCCAACTGTGGGTGCTTAATGTTTCTGACATCGTTCACTGCAACTGGATACAGAACACCTTCATCAAATATCGTGCAACTGCTCTTTGTCCCTTGCCAACTCCATGCTTCTGCTGCTTGTAGCTCTGAAGTTTGAATTATTCTTCCTCCCTGTTCTGACAATTTTCATTTTGTATACCTCAATTTCCTTGAGATAGATAGATGTGTATATATATATATATATATATATATATATATATATATATATATATATATATATATATATATATATATATATATATATATATATATATATATATATATATATATATATATATATATATATATATATATATATATATATATATATATATATATATATATATATATATATATATCCTGGTGTTGGCGCAGTGGTTAGGGCAGCGGCTTGGGGTCCAAAAGGTCCTGAGTTCAAGCCCCGTTGGACCACTGAATTAATACACCAGGGGGATGACTCAGCCTGTCATCCTTCCAAGGTCGGCGAAATGAGTACCAGTGTACTGGGCCGGTGTATACCCCGGTTAAAATAGGTGTACCATATCCCTGTGTCGTAAGAGGCGACCAGGGTTGCGTCAGGAAGGGCATCGGGCGTAAAACATGTGCCAAATCACAATGCGGATCATACGGATGATCCGCTGTGGCGACCCCTAACGGGAGCAGCCGAAAGAAGAAGAAGAAATATATATATATATATATATATATATATATATATATATATATATATATATATATATATATATATATATATATATATATATATATATATATATCGACTTTATATATATATATATATATATCGACTTTATAAATATATATATCTACTATATAAATGGCAGTCCTTCTGTCTGACTGTGTCTGTCTGTCTGTCTGTTTGTCTGTTTGTTTGTAACCTATAAGCTCCAAGACCAGTGAACCGATCTTGATGAAACTTTACACACATATAGACCTAACATTCAGCTCCAGGATGCGCTAAGTGGCTCTCCATAAAAATGAAAAAATATATATCTATATTAAAAAAATATATATTCCATTAAAAAAAAGGCTTTCGAATAGTGCGCCAGCATATTAATCATAACAAAAGGGTTAATGGTTAAAAACGCTCGGGTTTTTTGAAATACAAAATGTTCGTATTCGTTGACTTTTTAAACATACCCATTCTCCTCCTGTTATTTGAATTCTAGAACTGCATGTGCACGGCAACAGCTAACTGCTGATAGATCTGCTCATGAAAGAGCCAGGCAAGCGGAGTCAGCTGGGAGAGAGAGAGAGAGAGAGAGAGAGAGAGAGAGAGAGAGAGAGAGAGAGAGAGAGAGAGAGAGAGAGAGAGAGAGAGAGAGAGAGAGAGAGAGAGAGAGAGAGAGAGAGAGAGAGAGAGAGAGAGAGAGAGAGAGAGAGAGAGAGAGAGAGAGAGAGAGAGAGAGAGAGAGAGAGAGAGAGAGAGAGAGAGAGAGAGAGAGAGAGAGAGAGAGAGAGAGAGAGAGAGAGAGAGAGAGAGAGAGAGAGAGAGAGAGAGAGAGAGAGAGAGAGAGAGAGAGAGAGAGAGAGAGAGAGAGAGAGAGAGAGAGAGAGAGAGAGAGAGAGAGAGAGAGAGAGAGAGAGAGAGAGAGAGAGAGAGAGAGAGAGAGAGAGAGAGAGAGAGAGAGAGAGAGAGAGAGAGAGAGAGACAGAGAGAGACAGAGAGAGAGAGCGTCGCCTAACTGCAAATAAAGTGTCACACCGACGGGCGAGAGAAACACAAAACTCATGTTCCAGCTTTCTGGGTTCGGGTTTTGGCAGGACATCAAAGATAGTTGCCACTGCTGCTAGAAACATTGAGTGGCTCAAGGCCACCTTCAACTATGACCTCTCTGAGGATGACGGCAGCATAAAGCCTTCCTTCCATAAATCTGAGGAATAAAAGAAGCCTTCCTAATTTTCGCCATACAACTAATGCCTCAGTCCAACTAGCGTAAGGAAAATAGGGCAAATTTCCCAGGTATTACAGATATATATATATATATATATATATATATATATATATATATATATATATATATATATATATATATATACATATATATACAGTGGGGAGAACAAGTATTTGATACACTTCCTATTTTGCAGGTTTTCCCACTAACAAAGCATGTAGAGGTCTGTAATTTTTATCATTGGTACACTTCAACTGTGAAAGACAGAATCTAAAACAAAAATCCTGCAAATCACATTGTATGATTTTTAAATAATTAATTTGCATTTTATTGCATGAAATAAGTATTTGATACATCAGAAAAACAGAACTTAATATTTGGTACAGAAACTTTTGTTTGCAATTACAGAGATCAGACGTTTCCTGTAGTTCTTAACCAGGTTTGCACAGACTGCAGCAGGGATTTTGGCCCACTCCTCCATACAGATCTTCTCCAGATCCTTTAGGTTTCAGGGCTGTCGCTGGGCAACACAGACTTTCAGCTCCCTCCAAAGATTTTCCATTGGGTTCAGGTCTGGAGACTGGCGAGGCCACTCCAGCACCTTGAGATGCTTCTTACGGAGCCACTCCTTAGTTGCCCTGGTTGTGTGTTTCGGGTCGTTGTCATGCTGGAAGACCCAGCCACGCCCCATCTTCAATGCTCTTGTTGAGCGAAGGAGGTTGTTGGCCAAGATCTCGTGATACATGGCCCCATCCATCCTCCCCTCAATACGGTGCAGTCGTCCTGTCCCCTTTGCAGAAAAGCATCACCAAAGAATGGTGTTTCCAGCTCCATGCTTCACGGTTGGGATGGTGTTCTTGGGGTTGTACTCATCCTTTTTCTTCCTCCAAACACGGCGAGTGGAGTTTCAAACAAAAAGCTCTATTTTGGTCTCATCAGACCACATGACCTTCTCCCATTCCTCCTCTGGATCATCCAGATGGTCATTGGCAAACTTCAGACAGGCCGTTACATGCGCTGGCTTGAGCAGAGGGACCTTGTGTGCACTGCAGGATTTTAATCCATGACGGCATAGTGTGTTACTTATGGTTTTCTTTGATACTGTGGTCCCAGCTCTCTTCAGGTCATTGACCAGGTCCTGCCGTGTAGTTCTGGGCTGATCCCTCAAATTTCTCATGATCATTGAGGCTCCATGAGGTGAGATCTTGCATGGAGCCCCAGACTGAGGGAGATTGACTGTTATCTTGAACTTCTTCCATTTTCTAATAATTGTGCCAACAGTTGTTGCCTTCTCACCAAGCTGCTTGCCTATTGTCCTGTAGCCCATCCCAACCTTGTGCAAGTCTACAATTTTGTCCCTGATGTTCTTAGACAGCTCTCTGGTCTTGCCCATTGTGGAAAGGTTAGCGTCTGATTGATTGAGTGTGGACAGCTGTCTTTTATGCAGATAACGAGTTCCAACAGGTGCAGTTAATACAGGTAATGATTGGAGAATGGGAGGGCTTCTTAAAGACACATATAACAGGTCTGTGAGAGCCGGAATTCTTACTGGTTGGTAGGTGATCAAATACTTATTTCATGCAATAAAATGCAAATTAATTATTTAAAAATCATACAATGTGATTTTTAGGATTTTGTTTTCGATTCCGTCTTTCACAGTTGAAGTGTACCTATGATAAAAATTACAGACCTCTACGTGCTTTGTTAGTGGGAAAACCTGCAAAATCGGCAGTGTATCAAATACTTGTTCTCCCCACTGTATATATAAATATATATATATATATACACATATACATACATATATATATATATATATATATATATATATATATATATATATATATATATATATATATATATATATATATATATACACACACATATACATATATATATATATACATATACATATACATACATATATACATATACATACATATATACATATACATACATACATACATATATATATATATATATATATATATATATATATATATATATATATATATATATATATATATATATATACACACATGGTACATTGAACAATCAGGGTTTATTTATAATGGGGGCAGGGAGCACAAAGAGCAGAGTTAAAACCGAATATGAGAAATGCTCTTTATGAACAAACAAACACTTAGCAATTTCAACTTAAGGATGGGGCCCACGGACACACACATACACCCAAAAGAAATGGATCCCATCGGGTCTTTATTGGACCCTCCAGCTGAGGAGGATAGGTCACAGCTGGGGAGTCAAGGTCTGGCCGGGTACCTGCGGTCACACCGGACTCCAACCCACCATGGTGGGACTCGAACCCACAACCCAGAATCCACCGAGCCTACGATCCTGGCTGCTCGACCACCACCACCACCACCACGAGCCCCGCAAAAGACCGCAGACCACGACCGCTGATGACGACAACTTTAAGGACGGACAACAAGAGCAATGGCGATGATGACTAACGATTGCATGTGCTGATATATATATATATATATATATATATATATATATATATATATATATATATATATATATATATATATATATATATATATATATATATATATATATATATATATACGAAGTGTGTTCAAAAAGTATCCAACCTTAATTTTTCGTGCGTAAACAAATAAAGCTAGGGAGGCGTGGTTTGGTGCACGTATGTAGGCGATCCTAATCCGTATGCGTGAATATTTTTCCCGCCTGCAGAAGCTGTCAGTCGCCGACACACCACCGATGAGTGAGGAAGTGCAAGTGAGCACCGTCGGATTTTCGTTTTTGACAAAATGACGGAAAAACTTGAACAACGCTACTGCATCAAATTTTGTGTAAAGCTTGGCGATTCCCAAGTGGAAACGATCCGCAAGTTTCAACAGGCCTTCGGGAATGAAGCAATGGGCACCACACAGATAAAAGAGTGGTACAACCGCTTCAAAGATGGTCGCACATCAGTGGAAAGTGAAGCACATTCTGGTAGGCCCTCGACATCCCGAAATGAGATCGTCATTGACCAAGTGACGACCCTGCTGATGCAGGATCGTCGAATCACGATCAGAGAACTTGCAGACGAAGTGGGCGTCAGAATTGGATCCATTCATTCCATTGCGACTGAGGATTTGGGCTTTAGGAGAATCTCAGCGTAGTTCGTGCCAAAGCTGCTAACGATCGGGCAGAAGCAACTCCGTTTGGAGATCGCACAGGACATGCTGGAGACTGTGAACAGCGATCCCAACTTCTTCACCACAATGATCACTGGTGATGAGACCACAGTGATTCGTCATTTTGTCAAAAACGAAAATCCGACGGCGCTCACTTACACTTCCTCACTCATCGGCGGTCTGTCGGCAACTGACAGCTTCTGCGGGCGGGAAAATATTCACGCATACGGATTAGGATCGCCTACATACGTGCACCAAACAATGCCTCCCTAGCTTCATTTGTTTACGCACGAAAAATTAAGGTTAGATATTTTTTGAACACAATATATATATATATATATATACATATATATATACATATATATATATACATATATATATATATATATATATATATATATATATATATATATATATATATATATATATATGTACGACTGCCCTCGTGAAGGCACACCAAGAGCAATGGCAAGGAGGACTGCTCTACTCTCTTCTTGACGACCACTCTACCCTTCTCTTTCGCGAGGTCCGAGAGATTTCTCCCCCTGGCCACTCGCCTCCTGATTGGATCTTTGCGTCATGCGATCCGCCGGCCGTCCCTCATTGGACAGGTCCACGGTAGGCGGGGCAACTTTCACCCTTCTGGGTGGAGTCCCGATCTGAGGCGATGAGCCTCCTGATTAGATGAAGGGCGGAGTCGGAGCTGAGGCGTTGAGCCTCCTGATTGGAGGAGGTCCGGTGGGAGGAGGGAACCTCACCCTTGTACGTGACACGTTGCACGTGGGCGATGGTGCGAAGAACGAAGGATTGGAGATGTAAAAAACCTGACAATAAAAGAAACCCACAGCGAACACATGAAATTAACCCATTAGACAGAAGGACGGGACCTTGACTATAATCACATCCTTATCGAAATAACTGAACTGCGGGGACTGCTGTCTGTTTGTGTGCAAATGGCTGCCAGATTCGTAACAATATACATGCATACATACATACATACATATATATATATATATATAAATATATATATATATATATATATATATATATATATATATATATATATATTTCTATATACATATACATGTACATATACATATATAATGCATACATATATACATACGTACATATACATACAAGCCTGCTGTTGGCGCAGTGGTTAGGGCAGTGGCTTGGGATCCAAAAGGTCCTGAGTTCAAGCCCCGTGGCCACTGAATAAATACACCAGGGGGTTGACTCAGCCGGTCATCCTTCTGAGGTCGGCGAAATGAGTACCAGTGTACTGGGCCGGTGTATACACCGGTTAAAATAGGTGTACCATCTCCCTGTGTCGTAAGAGGCGACCAGGGTTGCGTCAGGAAGGGTATCCGGCGTAAAACATGTGCCAAATCACTATGCGGATCATACGGATGATCCGCTGTGGCGACCCCGAAAGGGAGCAGCCGAAAGAAGAAGAAGAAGAAGAAGAAGATACATATATATATATATATATATATATATATATATATATATATATATATATATATATATATATATATATATATATATATATATATATATATATATATATATATATACACATACATACACATCAAACTGCTTAAATTTCAGTAAAAACTGGAAAATTGTGGGTGTTCTAAAACTTTCGACCGGTCGTGGATATACGGAGAATTTGTTTTTCACTTGGAAGTTGTGGGTTGCGATATGTACATAAAGGTGGAAAAAGTCTGATTTAATGCAATTTAATTCCAGGCTTTAAGGCAACAAAAGGTGAAAATTTTGTGAGGGGGTGTTGACTTTCCATAGGCGCTGTACGTCATGCATAAAATACACACAATTGGAAGGTGAATCTATACAATAAAACTAAAGAGGTCTTTTCGAGAGTTTGTGATGTCTAATATCTCTTTCTCGTTTCATTTTGCAGCACCACCTCGTCTGTCCTACCCATATTTCTGATCAAACTCTGGATATTATTTGAGTTCACCATATTGATCCTGTGGCTATCGTATCAATTTTTAAATACTCCATTTTTGACCAATCATTCATCACTTTTTGTCTTTCCTTTGCTGAAACCTTCAAATGTAGTGAAGCCTATAGTATATCATCACACTAACTCCATTGATATTCAACACTTCAGCAAAAAAATTATTTAATTCCTTCCAGTTTTCACACCTTACTGTTGATGCTGAGTAAATGATGTCAATTTCTAAATAGCCACCTTCAAATACCCTTGGTCAATTTGCTCCACTTATTCCTACTCAACACTAGTAATAAGTATGGTAGAGTGGCAAGTATCACTCTCCTTGCATGTTTTGGCCAATTTACGCAATTCATAACAATTCCCATATTGAACAATGTTATGTGGTACTGTTCTTCAAAATTCATCATCATCTGAATCACTCTCCTTGTTTTACTCCTGATTTGCTTTTTCTCAAAATAACAAGTCAGACAAATAAGGAAGAAAATACAATAAACCTCAGTCACTTGTGAACTACTTGACTTTCAGAACAGCTGTGGTCGATTCCATTAAATCAATTGTGAAAGATATCTTGATTATTTACATATCTTGATTGAGCGCTGCAATTCCTCCAAAGCTATGGCTTTGTTCTCTGTCATTGATAAACTTCTAAATTGGGGTGAAATTCCTTTTCTAGCACCTCCTCTATCAGTAGCCAAGCAATTTGCTGAGGCCTTACACGATAGGATATCGTTTGTGCTACACATTTGTGCTCCACTTCGCAAACATGCTCTGGATCAAACACTTTCTTCCATAGCCTTCAAATACACCCATCAATTTTAATCACTTCTTTACTGCCAGTCAAGATGCTGTCCAGTCAATTGTTAGGACATCAAAGAAAACAAATGCTTTACTGGATCCAGTTCCATCATCTTTGGTTGTTTCCTTCTTATCAGTTCCCTCTCCACTTATAACAAAATTAATAAATTGCTCTATTGCATCATCTCCAGCTCCATGATAATTTAAGCAATTCATAACAATTCCCATATTGAACAATGTTATGTAGGACTGCTCTTCAAAATTCATCATCATCTGGATGTAAACAACCACCAAAATGAAAGACCTGTTTCTCTTAAAATAAAAGAACCTTCATTTTCAAGATTCTACAATGTGCTATTACCAATAAGCTGGAATATTGCACAAGTATTCTCATTTAGAACCCTGCCAGTGTGCTTTCCATTGCACTGCGACTGTCCTCGTGAAGGTCACATCTGACATTTTGTATAAAGTGGACCAAGGATCAGCTACAGTCCTAATCTTTCTGGACCTATCAGCTGCTTTTGACACAATTGGGTGCAAGACTCAGAGGCGTCATGGTTAGTTAGAGTGTCCGCTCCACATCTGGGAGGTCAGCAGTTCGAACCCGAGCTGAGTCATGCAAAATAATTAAAAATGGCATGTGCTGCTGTATTGCTTGATGCTCAACATTTAATAGGGATAGAGCACAGATAAACAACCACAAGTTGTAAATCAAGCAAGGCTTTGATGGGCCTAATGTCCTCATCCTGTGTTGAAGTTCCTTGTTAGGGAACATTATTTTCTTAAAATATACTACTTGACACTCTTCAGTCATGTTTTGGTAGCTCTGGCCCTGCTCTTGATTGGTTTAAATCTTACCTCATACATCTTCAAGAACAGCATGTCTTGCTGGCTATTCATCACACCCAATTCATCTATCTGTCAGTGTTCCCCAGGGATATCTTCTTGGTTGACTTTGGTTTCCTCTTTCCCTGCATTCACCGAGTAAAATTTCACACAATTTTCATATCGTCTTTCATCGCTGTGTTGATGACATCCAGATCTACCTATCCATGATCCACTCTCTTCCACAACTTTGAATTCCTGTCTCTCTGAAAACTGAAAATTGCCGTCCATGAACTTTTCAAACTCAATTGTACTAAGAATGATATGCTGCTCCTTGGCACCTAATCCATTCTCTAACGAGAAGGGCACTCGGTAGAGTGCATACCTCCGCCACACAACGGCTGATGCACAAGAACATATCGAGCCCAATACATTTTTGTGATATATTGTGCTATATATCGTTTTTTGCCCTATCTCTCATTGGTGAAGAATCACTTTCTTAAAATTCTCGTAGTCGGATCCCGATCTGGATCTTCACCAAAATTTAATCAGTTCGTCCTTGTCGTATAACCCAACCTGTCCACAAAGTTTCATATAAATTTGTCCACAACTTTTTGAGATATCCTGTACACAGACAAACAAACAGAAAGGGGTGAAAACATAACCTCCTTCACCTTCGGTGGTGGAGGTTAAAAAAAAAACTTCAAGTCCAGATGATGAAGCTTGGGAATCACCACCCAAAATATGCTTCCACAGTTTCAAATGATTGTCACTATAAATAGAACAAACTTTTCATTTTTCTGCATTTTACAAAAATCTGTAAATCTCATTGTTTTCCATTTGCACAATATTGGCCGAATCTGGCAATTCATAAATCAAAGTTAGAATTACTGAAACTTTGGTTCATGCTCTCATAATGTAGCAATATCTCATTGTTATCAGGCTTACCTGCCTCCTTCTGTCAAGCCCTTGCAACTTTTTTGGAATATGACTGCCAGGTTCATAATTAAAACTTGCCAATTTGATCACATCATTCCAATCCTCAAGACTCTTCAAATCCACAAAATACAATGACTTCCAGTTACAGGTTGTTCCTTTGTGGCAAAATTTCATCTTCTGCTCTGAGAGGCCCCTCTTCAAAAGCTGAGGATACCTGTTCTGAAATTGCCTTGTTTAATAGTTTTTTTTAAATTATTAATGGTTGATGTTAATTTATGGATAGAATGTATTTGCAAGTCTCATCGTGTGCTTTCACGCGTGCTTCTGTGCCGGTTTAATGCGTCTTTCCTCGCTCAAGTCTGTTGCTGTGTTTCCTCTCCTGCCTCTTCCTGTACAATCATCAACCCCCTACTTGTTGCCCTGCCAACACATTGTCGATACATTGTCTTTTTCTCCTCTGTCACCTCACTGTGCCTCAATTTTTCGAAGAAAAAACAAAAACAAAACACTTCACTGGCTCCCAGCATGCTAAATGTATAGATTTTAAAGATGTTGCCAATAACGTTTAAAGTCAAATATAAATTTGGGCCTGCATACATTTATGACCTAATCACCAACTTCCACCTTCTGGAAGAAAGCTACCGTCTAACGACAAAAAATCTTCCTGATAATCCCTCACACTGGAATGAAGACTTTTGGCAATCAAGGATTGTTGATATTATGCTTTTGTTGATAAAGCATCAACTATGGAAATCTCTACCTTTCAGAAATTCTCAACTGTTATGATATTTAATTCTCATTCCAACCAGAAATTTGAAATAACAAAAAAACAATTTTACAGTTGCTTTTTCCTATTTAAAAAAAAAAACTTTTCATACCTTTTTGTTCTTTTTAAAGTGCTTTGAGATTTTACTTCTAAAAGAAAATCAGCACATAAAAAAAAGAAATCGATTGATTGTAATATGCATTGGGCTAAATGAGTAAGAGATGGCTTAAATGATTGTACCATACTCATACATCAGGATGTTTGTAGCTTCATTTTGTCAACTTGCTTCATTTACTACATATTTACAAAGAACAAGTCTCATCGTTATGTTATATTGAGAATTAAACAAACGAAGAAGCAAACAAGCCGGTAGGCGACATGGCTGCTCGCTCTAGATGGAAAGCTGGTCGATGCGACTAGCCGATATTCATGTACATGCTATCAATCAATTTAGCACAATAAATATGATTATCACAGCCCCCTTAGTTTGTGCCCAGAAACCCGCCTTGTGAAATTTCAGGCATGTTTCCAAAGAGACTCTAACAAATGGCAGCCCTGGTAATTCCATTTATCTATTCGCTAAAGATTTTATTTTTTTATATGATGCTGTAAGACATTCTCCTTGGGCACAAAAAATCAGGTCCCTCGGAGGTCCAGTTTCGGAGGTATTGATTTTTTTGTACAGTCTACAATAAGTGTACGATGTACGATAAAGTATTTTAGCTGTTGCTAAGCAACGGAGGTGTGCATAGCAACTATTCATTTTTGTGTACATGCTAGCCACATTGTACACATTTCACCCAAGTTTCAACAAAATCAGACTCTTTCTCTTAGAGATATTCGCAATTAACCGTTTCTGAAATGTTCGACAGGTACTCGCCCAAAACCTATCTCCTCCTACAAATATTTTTTGTTAGGGCTGCAAATTGGCATGAAGGGAGCGAGATAGATTGCGCACAGAACTCTAAGCTTCGATTTTTCGATTTTTTTATTTTTTTATTTTTGAGCACTTTAAAGGGCCGTTGCTAGGGCCCGGGGTCCCATATTCGAAAGCACACGATTCCCAGACATATTGGTCCTACCTACCAAATTTCATTGAAATCGGTTGAATGGTTTAGCCCCGAGGCTTGACCAAAGTTTCGCGGACAGACAGATAGATGGAAATGTCCAGAATAGGGGGGCTCTAAGAGCAGCCAATAAGCACAAAATGCATCAGCAGTGGTCAGTGGCCTGCCATTTACCCCATAAGTTACATGGACTAAACTTTGTCAAAATAAAGACACTCCAATGTGGGTAGGTTGTAATGCGATGGTTATACCCAGGGATAAACGATTCCAGAAGATTTGGTACCTACCACAAATAAACCAGTCACCAAACATCTAATGCTGTTATTGTTGAGACAATGAGAAGATCTCTGTGTATTGCATCCGAATCTGGAAAGCAGTCAATTGCAGTAACTTACGATCTTGCCATCGCAAAGCTTGCAATGCAGATTCAAGCTGAAGAACAACCGGCTTTTTATAATGTGTTTGTTGCGCTCGGTTCATTCCATATTGAGTTGGCACTTTTCAGTGCTTTTGGAAAACTTATTTCAGAATCAGGTGGGCCTCACATTTTCAATGAGTGTGAAGTACTGGCCAAAGGGACAGTAAACGGATTCATCAAGGGAAAAAAACTAAAAACGCTGCAAGAAAATGCATGAGTTACTTGCCCTTTCTATGGAGATCCTGCACTTCGAATCATTCCTGTACACACAAGAAAATACCATTTGATATATGTAACGTAATTCGGCGTGAGTTGGAAACCATAAAGCAGCACAAGAACATAGATTCTCATAGCTACACTAAGGAAATGGATGACGTTTTACAGCAATACAATGTCTACTCGATCAATACACAGAATGGGAAGAATGGGAAAACTGCTCAGTTCTGGCTAAAGTACATCAAGATGATTCATCTCTACCACGAGTACAGTCAAAGTATCAGTGCCAGCGACTTAGACGCATACATCACCTGTCTACCTAAGATTTCCAACTACTTCGTTGCATTGAACCACCCCAACTATGCACGTTGGACTGTCAAGTAGCATGACAACCTCCTTAAAATACACGAAGCACATCCAGAATATTTTGCTGAGTTCCAGAAGGGATGGTTCTCTATAAAAAGAACAACGACACTATTTTCAGGAAGTCACATAGATCTTACATTGGAACAAATGATCAATGACGCAGCTGACGCAGCAAGTCAACGGACCGGAATTTCCTCAATCACAGACTCCATCTCTACTAGGCAACGATGGGCGGAATCCCACTTTCTTCGATCGAGTGTGATTTCGCATGTCTTTGAAGATCTGAACATGAGCAAGAAAGAAGATGTCACTGCAAGTCTGAAAGCTCACAGAATCAGGAATGACAATGCTGCTATCCGGAGCGTCATGGCAATGGTAAAGGAAACCATGAAATCCGTTCAATAGCGAGCTTGATCCTGGACACCTCTACAACATAGGGACAGGTAAAGCTGCCTCGGACAACACGGAGAAGTTCCTCTCTGATGAAGTCGAAATTGGAAAAGAAGAAAGAAGGAAGTTAATCAAAGAGTGCGTTGAAGACCCAGCCAGGTTTGAGAGGCGAATACAACGGCAGAATTTGTACACGTTTGCATCAGAAGTGGGTAGACGCAAACTTCAAGGAGCAGATGGTAGAGTGGTGGCAGCATGTTTGGTTCACGATTTGTTCAGAAGTATCCTTTACCACTCACGACAACAACGAGTTGATATGGCGGAAGTCTTGAAATATCCACCAACACCAGTTCCACTATCGCTTCGTCATGTAGACGGAACAATGCAGAAAACGCCTAAAGGTCAAGTCATGAAGTATCTGGAGTCGCAATTTCCAACAACCCCTCCGACGTCAATAAATACAACTATCATTGACGCTTCATTTTTCCTGCATTTGCAGATGAACTCTGCTCTTCCATCCAGATTTGGCGCAGTAGCTCGCTTTCTTCTCCAGAGGATTCTTTCAGCACATGGTGATGCTATTCACTTTGTCACAGACAAATGGTTGTCTCCTTCCATCAAAGACTGCGAGAGAGATTCACGAGCTTCAACATCTGTCTCATACCAGATCATTGGTCCAGCTCAGAAACGACCAAGTAATTGGATTTCAGCTCTCAAAAATGCCAGTTTCAAGAAGTCATTGATTGAGTTCCTTGTGAACAAGTGGGAGGATGATGGATTAGTTGACGTGTTTCAGCAAAAAAACTCTCCATGCTAATTCTGGTGATGTATGCTGCAGCTACAGAGTGGTCGATGGTAGAGTAGTGAAGCAGGTAGAAGCTACACTGGGCAACAATCATGAAGAAGCTGACAGTCGGATGTTTTACCATCTTGCAAACATACCAACTCCAAACAACGTCGTCGTTCGTACATCTGACACTGACTGCCTTATTATTGCACTCGGTTGCCACCAATTATTTGATCAGTCGTTGAAGATATTGATAGAAACAGGATTGCTCACCAACAATACTCAAAGATACATCAGTATAAATCAGATGCATGCAGCACTCAGCGAGACATTATGCAACTCTCTCCCAGCAAACAGTATCACGCTTTCACAGATTGTGATGACACTTCCTCATTCAACAGAAAAGGCAAAATAAGGCCATTGAAGCTACTGCAGAAAAACCACGATGCACAGGCAGCTTTCGGTCAGCTCGGACGTGAAACAGAAGTCAGCGAGGACACAGTTGCCAACATAGAAAAGTTTGTTTGCGAGATGTACAGCAAAAAGAAGATATCATCGGTCAATGAGGTCTGTCTGCAGATATTTTTGGACAAATACAAACCAAAGAAAGGAGAGCAAAGATTCTGGTGTGTAAATAAGTTTGATGGCAGTGCTCTGCCGCCATGCTCACGAGTACGACTGCAGAAGATAAAGTGTACTCATCTCGTTGCGAGGCGGTGGCTATCATCTCCACAATAGAACCAATCGGCATTATCACAACTAGATTTGGGCTGGAAACGGGAGGATGGATGTTACCGATTGCAATGGTTTGATGGTGATATTTCTCCAAAATCGTTAGATGTTGTTTGCAGCGAAGATGACATCTTCGAGGAAATTGATGGAGGAGGTAAGAAACAATGTCTGTCCATTACAATTCGTTTCTAATAATGCATTTAAGAAAATGGTTGACAGAAAAAGGTAAATTTAGTTTTTCCCCAAAATATGAAAGTTTTTTGGGGCATAAAATACTTATTTTGTTACAGCAGGGAATGTGGATGACTGTGAAAACGAAGACGAAGAAAGTGACAGCGATGGTTGGAAGCAGCGATAGTGAAAGCTGTGATGACGATGTGTAACCTCCTCATAAATAAATTTAACCTCCTCGTAAATAAAAAGTAAATAAATTTAGTCATTTTTTATTGGTAATCTACCATCTTACGTCTTTATTTTGACAAAGATTAGTCCATGTAACTTATGGGGAAAATGAAAACCCGAAAAGGGTTACTTTGTGGGGGTCTGACCACACCGTCCCCCCTCTGAAATTTGTTCAGTTTCATTATTTTTGTGATCTAATATCATACTTCTTTGTTTTGACAAAAAATGGTCCATGGACCTCGTGGGGTAAATTACCACCCCAGAGGGGGTTTCAAAGGCGGCACCAATTTGGGGGGATCTGACCACACCTTTGTCCTTGAAAATTGTCAGTTTTATTATTTTTGTGATCTACAATCTTACGTCTTTACTTTGACAAAGTTTAGTCCAGGTAACTTTATGAGGGAAATCAAAAACCGAAAAGGGGTACTTTGGGGGGGGGATCTGACCAAACCTTCCCCCCCTGAAGTTTGGTCAGTTTTATTATTTTTGTAATCTACCATCATAATACTTTGTTTTTACAAAGTTTGATCCATGTATTCGATGGGGTGAATATAACCCCCGAAGGGGGGTTTTTCAAGGGGGTCTTGGGTCCAGACCCACCGACTGGGACGCAGCTGACAAAGTTTTTGTGAATGACTGAAGTGGCATGAGTAACTTTGAGGGGTCAAACCTTCTAGGGAAAATGGGGTGAAATCTTGGGTCACGAGCTCCCAGACTATAAGCTTAGATGGAAGGAGGTTACTGGAAGAACATTTGCTTCCTAGATGGGCTGGGGATGGGCGTAGGATGCAAACAACAGGGAAGCGAGATCAGAGAAGAGTCGGAAGAACACATAAAGACCAGCAATCTGTCTATGATACGAGGACAACAGGCCTGATTGCCACTGCCTCTTTATCGGAGATATAATCGATGTTGATGGATTTGATCTAGGAGGGGAGAGCGAATAAGGGGGTGAGAGTGTTGGGAGGGGGGGGTGGTCGACACTTCGTCACATGTCACTATACACTCCAGGAGGTAAGGTGTGCAAGGAAGGGGTGGGAGCGAAGAGGATGGGGGAGCAAGGAGGGGGAAGTGGGGAGGGGAAGTGGGGAGGGGAAGGTGGGTGTTCTGGACTTGCGTTTGTGCGTGAGACTTGCAGTGAAGGGGGAGGGGGTAGGGAGATTTGACTTGCATTTCAGAGGGGCACTTGAGGGAAAGTGGGACCACCAGCATTAGTGCAGGATTGAACGGAATGGGGTACGTTGAAACAGCACATTCAAACAAGATAGCCAAACCATCCATCACTTTCAGACAGCAAGTACCATTTTTAAAGAGATTCTAACATGGGCTTCTCTTGAGGTATGTGACTCCAATGTCACAGAGTGAACATGAGGTGTAAGGATTGAATGAAGAATGAATGAATGAGTTCCCATATGTTGTTCTTTCATCTACCATGACATTCCTTGCAGCATCTGCAATGAACTTGGGATTTGGAAACGACTCTCCCCGAATAACTTCAAAAATACTCCACCAGGGGGTGCATCTCCAGGTGGAGCTCAGCATGACTGCTCTGAGGTGAAGGTTACATTTTAAACATTTGTCAGATTTAACTCAGACAACGGAACACACGTTTATACATGTACTTCATTTACATAATCACCTAACATTGTCTTGAATGTCAATTTGTAATTTTATTTTCAAAAACATCATCTGTGATTAAAAAAAAATATTTACACTGCCATTCACCGTCTCACCATGGCTTACAAACATCAGCATGGTCTATCCATCCATCCATCCATCCATCCATCCCTTCCATCCATTCCTTCCATCTATTCCTTCCATCCATGCTTCCTTCTCTCCATCCTTTCCATCTATCCGTTGATAAGGAACAGCAAGCTTGGCACTGCACGACACCACGGGGTGCAACACAGGCATGTGAGGCCTGAACTTTGTACATCGTTCGATGCAATTTTAATTGTGTTTAGCAGAGTGGCAGTGTGGGTACTTTTGCAGTGTATCGCCACGGTTTGCAAACGAACATCCAACCAGCTTGTAGAGCACTTGCCAAATGGCTTAAGCACTCAAGCAAGCACTCCAATAAAACAGTTGACAAGGAACAGCAGGCTTAGCAAGCGATTGCTGATCGGTCATATAAAAACACCACCATGAGTATCAAACAATGTGCGAATTGGACAAATGAACACTTTTTTTTTTTAGCAGTCAGAACTGTTGCCAAGTTCGATTCTGGAGCTTAGATTTTGTAATTTGGCTATGTTTAAGAGATTCTCGAGGTTATGGCATGTGAGGAAATGAAATAAAGCCAACAACGCTGGCATCCATCGGCGTTTATAAGCATTGCGATGTATCCAGCGATTCATGGGTATGATGGTCAGGCATTCGATGATATGAGTGAGGAAAGTGAAAAAATAAAGTCATTAACCCTTTATCATTTAGAAACTGTTGCGGCCTGTTCCAACTCAACGCAGTGTTGAGCAGGCTGAACAAAATGGCGAATGAAGACCCCAGCAAGTGGACAGAGGGCTGACTTTGGGGCTGATGAAGGATGATGCCTTGCTAAAGGATAATTAAGTAAAGCCATTAATTATCTTCAAAAGGAGTGCATAAATTAACCCAAACTCCCAATTTTCACTCATGCGCCCCCTTGGAGTTCCCTTAGTATGCATGCAAAGTTTCAGGCCACGAGTTTTCATGGTTTTGCAATTATGGAGGAGATACGTACACCGACACACTGACAGACTGACTGACTGACATTTATTATTATAGATTATAAGCTGTTCTGTAATGCGAATGAAATAAAAGAACAACGGAATGGAAATGGCTCAGTTGTAATTGAAATCAAATCCAGTAGGTTAGTCATTTTGCACAGACTAAAGAATCTTGTGCAGGGCATTTACTCATGAGAGCATCAATATGAACAAATATGATCCATTAAATTGTTGTAAACCATTTCCTTTGTGTTTTCCCCCAATAATGCCTGAAGATGTCATCAATGATGTCAAGTAATAGAGGTGCCCTGTGCATAATAAGAAGAACTAGAGAGAAGTCTGTGGCACGCCATCACAAATTCCCATGCTTCCCACCAAAAGTGGTTCAAAATGGCAAAAAGTTCCACCAGGAATGACCCAATATCAAATTTTGGGTAAAAAATGTTTTCTCCGTTTTGATCCCTGTGACCCCAAGTCACCACCCCCTCATGGCTAAGAGGTCAAATCCCAAAAAATCATTACACATTTCGTGTGTCCCCCAATGCTGATTGCATATACAAAGTTTCATTTTAAAATGTGCCCGTAATTGCATTTTTCAGTATTTGACCGTTTGAACTTGCCCCAGGGGGTGGGGCCAAAAATCACACTGTTGTTGCACCTTCCTGCCATGTGTTGATAATAACTTCCAAGTATGGTGAATTTCTGCCCAACCGTTTAGGAGATAGCGTGACGGAGACAGACAGACAGACAGACAGACAGACAGACGGAGCCAATTACAATATCCCCCCCTTTTTTTTTTCCTTTCAAAAAGCGTGGGCATTATAAACTAATAATCTTTTAACCACATGATTACAGGGACATTCACTGTCCTGTGCAATCATCAACTGCTCAGTGCTACCTAATAATGAATGAAATTTTTAAAATTTGTCTCACTACATCTGACGTAGCCTGGTGTTGGCTCAGTGGTTAGGGTGGCGGCTTGGGATCCTAGGGTCCTGAGTTCAAGCCCCTTCGGCCGCTGAATTAATAAACCAGGGAGTTGACTCAGCCTGTCATCCTTCCGAGGTCGGCAAAATGAGTATCAGTTCCAGTGTGTGTACTGGTAGAGGGGCACTGCATCAGCGGCACAGTCGCGCTTCAAGAAATGATAGCTACCCCGGCAGCTAAGCTGCCATACGACTTTAAACAAAATCTAATTGGCTTGTTCTTGTCACCTAGCAAACCCATCCACCAGACAGGGGTGAAAACTGCATCTGACAATATGGGGTGTTTAGTGCGAACTGTTGTCCGTTCCTTGGGGACCGACAGAAACAATTACATTGATATTTGTAAGGCAAATGTAATGGTTGCTGATATCTTCATGAGAACCACGTCAAATTCACTCTGCTGATAATCAATTTGTAACACATCCTAAACAAAGGCAAATTTTCTCAGTTTTCAACGTTCTTCCCTTCAAGTATCTTAATTAGGTTCCTTGAAATGTTCAAAAAGGTTCTTTCAACAGATAGATACTCAATTGTCCAAGACATGCCAAAACAGTAAAACTCAGCATATCTAGAATTGAAATTTTTTTTTTTTTTAAATGCATCGATATTTACCACTTATTTTATCACTCATGAGCAGAGCCTACCCATTGCTTCGCTCAAGGACCAATTAGTCATTCTGTTTGCCAAAAATTTGAGTGAGGAGAAGGAAAGGAAGACAAATTTACCTGTGCAAAGAGTGTTTTAACCCTCCCCCCCACCACTTTTCCCCCGTTCATCCTGATGTCCCATCCTGCTAGAAATATCTCACACTCGATGACAAGCTCAGTTTGGTATCTCACTGATAGGCCGAATCTGCATCCAGACTTTAAACAAAATCTAATTGGCTTGTTCTTGTCACCTAGCAAACCCATCAACCAAGTTTCATCCGAGTTCATCGATAACTTTTTGAGATATCCTGATGACAGACGGACAAACAGACAGGGGTGAAAACATAACCTCCATACACCTTAGGGGTCGGAGGTAATAAAAACTGTCATGTCAGTCATGACATTTGTTGGTTAGTAAAGATTTACAACACCATCAATGTTCTGAGCAGATGTTGTGGGCAGAGCTTGGAGCGAAGGTTCTGGGTGTAGCTCAGAACGGATGCAGATGCATTCTGGCAAGCCAAAAGCTGAGGGGTCTCTGCAAAGCTTACACTCTGTAAAGCTTACATTGTGTTGTGGAGCTTATACTGCGTTACGAGGTCCATATCGAGCCACGAGGCCGTCGGTGTGACCAGGCCTGTTCTACCTTTTATCCACATGCAAGTGCTACTCGTTAAGGAAGATTAAAGTGGTCATTATATCTCTCGATGTAGCTAATTGTAGGACTTTATGTCGTAAGAAAGATTGGAGTGTATTTTGTATGTGTTTTCATGCAAACGCATTGCGCATCGTGTATATTCTTTCCATTTGCATAACGTATTTCGATGCCATTCGAGGTCTGTTTCCTGTTCGTTTGATTTATTGTATTTCATTTATAGTGGAACTGTCATGCATTTCTGAAGTATTATTGTCATAAATCATCATCAATCCTTTACAGTTTCACGGAGCTCTTTGGAGCTTTCATGGAGCTTTTTTGGGGATGAATAGATGGCCGAAGGCTTCTGTATCAACACTACTCCTTGTGTCTTATATCTGCGTTCGACATCCAACGAACCTGCAATACTACGATTACTAAACCCCTAATGGCAGATAAGCACTTTTTGCCGTTATAGTGAAACACTTTATCATGTGCAGTATAATCCTGTATAGTGAATCGGTTTTGTATCACTTTAAACCGTTATAGTGAAGGTTTGTGTGCCTGGAAGGATCGAAGCTTATTTTAACACATTCTGCTGTGTTAATTACCCTGTACTATCTGTGGTGAGATGTGTTTAAATATATGCAATGTATACCCTATATGTTTGAGCACAGTGATGTGATTGATTTTAACCATACCTGATTCTGTAGCACTTTTATTTTGACATCTGTAACTTTATTTGGAAGTTGTTTTTGAACTTGTACTCATTTACAATTTAAACAAATGATTATAAGTGAAGAACCACTAGTCATGTTTGATGTAAGTAGTGATGTACCCACACAGAGTCACGATGAAGAGGTACGTCACTCTGATCAAGAACTGAATGGAAGTTAATTCAGCATAAACATAATTTGCAATCAGCAATTGCGAACTGGCACAAGAGGGCAAGAAGCATGGGAAGACTGTTGTCAGATTCAAGCGATTTGGACGTTGTTAAACAAAAACGAGATGTTCTCGAGAGATACATGGACGATGTTTCAAAGGCACATGATCTACTTGATCAGTTAAGGCCATCAAGAAGCATGGATCCAGATAATGACTTGTACTATCAATCTGTGGAACAGGATGGTTACCATCTGTCCAAATCGATTGCAGATCATATACGCAACATAATGGAAGAAAGGGACTCCTGGGTTTCTAAAGGTAGTCGAGCTTCCTCCAAATCTCATGCTTCTTGATCCTCAAAGGCATCAACTGCATCTGCAAAAGTCGAAGCTCCAGCTGAATCAGCTGCATTAAAGACAAAAATAAAATATTTCGACTCGGAAGCTAAGAAAAGAGCAGAACTTGCAAGCGGTCAAGCAGAACATCAAGCACAACCCGAAAGGCTTCAAATTATGAAGGAGCTTGACATGGCACAGGCAAAAGTAAACGTCCTTCGCGAACTCGAACATGAAGAGCATTCTCTCCCAGATCAAAGACATAGACCGTCACTGCCTGATATCGACAAGGAACGAACGGTTCATTGAAAATTATGTCAGCAACCACTTTGTAGAGGATCAGAACTCTATAAACTCGGATCATCATCCGTATGGTGAAAACAGCAATTCATATGCAGAGCCAGAGTTAAGAAAGGTCATTCTACCAGACCGAGAAACATTTAAACGAACCAGAGCCAGACCTCAGAATCACAAAGATGTGCCACAATCTGAAAATGAACCACGCCTTGAAAATACTGGTCATGGAATCATACCATGAACAATGCTGAGTTGTCTACTTTAGCCAAATGCTTTGCTGATCAGGTTAACCTTGGACGAATACCCCAACCTGAGCCTGAATTTTTTTTTTTTTTTTTACAGGAAACGCCTTTACCTATCCTTCTTGCAAAGCGACATTTGCAACTTTACTTTGAAACTTTGAAAGTCCCACATTCAGAAATAATCTAGTATCTCCAGAAATATCTAGGGGGTGCTGCAAAAGGGAGGCTGTTGAAGGTTACTTTCTGGTCAATACTGCTGAGGCATTTGAGGATGCAAAGAGGGTACTCGAACGACATTACAGGGATGAGTTTCTCGTGGCCAACACATTCAGAAAGAAACCAGACAATTGGTCTCATTGCATCACGAGATGACCCAGCTTTGCGTAACTACGCTGATTTCTTGAGACAGTGTGAAGCAGCCATGAAGAAAATCGACAGTCTTCAAGTTCGAAAACAACAACTGAGAAAATAGGAAATTGCTCACAAAGCTTCCTCAGTGGTTAACTTGGCGATGGGCAAGAATCATCTCAAACTGGAAGGAAGAAAAACAGTTTCCACCTTTCTCAATGTTTGTCAAGATTATCGCCAAATCAGCAGAAATAGCTTGTGATCCAATGACTTCACTCCAGGCTGTGAAATCATTAAGTAAAACCAGAAGTCCGGAAAGCCGAACATTCAGGAATACCGGAAACCCAAGAAAGGTCGCTGTTGCTACCTCTCTCTCTCTCTCCACTGAAGTGACACGGAATTGTGAAAATGTACAAGTTGAAAGTGATGGCAAGTTGTGTTTTCTCTGGAAAGGTGAGCATGACATTGATGACTCTAGATCGTATTGAGCTCAAACTTTACTGGACAGAAAGATCTCTGTCAAAGAAAAATGTCTTTGTTTTGGCTGCCTTGATGAAGGACAATTTAGTCAAGAAGTGTCACCATAGAAAGGTCTGGAAAATGTGCAAAGAACGACACCCAACTGCTCTTCATAGAGACAGCAGACAGATAAGCACGTCACAACAGAACACCATTCCGAAAGTAGTATCAAGAGAGACACCACTGATAAGTCTGGAGACAAGTATTTCAATGCTCACAATGGATTGAGTCACACAACAACACAGGTCAGAGCAGTAAATGCTCAATGATGGTTCCTGTATGGTTATCACACTGTAATAAGCAAGAAGTTGAAAGATTGGTGGATGCGTTACTTGACACTCAATCTGACACCACCTTCATACTCGAAGATACTTCTGTTGCATTGAACTTAAAGGGTACCTCGGTGAATTAAATCCCATCTACAATGTCTCCCAGGGACTGACCATCTGGTACAAAGTCAAAGGATTTACAGCTTGCGGGTTAGAGGCTACAATAGCTCATTGCAGATCTCACTTCCAACGACATACTCCACGAGATTATGCCAGCTCGTAGGTCTCATATACCAACAACAGAAGTTGCGAGGAAATGGCCATACCTGCATAAAATTGCTGACGAGGTGATACCACTCCAAGATGCTGAAGTTGGTCTCCTTATTGGTTATAACTGTGCCAGGGTTTTAACACCTCGAGACATAATTCCTCCCACTAACAATGAGTCATATGGTCAGAAGATGGATCTGGGTTGGGGAATAGTAGAAATTGTGGACCCAGGCGCTCTAGACACTGATGATATTGGAGTGAGTCATCGCATTCGCTCAAGATTAGCATTATCAGAGCTACCATTATGTGGTAAGGCGTGCGAAAGTGAGTACATGGAGGTCGTACTCTGTTCAAGAACCAAGGTGAAAGAAGCTATCAAACCTCATGATGTCACTCAAATGATGGAAATGGATTTCAATGAAAGTCAAGGAGAGGAATCATCTCTTTCCTGGGAGGACAAAATATTTCTTTCTATAGAACAGAAAGGTGTTCATCTCTCAGACCAGCACTAAGAAATGTCATTGCTATTCAGAGAATTTGATCCGAAGCTACCTAACAACAAGTCCATGGCGATCCATTGTTTGAAACAATTAAAAAAAACAAGCAAACAAATAAATAAATAATTTTTTTATATTGCTTCAATAAAGACGAGCGGTACAAACAGGATTATACAGCCTATATGCAAAGTATTATCCAAAATGGACATACTGAGAAGGTACTACCATCAGCCACAGATAAAACTGATGGATCATTGTGGTATATTCCACACCATGGAGTGTATCACGTGAGGAAGCCAGGTAAAATCTATGTCGTGTTCAACTGTAGTGCACGATTCCAGGGACAATCTCTCAACGACCACTTGCTTCAGGGTCCTAATCTAAGAAATGCCTTGGTTGGAGTCCTTTGCAGGTTCCGCCAGCAGCCTATTGCACTGATGTGTGACATCGAGCAAATGTTCTTCCAATTCAAGATCAAGAAAGAACAACGAGACTTTCTCTGGTTTCTTTGGTTGGATGACTCTGAAAATGAACTAAATGAATACCAGATGAACGTTAATCTTTTTGGCACCAAGTCCTCTCTGGCTTCTGTGAACTTTGGCTTAAAGCAGGCAGCCAGCGACAATGAGGCTGAATTTGTTTAGATGCTGCAAATTTCATCAGACATAACTTCTATGTCGATGATGGCCCCACATCAGTTGCTTCTGTCAGTGAAGCCATCAACCTTATCAATAACACCAAGTCTATGTGCTTACATGGAGTGCTGAGACTGCACAAGTTCATCTCAAATTCAAAGGATGTCTTGGCTGCCATTCCATCCCAAGATCAGGTAAAGGGAATTTGAGATCTCGATGTGATGCACGATTCACTGCCATTGGAAAGAGCTTTGGGCATCCAATGGTGTGTTGAATCTGATACTTTCCAGTTTCAGATTCACTTGAAAGACCAACCATTAACAAGATGAGGTGTCTGGTCAACAGTGTGTTCGGTGTATGACCCTCTAGCAAAATAGTAAATATTCAACATACTCCCACCCAATTTCGTTCTTACTTCACAACCGAGTACGGGATCGGGGGTAAAGGGGCTGTCACACCTTGACGTTTTAGCCAGCGTATGCCGACGTATGAAAAATTTGGCGAATACGCTGGCACACGTCGAATACGTTATGGGTAAGTTTTGTATACGTTAAGAGCACGCTGAAGCACGCTGGCATACGTCGTAGTACGCCGAGCTCGTCGACAAATTTTTTGCATGCTCAAAATTTTCCGACGTATGCCAGCGTATGACTCACACGTTCCACATACGCTGGCCATAAGTTGTAGGCACGTTATGCGATCATTGACACACGTCGACACACGTTACTTGTAAGTTAGTCATAAGTCGAAATACGTCGAGGTAATGTCTAGCATACCCGAAACTTATTTCTAACCTATGAGTAACGTGCTTTGAACCTATATGTAACGTATCTCCAACGCATATTGATGTATGTAGACGTATTTGACGTCTTCCAGACGACCACAGAACTTACTGAACGTGTTTCTAACTTACAGCTATCGTATAATGGCGTATTGGCAGCGTTTAGGGGAATTGGTATATAAAAATGGGGTTTACAGGAGGAATCCGTCAGAGTTCCAGACTCCATGTTTTTTTTTTCTTTTCTTTTTTCTTCGGCATGACGGTGATGTTGACACACGTATTTCTAGTGTAGTTATGATTTGAATCGTCGAGCTGCAGCCTTTTAATAGGCTATGCCACGTGATCGTCGGTGATACTCTGCCGTGCGCTATGCATAAGTTAGACTGTCGTTGGGCATAAGTTGTGAACGCCGACAACACACGAAGCATTCATTGGTATAAGTTATCTATAAATTTTCGAAACGTTCTGTGTACATTACTAATACGTTATGCATACGTCCAACTCGTTAATATACGCCCAAAACTGAAAAAAACATCAATATTTCAGCGTACGCCAGCGTTTTAGATCAATTTTGATACGTTACCATACGCTGGCTAAATCGTCAAGGTGTGACAGGGGCTTAAAGAAGGGTGCTGAAATGAATGTTAGTATAGACTGATATATGTACAATCAGATAGGTTTTCAAAACTCCCCCCAAGCATTTATACGTACACCTTAAATACAGAGAAATAATAGCACTGGGATTTTAATTTACAAAATCGAGGCTCATGGAAGAGCTAGTGAGGTGACTGAGGGAATGAATCTAGTGGGACAGCAGGACAGCAGTTGGACACATTAATCAGGAGAGTGAAGAGAGGAGGGGTGGAAACACAGCAACCTGAAAATAAGAGGGTTGCGTTGGGCAGGGTAAATGGGGGAAAAAAAGATTATGGACAAGGATGTGGGATTTCACAACATATTTGAGATATTCGAGCTACTCAAAAGGCAATCACACAACCAGATACATTATTAAAATGTATGAATGTTTAATTGACAGAAAAATCAAAGTGGTCATTTACACAAGGGTAACGGGGGAGAGGGTGGATTGAGAAAAGGAAGAGAGAAGAGGAGAGAAAAGGGAAGGATGGGGTGAAAGGGGAATGAAAGAAAAGTGAATCACATAAGGGAATGGATAGGACATACAGAATAGAGGATTGGGGGTGGTGGGGGAGGGAATCAAAAGTTCCAATTTTTGTTCTATATTTAATCGAAACATGGCACATAATGACACAAACATAGCAACTCAATGCGGGGGACTTTGAAAGGATAAACAAAACAAGAATGCTTTAAACATGAACAGAACAGAATGAATCTGCAGACCATAACCTGTTGGGATTTGCACCAATCTAGACATGGTTTGTAAAAGGACAATTAGATAAAAATGATTTATGATCAATCACATCATCGCCAAACCTCTTTCCAAAAACATCATTATGTGCAATCTATGATCAAAGAAAAATAATTGAAATTTTTTTAAATACAGAGACTCAAGGTGATTCTTTACCATTTACAAAAATAAAAGCCACACTATTCAATTACTCGCTTGCTTCTTCACATTGAATCCCTTATGCTGATCCGTAGATTATTAATTAATGCATGTCTTTTGGACAAGGCCAGTAGAAGCTATGGCCAAGGTTAGCATGACAAACACAGGCTTGCCTTCTGCCAGCCTAACCAAAAACTTCGAAGATTACTTGTCCCGCAAGTCAAGGTTGGTGCCATTTAATCAGAATCTCTTTTAAAGGCAGTGTCCAAGCAGGGCATGATGCGTTCAAGGCAAGAATTGTTAAACAAACCATGTTGGATTGCATCATGTGACTCTCCACACAGATCATGCTGGACATTGCTGGGTAAAAATCTCAAGCGGTCCCCAGAGTTAAAAGATGACATGCAGCAGCAGGATTTGAACTACACATTTACTTTGTTGTGCTATTACATTTGAAAATGAAAATAAAAGGTACTTTTATCATTGTAAGGGCCAACTATTTAACACACATGCAAATTAGGCAAGGTAACTGCTCTTCTTCCCTTTATGAACCCCCCCTGCCTCCCAACCTCCTATTCTTTAATGGTTCAAATTATTCTCACCTTCATGCGGTGGTTAGTTGGGGAAAGTTATTGGCTGACTCTTTCACACACCAGGTGGCTAGCTTGATATTAGACCGATTTGGGTTGGAATTTGTTCCTTGTCCAGGGTTTCGGTGATAACTTGCCTCAACTTCATAAAAGACGCCACATCAACTTCAACTTCATAATGTCCGCTAACTAATGCTGGCAGACAGGACAACAGGCTTAATATGCATCCGAGGGACATCACAATTTGTGATGCAACGTCCTGCCTGTGAAGCACCACTCCGACAGTATATATATATATATATAATAGTCGGGTCTGGTATTGAACGTATCCTAGTTAAGTGCATGACCTCTTCATCATCCTGTTGGACAACCTCCAAAACTACCCCAACCCCATCCTTCATTGTATTTTCTTCGACCCTTTCTCAATAATAGATTCTCTCCCTTTAGCACCCCATACCCCTCACTTTCCTTCATGGATATTAATAAATAAATGCATGATCATGCCCTTCATGGCCCAAAATATATTTAATAGCAACTAGAATATAAATATTTCATATTCAGGATGTGGCTGTTGGTTGCATCATTGCTGGGAGCACATCTGAGCCACTGATGCAGTTCCCCCTCTTTTGAGTAAGCTGGTACTCATTTTGCCAACCTCAGCCAACCACCTGGTGTTATTTAATGGCACGAGACCCTGAGATCTAAAGGCAGCCACCTTAACCACTAAGCCAACACCAGGCTTAACATCATCTATCGAGTATAAACAATAATCCTGATATAGTAAAGGATTTAAACAATCCAAAAATTGTCTTGCCTTTAATCTCCCTAATAAACTCACTAAAGACTAATGAAGAATCAATTTTCCCTTCTCAGGAAAAGAAGCATAACCTGAACGAAAATAAGGTATCATAGAAGCAGGTTGTTAAATGGAATAACTTTAATAATCCGGGGAATCAATTGAGGTTTGTTGCTTTAACAGCATGTTTCTGCAAATAAGGATAACAAGGCAAAAACCACAGCGATGATTTGATCTTGTAAATTTCATGAATGCCTCCTTATAAGAGTTACTGTGTTTCATAATCTAAATTCTAAAGAGATATCTTTCAATTCAGCAAGGACCAGTTGTGGATTTGCAATTTCTAAGCACCGAGCTATCCAGCGAAAGTGACAAAAGGGCATTTGTCGGAAATATGTTGTTTTAGGGAGTGGGGAAGGGGGAGAAAGGAGAGACAAGGGGCAGGAAAGTGTCTCCCTCTAAATGGTGGATGAAGACATGACAATGGAAGAATTAGAAAAAGTAGGAAAGTTTATAATTGATATAGAACCGACAATCGTTCCCTTTGGGGTTTTAAGCCATACAATATTCACAAAACAATTCAAAATGCAATGCCTTGCACACACCCAGGATGTACCTCAGACCCGCACAGAAGCCCGAAGGTGATAACAATGAGCAAAAACCATAGCAACAATCTCAAAACTTGTAGTGTTCAGTTAAAAGCATCATCAATGTAGTAATCATGGTGTGAGAAAGAATGGACGATTCAGCGCCATTCATTGTACAAAAATGAGATGTTACCTGCATTACCTTTTTTGCATCAAACCACGCTCTATTCATTAACCATGATGGGGCTACCATAGCTGAAAGAATTCATGAGGCAAGGCCTGTTTCAACACAAAATATCAAGCGTCAAAAACCATGTGTTTCTTTAACGCTTAAAAATCACCGCAACGTGACAACACCTACCAGGTTTGCATTGTTGGTGTTCGAATCGTCTTCTGGGAAGGGCACGTACAGAGCAAGCGCCAGGCAGTTGGCAAAGATGGTCATGAGGATCAGGATGTCGAAGGGTCTGATGTATTGGGTTAAAGAATACTCAAAGAAAAGTTGATCCCAGATTATTCTGCAATAGTAGCTGCCATATACCGACTTTCTGATATGATGTAATACTACAATCAAACTTGCATTATGTGGCCAAATCACATGTATTGATTGATATTTTGTAATGTTAAATAAACCTCTGTTATGTATTGCCACTTTTGCTTTGTGTGAAGCATGCTGTTATGTTCTCCCCTTCAGTTTCCATTCATGCTCTCCAACTAGACTATATATCCTGTAACCCTAACTCAAAACCCAACCCTTCTCCTGCTGTTGCTCTCACGTTATTATGGCCATTCCAAATTGCATTGGTATGGTCGTTATGGCTCATTCGCAATAATCATGGCGCACTCGTACCGTCCGTCCAGTGGACCCATGGCTGTAAATCGTGAAATCTCGTGTGCGCTTCATCAAACCGAGCGGACGCGCTTCATGTGGCAAACATGTCTGTCTTGAACGCTCGGGCACGGATGGCTTTGAGAGGGTGGGGGTCGTAAGATTGTCTTCCACATGGGAAATTAGGGGTTAATTATTTGGAATTTTAGGAAAACGTGAGAGTGACATTGAAGAACAAAATATGGGGTGGACTGGAGGAAGTGGGACTGGGAAATAAAATTGTGGATCAGTTATGACACAGGAGGTCGGGGTGGTCATGGAATGACTTTTAAGGATTAAGGGTACAGGAGCAGGGTTGAAAGGTATGAGGAGGTGAGTTGTTGTTTTGGTGGGGGCAGGGGATGATGGAGTGGTGGAAATGCAGATACAGGTGGGGGTGAAGTTTGCATGGTGTGAAGGGGAAGGTTGAGGAGAGGAAGGGGTGTTTTGATTGAGATAAACAGTGGAGGAAGGGGTGAGCATGAAACTGGAGACTGAAAGATTGGGGTGTGCAAACAAGGATGAAGAGTATTTGGTAGTCTGGTGAAGCGGATACTTCCATTCAACGATTCCAATGCACACCCGCCGCAATGGATTCCGCAGCGACAGGCAGAAAAGAGCACGAGCAGGACGATTGGCCACTGCAACTTGGCCCTGTTTCTTGGACTTGGCGGGTGGAGGCCGCTTCCTGGCCACGGGCTCAGTGCCCACCGCGCTCCAGATGCCCAGCACAGGCGGCGTGGCAGGCGGTGCGGCACTCATGGCCTTGGCTAATCGAGCAGCTTGGATCGCGGCTTCCCAGGAGAGGCTCGCGGCACCCGGATAGCGGAGCACGGTGCTTGCTTCAGCCACAGTTCCTGCTGAGGATGAGGCAGCAGGATGGGAGTCGAACCGGCCCCGCGCATCACTCACACCTGCCAGGGACAGCAATGAAACAGGTAGGGAAAAGAGGAGGTTGGATCAGGAATTAGCAGGATGGAGGCTAGATACAGGAGGATGAATAAGGAAAGAGCTTGAAAGACGAAACATGATTTAACTATGAGAATGGACGAGGAAGATCGGAGACAGAGAAAGAAGAATGAGCAATTGAAGCGCAAAAAAAGAAGCGGGATGAGGGAATAGAAGCACGGATCATCTGCTGGATGGTGGATTCAATTTACAGAGATGATCATGGTCGACAGACATTTAGGGATCAATGCACCGACGACACTTCTCAAGTCCCGCAAACCCTTTGATCCAGCACGTAAGGGGTTAAGGACGCTGCGCAACCATCATACCTGCCGGGCTGCGCTGCTTTAATGATGGCGCTTCGAGAGTAGAAGCTCATCAAGGCAGAGGGTGACCGCCAGCACCCCGTGGGCACACTGCTGTTTCCGAGGTTCCGGGTGAAACCGACCCAACCGATTCAGCGCAACAGGACCAGCCCCCAAGGCGGAAAAAGGAGTTCGGAAGAAAAATGGCCGGATTCGCTGGGGACAATAAATTCCTCCTGGCGTGGCGTCTGTGGTTCTCCCCAATCTTCATTCAAAATGCACGACTTGTTCGATGTGATGCACCCGTTCCTCAGTTAACCCAAAGAGTCATTAGCACCATTCTAACAATCTCCTCGATGGATGATTTTTAGTTACCCCGAGACATCCCGATCAGTATAAAACCTCACAATGTGTGGAAGAAACACACCGGTCTACGTGGGCCATGCCGAATGAACACCGAACGAATGCGCGCTTACCGTGGTGACCGCCTGCGGCTCCGAGCATCCCAGCAATTGGATCAGATGCGTTGGAGTGTCATCTGCAGCAGGAGCTTGGCCGCCGGTTCGCTAGTGGACATCGTGGTTGGTCGAACAGTTGTCCAAATGGTACAAAAAGGAAATCTTGGTGTGTCCAATCTCGAGAAAGCGTGCGTTTTCTGTTACTCAACAGACGTGTGCTGTCGTCCTCTCTCTCTCTCCAGCTCTCCCTCTCTCTCTCTCTTGGTCTCTTTGCCGACGTTTTGGTGGGTGGGGGTCAAGACGCTCGTGTGCGACGTGATTTCTGGACTTATTGAAATAACTAGACGGGCTCCCCTAGTGGCAGCTGGCTCCTATCCTTGTCGTTCCTTGAAAGGGAAGGTACTCTGCTGTACATAATTTTATTCCTCTTCCTTCATTCTTATTTTGGGCCGATTGGCAAAATAAATAAATAATTCCCCCATTAATTTGGGATGTTTGATCACCACTGGTTTTAAAGGCAAAAGGATGGATCCAACAGCTCTGTTGTAGATTACAATCTGCAATTTCCTCCTCTCCTCCCCATATCCTCCAGAAATGTTTTACAATAAATCTTTTTTTTTACAGTAATACATTTTTCCATGCATTTAGGGTCAGTGTAATCAATTATATAGCTGCAAACCATTCGACCACATTAAAACAGACCTTCAGAAGAAAACGAGCCCTTTTCACGACCTCGACAAGCTTGCTCAGTGGAAACGTTACAGGAAATCTCACCTAAGCTCATGGAATTGTCAGTAAACTTTCATCTTTTCATTTGTTCAACAAGGTATGACTTGAATGTCATCTAACTGCAGAACACTTTCAACAATCCACAGTCCAACTCTACAGATCTTTGTACTCCTGAAGATACATCTGTGTTTGCAACATATATAAAGTAATAGGTCTCATTTCCTATCATGAAGAAAACAGTTGAAGCCCCCCACCTCCCAGAACCCCAGAACCAAAAGTTACACAGGTCGTTGTCATTTACCACATGTCATTTAATTGAGCAACTGCTGGGTTTCCCTTTTGATGAGACTACACTTTGCCGGGCACCCATAATCATCCAGCCTGAGAAGCTAAAATGCCCGAAGCAGGATAGTGTAAGATACATCTCATTAAGAGAAGAGGCTCAATTTTCAAGAAGGTTGAGGCGGACAGACAATGCTCGTTTTTTTAGCTCGCATGGAACGTAGAGCCGGGGAGCTTATGGGATGGTGTCGTCCGTCCGTCCGTCCGTCCACAAATACTTTCAACTTCTTCTCTGGAACTACACATACGATTTTAATGAAACAAAACTACAATGTTCACCACCATGTATGCACAAAAGTTTGTTCATTGCATTAACGAAATCGAGTCCGAAATGGGTCTAGAGGGGTTGACCCCCCCCGCCCCCAAATAGGTATTTGCTTTCCTCTCAGAAACTACTCATGCAATTCTCATGAAACTTGACCACAAGCTTCATCAACCATGATGTACCAAAGTTTGTTCATAGCATTAAAAAATAAATAAAAGTCAGGGTCTGAAGGGGTCTATGGAGAGAGTTTACAACGGTGTTGCCCCCCCCCCCACCACAAAGAGATATTTGCTTTCTTCTCAGAAACGACACGCACAATTCCGATGAAACTTGATGACAATATTCATCACCCATGGTGTATCAAATGTTCATGACATTTGAAAAATCGGGCTCCAAGAGGGTGTTCGGGGGATTGCCACCGAAAATATGTATTTGCTTTCTTCTCCGAAACAACACATACAATTTCGATGAAACTTGACCACAACCTTCATCACCAGTGATGTACCACAGTTTGTTCATGCCATTAAAAAAATTTGAGGTCGAAAGAGATATATGGGGGTGGGGGAAGGTTTGCCCCCAAAATAGGTATTCGCTTTCTTCTCGGAAACTACAGACACAATTCCAATGAAAGTTCACCATAACATACCAAACTTTGTTCAGGCCATTACAAAACTTCCAGGTCTAAAGGGGCTGTCACACCTTGACGTTTTAGCCAGCGGATGGCAAGATATCAAAATGTATGTAAAACGGTGGCGTACGCTGAACTATTGATGTTTTTTTTTAAGTTTTGGTCATATAATAACGTGTTGGACATATGCATAACGTATTAGTAACGTACACAGAACGTTTCAATCACATATAGATAACTTATACCAACGAATGCTTAGCGTGTTGTCGGCGTTCACAACCTATGCCCAACGATTGTGTAACTTATGCATAGCACGCGGCAGCGTATCGCCGTCGATCACGTGGCGTAGGCTATTCATAGGCTGCAGCTCGACGATTCAAATCATAACCGCACTAGACATCGAAGTGTGAGGTCCGCTGTCACACCCTGACGTTTTAGCCAGCGTATGCCGACGTATGAAAAATTTGCCGAACCAAGCTGGCACACGTCGAATATGTTATGGGTAAGTTTTGTATATGCTAAGAGCACGCTGAAGCATGCTGAAGCACGCTGGAATATGTCGTAGTACGCCGAGTACGTCGAACACGTTATGGGGAAGTTTTGTATACGTTAAGAGCACGCTGGCATACACCGTAGTACGCTGGCATGTCATAGTATGCTGGCATACGTCGAATACGTTATAGGTAAGTTTTGTACACGTTAAGAGCACGCTGGCATACATCGTAGTACGCTGGCATACGTCGTCATACGCCGAGTACGTCGAGAAATTTTCAGCATGTTGAAAATTTCTCGACGTATGACACACGTTCCGCATATGCTGGCCATAAGTTGTAGGCACGTCACGCGATCGTTGGCACACGTCAACACACGTCAACACACGTTACTTGTAAGTTACTAATAAGTCGAAACACGTCGAGGTAATGGTTAGCGTCAGTGTTCCAGACTCCCTGTTTTTTTTCTTTTCTTCGGCATGACGGTGATGTTGACACTTCGATTTCTAGTGCAGTGATGATTTAAACCGTTGAGCGGCATCCTATTAATTATATTATATGATAACTGCACTAGAAATGGAAGTGTCAACATCACCGTCATACCGAAGGAAAAAAAAAAAAAAAAAAAAAAAAAAACAAGGAGTCTGGAACACTGACGCTAACCATGACCTTGACGTGTTTCGACTTATGAGTAACTTAACAAGTAACGCGTGTCGACGTGTGTCAACGATCGCGTAACGTGCCTACAACACGTTACTCACAGGTTAGAAATAAGTTTTGGGTACGTTAAACATTACCTCGACGTGTTCTGACTTATGAGTAACTTACAAGTAACGTGTGTCGAAGTGTGTCAACGATCGCGTAACGTGCCTACAACTTATGGCCAACATTATGCGGAATGTGTGAGTCATACGCTGGCATACGTCAAAATATTGCAAGCATGGAAAATTTGTCTAACAGCTCGGCATACTACGAAGTATGCCAGCGTACTACGACGTATGCCAGCGTGCTCTTAACGTATACAAACTTACCCATAAAGTATTCGACGTGTGCCAGCGTTTTAGCCAAATTTTTCACATGTCAGGCATACGCTGGCTAAATCGTCAAGGTGTGACAGAGCCTTACGGGAGGTCTATGGGTGGTTGCGCCCAAAAGAGGTATTTGCTATATTCTCAGAGACCGCACACACAATTCCAACGAAACTTCACCACAACCTTCATGACCCATAATGTACCAAAGATTGTTTCCACCATGACAAAAATAAATAAATCAGCATTTAACGGTGCCGACGGGAGGTGAGGGGGGGGGGAGAGTTGCCCCCCCACCCCCAAAAAGAGGTATTTGCTTTCTTCTCAGAAATGACACACACAATTCCGATAAACTTGACTACCGCCTTCAACAAGTGTGATGTACTAAAGTTTATTCACAACCTTAAAAACATTGGGGTCGAAGGTATTCTACGTGCCAGTTGCCCCCCAAAATATGTATTTGCTTTCTCCTCTGAAACACATCCAATTTTGATGAAACTTGACCACAACCTTCATACCCCGTGATGTACCAAAGTTTGTTCATTGAATTAAAGAAAAATCCGACATATTATACATGTATATATATATATATATATATATATATATATATATATATATATATATATATATATATATATATATATATATATATATATATATATATATATATATATATATATATATCTTCTTTCGGCTGCTCCCATTAATGGTCGCCACAGAGGATCATCCGTATGATCCGCAAAGTGATTTGGCTTAGTTTTTATGCCGGATGCCCTTCCTGATGCAACCCTGGTCGCCTCTTACGACACAGGGATATGGTACACCTATTCTAACCGGGGCATACACCGGGCCCAGTACACTAGTACTCACTTCGCCGACCACAGAAGGATGACAGGCTGAGTCAACTTCCTGGTGTGTATTAATTCAAGCGGCCAACGGGGCTTGAACTCAGGACCTTTTGGATCCCAAGCCACTACCCTAACCACTACGCCAACACCAGACTATATATATATATATATATATATATATATATATATATATATATATATATATATATATATATATACATATATATATATACATATATATATACATATATATACACATACACAGTATATATGTATATATATATATATATATATATATATATATATATATATATATATACATATATATATATATATATATATATATATATATATATATATATATATATATATATATATATATATATATACATACATACATACATATATATATATATATATATATATATATATATATATATATATACATACATACATACATATATATATATATATATATATATATATATATATATATATATATATATATATATATATATATATATATATATATACATACATATATATATACATATATATACATATACATATATATACATATATATACATATATATATATATATATATATATATATATATATATATATATATATATATATACATATATATATATATATATTGTTGCGGTATTCGCGCCCGCCGGCGTGCTGACGGCCACGTAACTCGAATCGCGGCACGTCGCCCACCGGACGGACAATCCAGTCGTGACCCTCTCGGACTAACGCCGGGAACCAGTCACGGGTGGACCTTTCGGTCTCACCGCGATCGAGCCAATCAGCCCCCGCGTGGGATAGGGTTGCTCGCCAAATTCGACCTACCTAAGTACCCACGCGGAGGGTAGACCGGGCGATCGCACCTCGCCGCAGGTCGACTTCGGACACGGGCCACTTAAGCGACCCGTTCCGTACTATCGGGATAACCGAGCGGTGTTATCGTCGACCTCGACGGTTCGATTAATTATCGGGCGTATTCAGCCCACTACCAACCCTTTACGTGAAGCAAGATGAGGATTCAATGGAGGAAAAGACGAAGCGAAGCGGGAAACAGTTCAACACGAAGCACATTTATTCGCGACGAACGGAAAGCACACATTCAATTCCACCAAAAGCACACAGAAAAGACACAATGCAATTTACACAAAAAGCAAATATAAAAGAGAAGACACAATGCAGAGCTAATACCGACTACCGAGCACTCGGCAACACTTATACAATTCTACTTCACAGACGGCGCCGACAACACATACCCAAAACCAAGGAAAAAAAAATACCCTCAAGGATGAGGCGGGCCTGAGGCCGAGACCGGGTCGGCCTACCCGTCTGGTGATGAGACGCGGAGCGGCGATGGCGCCTCAACTCCGCGGGCCTCGCGGACAGTGTCTGGTAGGGGGTGGGAAAGGGGCCCCCTTGGTCGCACTATCTCAGCGCGGGGGGAAACAGGAGGGGGTTGCTGATGCTCGGGGTATAGAGGATTTTTATTATCCCGCGACGAGCGTCTCCACCTCGGCCAGGTTGCGCTGTCGGCCTCCCTGGGGTGCAGCTCCCGACGCGAGCACCCCCTCGTCTGGTGTCGCTGCCTTTCCACAGCTCCGTCCCCTCCGTTCCGACTCCAACGCACACGACGACCAGCTCCTTCTTGCCAACTCCACCGCCCGCGAAGTCTTGACTCTCTGTTTCCGACTCTCCTACTCTCCTACTCTCCGCCTCTCGACTCCCTTCTCACTTCTTCTCCTCCTCTGGACTCTCCTGACTCTGCTCTTCTCTTCTGACTGACGAACACGGTCCTTTTATCCCCCCGTAGCTTCGCCTTTGACCTTTCACCTCGCTCCCCATTGGCCCGAGAAAAAGTGGGCGTGAAGGCTTTTTGATCCATAAATTTGCATATATCGATCGCCCTGGGGGCGGGGCCAATTCGCCCCTCGCTCACCTATTTGACGGCAAAAAGTGGGCGTGTGTCGTTTTTGATCCGTTTTTGAAGCACAAAATCCGTGATTTTGTACACGCTGTTCGACGCGCGCCCTGCACGAGTCCAACACCGGTACCCACAGCGGGGCAAGAACGGTGGCGATGCTACGGTTGCGAGGTGTGACGTGAAGGTCGTGGCGGTTGTGGTGAAGCGGCGTTGTGGTTGGTGGTTGATGTTGTGGTTGTGGTGGTAATCATGGCGGTTGGTCCAAAATAAAGATAGCAAAAGAAAAACGGCTATCCTGAAGAGTCGCAGCACGCATATATGACATGTATTCCCACTAGACAACGGGTTTGGGCCTAACTACACATGCACTTACCGAGATACCTCACCTAAGGGACCTGAATGGTGGTTTGCGAATTTGGTAACCACAACAATATATATATATATATATATATATACATACATACATACATACATACATACATATATCTATATATACATATATGTATATACACATATACATATATATATATATATATATATATATATATATGTATATACACATATACATATATATATATATATATATATATATATATATATATACACATACAAACATATATATACATATATATTGTTGCAGATCCGGGGTGGTGGGATTCTCACGCGACTCTTGGCACCACCCTCACCACCGCCGTCTCCGGGGTTTATAACGCCGGCTGGTTCAGCACAGGCCTCGGTTCACGCGTCTTCAATCACGATACCAACGTAATCCTGGACCTTACCAGTTGGGAAAATAGAACCCCGTTTACAGACTGGTTTTGTCAGATGCCGAGCGTTTTCTGCCAGTCTGTAACCATTTTGGTTTTATATGCCAATCAAACGGATCGTTCCTCAAAGCAACAAGAATTAATCGATAGCGGCAACTTCATACGAACAATCCAGATTTATTGGGGAACATTGGGGAACACAACACAAGCAAAACATTCACTACAATGTATTTATGAACAATCTTTAACCCGTTCTTAACAAGGGAACTAAGGATTACAGGTTTCGAGGGGGTCTCTACCGAGATATGCCTTAAACAACGTGCAGACAGGACAGAGTACTTGGTGATGTTTCATGGACGAGAGGAAAGTGTGAAAAGCACGAATGTCGCTCGTAACAAGCCGATGTCCACGGATTCGAGCCCCCAGCTCGAACGTGTCATGTGGCAAAATGGTGCGCAGCACTCTTTCTTCTCAAGGCACCGCGTGCGCACGCCCTCCTCAGCGCGTTCTGGCCCCGCGCAATGTTGACGGCACAAGACCGTTAGATCGACGATGGGTTTCAGCCGATTTCTCTCAAGGTCCAGCATACAAATCCAGGCCTGGCCCGTTCACCAGACAAGGCCAACTCGAGGTGCCGGGCTCCGCAGGCGGATCGACAAACGCGTCGAGCCGTGAGGTGAGTAAGGACGGAGGCTCCGTGGCCAGACACAGGTTGAACCTGTCGATTACCTCCTCATAAGAGTCGATCGCCGACTTGACGTGCAGGCCGCCTGTTCCACGGCCAAAAAGGCAGACTCGACATGCAGGCAGCCTCTCTTACTGCCAAAAATGGCAGAAATCGGCACGCTCAGGTTCAGCTTCTCTCCCGGCAGATTCCACACTGTCCCTCCTTCATTCGCTCGCTTGCCTCTCAAAGCCGACTGCCGTTTCTCTCATGGCAGAATCACCTCCGGCCTCTCTGTTTCTTATCACTTTTTCATTTCCTTCTCGCCTCGAAACTCGAGCACACCTCGAAACTGACTGTTTCCCCAAAAAAACTGAACCATTTAATGAGGTCTTCGTTCGCTCGCCTGTGAGCCACTGGCTCCTCCCCCTTTACGAAGCCGACAAACCCCTCCCCCCAGCTCCACCTCCCTCTCCAGGCCACTCCCCCTCAGCCGACTGGGCGGGGCCTATTGTCCGGAGAGGGGAAGGAAGAAGAAACCCTCGGCACACCACCACTGTACAAACAATAAAACATGCATCCTACACCTCCTGACACACATGTAACGTCCATTTTACCGAACAACCGAGCTAATCCTGCATTTAATGGGGAATCTGAGCTAATCCTATATTCAGTAGTTCAGTAAGCGCCATTTCCGTAACACTACCCCCACCTTTCTCACGAGGCTCTCCCGAGCCTCTATCTTGGGCAGCCCACGGCAATGGCCCTGTCTAACGTACAGCACAGATCTCCCATTTACTCCAACCCACAACATGGGAAGCACTTAACGCCAAAAACCAAAGTGTCACAGTAAGATTGGCATGTCCCTATCCTTGTGTGTCGGGTCACAAATCTAACAAACAAATTCACACTCTATGCACACTACTTAACATTCTGATTATGGATTTGAATGGGAGGGCATTCAATTTTACTTTTTACACCAATATTTGCAGAGGAGCACAACATTCAAAGGTTCAAAGTTCTTTCACGTGTTCGCTCCTTCATGCCCCCTCCCGGCAGTATTGTCCATTCACCCCTGAGTGTTTCCTCACTTCGTGGCCTTATTGGCCTCTCACCAGGTGAGTTCAGTCGGCTCAGTGGCCTAATCTCACAAAGAGTTCTTCGGCCCACTGAGCCCACAAAATGGCATGAATCTTTGGCCGCAATGGCCCACAAAAGCATTTTGGCCTCAATGACCCACAAAAATGCTTCGGCCCATATGGCCGACTCGCAAGCAGCAGCAGGCAACAAGCCTTGCATTGAACAGCAGGTGACACAGCAATGGTGGCACGGTGATATTGATGGTAAACAAATACATTTCGGAGGCATTCTTGAGGACGCAAATGGGTGTGATGACCTTACACCAGGTGAGATGGAGTGCACTCATAACCTTCCTTGCCTGACTTGTTTTGGTTGTTTTTTTTTTTTTTTTTCTTCCTTTCTCCCTTTTTTATTAGCAGACAGGATGGTGTGTTTCTTACTCAACTGGTATCTTCGTGGATGTGAGCTCATGACATACTGGTGGCCTCTCTGGCATTTGGAGAGGGTGACCTAGCCTGGTCCTGGTTAACAAATTCTCCCATCAACACTACTCATACCAGGTGTCACACATGAATGGTGCGGAGGAGAGTACATCGAACATAACCATTTACTTTAAGCTCCAGACAATGCAATAAACCCTGCTATTGCTAGAATGATCCTAATGACCCATTTTTCCCGACCTGGCACACTGTTCCATTCTATTAAACCTGGCAAGGCCCTTATTTGTCTTTTTCCATTTGGTGGTACCAGGCATAACTCGCTGGCTGGGGAGTGTGACTACTACTCGGCCTCTCTGCCTGCTTCCAATAGGGGGTGGAGGACACCCAGCGACCTCGGGGTTCACCTAAGCATGGTTCTGGCGCTCCCAACTAAGGGGGGGCTCTCTCTAGCCCCCATACTGCGCCCTCCTAGCACCCACACTGTGCTCTCATAGCACCCACACTGTGCTCTCATCGCACCTACACTGTGCTCTCCTGGCACTAAAACCTACCGTGCTCTCCTGGCATTGAACGAACCATGCTCTCCTGGCACTGAACCCTACGGTGCTTTCCTGGCACCTCTGACAGCCTTCACCTGCCAGGAACCCCCAAAGCCCTGCTGCCCTATTTCCTGACTCACCAACTTCCAATACCATGTCACACTACCAGCCAGTATCCCCATACCTTGGCCTGCACCTACCCCTCGCAGTCTGCCTGCACAATGGAACAGCAGCCATAATCCATGTCAAATCCTTCAAGTGCCCCAAACCTAGACAAACTTGGTTAGGAGACTCCTACCGACAGGGTACATTGTTCGCACTCACTCTCCTCATTTGCACAATCACGCCATTCACCCAAACTCTTTAGTCATTCATTCCACAGTGCCACACACCCAGTCCTCAACACCATCCAACACCTTTCACGTTTATGTGAAAACAACAACACACCAGTCCCTTGGATCCCACTTGGTCATCAAATTTAACTGGTACACTTTCATCAAACCCCAATAAATTTGTCTCTACGTTTGTCGTCCGTTGGCCTCCTCCAGACTGCCCGAATCATTTATTTCCAACAATTTAAACAAGACATCAAAATCTCTTCACCAGCCTCATGAATCTCTGCATGGTTCTAACCAGGCAGTTCAATCCTCCCTCAAACAAGCCACTCTTTGTCATCCCCTTGTTTCAGGTGTGTTTAACACTCTGCCTGTGATGTCTCCACCACTTTTTTTTCCAATAATCACCCAAATCCACTCGTGCCACTCTTATGCCTTCTGTCATCTCTCCATTTGCAATCACTTTCGGTACAACTCTCAATCAAGATTTTCACAATCCCATATGGCCTGCTTCTTTGGCTCATTGGAAGGAGAGTGAGGGAACGAATCCCTCATTTCCCATTACATGACCCCGCCGCCTTTCCGCCACGGCTCAAAGGGGTCACGTCTCAATTGGGGTTGTGGTGTACCCCCTCCTTTTCTCCAGGGTTCGCGGAAGTCAGGCAAACCCCAATCGGTGGAATGGCCTCCCCCTCTTCTCCAGGGTTCACGGAAATCAGGTAAACCCCAATCAGTGGAATGGCCTCCCCCTCTTCTCCAGGGTTCACGGAAATCAGGTAAACCCCAATCGGTGGAATGGCCTCCCCCTCTTCTCCAGGGTTCACGGAAATCAGGTAAACCCCAATCAGTGGAATGGGCTCCCCCTCTTCATCAGGGTTCACGGAAATCAGGTAAACCCCAATCGGTGGAATGGCCTCCCCCTCTTCTCCATAACTCCCTGAAGACAGATAAACCCCATTCAGCTAGCCAACCCCTCGTGTGCTCAGAAAGGTTCGAAAACCAAGTGACACACGCCAGTGCTACCCGCTACTCATCTGCACTCCACTCCAAAGTTCCTGTGAGGCTGATCGAGAAATTAAAATCCAATTTCTAAATCCTGCTCCTGGATGCAGCACCTCCAACTCATCAAGAACCCATGCGGAGCTGTTCATGATGGTTTCCGTCCCCTGGCTCAAGTTCTGTCCTGGTGGCATTTCTATTTCCCCTTGCACCTCAAACCTATTTCCCATGTCACCACTCATTTCACGCTCAGGACTCCAACACACTGCAGGCTGCACACATTCCAAGGTTATGTGTTGACCCTCCACACATTCAACCGTGCCTGTATACTGACGAACTGCCTCGCACTCCAGGGCTACATTCTCGACCGCCAAGTGAGTACCCACACATGTTTTGGCCTCGGCAGCACATACCGATGCTGTAATCTGGACTGTGGGCTCACAGCATTCATTCACAGGCATTCCCCACACACATTCAGGGGTCACGCATACGTGCACCCCATCAGACAGAGTCTCTTCATTAACATAAAATTCAATTTCTACCCTAAGCTCATCGTCCGCACCATGTATGCATGTACCCACGTACCTGTTTCGTTTCAGAGTCACCTCGGTCCGGTCGCTTCTCTCCAGCAGGTTGCTCATCACCGATTCACCACACTCCTCCGGGGCTGTCAGCTCCACATGCTGGACCTGCTCAAAATGTGTTTCATTCGTCAACAACCCCGTATGCTCCCTCAATGTCTCCATCACCAGGATTTGCTCGAAGTGAGGTGTCATCCGACGAGTGATGTCAATCAAGTTCCGCACCACTCACATTACTCCCTGTGGTGATGTCACACATCCCATATTTTTGTGCTGTCATACTTCCTGGCTCCATTTTCTTTTCCATTTGAGTCGTTCTTCCTCTCTGAGCCTTTTTAGTTGTTCGTTATCTTTCCGGAGGTTTTCCATCTCCGTGGACTCCAACCTTTCTCTCTCCTTTAGCTGCTCAACCTCAAATTCATTTTCTTTTTGTTTTCAATCCCACTGTCTCTCTTGTTCTCATTCTCCAATCTCGTCGCTTCCTTCAATTTGTTGATTTCCTGTTCCTGTTTCATTCCTTGTTCTTTTTTGTTTCTTATCCCACTGTCTCTCTTGTTCTTCCTTCTCCAATCTCATAGTTTCCCTCAATTGGTTGATCTCCCTTCCTGCTTCATTCGTTGTTCTTTCACTCTTTCTTGCATCTCATTCTTTAATCTTGCTTTGGCTTCTCGCTGTTCGATCTGCACAGTGTGGTTCCTTAACGTTTCATTCTCCGTTCTCTTTCTTCCCTCCCTTAACATCCTCAGTTCGTTTTGTAATTTGCTCTCTTTGCTTTGGTGTTTCTGAAACTCAGAAGCTTTTTCCCCGAATTTATTGCTCATCTCCACATACTCCAATCTTGCTTTAGCTTCTAACTGTTCGATCTGCACGGTGTGGTTCCTTAACCTTTCATTTACCGTTCTCTTTCTTTCCTCTCTTAACATCCTCAGCTCGTTTTGTAATTCCGTCTCTTTGTTTTGGTGTTTCTGTATCTCTGAATTTTTTTTTCCATAATTCCTCTCTCATCTCCTCACCTCTTTTGCATTCTTGCTTTCTCCATTCGTCCATTCTCTTACCGTGTCCCTTGCTAATTTATAGTTCACTCGCCAGTTCATTCCCCCTGCACTGCGATTTCCGAAACTGTGCTGACTTTTCCAACAATTCTTCCCTCAATTGCTCCAGATATTTCTCTCCTCTTTTTATCTCCTGTTCCAGGCTCTCCCTTATCTGATTGCCTGATCTTACCTCTTCCTTAGTAGCTCCAATTCCCGTTTTTCCTTTTCCAGCTTTGTTTTCCATTCTTCCTCCAAGCTCTTCCTATCCCGAGAATTACTAATTTGCTCCTCCTCTATTCTTTTGTTCAGTTCGCTCCTCTCATGTTCCAACCTTCGGGTAAACCCTTCCTTCAGTTGGTTCCGTTCCAAATCGTGTTCACATTTTTCCTTTTCTAGCTTTTTTTCCCCCATTCTTCCTCCAAGTTCTTCCTCTCCTGAGAGTTCAGTTTGCTCAACTCACGTACCACAAACCCACGCAACCAATCTGCTTTCATCGTTTCTCCATGTAGTTCCTCGACTGTGTTGGCTAAGTCCTCTTCCATCCCCCGAATTCGTTCTTGCGCATCGGCCAATTGTTGTGACTCCCTGTGCACATAATCCTCATGAACCACGTCTGCGTGCCGTTGTGCTTCATCCAATTCAATTTGCAATTCCTTTATATAGTCATCACCACACCTCCACTGCTCCAAGGCATCCGACAATCGTTTATGAAGCTCGCCAATGGACGCTTTGTCGTCTTGCCACGCCTGCCATGGTGCATGCCGTGACCACGTGGTCTGAACCGGTGGCTGGGAGCCTCCGCCTCGTGTTGTGCCGTTTGTTGCGCTATAATTAGCTCACTCGTTTCGTGTCGTGCCGAGATGGAGCCGCGCCGCCATTTTGCGACTCCATTTTCTTTATAATTTCCAAGTTTTTCACCCGATCCACGCAAAATAAAATCAAGTTTGCGAGCGTCGTTTTTTTTTTTTTCTTTTTTTTTCGCGCCTCTTGTAACCAATGTTCGTGGTGCGAAAGGCACCACAGGTCCAAATATCCCGCTCCTGACTGCAAAATGTTAACGATTCACGACGGAGGGATTCTCAATCCACTCTGGACACCAATTGCTAATGGCTTCCGCGGTGTCAGGATTGGAGCTGTGTCGGCAATCACAGTCCGTCAGCAGTTGTTTTTTTACGAATCGCGCGTATCTATTGGCATGACACGAAGTAATTCAATGGTGTAACTTCATCGGAACCAACCAGATTTATTGGGGAACATCGGGGAACACAACACAAGCAAAACATTCACGACAATGTTTTTATTAACAATCTTTAACCCGTTCTTAACTAGGGAACTACTTATTACAGGTTTCGAGGGGGTCCCTACCGAGATATGCCTTAAACAACGTGCAGACAGGACAGAGTACTTGGTGATGTTTCATGGACGAGAGGACAGTGTCAAAAGCACGAATGTCGCTCGTAACAAGCCGATGTCCACGGATTTGAGCCCCCAGCTCGAACGCGCTGCGTGGCAAGATGGCGGCGCCGTACTCTTTCTTCTCAAGGTACCGCGTGCGCACGCCCTCCTCAGCGCGTTCCGGCCCCGCGCAATGTCGACGGCACAAGACCGTTAGATCGACGATGGGTTTTAGCTGATTTCTCTTAAGGTCCAGCATACAAATCCAGGCCTGGCCCGTTCACCAGACAAGGCCAACTCGAGGTGCCGGGCTCCGCAGGCGGATCGACAAACGTGTCGAGCCGTGAGGTGAGTAAGGACGGAGGCTCTGTGGCCAGACGCAGGCTGAACATGTCGATTACCTCCTCATAAGAGTCAATCGCCGACTCGACGTGGAGGCCGCCTCTCCCACTGCCAAAAATTGCAGAAATCGGCGCGCTCAGGTTCAGCTTCTCTCCCGGCAGATTCAACACTGTCCCTCCTCCGTTCGCTCGCTTGCCTCTCAAAGCCGACTGCCGTTTCTTTCACGGCAGAATCACCTCCAACTTCTCAGTTTCTTACCACTTTTTCCTTTCCTTCTCGCCTCGAAACCCGAGCACGCCTGGAAACCGACTGTTTCCCCAAAAAAACTGAACCATATCACGAGGTCTTTGTTCGCTCGCCTGCGAGCCAATGGCTCCTCCCCCTTTACGAAGCAGACAAACTCCGAACCCCAGCTACACCTCCCGCTCCAGGCCACTCCCCCTCAGCCGACTGGGTGGGGCCTATTGTCCGGAGAGGAGAGGAAGAAGCCCTCGGCACACCACCACTGTACGAACAATCATACATGCATCCTACACCTCCCGACACACATGTAACATCCATTTTACCGAACAACCGAGCTAATCATGCATTTAATTGGGGATATGAGCTAATCCGATATTTAGTGGGCTGCAAAGGGCCATTTCCGAAACAATATATATATATATATATATATATATATATATATATATATATATATATATATACATATATATATATATATACATATATATATATACACTAGTAAAGGTGCCCATCTTCGACAGGCATCACTGGCAACATATGGTAAAAGACAGATAGCATGAATGTATTTTAAACAATATATTGTATCATTTTTATCCATTGATTGCCCAACCCCTGCACAGCAGGGAAAAATGGCTGTAAAAACGTTTTTTTAATTTTTTTATTTTTATCCATTGATTATCATTCAGGTTTTCCCCTTCGACTGTCCCGCAGTAGCTCCACTTCGATGACATTACCACGTAGTTTAGTGACTACACAACGTGTACCATTCGTGAGTTTTGGAGGATCCATAGAGAGCGCATTAAAATTACAGGGCACCCAACTTTAAAGTGTTCCAAAAGGCCGGATCAGTTTCGTCTACATATTCATATCTTGTAGATTTTAGCTGGCCAGATCAGTTTCGTCTACATATTCATATGTTGTAGAATTTAGCTGATTCTGAAACTGTAAACAGCATGTCGATCGGATGGTTCTGTGATTTTCTACAGTTGTAAACAGAAGTTCGACTTAAGCCTGTACGCCACTATGTGGAGATCCGAGATTATGTGCACGTGCTCAATCCCGCACCCACCCGGAAAAGACCCAAGTACACTGTCAGTACTCACCTCCACACGAAAACGATGATCATGATTTTGGGTTTAACCGTAACTGACCGGGCGATACTTTGTTGGCAGTTGGTCCGGCTGGGCAGCGGGTATCGGTCGATAAAAAATTCAAAACGGCAACCATGTATAAAAAAAAAGAAATGCTTTGTACTTAGTCAGAAAGTAATGGTTTTGTGAAGAAACTACGGCACATGGAAAGTGAAAAATAGTCAGGAATGAACTCAACTGTTTTCTCCCCAAATGGACCGTGATTTTAAGAGCCGAACTCATCTTAGTGGTCCTCTAAAAAATGGGAAACATTTTTATTTCTTTTTTGTGCAATAATTCCTCCCATTTTGCAAATGGAGTTTTTTTTTAACTGTTTAACTACCATAATCTTCAAAACGAATTTTGAGGGGCCTCTTAAGGAAGACAATAATATCATTACTATATATGTCAAAGCTCGTTTCATTTCATGCAGTTACAAAAATCTGATGGTGGAACAAAAAAAGGGGCGTGCCAAAATATTAATATATATATATATATATATATATATATATATATATATATATATACACACATACATATATATACACAAACATAAATATATATACATTCCTATATATTTAAATACATATAAATATCAATATATATATATATATATATATAAGGCCCGGCGAGGAGGAGTGATGTAAGCGACATTTTTTAATGATATGATGGTGATAGGCTCGGATGATAGGGGAAGTGTTAAAATAGTGCTGTATAGCATTAACTCCAAAATGGCCGATGTGGCCCTTACATCACTCCTCCTCGTGGTGCCTCATACATACATATACATATATATATATATATATATATATATATATATATATATATATATATATATATATATATATATATATATATATATATATATATATATATATATATATATATATATATATATATATATATACACATACGAGCCTGGTGTTGGCAGAGTGGTTCGGGCAGCGGCTTGGGATCCAAAAGGTCCTGAGTTCAAGCCCCGTTGGGCCACTGGATTAATACACCAGGGGTTGACTCAGCCTGTCATCCTTCCGAGGTCGGCGAAATGAGTATCAGTGCACTGGGCTGGTGTATACCCCGGATAAAATAGGTGTACCATATCCCTGTGTCGTAAGAGGCGACCAGGGTTGCGTCAGCAAGGGCATCCAGCGTAAAACATGTGCCAATTCACTATGCGGATCGTACGGATGATCCGCTGTGGCGACCCCCAAAAGGGAGCAGCCGAAAGAAGAAGAAGAAGAAGAAGAAGAAGAAGATATATTTACACATATATATATATATATATATATATATATATATATATATATATATATATATACACATAAATATTTACATATACATAATATATACACACATATATATCTTTAAAACACATATTTATATATCCATACATATATATATATATATATATATATATATATATATATATATATATATATATATATATATATATATACATATATATATATATATATATATATATATATATATATATATATATATATATATATATATATATATATATATATATATATATATATATATATATATTTATATACATATACATATATACATATATATACATATATATATATATATATATATATATATATATTGTTGCGAATTCGCACCCGCCGGCGTGCAGACGGCCACGTAACTCGAATCGCGGCACGTCGCCCACCGGACGGACAATTCAGTCGTGACCCTCCAGGAACTATCGCCCGGAGCCAGTCACGGGTTGGCCTTTCGACCTCACCACAATTGTACCAATCGGCCACCGGCACAGGATAGGGTTGTTCGCCAAACTCGACCTACCTAAGTCCCCACGTGGATGGTAAACTGGGCGATCGTACCTCGCCGCAGGTCGACTCCGGACACGAGCCGCTTGGGCAGCCCGTTCCGTACTATCGGGATAACCGAGCGGTGTTTTCGTCGACCTCGACGGTTCAGATTAATTACCGGGATCTTGCACCCGCTACAAACCCTTTACGTGAAGCAGGATGGAGAGTCAATGGAGAAAAAGACGAAGCGAAAACGGGAAAACAGTTCACACAATGCACATTTATTTCCTGGCACACGGAAAGCACGTATATACAGCCATACAGTCAAAATGCACATAAAGCAACCAAAGCAATAAAAGCAACAACGACGCAGAGTTAATACCGATTACGCGCACACACGGCAACACTTCTCCAGCTTTACTTTACAGATGGCGCCAACACACATTCACACAAAAGCAAAGAAAAGAAGCCACCCTCATAGACAAGGAGGCAGACAGGCCTGTAGGCCAAATGTGCGCATGACCTGGAGGAGCAGCCAAGTCAGCGAGACCGGGGGGGGGGGGGTCCTACCCGCGTTGGCTGTGCGGCTGTGCCCCGACTCCGTGCTCCTTGGCGGGTTTCGTTGGCACGACGTTTGGGGTGGGGTGGGAACGGGGCCCCCTTTTGCACTATCTCAGCGCGGGGGAAAGGGGGAATTGTTGATGCCCTGGGGAGGAGAATGGCTGGCTGGCTTGCGTCCCATGACGAGACGAGCGATTCCCCACACCGTAACCTCATCGCCGACTGCCATCCTTCTCGCCTCGGACCCGAGCTCCTTTGCCTGCAGTTCCACCGCGCGCACTCTCCTCACCCGACCGACTCGACTCTGCCACTCTTTTCAGTTCCGCACTCTCCTCACCCAACCGACCCGACTTGACTACTTGACTAACAATTCGCCTTGCGCTCGCCTTTTTATAGGTGGGCAGGAGAAGCCAGTATGCAAATATTCGGATCAGAATGACCTCAGGGGCGGAGCCACACTCGCCCATTGGTCAGAGGAAACGGGGGCGTGAACCTCCCCTGATCCTAGAATTTGCATATATGGACTTCACACACACGTGCCTGGAGGCGGGGCAATCCGCCCCGCACTCGCTAATTGGACGGAGGAAAAGTGGGCGTGTAGCGTTTTTGATCCGAATTTTCCCTCGGAAAGGCCGCTATTCGTGCTCGCGGCTCGGTGCGCTCAGCACCAAACGCCGAATGGGCCCGAGACAGTCCAACGTTCAGTGTTCACAGGTGGTGCGGGAATGGCCGTAGAAGGAGAGAGGTGAAGGTGGTGGAGGGTTTTCGGTGGTAGTTTGATGGTTATGGTGCCGTTTGGGAATGGCGGTGATGCGATGATGTGGGAGCGTAAATGGTGGCAGTGGCGTGGTTGTTCTATGATGGCGGTTGAGACGTGGTTGGTTCAAAATAAAGATAGAACAGAAAAAATGGCTTACTCAAAGCGTCACAGCCCGGATGAATCACATAAATTCCCTCTATACAACGGGTTTGGGCTAACTACACATCGACTTAGAGATATCTCACCTACGGGCTCTTTATGGTGTAATGTGAATTTCCACAGCCGTAACAATATATATATATATATATATATATATATATATATATATATATATATATATATATATATATATATATATATATGACCGTTTTTACAGCCATTTTTCCCTGCTGTGGAGGGGTTTGGCTTTTTTTTTCTTGAGGCAATGTTTTATGGCCGGATGCCCTTCCTGACGCCAACCCTGGTCGCCTCTTACGACACACAGGGGTGTCGTAAACAGGGATATGGTACACCTATTGTAACCGGGGCATACACCGGGACCAGTACACTGGCACTCATTTCGCCGACCTCGGAAGGATGACAGGCTGAGTCAACCCCTGGTGTTAATTCAGCAGCCAACAGGGCTTGAACTCAGGACTCTGGGATCCCAAGCCGCCACCCTAACCACGAAGCCAACACCAGGCTTATATATATATATATATATATATATATATATATATATATATATATATATATATATATATATATATATATATATATATATATATATATATATATATATATATATATATATATATGTACATACACATACACATAGACCGGGCGCAGTGGCGTGCGCCTGTAATCCGGCTACTCGGAGGCTTGGGTTGGAGGATCGCTTGAGGACGGAAGCTCTGCGCTGTGCCATACTCCGAGAGGGTGTAGGGCAACCCACAATATTTTCATGGCGAAACCCAATCCTTATCCCTGTATCGTAAGGGGCGACCAGGGTTGCGTCAGGAAGGGCATCTGGCGTAAAACCTATGCCAAATCAGTATGCGGATCATAACAGATGATCCGCTGTGGCGACCCCTAATAGACCATGTGGAGGTACTCGCTATTACCTTCAGAAAATGATTTTTCGTTGTGCAGATCACCAATCTGGATGAAAATTGGCATACTTAAAGAATTTTAGACGCCGAGTTCAAATCCACTTGTTTCCACATCGAGGATGTGACACAATTGGTCATTTTTGGCAATTAAAGATACACCGAACATTAAAGCACAATTTTGACACAGAAATGAAGAATCAAGGTTGGACTGATATGTACGTCAAGAAAACTCTTGTGAGATCTTAAAATGATACAATATGTTTATACAGAGCCCTATTCATTGTTATTAAAGATGTTTATAATTAAAGGTCGTAAACCCAAGCAGTTACATATTTTTACCGGCCGAAAACGTCTGGACCGACCAGACAGGCCTTCGAGTTGACCAAGGCAACTTTTTGCTTAAAAGGCAGCCACACTGGCTATTAAAGGTAGTTACATTGACTATTAAAGACAGTTACAGCGCCTATTAAAGACAGTTACATTGGCTCTTACGGATTAAATCAAAGACAAAGAGACTGTGCGACTCAGCCTGATGAAAAGTAGAACCGCCACAAGAAGATTACTGTTCTAGAACTCCAGTATTTCTTGCTCTGAAGCAGTTGCTGAACTCGGCTCTTGACTGCTGTTATTACAAAACTCAAGTCCACGATTACATGCTAACCAATCTGAATACTGCTGTGTAGTAGATTACCACAGCAAAAGCAGTGTGACACCCGCATTCACAGTTTGTCGTCAGAATCATCGTCAGTTCTGCTTTCATCATCCATAAGTTCCGTTTCTGCACGGGTCTGTTCATCATTGGCGCAGTTTTGACACCCACAGCACTCTGCGCAGGACAGTCCTTTTGACCGGCAAGAACACTGGTTGGTCTCGCATTTCGTCTTCTTGCAATTACATTTCGTCACCTCTAACAGTTCCTTCGGCGCTGGTGGTTTGTTCAGCCAGTGAACAGTCAGTGCTCCGTTGTGTTCCACCCATCCGTGAAATGTACAAGAAGGGGCTTCTATAAACCTCTCAGTCATGCGGTGGTGGATCACAGACTGATAGTTCACTCTTTTGCAATGCAGCATCAGAGCGTCGCTTGTAGGCGGCAAATTCTGTTCTCCCAGCGACTGTCTGCAGAATAGCTTGTAGCGAGCCTCATCCACACTCTTCATGGTCGGCTGTTTGTACATGGCGCAGACGAATTGTTCCAGGTCGTGAATGATATTCTGATCTAGCGTGAATTCTCGACCAATGCTCCCGAAACAGGTGATGAGATGGGGACCCTTCATCATCAAGTCAAATGGCCTTGTTTTGCCCTTACCATGGAATGCACTGGTGGTATCACTTCCCGTGAAATTGTGCAAACCTATCAACGCATCGCAGACAGAACTTTCCAGTGCATTACTCAGCTTCCGAATGTCAACGACGATAATGTCCTTGGGACTTCCTGTGACCAGATGGACATTTCGCGCCCGAATCGACTTCGAGTGAGCCAATACCAACACAAACACATCGGTGTCAAAACTCTCTATGCGCACCGACTCTTCATTCTGTCCCGCGTGAGCGGCATGTAGCAGGAGCTTCGTGTAAGTTTCCTCATGGTCACATTCAAGTTCAGGTACTGACGACACAGTCATGACACCATTCGATGCCTTGATTTTCTCACATTTGCCGGCATGACTGCATACAACAGCATGTCATTCAGTTTTGACGGAGAGATGTTTCTCGTCCACGATTCAACGATGAACTCTACCAACGCCTCCTTGTTGGCTCCGCTCAGGAGATAATTGGCCCACTGTTTTGGAAGGGCTTGATCACGTCTGTAGATGGTTCGTACCTGAAGATCACCTGCTCTGCCTGCTCGTCTCGCATGCTCCAGGCACTCGATGCTGATACTTGGGTAAGTATCAAACACCACGTGCAGTCTCGAAGATTGGTTATGTCGTGCTTTGGCCACTACAATGTTCGGCACAATCTCTTCCAGTTTGCCGAAAGTGTTATGCAGTGAACCAGCCTTTATCGCTGAATACCGGCCATTCCATCCACAATTGTTGCACCTTGGATAGGCCGAGCGTCCACATGGCAATCGGGCCACAGTTTCAGCATATGGTTGCGGAGTTTGGCTTTGTCCGTCTTAGCAATCGAACCATCACCGGATGCCAGCGGGAAAGATATGTTCGCCAGTGGGTATGCGAGCAGATCGTGGAGTGTTACATTGCTTTACTCGCCAATCAACAGCAGTCGTGTGAAAAGACAATATTCATTCGCAATTTCAACCTTCGGCGTCTGCTGGTGGGGAGTCGCCGATTTGCCTCGCGCCTTCGAGAAAGTTGCCAATTTGGCCTTCGAAATCAGACTGAAGAATGGGACCTCACCCGAGAGAAGCCGATCACGCATGAATTGCACGACAGTATTCTCTCCCTTGATATATGCGTTCATCAAGTCCGCGGAAGTGGCTGGCGGTGCAATGACACCTGAACTAATATTGACGAGTTCAAGGTGAGCGCCGGAGAAAAGGTTAATCATTTGAAGTATTGTGTCCATCACTTGTACCACCACTGCTTCGTTCTTCTTCGAGCTCGACACATCCAAATCCTTTCTCGTTCGGGGCTCGTTGTGGATACCCGCCATGGACTCACATTTCCTTGCGATTTCCGCATGTGCTGGTTGGGACAGGATCCACTTCTTCACAGCTGTGCTTTTCTGAGTGTAACCAATGATGCCTCCACTGGTCTTGCTGTCCCTATTTAAAGTCTGCTCTATGATCTGATCACACGCAACACTACTAAATCCATAACGAGTATGCCGTTGGGCAGTCCATTTGCCATCCATGAACACTTGATAGGTGTCTTGGTGGGAGTGCTCTCGTCCGGCCATTTCCAGCCAGTAAACGGGTAAGTACCTTGCATAGTGTAGGTGATTATACGCAAAGTTCCAGGGCATTGACGCTCTCGTGATCGCAAGGTGTTTCGGCCAGTTCGAAGTACGAGTTGCCCGTATAAGCTCCAGTGCTAGCTCCACCATTTCCAAGTAGGGCCATGTCATGTCCACACTTTGGTGTTTGTTCAGGTCATCCCTCACCATGAGTGCTCCCGAGTATAGAACATGTAAATTGAGGTCTTAGTCACCCTGCTTGTGGACCCTGGCTGGCTTCATCCTTTGTAGTTGACTGTTTCTGTTGTAGAGCTACTGTCTACAACAGCAGCCTGAGCAATGGAACCAATATCAATGTCCTTCATGTACACCACTCCGCTCTCAGACATTTTTGGTGGACGAGAGAAAATCATGTCTGGGTACCGTTCCTGCAGTCTTTTCTTCAGTCTTGTTGCCTGGTAGTTGGCCTTATCCTGACCTTCGCATACTCTGAGTAGGTTATTGAACATCTCACACGACTTCTTCATATGTATAGATTGCTTTCCATCAATGAGTCTTACCTGGATTACTTTATCACAGAAAATGTCAAATGTTGAGTCATAGTTCACTTTCTGAGTTTGGAGTTTACTTACACTCTGTCTGTGGTATGTGTCATTCACATACTCGTAATAACATTTATGGTGATAACAAACTGCCAGCGCCACACAGTCTCTATCCTTTATATTTGTCATTATTCTCACATCACGTTCATCTCCCCTCTGCTCAGCAGTTTCCCTCAGCTTTTCTCCATCCTGTGTTTCTGCCAGGGACAACTGATCACGTTGAGATTTTCCTTTGACACGGATGAATTTGTCTTTATTCTGGCATATCACACAAATTCTTGGCAGTACACCAGCTGATTTGCCAGCCACCCTTTCTACAGAGGTTCTGAGGGATTTTCTACGTATTTTGTGGTATGAGTGCCCCTCTTCTTCTAGTCCGCCCACCACCTCACTGGCTCTAGCAGAAACTGCAGTAGTGCTGGCATCTGATTTCCTTTTCCTGGCTTCAGTACGTTTTATATGATCCTTGTTACAAAACGACGCATAGCAGAACCGGTGAGAGCCGGCATCCGCAGGAGGATCAGTCATTGGCAGCAGTTTCATAATTTGATCAGCCAGCACATGGCATTTGTTGATAGTTTCACTTTTGGAAATTACCAATGGAAAGATTCACAACTGAACAAATAACCAAATTCATGAACCTTCGCCCAGGGCTTACAAAAGGTGGATTGTGAAACCGCTCGCCCTCTTCTTCGCCTCTCTGCTTTGCCCTCTTCTTCACTGCTCCTCATTGCCTCTGCCCATCGCTGGCTCTTCGTTGCCTCTGCCCATCGCTGGCTCTTCACTGCGGCTGGTGTGCGACTGAGACATGCTTATTCCGGATGACCAGTGTGGAGCTCACGTTGCCACGAGCCCCGGCAATGTGACGAAGCCGGAGATAATGTGCCAACTCTTGAGGTGGGAACGCTCAAGCGGAGTGTCCTATGGAGGTACACGCCACACTCACAGACCTATGCAAGACGAGGTTCAGGATCTTTTGCCTCACGCTTCTTCATATATACATATATATATGTACTTACATATAAAAAAAATTATACATGTAAAGATATAACCAAGTGTATACATATAAAAAAAAATTATAAAAAATATATATAAATATATATATATATAAATATACATATATACATGTAAAAAAAAACATACATATATAAATATACATATTAAAAAAAAAAAAATATATATATATATATATATATATATATATATATATATAATCTCCTCTCTCTCTTTCCACCCCTCTATCTCGTCCCCTTTGGATACACAAAAGAGCATCCATTACTGACTCGCAATCAGTTTCCTCTGGCATGACATCGCACCCCCCATATTGCACTACACCATACTTCCCACTCCCACAACTTAGACACCAGTATATCTCCCTCCAACCTCCTGCAAAGCGTACCGGGTTGCATTGGTTGGACGACCGTGCCAGGTATTGCGAGGCCGTTTATCCTCATCTGCTCTCTTTCGTTCTGGCTATCTAATCTTCCTCGGGTTTGTGTGCGTGTATGTATGTGATTGCGCCTGTCGTAGCATAAGTTAAGATTGTAGACGTGATAACGTGATAAGTCTGCTCTGTGTCTGCTTTTGTAAATTGCTTGCCCTTTTGTCGCACCCCACAAATTCCTTGCTATCCCCACTGTACATACCAAATAAACCCCATTCACTGTGCCACATACCTTTCCTCGCTTGATTGTAAATAAGTGCTTTGTGAAGAAATGTTCCCAGCTCGTTTTTGTCTTTTCCTTCATTGGTCCAGCATGGTTCGTATTCCAGCCGAGCCAGGACGTTATTCCCCAACGATCTGTGTTTTCTCGCCGGTACGTCCTTGTGCAGTTACACTCGGCTGCATCTGATCCTGTAAGGTGATCCGGTTTGAACAAGATGGACCGAGCGCGTGCCCCCCGGCAATTATATCACGTGACCATTAGGTAAATGGTATTTACTAGACGGAGGACACCAAGTCACGTGGTCGAGTTATTGGCATTCACGGTCGATTAGCGACCGCCGCGTCACAAAGTTATTCGTGTGTCATGGCCTGCGATTCCGGAGAGTCTGGTGGGAACCTGAGGTCACTCCCCCCCCCCCCCTCGTGGTCTTTTCACCTCCAACCCCTGGGTCCGCACAAATATTTTGTGCAGTGGCTCGTAATCCCCTTTCTCTCCAAGGGTCAGTAAACCACTAGCACTGTAACATATACAGATAAAAATCATATCTCCCTGTCTCACAAAGGAAAGGGGGGGGGGTTGGTTGTGCTCATAACTTGACCTTGGGTGCAATCATCTCCCATGCAAAATTTGGTGGAGATTGGGCAAGCCGTGTATATTTCTATGATTTATATTGTGTGATGTTACATAGCAGTATTAAATGGACACAAAGTTTTGTTGCAAGTAAATAGATTATTAGTTTTCAAACGGTACAATTTTTATTATTCTACGATAGCAGGAACAAGGTATTTGGCAAACATTATTTAATGAAGTAGTGGGACGTACATAGAAGTGAGCAGAAACACGACATTTTGGGGTGCCATCTTTTCTGCAGAGCGAGTTGCAATAACGTTTTGGCCACAGGTAATGCAGTACAGTGCAGCAATTTAAATGGGCATTGACCACGCACGCATGCACACACACTTGTGTCGGCTAGTGTGTGGCAGCCCTTGGACTTGGCCTTAGCCAAGAGCAGACTGCTCTTTTATGTTTGTTTCAAATTGATGGAATAGAGCTTAGCACAATCTTCTGGATGGCTATTGGCTATGTGTCATTTCTAAACGATGGATAATCTCAATCACCTTAATCAAACTAATAAACATATATTGTTACATCTGGTGGATTGTCTCACCGACCTTGTGCGAATCATGGCAGGCTGTGTCAAAGTGGCCGCAGTGCCAGACTTATTCAGCTGTCCTGAACCGGATCACGTGTTTATCGCCATGATACCATGCTGATGGGACCATCGAGCCAGTGGATATGCAAGAATCTCGATTTGGACGACCTATTCGGTGCCATGTGCCCGATTCCAATTAACGACCGAGTGGAGCTGGTGAGCACACAGCACGGTCTCGTGGTGCATGCTAATCACTCGTGCCAAATTACGACAGTGATCATGAACACCTGAATTCACACCGAGACCAAGTGTATTTAATCACAAAAGTTACAAGAGGCACGAACATAAAGTGATGCAAAATACCAACTCGACATCTGCAATCACAAAGAGATTGCCAAGGGCAAGCCTCCCTCAACCGGGGTAGTCCTACCCTTGGCGATTGCATGAGATCCAGTGATAGCCATATTTTTTTTGAACCACCATATGACCTTGACCTTCAACAGTTAGAGATGGAGTGTAAATAAAGAAAATGTGTCAGCATCTATGATCTATTCAAAAAACTCAACATCATGTAAGTCGAATGAAAATTATTCAATTTATGATCAAAATGGTGTTTTTTGTTAATTACGTCACAATCCGAAAAACAAAGGTCAAGGACACCAACCAAATATTTGGTGCACAACTTTATTGTAGGTACACTAACATGATGCAAGAACATATTAGAAGGTCAGGGTGGTGGGCTTTGGATCCTCGGGTCTGAAGTTCAAATCCTGCTTGGCCACTGAATTACAACCAGGTGAGGTTGACTCAGCCTGTCATCCTTCTGAGGTTGACAAAGTGAGTGCCAGCTTGCTGGGATGATTGACCCATTCAAATATCCTGTGTTGGAATGGCAACCTGTCCAGGATTGTGCCCAATATCCCAGGAGACTGCTTTGGCAGCACGGACACTCTGTTCAGAGTATGGTCCTAATGGATGGATTGGCAAAATTGAGCAATGACAAAAAATGTGTTTTTTTGTTTTTTTTCAGACCACCATTTGACCTTGACCGTTAACCCAGAGAGGTATTATATAAATTACTTGTAAATGTGCCTTGCTCTGGGATATCTGGAGAGGGCAATTTCATTCTGATCAGCCAAACCTTAGTCGAGTTTTGGTGAAAAATGTTAAAATGTCTATAATTGGGTATTGACCTTCAAATTAGGACAAGGTCAAAAACATGTCACCCACACTTACTTGTTATTCCCATTATTGATGCAAAATTTCATTCTGAAAGTCTCAGCCGGCTCCAAGATACAATTCGGACATTGGCAGAAAAACCTAAATGGTGGTTCAGTACTCCGATGGATGCAAGACCTTGACCGTTAACCCAGAGGGGTATGATGTAAATCAAGTATAAATGCCCCATTCTCTTCGCTATTTAAAGAGGGCAATTTTGTTCCGATCAGACAAACCATAGTCGAGTTATGGTGAAAAATGTTACAATGGTTAAAATTGGGTCATGATCTTAAATACAGGGGTAATACCCCTGGGCGCTCACCTGGGAGTGGCTGGATGCGATATCACTGGAAGGCATGGATGACCCACAAAATATGTAATGGAGAAGAAAGTAAACACCTATGGATTTATTTTTTGTATACCTTGTCGAGGCTCGTATGAGAGCTAACACACAACGCACAGCAAGGGGGGCATGAGATAAGAGGGGTGGGAGTGGGAAGGACAAAACAGTGGGGAACAGAGACATTAGGAGATATGTGGAAGGGAGAGGGATGGGTTGGGGAACATGGGGTATACAAGATGGACATAAAAGGGACTTTGAAGAAGGAAAGCAAGGAATTTGAAGGAGGTGGGATTGGGGTGGATTAACGGGGGTAAAAAGGATCGAGGATTTGGATAAGAGGTGGTGGTGAACAGCTGTTTTGAAGGCCTGGAGGGAAGAATGGGATTGAACAGAGTGAGGGAGTTTATCCCAAAGGCGGGAAAAAAGAGGAATAAAAGAGTGAAGGTGAGCAGTGATTCGTGATTTTGGTAGTTTTACGAGAGGGGTTGTTGGCGGATATTGAGCGCCCTGCGGAAATATGGTGGGGACAAATCGCAGACACAGCGGGGGGGGGGGGGGGGTGGGAGAGACCGGAGAGGAGACGGTAGAAGACAGAAAGACCACCGACCTGCCTGCAGTGAAAGAGTGAGAGGCCCAAAGACTCAGCCTCATCGCGGGAGATGCCAATAATTTGAAATGCCTTGGTTTCCACAGCGTGAAGCCGCGAAAGGTGGGAGGCAGGAGCACCAGCACAAAGGAGAGAGCAGTACTCCATCAGGCTGCGGATGAAAGCTTTGTTTGTGGTCAGGAGCTCAGGTGGGCCGAGGAAGGACTTTGCACGATGGAGGATTCTAAGTTAGTGACTGGCTTTGGAGGCCAGGTTGGAAATGTGGCTTTCCCAGGAAAGGTCATGGCAGATAGTGAGACCCAAAAGCTTGAAAGAAAGGACTTCTTCCAGAGGATTGTTGAGAAAGTGAATGGGTGAGAGAGGGGGGGTGCGGGGTTGCCAAACGATCCTTTTGGAGAGATAAAGTGAGAGTGTGAGATTTGTCCAGATTGAAAGACATGTTCCACGTGTTGGACCAGTTTGTGATCTTAGCCATATCTGCATTGAGCGAAGAAGCTGCTGCTTGCCGTTCTGAGGGAGGACAGATGGTATGGCAGAGGGTGGAGTCATCATCAAAGAGATAGAGGATTTTCCAGAGAGTCGGAGAGATTGTTGATGAAAACTAGAAAAAGAACAGGGCCCAGAACGCTGCCTTGAGGAACTCCAGCCTGGACAGAAAGAGGGGCTGAAAGAACTCCATTTAGGGCCACACGGTGACTGTGACAGGAGAGGAAGTCTGCGAGCAATGACGGGAGATGGCCTTGGATACCATAGGAAGAGAGTTTTGTGAGCAGGGCAGGGTGCCACTCTGTGTCAAAAGCACACGATATGTCTCGGGAAATGAATCAGATTTCATGTCCGACATTGAGTACCTCCATCCATTGTTGGGAGAGGAGAAGCAGCACATCTAGGGTAGAGTGACCTGGTCTGAAACCAAATTGATGATCGGAAATCAGGCCATTGAATAAGAGGAAGGATTTATTGTCTGAAGCGATGATGGATTCCATAACCTTGCTGATGATTGGGAGAAGGCTGATTGGTCTGTAGTTGCAGGGATCTGTTTTTGTACCTTTTTATGCAGGGCAGTAATGTTTGCTGATTTCCAAGCAAATGGCAGATGACCTTGAGCAAATGCGAGGGTGAATAGAACAGAGAGAGGGTGAGTCAGAGCAGAGGAGCAGATTTTTAGGACACGTGGGCTGATGTCGTCTGGATCGGTTGCAGAATCCGAGTCGAGGTTTGACAGCAAGATCTCCACTTTGTCAGAAGAAAAGGACACAGAGTCCAGGGAGAGTTGGGTGCGACTGGGTAAGGTGGGTACAGAAAGTGATGGGTTTTCAACACAAGATTTCGATGCAAACACTGAGTTTGGGCATTCAGCTTTTTCATGTGGGGTATCAGCAGTGCAGCCAATTGAGGCAAGAGAGGGGATGGAGGGGGAACATACACCAGAAACAGATTTGATTAGATGTCACCAGGATTTGGAGGAGGGAGAGTGGTTTGAGAGTTCAGACGAGCTTAGAAAGATGTTTTTTCTGGCTCTCCTGAGGGTAGATACACACTTGTTCTGAGCTTTGTGGAAAGAACTGAGAATCCCCTCATTTGTTTGGGTTTGCTTTCCAAGAGGCAAATGCAAGTTGTTTCAGGACAACTGCCTCACCACAAGCCTCAATGAACCAAGGGCAGGAGGAAGTGTAGGACAACTGAAGACGAGAGGGGATAAATTTGCATGAGGGAGAGCAAGTTTCTTTGAAAGAATTCCCAGGATGAGTTGATGTTGGAGAAAGTAGCGATGGGAGACTAGTCTGGAAGTTCGATGGCTGCTTAGAGACCCTGCCAGTCGGCTTGAGTGAAATGCCAGACTCGACGGCGCTGAGATAGTTCTCTGATAACAGCCTGAGAGATGTCCACTTTGACAAGCACGTGGTCTGAAGAACCGATTGGAGCGGAGAAAGAACAGCTGATATTTTTACAGGGAAATTTGTCAAATTCAGATCCAGAAGAGCTGGAGTACCATTGGTTGAGATCCGGGTCGGGAAATTGACCAATTGAGTCAGTTCCAATGAGTCGCAGAAAGGTTTTGCTGAAGTGCCATGACAGCTGATAGAGGTACCCACACCAAGCCAACTGGCATGATGACAATTGAAGTCACCACATGTGAGGAAGAGAGAGTTTGGATGAGAAGATAGAAGATGGTCCATGTTTTTGGATAGTAAGGTGTAAATCATGGGTTGAGAGACATAATGTTGTAACTGTATTTCTGGCGAAACCGAATAAAATGGCTCTCATGTCTTTCAACACCATATTTATCTTTAATTTGCGATTTGCAGGAAATGGGAAATTTTCAGTTACAACATTATGTCTCTCAACCTGCGAAATATGGTGTTGAAAGACATGAGAGCCATTTTATTCAACCACGCCAAAAATGCAGTTACAACATTATGTCTCTCAACCCGCAAAATGGAGTCATCACTGTTTGGTGGATGGTGCAGTACACATATAAACATGAGGTGGGAGTGGAGGGGAAGCCATAGCCAGAGGTATTCCTGGGGGTGTGGGGTGGGGGGGAGGGGGTTGAAGGCAGTGCATGGAGAGTGAGGAATAGAGTCTTTGATGAAGAGAGCAACTCTTCCACCAGGACGAGGTTCAGGTCTGTCATACCGGAGAGAGGGAGTAACCAGGGAGAGATGTCCACACTGTTAATGAAGAGGGAGCGGAGGAGGCTTTGGGTGCAGGGGATGGGAGGGGAGGGGGAGGGTAGGACAAGGGAGGGGGTGAGGTAAGGAGAGTTGTTGAAAGGGTGTGGGGGATTGCAGAATAGCTCGGGGAGGGGGCCTGATGAGGAGGAGAAAAGGCTCTGTGGTGCTGGGGGAGAGGGGAGGGCAAGAGAGGGGGCAACTTTGAGAAGGGTGGGTGAGGGGGTGAATGGTGGGAGAAGGGTGAGTGGGGGAATTGAGGGTGAAAGGTGAGGGGGGAGTTTTTGAGAAAGGTGAGAGGGAAGCTTGGAGGGAGAAGAGTGTGATGGTTGCTTTGAGAGGGAGTGGTGAGAGGGGTGAGTTGGCACTGAAGTTAGAAAAAAGGAATGGTTGATGGAAAGTGAACGCTCATAGCAAACTGGGGTTTTATTTTATTTTAGGTCAGAGATGCGATTGAAGACATTTATTGATGGATGCAATAAAAGTGAATTAAGAGAATGGAGAGAAGAAACAATGTAACAGTTGGATTTGTTAGGCAAGGTATGAGGGAAAGGTCAAATTGAGAGCAGTCTGTTAAAATAGAATAAGAGTAGTGAATTATGATACAGTAATGAGTACCACACGTGTGAAAGAGGAAGATGAAGCATTATTAGAGCTCGTTATTGTTATTCTTTTTCTTCTTCTTTTTCTTTTTTTTTGAGAGAGAGTTTTCATCAGATTAGGTATGGGAGGTTGTTGAAAAAATCATGAGGTGAATGGTGAATTTTGATCGGTAAACACAGGGGGTGGAAACAGTTCACGTGGTTACGGGAGAACCCTGTGGCTATGGGAGGTGTATAGTCAAAAGTGAATTTATTTAAATTTATTAAGGATTGCATAACATTCAGAAAAGAGAAGGTTGAAGTAAAATTGTGGAGGTGTCGAGTGAATTTGGAACAGTAAACGCGGAGTGAAGCTGATGGATCGATGAAAAGTATCAGGAAGAGGGTGGAGAGAGACACATGGTTACAGGAGGTGTTTTGATCAAAAGGATACAAGGAAGATTATTAATTTTTGATGTAGTTTTGAAGAATAGGTATGGTTCAGGAATGGAAGGTTGTCGGAAGAAATCGTGAAGGTAATGGTGAGATTTGGTCAGCTCAAGTGGAATAAAGATGGTGTGCCGGCAGAAGGAGGAAGAAGCAGAAGAAGAAGAGGAAGAAGAAGAAGGATCGGGTCTCATGGGTTTGCAAGGAGAAAGGTAGTTTTTTTGTGGTTTTTTTGTTTGTTTTGGATTTAACGAAAGAAACAGAGTGTTCACTTGAGGGGGGATGGGGGATGTTGGGAAAGTGGGGAAAATAGGAATTGAAGGTAATAGGGAGAGAATACAAATAAAGACGATCGTACACCAAGAGGGGAAGGACGGGTAGGCCTCAAGGAACCCGGTAAGACAAGATCGATGAAAACTCAAAAAATAGCACGATTTTTGAAACAAAACCGAACGTGGAACACACAGTAACATGTAGGTGAGAAAATAAAGTGAAAATGGGGCATATAACAACCGGAAACTTAACTTTGAGAAGATCAGCAGAGAGCCCTGAAAGACCCTGCCATCACTCCAAACCCAGAACCGGAAGTGAATTTTCTTTTAATGCCATGAACAAACTTTGGTACATCACTGGTGATAAAGTTTGCGGTCAAGTTACATCAAAATTGTGCATGTGGTTTCAGAGAGGAAAGCAAATACATATTTTGGGGGGCAACCCCCCCAAAAAATCCCTTCGACCCCCAATTTTTTTTAATGTCATGGACAAACTTTGGTACATCACAGGTGATGAAGTTTGTGGTGAATTTTTATCGGAATTGTGTGTCGTTTCTGAGAAGAAAGCAAATACCTCTTTTGGGGGGCATCCCCCCTGTCAAAACCCCTTAGATCACAACTTTTTAAATGCCACAAACAAGCTTTGCTACATCACGGGTCATGAAGGTTGAAGTCAAGTTTCATCGGAATTGTGTGTGCAGCTTCGGAGAAAAAAGCAAATACATATTTTGGGAGGCAACATCCCCTTACACCCCCTTAAACCCCAACTTTATTTTTTAATGCGATGAACAATCTTTGGTACATCATGGGTGATGAAGTTTGTGGTGGTTTCATCAGAATTGTGCGTGTAGTTTCTGAGAAGAAAGCAAATACCTCTTTTTGGGAGACAACCCCCACATAGTCCCCATAAGACTTCAAAACTTTTTAATGGCATGAACAAACTTTAGTGCATCACGGATGACGAAGGCAGTAGTCAAATGTCATTGAAATTGTGTGCGTAGTTGCGGAGAAGAAAGTAAATACATATGTCGGGGGGCAACACCACCCAGACCCTCTTGGAGCCTGATTTTTCTCATGTCATGAACAAACTTTGGTACACCATAGGTGATGAAGGTTGCTGTCCAGTTTCATCGGAATGGCGTCATTTCTCAGAAGAAAGCAAATATCGAGGGTGGTAACCCCAGCCCCCACCCCATAAACTCCCTCCATAGATCCCCTCAGACTCCGTGTGTTTTTTTTATGCCGTGAACTAACTTTGGTACATCACGCGTGATGAAGGTTGTGGTCAAGTTTGATCAAAATTGCATGTGTGTCTGAGAAGAAAGTAAATACATATTTTGGGGGGCAACCCTCATAAAACCCCCTTAGGGCCGGATTTTTTTCATGCCATGAACAAACTTTGGTACATGTATGGTGATGAACATTGTGGTGAAGTTTCATCAAAATTGTATGTGCAGTTTCAGAGAAGAAGTTGAAAGTTTTTTTTGGCAGACGTACGAACAGACGGCACATCATCCCATTAGCTCCCTGGAACTCCGTTCCAGGTGAGCCAAAAATTTTGTCAAGGTCAAAAAAAAATTATGTCAACCATGCGAACTTTCTATTTGCATTATTGTTGCACCATTTTATTCCAAACATCCCAGCCAGCTTTGAGATACAGCTCAGAAATCAAAACTTCGAAAATTGGGAGTGTTGAAAGTGCAGGAAGAATTTTGTTTTTCGATCCTCCTGGAGGATCTCCAAGTCTTACTCACGTTGTTGTTCTTCATCTTCTTCTTGTGGACTTTTTCGTTTCACAGCCTACAGTTTTCATCGAAACTTCCTGAAACTTGGCATATATATGCAAAAATATCCTGCGAAGACAGTAACCATCTCCAATTTTGAAAATTCCTCCTTGAAAAAAAGTTGACGTCAAAATATCTCCGCTAATGGAAATCGGCTAAAAAAATTCTCTGAAACTAGGCAAGCTTTTTGAATTCTGTTTGCGGGAATCGAACAGGGCATTAGCAGAGATGAATTACCGCACATATGATACATCACTATGACGTCATATCAATTTTTATGACGTCATTCCTATTTTTTGACATTTTTTGTTTCACAACCCAGAGTTTTCATCGGATCTTTGTGAAACTTGCCATGTATATACAGAAAGCCCACGCGCAGGCAGTAACCATCTCCGATTTTGGAAATTCTTCCGAGAAAAAAAGTTGACGTCATAATATCGCCGCTAATGGAAATCGCCTATACCATTATCTCCAAAACTAGGCAAGCTGTTTGAATTTTGTTTGTGGAAATCAAGCCGGGCATAAGCACAGATAATTAATTTATCACAAACCTGATACATCACAATGACATCATATTCATTTTTATGACGTCATCATTAAGAGGACGAGGGTCTTAGCTCATTTGAGCTTGTTTCATAATTCTCTACAACTCTGTTGTACCATTAAAAATTTGGGTGCTAATTGTAGAAACAAATCTTACAACAGCAATAAGCCTTCCCCTATGCTATACAGGGAGGCTAAATTAATGGTGATAATAACTTCTTAATCTACTCTCAAAAACATGCCCAGATGAAGCAACAACGAAGGGGGAGATTCCTTCCATAACCTATGCTTTAATGGGCCCAATTATACCATGTGACATGGAGAGCAGTGAGGGCTAGACAAGACAAATACCATGGCTGTGCCTAATGGGACACACCAGGAATTGATGTGGAGCAACATTCCAATCATATCCTTGAGCAGGGGAACAATCTCCATGCCGAGCTCAGTGCAAGAGGAGAAGAGTGGGTGTGCCTGGTCCGTTCCGGGCATCTCCTCCGTCCATCTCTCTGCACGTGCTTTTATCAGGTTCGTCCCCAACCGCCACCATGACATACTCTACCCCTCACCTCTAGGCCGCTAATGGCCTGAGGGCCCCATTTGATGGGCTAGAGGACCGCCCTTTCCCCTACCCCAACCTGTCACATGAACGGTCCTCCCCCTTTCCTTGGATAGGAACGATGCCTTTCTGCCTAAACTGGCACTTAAAGGCCTGGCGTCCACTTTAAAAGAACATAAAAAGACAGATTACAAAGGTAAGAGCATGAAATAGGGGTTTGAAGAGATGGTGGTTTTAAGAAATACATTAAGGGTGGACAATATCTGTCGATACAAAAGAGGACGAAGATCTAATATCACAACTACATTACCTCGCACTCATTCTATTACATTTACTATGGGAAACGATTCGACACAATGTTAGCTGCTGGAAGTATTTTCCACAATAATATGCATGGAGTAAAGTTAAGCACACCTTCAAAATAATGCTCTTTGAAAAGAAAAAATTTAATCAAATTAAACTTGAATTTCACCTGGTCAACTTGAAAAAAAATTTCACCTGGTCAAGGTTTTTAAATATCGTTGTGTACTTCCATAAGTGAAATGTGTGACTGTGGAGCACAGAAGAGTTAGTGATTACCAAAGATGGAAAATTATTGCGATGGACAATGCTGGAATATCCGAAAATGAAAATGGATGTTAATTTGGCTTCCATTGGACTGTTATCAGCAAATCAATGATTTTAAAGACAGATCTCGATCTTGATGAGCCAGGGTGAGCTCGAACAGAGACAATGCATCTCTATTAGGTTGTCAGATCTGTTTCCATTTGCCTCAAGCACAGTGTTGCGACATCAATAGAATCTCCTTGGGAGGTTACCCACAAGAACAGTTGAAAACTGGCTTCGTGGTGCAGGTTATAAAGCTATCAGACCAATAAGACACCCTCTTCTCACTCCAGAACACAAAGCAACCCACTTGGCATGGTGTTGGGAATGTCAACACTGGTTCTTGCATCCTGGATGAAGATCCATTGATCTGACAAGAGTCGATTTCTCCTGCATGCGACTGATGGTAGAACATAGGTTTAGCAGCAACCTAAAACAGCCTATAACATCAAAAAACCTTGTAAAGTCCATCCCCTTTGACAGATCCATTAAATTATGGGGCTGCTGACACAATTGTAAACTTGACCTTGTCACTGTACAGGGTAACGTGACTGGCGAAAAGTACCGTCGGGACATTTTGGATCGTGCTAGGTTTTGGTAATTTTAACCGGAAACTTGGATCGTGTTGTTCCGCAATTTGATGACCACCCACCGCTCACAAAAACTGCATTAAATGATGACAATGCCAGACCTCACTGTCCTTGTGCAATTATTGACTTCTTCTGAAACAATGCCAACTCAACATTTTCCTGGCCAGAAAGGAGTCCTGATTTCAATCCAATAAATTTGAAGAGCATGTTTGGGACATTCTTGGGCATGTATAAAAGATAACAGACCCTCCTGTGCAGACTCTGGCACAATTGGAGGCTGCTTGAATGGTTGCAGCAGTTATTTGTTCTAATAGTGCATTCACACATTATTGACCTTTGAGACATTCATTCCGCTCACATCATTGGATGTCATTATTCACTACTCTTGAACCCTACATCACATGATGTGTTGCCAGCACCTCCACACTAAAGGTCAGTGTGTCTTTTGATGTAAAACACTGATTACAGATGTCCTCATTTTGTGATTTAATCAAACAGCAAAATCTCTGAATTCATCTCAAGTCATTTGACAAAAATGCATGAGTACTTCACGAAAATATGGTTTTATTTTTGATAAACATCATGGTTTATGAAAAAAATTACTTGGTTACTGCTGTGATCCAGAAAACACAGCTCGGTGCTCAACTTTTTTCATGTGTATATACAATAATATTGTTACGAATCTGGCAGCCATGAGCACACAACATTCAGGTCCACGAAGCTTAGTTATCTCGATGAGTGTGTGTTTATAGATAGGGTCCCCTACCTGTGTCTAACGGGAATTACATGTGTGTGCTGTGGAGTTTCGTTCAGCACAAATCTCCTTCACTTCACTTCACACACCGACGCCATAGCCCACGTGCGTTCAGCCACGTACATGGGCGGACATTTCCATCGCCTCAGACCGGGACTCTGCCCAGGAAAGCAGGGGCGTACCCCTTGTCCAATCACGTCACAGAGAGCGACTTTCCCATGGCACCCCGGCCAATGGGGTTGAGATTGCCACAGAGAGCGACATTCCCACGGCACCCCGGCCAATGGGATCGAGATTGCCACAGAGAGCGACATTCCCACGGCACCCCGGCCAATGGGATCGAGATTGCCACAGAGAGCGACATTCCCACTGCATCCCAGCCAATGGGATTGAGATTGCCACAAAGAGCGACTTTCCCACGACTCCCCATCCAATGAGGGTGGAGAGCGCCTGAGACGGCAATTTGCTCACCCCAGAGGAAAAATAAACATAAAGGAACGTCAGACTGAGAGCTCAGGGTGGATTCTGTGGGTGGGGGTCGTGGTCGTGGTCATCGTGGTGGTCACCATCATCGTGTTGCGGGTTCGAGTCCTGCCGAGCTGGATCATAGTCACCTCTGATCTTCTCCTTGGTCTTGGTGGATTGGTGCGTCACCGAATGGAGAGCGCGGTACCTGGTGCTTGGAGTGGCATCGTGTTGTGGGATCGAGTCCCACCGAGCCAGATCGTCGAAGACCACACGGGGTGGACAGGTCCAAGCACAGGCTCTGGACTCCAGCTCACCTGTCCTTGAGCTGGAAGCCTTTAATAAAGACCCGATGGGGTCCGTGTGTGTGTGTGTGTGTGTGTGTGTGTGTGTGTGTGTGTGTGTGTGTGTGTGTGTGTGTGTGTGTGTGTGTGTGTGTGTGTGTGTGTGTGTGTGTGTGTGTAGGCCCGTCTTTAAGTAGCAACTGTATAAGTGCTTGTGTATAAATTTCCATTTCTTTTATCATCGGATAACTCTGCTCTTCTGTGTTCTCCTCCCTGCCCATGGTAAATAAATATCCCTTTTGTTGAATGTATCAGCTCGTTTCTGTATTTCTTTCATTGGCTTAGCATGGTGCGTGTTGGGAAATTGGGAAACGGTAAATTGTGCATTTGGACCGACGGGTCTTGGTAACCATCCGCTCGGGTTACGCACGGTTCGAGCACGATAACGGCTCGTTCCGCTCGAGGCCTGCCGAGGGTGTGAATTCCCCGGTTACTTTGCCATGTGGATACTTAGGTATATTGAAGTTGGCAATTAACCCTATTCCACGCGGCCGAATTATTGGCGATTCAGGGTCCTGTAAGGGACCCGTGTATTTCGGAGTTCTCCGAGAAGCACGATCTATATTCTGAGTGTTCAGTGGAGCCGACTCTACTGCTCCACCTCGCGGTCGTGCTCGCCACCGAAACTCGGCACCACAACAATATATCCTAGTGGGACATGCTTGTAGACTGCAAACAACTACTGGGTGCACCCTATGTGCATACATAATAAATACACACTTCGTATGGTTGATGAAGTGGATTGTGGTTGTATTCTGTAAGCAGCTAAATAACACAAGGAAATGAAGAATGAGTGATCAGAATGAGCTCTAAAATTAACAGTTTGTCGCTATATATTATATAGTCATTACTTCTGTCACTCAAGGTGGATGGAGGTTGTTTTCACCCCTGTCTGCCTGTTTGTCTGTGAACAAGATATTTCAAAAATTTTTTGAACGGATTTGGACGAAATTTGGTGGGCAGGTTGTGTGTGTTATGAGGACGAATCAATTTGATTCTGGTGAATGTCAGAAACCGGATCGGGATACGACAATTATTTTAATATTCCAAGTGATTCTTCACCATTGAGAGATTGTGCTGAAAATGATATGATCGCACTATATCTCAAAAAGTAGTGGACGAATGACAAAACGAGGTGGATGAGTTTGTTAGGTTACACGAACATGCCGATTTGATTTTGGTTCAGGTCCAAATCCAGATTCAGCATATCAGTGGGATAAAAAAGGTAAACTCTTCAACCTGGTGGAGGTAAGCACTCTACTGAGTGATGTTCCAGTTTTCAATGTAAATATGTCAAAGTTTGTAAAATAAAACTATTCTTTACATTCTAATGGGTTGATAGGTCACGCCTTTGTTGTAATTTGTGATGATAAATTGAAGATAAGCGTTGAAGGGTGGACTGAAACTTAAACACTAGAGTGGAACACAAACAATAATTGTCATATTGTTGTTAGCTATAAAAAACAAAAATGTCACTTTAAATTTAGCTTTGTAGCATTAAAAAAATTAAAGTGCTGCTTCCTTACTTGATGCTCATCAATGAAGAATGATAGAGCCTGGACAAACGATAGTGGGTCATGCTTGACCCAGGCAGACCAAGCATGCATATATATATATATATATATATATATATATATATATATATATATATATATATATATATATATATATATATATATATATATACACTGAATATTCATTTGACCGCAAGCAGCTCCAATAAACAATATGACAATTACTGTTTGTTTTCCTCTTTGGTGTTTAAATTCCAGATGCAATACTTAATATTTCACAAACATAGTCTTTACATTTAAGAGGAAGAGTTTACACTCGAATTGGTTGCAAGGCAACACTAACATGACCCTCTTCCTCAACAGCGCAAATGCATTTGTACTGGGTGATGAATTTCAGTGCTAGAGTGACACAAGCAATGCAGGGAAGAATAAAATGATGAACGTCAATAGTTCCTTTTATTGTTTTGGAGAACTGATTTGCCAATCTCATCTGCATTTCGATTATTTTTGAATGTGCAGCCGGCTTGGGATCTGCATTTCTTTTCATGGGACAAAGTGATCTTTCTTTATTTCCAGCTTAATTTTGAGCTCCGTGAATACGGTGAAATTTGCAAATATGTCCTGATCGGTGTATTTCAGCACCAGGGAGACACAAAAATGCAGCGATTAAAAGAATGATCATTTATTTTGACATTTTACTTGATAGATCTAGGCAATGCCATCTGTATTTTGAGGATTTGGGAAGGTGCGGTATAGTCGCTGCATTGAACTTGCCAAGACAAAGCGATCTTTCTTTATTTCGGTATTAATTTCCATCTGTGCAGGATCACATGACCCATCGTCTTGGGTCATGTGACCCACCATTATCAGAGCGAGGCTTCACCGGTTGACTTATTTAGGGATATTTTCATTCACAGAATTTTTCTGACTGTTCTGCGATTTTTACAGGGATATTGGCTTTGAGTTGTATCAGTGTGAAAATTTAACCTTTCTAGACCACCTTGAAGGTACTAAACATTTATATGAGTGAGTCACTAGTTAGAAAGAGCTTTATATATTGCATGAGGGTAAGTCAATAAGTAAAGTGAACTTGTGAATTACCCAGAAATATATACTTCACCAGTGGAGAGGACCATTTGATTTTCAACACAGTCCCCTTGCACATTTACAAAGTTCAGCCACCATGTCATGAGGTTATGGATTCCCTCGTAATATAATTATGTTGTTTGCTCCCAGATCCATTCCCAAATTGGCACTTCAACCTAGTCATCATCACTGAAAGCCTGTGTGGATTCTCAAACTTTTGTGGATTGCAGAGTATATTCTACCATGAGATATCTATGATCACAGATATGTCTAATGATGCTTGCCTATCCTCCCATATCAGAGGCAATCATGAGCACATTGTCCTCTGTGGCAGTAAACACTCTACCATCCGTTTTGTTAACCATTCACATCATTTGTACACATTTTTACATGGCAAACAGTTTGCACCACATTGTGCATCATTCGCCTAAGAATGTCAAACGATTTGACACTTTCACTCGTGCAGTGTGACAGCCATTTTTACAGTATGAATACTCGTCGCCACATGGAGGGAAGTCAGGTACTAAGTGGTCAACAATATTGCACATGTATTATTAGTGACAGTAATAATCACTTGATTTAATGACTTACCCTCATAACACGCGTGTGCGCACATACACTCCTGTGTCTATGATGTGTATACGTATCTGTGAGAAATAGCAGAAACTCCACACTATGGGTAGGGTGCCTCATTTGTATAAAATATATAATGGGAAGAATTTAGATGAGTCACGGATGTAGCTTCTAGACGTTCTGTACGGTGAAAAGCTTTCGGCCAAATAAGCCTTCTTCTTGGTCTTCCTCAACGAGAGCGAATTCGCACCTTTAACAATTGTTCCATAGTCCAATTTCTGTGTTCTTGTGCATCTTTTAGCCTAGTCTTGTTCCCCTTTCATATCAGAGGGTTTCTAACTTGAAATCCTGATTTAAAAAGTGACATTCGATGGCTGGATGACACATGAGCCTTCTGTCAGTTCTGTTCTCAATTCAATGCCCGTCTTCTTTCTCTTCCTCAAGGATATAGGCCATTTGCGTAAAGCATTCTGAAGGAAAGACTTGAGGATTTACATAAATATTTCCTCAAGTTTCCCCTTAAGGACATCCTTAATTTGAGGATCATTGCATATTCGGATATTCCTTAAGTTTTTCCTTAAAATCAAAAGAGCACTACCCTGTCCTTAAACACCAACCTTTGAGTTTCCAAATGGTGCTCTTCATGCAAATTTGTCATGAAGAGGACGATTATCACCGCGCAAGATGCCGCAAATGTGTTTTCAGAGACCGCCTCAACCTGCTTGACGTCGATGATGATGTTACCCCCGATCTAAAACACGTACTAAGGAATAACTAGAATTATACTAAGGATCTTTGATCCCCCAGGAGTCATTTCTGTAAAAATGTTTTTTAAATAATTTATATCGAACTGACAATCCCATGGTAATTAACACCTGAAATCTGGCCCAATGTAAAGGTGTGTACTGGTGCAGGTACTGCAGGTGCACCTGAATGGGTTGTTCGTCCGTGTTGCTCGTGTAGTGGTATTTTCATGATGCAAACATTTATTACTTGGTGTTCAGGTTATTTAGATACCAATTAAATTGATATCGATGGTGGCCTCAGGAAAAAGGTCAACTGCATACGTAATGGATTGAACGCGGAGTGTTACGGAGTTCATAACTCGTCAATCCCACGTCATCAGAGACTTAACAATTGTACACCATTAATAGTTATAGTGTTGCAATTAAACATAAAAGATTTGAACAACATGCATTATACAACTATACAATGTATTGTCTCTTGTTCATGAGAAAAGCCTTCACTAGTGCTTCTTTCGCTTCCTGAAGCAGGTTTGTAGACTGCTTTGCCACCATCGACCTTTTGAACACCTCTGGCTATTTCTAATCTGATTGGTTGCATCGCATAGCAGCAGCTCCTTAGGATTTCCTCACCCTTAAGGAAATCCTTACTTGAGGATTTCCTAAGGGTTGTTTATGAAACAGCCTTCAAGGAAATCCTTCGCTAAGGAACCACAGTGTACCTTTATGACAATCTTTCTTTAATAATGAGGGAATTTTATGCAACTGGGCCATTATCTTCAAGTATTGCTCATCCTTATTAGATGTTTCTCTGTACTTGTTGATTGTGCTTCGGATCCCACATCTTGACAATCGAGTAACGTGAGCTATTTCACTGAATGTTTTTCCTTCTTTTGCAGAAACACAATTCTCTGGTGATCTACTGACATTTTATTTTAAGCTGTAAACAGTTGAACCTGATTGATCTGTATTCTGCAGTCAAAAAAGTGGGATTTTTGCTTTTGGATGTGTAAAGAGGAATGCCTGATGTTAACGATGAAGAAGACCTGACATTGAGTCATCATTTAGATTTTATTGGTCAATGTGATTGATTAGCTACAACACTTCATATTATCTGCTCATGTGGACTTTGAGGAGTCATAAGTTTATTTTTTTTAAGATGTTGATCAATGAGAATAAAGGATTGCTAAATGACAGGCTTGGCTTCTTCTCACCCAAACTAGGCTGTATTAATAACAATCATTGTTGATGTCATCGTAGAAAACACGAGTGGAGGCTTTGAGTAAATTGTTGATGCTAATCATATCCATCTATTGTCATGGCTGAGAATGCTCTTTCCCACTGAGTGACTCATTTACTTACTGATATCAATGTTTAGTACTTTCTACATATGTAGGTGAGAAAGCTGGAATTTGGCAAACCGATACAACTCAAAGCCAATATCCCAATAAAATCACAAAGCAGTCAGGAAATGTACATAACCGAAAATATCCACGAATAAAAGTTGGCCGGTGCAGCCTCACTATGGTCAAGGCGGGTCAGGTGACCAAAGACAATGGAGTTTACACTTGAACCATTGCAAGGCAATGCTAAAACGTGTTTCTTATGCCTCTTATTTTACAATATTTACAATAAAATTTACTACAGCTGTAAATTTAAATACAGAGCTCATTCTTATCACTAATTCTTGATTTACTTGAGTGACATAGCTGCATGTAAGAATGCAAGCACAATCCACATCATCAAATATATAAAGATTACATTTATTATGTATGCCTGTAAAGTGCACCCGATAATTTACTTGCAGTTTGCAAAACATGCTCCAATAGTTATGGCAATGCACACAAGCACATGCACAAGGATCGTTCAGAGGGCTGTCTAACGTGGATATGATTCACAATCCAGCGACAAACACCTGCCGTGGTGTTTTGCATGCAGGGTGATTCATGAAAGAGTGTGCTGTACCCATCGGATGGACGGTTGACCTGTCTCCCCATAGTGGCTTTTGTTGGATGTTAAACATCCAATGGTGTCATTCACGAAGAGAAAGTAAGTTATCCTCGGCACCCTGAACAGATTACAAATCCCTGCCACTTTCAGGTGAACCTCATACCTGTCCAGCCAGCTTAGTTAACAGCCTTCTATGTAGGATCTTATCAAATGCCTTCTGAAAGTCTCGACATACTACATCCACAAGTGCACTTTCCTCATCCACCAAATCAGAAACTGCATCATAGAACACTAATAAGTACATTAAACATGACATCCCTTCAGTAAATTTGTGCTGACTGCTATCAGTTGGATTAAACTTAAGGCCCGGTCACACCTTGACGTTTTAGCCAGCGATGGCAACGTATTAAAATGTATCTAAAACGCTGGCTTACGTTGAACTTTTGATGTTTTTTTTTAAAGATTCGGACGGATTCATAGCGACTTGGTCTTATGTATAACGCATTGGTAACGGACACAGAACGTTTCGTTGTGTTATAGATAACTTATACCAACGAATGCTGAACCTGTTGTCGGCCTACACAACCGATGCCAACCGATAGTCTAACTTAGGCATAGCGCGTTGCACGCATCGCCGACGATGTCGTGACGTAGCCTATTAAAAGGCTGACGCACAACGATTCGAATCATAACTGCCGTAGAAATGGAAGTATCAACATCGCGGTCACACCTTGGCGATCTTGCCAGCGTATGCCGACCTAAGAAAAATGTGTCTAGAACGTTGGGGCACGTCAAATACGGTATGAGTAAGTTTGGTATACGTGAGTACAACGCTAAAGTACGCTATCATACGTCGTAGTAAGTAGAGTACGTCAAGAAATTTTAAACATGTTCAAAATTTTACGACGTACTCGGCGTATGACACATGTTCCGCATGCGATGGGGATAAGTTTTACACACGATATGTGGACGCTTACACACGTCCACAAAGGCTACTAATAAGCTACTCATAAGTCGAAACACGTCGCGGTAATGTCTTTTTTACGCGAAACTTATTTCTAACTTATGTTTGATGTGCTTTGAACCAATTCTTTACGTAGTCCCAACACACATCGATATATGGAGACGTATTCCAATGACGTCTTCCGGTCGACAAAAAAAAAATAAATGAACGTGTTTCTAGCTTACAACTGCCATATAAAGACATGTTCCCAGCGGTTTTGGGAATTGGTATATAAAAATGCTGCTCATAAAAGGGGAACCCAACAGTGTTTTCGAGTCCTTTTTGAGTCGATGTCCATGTCAGCAGTAACAGTATCAGTATTAGTATTAGTAGTAGTTTGTTCATGTTGGCAGTAGTAGGTGAGTGTGAGGGGGAGGGTGTGGGTTATGATGGATCGTCCTTGCGTTTAACGATTTAAATGATAAACTCAACGATTTAAATGGCTGCATCTCCACTATTGAAAGTAGACGCTTGCGCTCAACAATTGGATTTTTTTACACTCAACGACTTTTAAACGGTACCACTCAGCTATTTTCATTGTTTACAATGAACGATTTAAATTGCTGTCACTCGCCTTTGTTTTTTGACGCTGGCGCTCGGAAATTTTAATCGTTTCTATTGAACGTGCTAAATCGCTCAAACTCCACTATTGAAAGTAGATGCTTGCGCTCAACAATTCGATTTTTTTTTTACACTCAACGACTTTTGAACGGTACCACTCAACTATTTTCATTGTTTACAATGAACGATTTACATTGCTGTCACTCGCCTTTGTTTTTTGCCGCTGGGGTTTGGAAAATTGAAGCGTTTTTTCTGAACGTGTTAAAACGCTCAAACTTGACTATTTTAAATAGACGCTGCCGATGGACAATTGGAATCATAGCCAAGCTAGACATCGAAGTGTGAACATCCTCGTCATGCCGAAGAAAAGTTTGAAGAATGCTGCAAATAAGTGTCCTGGCCGTGGCCGCGGACGCTGACGCAAGGACGATCCATTATACCGACGTCTTTCAGCCTATGAGTAACTTAAAAGTAACGTCTGTCGATGTGTGGCAACGATCGCGTAACGTGCCAACAACACGTTAATCATAGGTTAGAAATAAGTTTCGGGTACGCTAAACATTACCTCGGCGTGTCTCAACTTATGATTAACTTACAAGTCGCATGTGTTGACGTCTGTCAACGATCGCAGACCGTGCATACACGAAGCACTCGTGCATACAACTTGTGGCCAGCGTAGCGGAACGTGTGAGTCATACGCCGGCATACGTCGTGAAATTTCAAGCATGAAAAAATTTGAGGACAACCGAAAAGTACAACGTTTAAAGCCAACGTACAACGACGTATGGCAGTGTTTTTCAGCGTGCTCTCAATGTTATCAAAACTTACCCATAACGTATTCAACGTGTGCCAGCGTTTTAGAAAAAAAATTCAAAAATCGGCATACGTTGGCTAAAACGTCAAGGTGTGACCGGGCCTTTACATCAAAATAAATTACCCATTTGATCCCTAAATAATCTCACCAACATCTTCCCAAATTCTTCTCTGGGTCCATTATTAAAAATGAGCAAATACAACCAGTTGCTTCGCTGACGGTAATACTAAAGTGGGGAGGGAGAAAAAGAGGGGTGGGAGAGGGAAAGAGGAGTGGGGGAGAGAGAAGAGGTGGGGGAAAGGAAGACAGTGTGAGGTGAGAGGAAGGGAAGGCAGGAATGTGGTGGAGTGTTAATTACGATTCATACTGTCTCATCAAAATGATTACGCACAGAAATAACAGTGAAGATGGAAACAAAACAATGTCTGAAATCCATTTTGTACCGGTCAAACTACAAACACGGCCCAGAGACAAAGTCCCATCCGGAGACAAACTCCTGTCTGGATCAGTCTGGAAATAAACTTCTGTCCAGACATAAATACCACCCAGACGCGTCTGGAGCCAAGCTGTCCGGAGACAGCCACCGCCCGGAAGGGAAGGAAGACAGGCACCGCCCGGTGGGGTCCGGAGACAGGCAGCGCCCGGACGGGTCTGGAGACAGGCAGCGCCCTGACACGCCCGGAGACAAACACCGCCCGGACGCGCCGGCGACAAACACCGCACGGACGCATCCGGAGACAAACACCGCCCTGAAGCGTCCGGAGACAAACACCGCCCGGCCGCCTCCGGAGACAGGCACCGCCCCGACACGTCCGGAGAACAACACCGCCCGGACGCGTCCGCAGACAAACACACCGTCCGGACGCCTCCGGAGACAAACACCGCCCGGACGCGTCCGGAGACCAACACCGCCCGAACCCGTCCGGAGACCAACACCGCCCGGACCCGTCCGGAGACCAACACCGCCCGGACCCGTCCGGAGACCAACAACGCCCGGACCCGTCCGGAGACCAACACCGCCCGGACCCGTCCGGAGACCAACACCGCCCGGACCCGTCCGGAGACCAACACCGCCCGGACCCGTCCGGAGACCAACACCGCCCGGACCCGTCCGGAGACCAACACCGCCCGGACCCGTCCGGAGACCAACACCGCCCGGACCCGTCCGGAGACCAACACCGCCCGGACCCGTCCGGAGACCAACACCGCCCGGACCCGTCCGGAGACCAACACCGCCCGGACCCGTCCGGAGACCAACACCGCCCGGACCCGTCCGGAGACCAACACCGCCCGGACCCGTCCGGAGACCAACACCGCCCGGACCCGTCCGGAGACCAACACCGCCCGGACGCGCCCGGAGACAAACACCGCCCGGACGCGCCCGGAGACAAACACCGCCCGGACACGCCCGGAGACAAACACCGCCCGGACGCGCCCGGAGACAAACACCGCCCGGACGCGCCCGGAGACAAACACCGCCCGGACGCGCCCGGAGACAAACACCGCCCGGACGCGCCCGGAGACAAACACCGCCCGGACCCGTCCGGAGACCAACACCGCCCGGACGCGCCCGGAGACAAACACCGCCCGGACGCGTCTGGAGACAAACACCGCCCGGACGCGCCCGGAGACAAACAGTGCCCGGACGCGCCCGGAGACAAACAGTGCCCGGACGCGCCCGGAGACGAACAGTGCCCGGACGCGCCCGGAGATAAACACCGCCCAGACGTGCCCGGAGACAAACACTGCCCGGCGACGAACCACGAAGCACTCGCTCAGGGTGCCGGAGCACGAAGCAATCGCTCAGGGTGACGGAGCACGAAGCACAAACCACTCGCTCAGGGTGGCGGAGCACGAAGCACAAACCACTCCCTCAGGGTGACGGAGCACGAAGCACAAACCACTCGCTCAGGGTGGCGGAGCACGAAGCACAAACCACTCCCTCAGGGTGACGGAGCACGAAGCACAAACCACTCGCTCAGGGTGGCGGAGCACGAAGCACAAACCACTCGCTCAGGGTGGCGGAGCACGAAGCACAAACCACTCCCTCAGGGTGACGGAGCACGAAGCACAAACCACTCGCTCAGGGTGACGGAGCACGAAGCACAAACCACTCGCTCAGGGTGACGGAGCACGAAGCACAAACCACTCGCTCAGGGTGGCGGAGCACGAAGCACAAACCACTCGCTCAGGGTGACGGAGCACGAAGCACAAACCACTCGCTCAGGGTGGCGGAGCACGAAGCACAAACCACTCCCTCAGGGTGACGGAGCACGAAGCACTCGCTCAGGGTGACGGAGCACGAAGCACTCGCTCAGGGTGACGGAGCACGAAGCACTCGCTCAGGGTGACGGAGCACGAAGCACTCGCTCAGGGTGACGGAGCACGAAGCACTCGCTCAGGGTGACGGAGCACGAAGCACTCGCTCAGGGTGACGGAGCACGAAGCACTCGCTCAGGGTGACGGAGCACGAAGCACCCGCTCAGGGTGACGGAGCACGAAGCACCCGCTCAGGGTGACGGAGCACGAAGCACCCGCTCAGGGTGACGGAGCACGAAGCACCCGCTCAGGGTGACGGAGCACGAAGCACCCGCTCAGGGTGACGGAGCACGAAGCACCCGCTCAGGGTGACGGAGCACGAAGCACCCGCTCAGGGTGACGGAGCACGAAGCACCCGCTCAGGGTGACGGAGCACGAAGCACCCGCTCAGGGTGACGGAGCACGAAGCACTCGCTCAGGGTGACGGAGCACGAAGCACTCGCTCAGGGTGACGGAGCACGAAGCACTCGCTCAGGGTGACGGAGCACGAAGCACTCGCTCAGGGTGACGGAGCACGAAGCACTCGCTCAGGGTGACGGAGCACAGAGCACTCGCTCAGGGTGACAGAGCACGGCACTCGCTCAGGGTGACGGAGCACGAAGCACTCGCTCAGGGTGACGGAGCACGAAGCCACTCGCTCAGGGTGACGGAGCACGGCACTCGCTCAGGGTGACGGAGCACGAAGCACTCGCTCAGGGTGACGGAGCACGGCACTTCGCTCAGGGTGACGGAGCACGGCACTTCGCTCAGGGTGACGGAGCACGAAGCACTCGCTCAGGGTGACGGAGCACGAAGCACTCGCTCAGGGTGACGGAGCACGGCACTTCGCTCAGGGTGACGGAGCACGAAGCACTTCGCTCAGGGTGACGGAGCACGGCACTTCGCTCAGGGTGACGGAGCACGAAGCACTTCGCTCAGGGTGACGGAGCACGGCACTCGCTCAGGGTGACGGAGCACGGCACTCGCTCAGGGTGACGGAGCACGAAGCACTCGCTCAGGGTGACGGAGCACGAACCACTTCGCTCAGGGTGACGGAGCACGAAGCACTCGCTCAGGGTGACGGAGCACGAAGCACTTCGCTCAGGGTGACGGAGCACGAAGCACTCGCTCAGGGTGACGGAGCACGAAGCACTCGCTCAGGGTGACGGAGCACGAAGCACTCGCTCAGGGTGACGGAGCACGAACCACTCGCTCAGGGTGACGGAGCACGAACCACTCGCTCAGGGTGACGGAGCACGAAGCACTCGCTCAGGGTGACGGAGCACGAAGCACTCGCTCAGGGTGACGGAGCACGAAGCACTCGCTCAGGGTGACGGAGCACGAAGCACTCGCTCAGGGTGACGGAGCACGAACCACTCGCTCAGGGTGACGGAGCACGAACCACTCGCTCAGGGTGACGGAGCACGAACCACTCGCTCAGGGTGACGGAGCACGAACCACTCGCTCAGGGTGACGGAGCACGAACCACTCGCTCAGGGTGACGGAGCACGAACCACTCGCTCAGGGTGACGGAGCACGAACCACTCGCTCAGGGTGACGGAGCACGAACCACTCGCTCAGGGTGACGGAGCACGAACCACTCGCTCAGGGTGACGGAGCACGAACCACTCGCTCAGGGTGACGGAGCACGAACCACTCACTCTGAATGATGTGGTGCGGCAATTGCATCCACAGTGAGTGAACGATTCACTCAGAATGATGTAGCGCAGTACCCCTATTGACAATGGGTGCTCATCAAGTGGCTTAAGCTGTTACCTGCTTGTCTTTGCACGTGTCACGTGGTGCATTACTTCGCGGTCTGCACGAACATTATAACTTTATTTTAAAACATCCGTTTTTGACCAGATTTGCTTTGATTCCCTGTAGAGCACCTTGTGAAACTTCCGAAAATATAGACACAGATATGACAGACGCTATGGATGGGCAGTCCCTCTGAGGGACAGGTTGTTTGTTCGAGCAGTGAATGCATTAAAGCATATAGCTCAATGAAGCTGGTTAATTCTGATACTTTCCTTAATTTTTTTGTTTACTCAATATAATTCTCCAAACAGCAGCAAAAGATACGTTTAATGAATTGAAAATTTAACATTTTAATGTGTATCTATGAAAAAGGAGGGAACATAGCCTTGCTTGCTTAAAGTAAATAAGTATATTGGCTTAATTATAAGTCTTTATTTCTTTAAATGATCAGATTTCCAGGAAAATCCGGAAATTGCTCCAAACTCCTAATTTGAAAACGATAGCACTTCCAAAACGATGTATGCAGCGATTCGTAGCTAAGATGAACAGACATTCGATAATACGAGTGAGGAAAGTGAAAAAAAAAACTTTATCATTAAGAAATCATTGTGGCCTGTTCCACGTCAAGGTATGATTGAGCAGGCCAAAAAACATGGCAGCTTCAGACCTCAGCGAGGTTACCCAGGAAATGCTTTAAGACCACAGAGAGTGAGGTGGCCGTGGATCACCTGATGAAGGATATAATTAAATAACGCTGTTAATTATCTTCAAAACGAGTGTTTCAATTAACCCAAACAACGAATTTTCACTCTTGCACTTCCTTGAAGTTTTCTTAGTGTGCATGCAAAGTTTCAGGCTGCGAGGTTTTATGGCTTTGGAGTTATGGAGGAGTCACACCGACACACTGACACAACCTTTTATTAGGATAGATGGTGTTACCTTTGCTACTTTGCAATCCTCTAGCACTTTTCCAACTCCAATGAGCTATTCAAGATATTAGTTAACATCAGGCTTATCTGCTTGGTTCACATTGCCCTTATCTGCTCTGGCACCTACTTCAATACTCTTGGATGCATGTTATCTAGCCCTGGAGCATTACCTTTTCTTAGTTTTCCCAGCTGTTTCTTTACACTTCCTCTACTCCTAACTGGAACTCTGCAACTTGATGGAGTACTGCTCTCTCCCTCACATATTGCTCAGCTTCACACCATGGAGACTGAGACCTTTAAGATTATTGGAATCTCCCACAATGGAGCTGAGCCTGTTGGCTTATCACTTCGCCATCACAGACAGCTCGGTAGTCTCTCTGTGTTCTACCTTATCCTTTCTGGTTTTGCACCCTCTGCTTTTTCCGTGCCCCCCCCCCCCAGGCTTCTGCAGGGCACACATGGGTCCACCATCAAACCCGTTTATGGCGAAACTCCTGAAATCCAGGATCACTGCTCACCTCCACTCATTCATTCTTCTTCTCCCCCCCCCCGCCCCCCGCCTGTGCAACCAACTTCCACATTCTCTTCAATCTCATTCTTCCCTCCAGATCTTAATGAGAGCTGTTCTCCACCCTCTCAGATTGTCACCAATCCAACACCATAATCTTTTCTACCCTCGTTAACTGCCTCAGCCCCCAAATCACTCCAATCCCTCCTCCTTCCAAATTTCCAGCTTTCCTTCCTTGGAGTTTCCTTCTGTATATTTATGTCCACCCTATGCATCCTCTCATGCCCCTCATTCCCCTTTGCACCAAATGTTTGTCCAAATCTGCCTCTAACTTGGCCTTCAACTCTGAGGTTGGTGTTTTCCTGTCTCATCTTCTGCTTTTGTCCTGTTGTGTCCTTATCTGCTGAGTGTACTTGTACTACCTTTCTACGAACCTTGACGAGGGATACAAAAAAACCCCCAAAAACCTCTAAAATCCTGTCCTCACCTCCTAGATATGTTCTTTCAGCTATTGGTACTTCCCATCACTTAACCTGGTTGCCCACGGCAGGGAAAATTGATCATGCTTATTTTTCCACCAATGCAGACTCACTCAAGTCTTTAGAAGGGCGATTTTGCCATTCTTCATTCAATAACTGATGTGTTAATCCATGCAATGTGCAATGGTGCCCAAAGCAACTTTATGGATGAGTGATGAGGTTCTACAAGGGCTCTCTGTGTGCTTGTCAGAAAAATGAACATTGTCAGTGTCATGACTTTACCATATGCAAGTATCTCATTCTATCAATTACATTTTCATTACTTCAGCCAAATATGTAAACATGAATTGAACAGTTCAGATTGCATCAGGTGCCATTACTTGAAATTTAATTTGGGTGTCAAGCTCCCAGAACTCCACAGGAATGGCTTTGCGCCTTCGCTATAAAACTCTGTAAATGCTCCCCCCTCCCCATCTCGCTGCCTTTTCCACCGCATGCCCATCCCCCGCCTCCACAACCCTGTAACATGAGATCTGTCCTGTGTATTGCAGACCTGCTTTGTAACCAGGCAACGGCCATGACAAAATTTATTTTTTCCCTCATGATAAGAACCTAACTTGAAAGAATTTGTCATGGTACAATTTCCGTTTTCAATTTCTATTAAAAAAAAAAAAAACTTAGTTGTTTGTCAATTAATTGTTTGAAAGTCATCCAAGACAAATCTGACCTCTTGCTAGCACAAAGGCCCCTCTAAAAATTGTGATTGTGGGTAAGGATATCATTGGTGGCCTAAACTGAAAATATTTACAGTAATCCAAGACAATGGTGGTGTTTATATGTTTAAAAGAGAATTGTACAACAGAATTTCCAAGAGTCTAGCAAGTTTTCAGGATGAATTGGCCCTTTTTAGCGTCTCGATATAATAGAATGGTGGAACTGGTGATGCAACAATGATCAGTTATAATCAATTTGTTGTGTTGAAAACCGATTGATGTAACCTCAATTATCTTGGCAATAAAAGCTTTACGATACATTTACAGGCCAAGTGAAAGTCTTGCAAACTAATCCACTTGAAATAGTCAATACAGTAAGTAGTAAAAAGTTGCTAACAAGCTTCACATAATGTTTGACCGAACCATTGAGTTTGCAGCCGATACTCGAGCACAAAGTTAGTTTTCAGCAGAATTATTTATTTAAACATCCTTTAGAAACCGATAAATGACAGGTTGCGAGCAATGCGTTAAATAACTATTTGGAAGGAAATGTTAGCTTGGTTTTGAATCCCACACCTGCTATAAACTATCATCCTTGTATTTCACAGGTAGGGTGAGGCATCATTGTGTGTGTGTGTGTGTGTGTGTCCCTCAGTTGGATGCCATCTGCAAGCATTATTTGTTGGACATTAAAGATCTCACGATGCCCTTCGCAAAGAGTAGGGGCGACTATCACTGGCACCATTAACAAATTCCAAATTCCTGCTTTAACTGACTGTTGAATACTAGGCCAGGCCAACTGGTTTGTGAAAGGCTTGGGCCTGATTTTCCCAGCCAATCGCAAGGGGGTGAGAAAACACACACACGCACGCACGCACGCACGCACGCACGCACGCACGCACGCACGCACGCACGCACGCACGCACACACACACACACACACACACACACACATTTGAAGTGATGCCATTTAGACCATCGCATGGTCTCTTTATTCTCTAAATATTTATGTTCATGAACTGTACTCAACGTTTCCCTCCATGTTGGCGCCTCCTGGCGGTCTCAGGATTTGCACATCCACAATGTTTTTGGAAGAATGATTCTTTGAGTAAATGTTACGAGATATGTGCTAACCTCCGTGGGAATGAAGGTGGTGACATTTTGGCCGCGATCCATTCTTACTTGCTCTCTTGCTTTGAAGAAGTGCTCATGCTGGAAATGTGGCTTCCCTTTCTTTCCCATAGCACAGCTACCATACTTTTCTCAACACTTGCTTGAGAAAATATATTTTCCTGATTTTTGCCACTGATGCTACCAACTCTCATCCTTATGAAGACTGGTTTTCCATTGTGACATCTTAGGATGTCTTGTTGGACAAATACAACAGGGTGACCCCACATAATGATGCTGAGGTTTTTCCTTTCTTTACAAGTTGCTAGGCAATGATTGTTAATGCAATATAATGGCATCTTGTAGGAAGGGAGGGTCATTGTATGGTGCAGTTTCTTGACATAATGACTGAAGGTCGTCGATTTGTGGAACAAATGAGTTGGATAGTTTTAAAGCCACACTTGGCAACGACTTTATAACATTGTGGAATGAGAGCTTAAACTTAGGTACACAAATGGTTCATACAGGATGATGCAATTCCCCAGACAGAGTTGTCCTTGACTTGACATTCTCCATGAAACATTTGAAGATTGCATCAGTTTCGAGACTGGAACTATCATGGAAAGACGTGGCTCACTCGTAGCCCTGACATGAATCCATGCAAATTATTTCCTATCGAGACATTTGAAGGTCAAATACTCCCAGGGAGCAAAGGGTGAAAGTTTTGGAATTGTGCAACTCCATCCAAGAGGAATTGTACATCACAGAGTTTTGAAAATAATTTAATGCATCGGTTGGAGGTGGTTCAATGAGGCAAAACAGTGGCCACATTGAATCTGTTCACCATGGAAATACTGTTCACTGTTCAAGTTATCGCGCTCGCATCCAAAAGGAAATTTCGACATAGGAGGAGGCTAATAGGTACATCTTGCCTGAGCCATACATCTCACCCTAACCCTCAAATGATACAGGCACCAGCACCCTCCAACGGCACCAGCACTTAATCCATCATTATTTAATACACATCGAAACTTCCCAGTCAGGTTTGTAAATGTTTCATTATTTTATGAGCCAACAGAAGCACCTTTGTTGAGCTCAGGATTCTCAGCCAAAAGTTGAATGAGATGAAACGGAACTACACACAAATCAATGAATACTTTGCCAACTCGTTTGAAAAAAGAAACAAGAAAAAAAATCTTGGGAACTCGCAGGAAATATTGGGGTTTAAAAACGTTTGAACAGCACGACTTAAAATGAAAAAAAAATTAAAAAAATAATAAAATACTTTTTCGCAGATTCCCACAGTCGGAGGGCCGGAGTCTCTGCCTTTTCGCACGCACACTATTTCTGGAAGGAAGGCAGAGCGGAAAGCCGATTGTTGATCCTACAGAAGGGAATGCCATGCTCGTTGCTTCCGGAGAAAACAACAACAAGGAAGAGTGCAAATTGCTGTTTCTTTACATTCTCCCATTAACATTTCTTTATAAACCACGATTGCTGATGCTCCTCCTATTAGGAGTAACAGGAGTCTCCTAGTGAAAATATGACATTGAGCTTTCATCACCTGAACATTGATAAAGGTGTTCTAACTGTTGTGGGAAGCAGAGTGGAGTTGATGTTTCTGGAGTTAAAAAAAACAACAACCTTCATTGCAGCAAAAAAATATCAAACAAGAGAGTGAATCGTTTTGCAATACATGTCCCCTAACAGTGTGATATTTCCCAAGTACAAAAAAAGACATAACTGTGAAAAATTGACGAAACACCCTGAAACTCAAACTTGTTGTGTAACTTATTAGCTCGCCTGTTCGAAGAACAGAGAGCTATAGTGATACCCCCGGCGTGAGCGTCAGCGTCAGTGTGAGCATGAAAATGTTAAAGTTTTTGGTGCAAGTTATTTAGAAGCTTGCCATTCATTTAATATGTGGACTAGGATGCTGATATTTGGCATGGAGGTTCCTTTGGGGTATATAATTATTGATGTAGTGAAGTTGAAATTAAAAAAATAATTTCAAATGTTTTAAACTTAACTTTTTTGTAGCACATCAACGTTATTTCCTTTCTAATGTTTTTATCTACCACACTATTTTTTACTGATTACAATATACAAATGCATATATTGCTTTACAATTATTTGGATGAGACTTCACTGCAATGCTTTATAAAAAATATTATTAGACTAGTCTTTTAAAAACGATAAATGTATAAACAGGCGAGCATTGGGTGGCTTTGACACCAACTCTCTGGTTTTAATAAAGCCATGCACCAAGTTGCAATTGAATATGTTAAAGGATATGGTGAAAGTCTGAAAAACCCCAGATGGGACGGACGGACGGACAGACAGATCTGGAGAGAAAACCTGAAGTCCCCTGCAGTGAAACGATTGGGGACTAATAAACTAAACGACAGAGAATACTCTCCGAATTTTCAGTCTGTAAATAGTGCTTTATGCCTTTCTGTAACAAAAGAGAAAAGTATCAAACTAAAAGAAATATCTGATTTAACTAAAACTGCCTTTTGGTTCAGTGCCAGCAGGGAGCTCTGCATTGTGGAGCATGATGTTCTTTTTTTGGTCAGTTGTCCCACCTGCAACTTGTACCTTAAGACACCGTGGTATATTTCACAAGTGGATAGGCCTTTGGATTGGTAATGTGGCCAGAAAGAGAGAGCTGCTACAACTACGACGACCATACCTACTACTACTACCACGACCACCACATCTTTGACAGCCCAAACTATTCCCACCTTGCTGTGGGGTCGGCTGGGGATCTTTTTCAATCCAAGTCTTTTACGAACCGGCTGAACTGGTTTGACGGAAGGTTATTTTGGCAGGAATTTGTACTTTGCTCAGGCTGCCGGCGATAAACCGCCTACTCTTTGGAAAAGACACCATGGGATCTCAACATCCAATAACGACCAGTGCTGGCAGATGGGGCCTCCAGCTTAATGTCCTTTGATGGATGCTACACATATTGATGCATTGTCCTGCATGCAAAACACCAGGATGGCAGCTTATAGCTGGGCCAAGATTCTAACCTAGGCTAGAGAACTCAGAGGCGAGTGCTTGTACCTCTTTGCTATACTTCAGGCTCAGAGAAATGCAGAGGTTCCGTGCTCGATTTGTCTCGTTCTCTGTGTATTCAGCTAAACAACATGCATCTCAGCTATTCCCAGGCTCCACACGTTGGAGTCCCTTGGGTACAGAAAAGCCTCTATTGTACGTTTCAATGCCAGGAACCAGGTGTTGAGGGCGCGGCCGGTTCTTGACTCATACAAATTATTTGCTGCACGTTGAGTGAGGCTGGAAGCCAGCATGGCTGCAAGGATGAAGCCCTCTCGGTGTTTTTTTCAGAGATGCCACAACTTTGCTCACGAAGCCCAAATTACCTGTAAGCGACTTGTTGGTATAAGCATATGCGAACCTACAGGATCATTACTTTTCCATTTAGGGTCTTTCTTTTCCCTCATTGTGGGGGACCACGTTGCTTTGCAATTGGGTTTTCCCCCCAAAACCTGTAATTAGCTCACTTAGTCGCTCAAGGCAGAGGGGCACGTGGGTGCGAAAAAAACACCCGACCATGAGCAATGCATGAATCGTTACTGTGAGCAGCGCATGGGTTATTAGACCATGCATGCAAAGCACAGCGAGACGATACATACATGGTGCATGGAGACGATACATACATGGTGCAGGGAGGCGATACATACACGGTGCATGGAGACGATACATACACGGTGCATGGAGACGATACATACATGGTGCATGGAGACGATACATACACGGTGCATGGAGACGATACATACATGGTGCATGGAGACGATACATACATGGTGCATGGAGACGATACATACATGGTGCATGGAGGCGATACATACATGGTGCAGGGAGGCGATACATACATGGTGCATGGAGGCGATACATACATGGTGCAGGGAGGCGATACATACATGGTGCAGGGAGGCGATACATACATGGTGCAGGGAGGCGATACATACATGGTGCAGGGAGGCGATACATACATGGTGCAGGGAGGCGATACATACATGGTGCAGGGAGACGATACATACACGGTGCATGGAGACGATACATACACGGTGCAGGGAGGACATACATACATGGTGCAGGGAGGCGATACATACATGGTGCATGGAGACGATACATACACGGTGCATGGAGATGATGCATACACGGTGCAGGGAGGCAATACATACATGGTGCAGGGAGGCAATACATACACGGTGCAGGGAGGAGATACATACACGGTGCAGGGAGGAGATACATACATGGTGCAGGGAGGCGATACATACACGGTGCATGGAGACGATACATACATGGTGCAGGGAGGCGATACATACATGGTGCATGGAGACGATACATACACGGTGCATGGAGATGATACTTACACGGTGCATGGAGATGATACATACATGGAGAGGATACATACATGGTGCATGGAGATGATACCCGTATGGTGCAGGGAGACGATACATACATGTTGCATGGAGACGATACATACACGGTGCATGGAGACGATACATACACGGTGCATGGAGACGATACATACACGGTGCATGGAGACGATACATACACGGTGCATGGAGATGATACATGCATGGTGCATGGAGATGATATATGCATGGTGCATGGAGATGATACCCGTATGGTGCAGGGAGACGATACATACATGTTGCATGGAGACGATACATACATGGTGCATGGAGATGATACCCGCATGGTGCAGGGAGACGATACACGCATGGTGCAGGGAGATGATACACGCATGGTGCAGGGAGACGATACACGCATGGTGCAGGGAGACGATACACGCATGGTGCAGGGAGACGATACACGCATGGTGCATGGAGACGATACACGCATGGTGCAGGGAGACGATACACGCATGGTACAAGGAGACGATACAAGCATGGTGCAAGAAGACGATACACGCATGGTACAGGGAGACGATACACACATGGTGCAGGGAGACGATACATACATGGTGCATGGAGACGATACACGCATGGTGCATGGAGACGATACACGCATGGTGCATGGAGACGATACACGCATGGTGCAGGGAGACGATACACGCATGGTGCAGGGAGACGATACACGCATGGTGCATGGAGACGATACACGCATGGTGCATGGAGACGATACACGCATGGTGCAGGGAGACGATACACGCATGGTGCAGGGAGACGATACACGCATGGTACAAGGAGACGATACACGCATGGTGCAGGGAGACGATACACACATGGTGCAGGGAGACGATACACACATGGTGCATGGAGACGATACACACATGGTGCATGGAGAGGATACATACATGGTGCATGGAGATGATACCCGCATGGTGCAGGGAGATGATACATGGATGGTGCATGGAGACGATACACACATGGTGCATGGAGAGGATACACACATGGTGCATGGAGACGATACACACATGGTGCATGGAGACGATACACACATGGTGCATGGAGACGATACACACATGGTGCATGGAGACGATACACACATGGTGCATGGAGACGATACACACATGGTGCATGGAGAGGATACACACATGGTGCATGGAGACGATACACACATGGTGCATGGAGACGATACACACATGGTAAAGGGAGACGATACATGCATGGTGCATGGAGACGATACACACATGGTGCATAGAGACGATACATACATGGTGCATGGAGACGATACATGTCTGATGCGGTTCGACAATACATGTCAAGCTCGGCTAGGTGATACATGCATGATGGCATGGTTAGACGATACATGGATGGCCCAGGAGACAATATACACACATGATGATGCAGTTGGATGATACATGCAAGGTGCAGTTAATGCACTCCCTGTACTATCGAGATAAAGAGCAAGCATCGAGAAACCACATACAAATGGTGTTGCAATCCACTTTCACGTGCAAACCGCGGAAAACCGATAAGACGTAGCGATCACGTCGCTTCGTAAATGGTCTGTTCGACACTTTGATTGGGAAAACATTCGGTGTTGACGCAAGAGCGCGAGACGTGTCGCCGCCGCCGTTAATCGGCTCAATTAACGCGCCAAGAAACTCGTTCCCAATTATTCATCGTGCATCTGGCGCAGCACAACAAAGACTTGCTCAGTTTGCCACCATGACGTCACAGACAGTGCCACACACACGCCTGACCGCCTTACCTGCGCCGAGGCTCACGGGCGGCACCCTCGGAGAGGCGACGCTCACCACCTTCCCACGGTACCTGCCGTCAAGGCGGTCTGCGCGCCCTCCCAAGCGGCGACTCTTGAACTTTCCCACGATCTCCAAGAACGGATTGGCCATTCCCGCAGCTCTGTGATCGAGGCGATGCGACGGATGATGAAAATCGGATGAACAGGACGCGGCGCACACCGGCTCGAGGCCCTCTGGTCGCGGAGGAATCGGTCCCAAGGGCTAGCTCGGGTCAGGACCGAGATTTAAAAATGATCTCCTTGTCGTGGATATCTCGATTCACCGTCAGGTCGGCAAAAACATGCCCAGAAAGGCAGTATCGATGAGTTCTTTAGGGGGGGGGTTAGATCACAAATCCCTCCAGGATGACTTCCCGATATTAGAGATCCGGATCAAGGTGTTGCTTCTCTCAAAGCGAAAACAGTTGCGCAATGATGTGTGTCGAGCGCGGCACAGGTGGCGGGAATATCAGAGCGATCCACACGGCGTCACTTCCTCCGGGCCTTAGTGGTGAATTGCTCGTCCCGAGCCGGTTGCTCGGTATCTCACCGGTGACCTCAGGAGCTGAGCTGAGCTACTCTTGCGAACGCGGCTAGTGGGCGGCGTGGGTAGTGCTGGCAGCGGCTCCTGGATTCTGGGCGAGGAGCACGAGGGGTGCGTCTGACTTGGCAGAGGCAAAGTGTGCAAGAATAGGATAACCGGCTTACCAGCTCATCCGCTTTATATCCAATAAGGCGCTTTTGGGTACTTTAGTGCAAATGATCTTTTTTTTCTCATTTTCGAAGACCCGATGGATGCTGGATCAGTTTATCGCATCGTTGTGTATATTACGCACCGGCGACGTTGCTAAACGGCGACAGCTGGACGCGAAGCTCGCAAGATGCAACACGTCAATTGATGGGACCCACGTAATTTCACACTCCGTCCCAAAATCCTCTCTTTTTTTTACCCTCTTTAAACCCCGAAAGGAAATCCAAACACGTACGGTCTTCATGTCACATCGTGCGAAGCACCCTCGAGTCGTGCAGCCTTTGGATGTATCCACAACAGTAAGGCATTGTGCTCAAGTTTGCAAGATGATTCATTGATCCATCCCCCTCCCCTCCCAACTCCTTCTCCTCGTAAAGTCCCTCCCGAGAGGTTCAGCTGCGCGGCGACACGTGTGGACACCTCGCAGCAGGAGCGCCGACACCCACGCGCCCTCCTGCAGGGTCTTGGCATCTCCATTGGATCAGAGCACTGTCGCTAATTGCGTGGCCCTGTCGCGTGATTCTTACAAATTAATTTCCGAACAATATGTACAGTCGGGGGCCAAATGCCTCATCATTTACCATTCGGTATTGGACGCTGCGCTTTGCAAAACGAATAGGTCTCGGTGGAAGAGTTTTAAGCATTCATCGATCATCACAAACATTGTTTGCAGGTTTTGATGTATTTTTTTTTCTTCTGAATATTGATATATTTATACTTGTGCTTTTTTTTTTGTTTTTTTGTTGAGTAATTTTGTGCAGGACTCTTTTTGTCAGAATGTTTGAATTAGGGGTGTGACACGGTTGCAATGGGCCGAATGGCCAAGCAAATTGAAGCACTGAGATGCCATCAACCGATATGTAACCATACTATCCATGATCATACTATCCAGAACAAAAACAACCATACCATTACATATACACTAGCCTTACAACGATAATATCCAGAACCAAACTGTCCATAACAATAATATCGATAAACATACGAGCCATATAACAATAATATCCACAATCAAAGCATTATTTTATAACTATACAGTCCATAACCATATTATCGATCACCAAACCAGCCATATAACAATAATATCTATAACCATACTGTCCATAAACATACCAACCACAACCATACTGTCCATAACAATAATATCGATCAACATACTAGCCATATAACAATAATATCCATAACAATATCGATCAACATAATAGCCATAACAATAATATCCATAATCATACCATTATTTTACAACTACACAGTCCATAACTATATTATCAATCACCAAACCAGCCGTATAACAATAATATCTACAACCATACTATCCATAAAAATATCAACCATAACAATACTGTCCATAACAATTTTTTTCGATACAACAAAGGTGTTGATAAGCCGGGAGGTGACGATGGTTCGCGGGCATTATTGAGGAAGCCCTACCATAAAAACCTATCTCTTCCGTCAAAATTGACCAAATCAAATCGGATTTTTTATATGTTGTACTTATGGACATTACGCACAGCTTCTTGGAAATGAAATTGCGAGAAAAAAAAATCGAGAAAAAATTAAATTAATAAAAATAAATAAAAAGTTCAAGTGGGCGTGGATCTACCCACAAGGGGTGTGGGATTCCCCTCATACAAAAAGACACAACTCGACCATGATATCTAGCTTGTGTCCAAGTTTCATCAAGATCACATCAAACGTCACGGAGCTATGCTCTGGAGAGAGTCACAAACAGACAGACACAACGAAAATAGTGGTCACTGCTGGCACCCACGAACCAATAGTATTGGAGTATTTGCTCAATCAAAGTTTTCACAATAAAACAAACAATGCTGCGGTAACATTTCATCAAAATCATGTGTGAAATTTCAGAGAAGACAGCAAATATCCATTTTGGGGAGTTCAACCCCCCCCCCCCAATAGACCCTTTAATGAGTGTGCATTTTGATGCGGTTGATACACTTTGGTACATTATGGGTGATGAAAGTTGTGGTCAAGTTTCCTCAAAATCGTGTGTGCAGTTTTGGAAAAGAGAGCAAATACCTATTTTGGGGGGAGGGGGTCAAACCCCCCCCCCAATAGACACCCTGAATGAGCGCAGATTTTGATGCGGTCAATACACCTTCGTTAAGCATCAAATATGAAGCTTCTGGCCAAGTTTCATCAAAATTGTGTGTTTGGTTCAAGCCACAATGACTGAAGTGCTTCCAGACTGACTCACTCACCTACGGACACTGCTTGATTACATAAGCTCACCTGACCAAAATCCAGGTGAGCTCACAACGTTACTCAGGGAACTTTAGCGCACGAGAAGGCCATTCAGCCTATCATGCCTGCGTTGTTCCTATCTGTTTGTTAAGAACAATGTTAAAAGTAAATAAAGATGGAACGTTAAATTTGCAATCACTTCCCCCTTTCTTCCCTCATCCTTACTGTAACTCACGGACCGGTGTTTGTGTGTTTTTGTTTGTTTGTTTGTCGAGCTGTTTGTCCAACAGTTCTGGACCGATTCCATCCAGGGTTGCTTCATAGAATCAGCGTGACCCCAATTAATGGATAGGGTGGGTTTTTTTTTAAATCTTTGCCAGTGGTGTTGGGAGGAGGGGGGAGGGGTGGGATGCAAATTCTCTATGTAAATGTGTATCGTGTAGCGCCACCTCCAGATTTCCCCTGGTATTACAAGCCCCCACCATTTACAGTTCAGTATTCCTGTCCACATGTTTTCCGGTGCAGTGAGGTGTTTTGAATTATAAGCAGTAGGCATGTTTTCACTTCATGCACATAACTTGGGGTTTTTTTGGCATATGCAAAGCTGTCAGTTGCCTATACACCACCCAAATAAAGGTATGCGTCAGAAGAACGTGTCGTATGATGTCTTATGAATGTGTTGTCAGCAGAACAGAATAATGACACAAAGCTTGGAGGTACGGCAGATAGCAGAGGGGGTGCTGATCAGATTCAGGAAAACATTGATACTTCCAGTGATGGGGCAAAAGACTGGCAAATGAAATTTAACCTGACCAAGTGGAAGGTGTTGGGGATGGGAAAGAACAATGAAAACAGATTACAGGATGCAAGGGGTCATTTTTGAGCGTGTCACACAGGAGAAGGATCTGGGGGTGGTAATATATATGGGAGGTAAGCAGGCAGCACAGTGCCAGGCAGCTATAGGTAAACCAAATAGGGTTTTAGGCTGTATTCGGAGGGGGGTCAATTATAAATCAAAAGAGGTGGTGTTAACATTGTACAGGAATGTAGTGAGGCGACATTTAGAATATTGTGTGCAGTTTTGGTCATCACAGTTCCGGAAGGACATAGATGCCATAGAGATGGTTCAGTGCAGGGCTACAAGATAGATTTCGGTCCGAGCTAGACTCAGCTATGAGGAGCGGTTGAAGGAAATAGGGCTTTATTCACTAGAAAGGAGGCGGTTACGAGGAGATATGATAGAGATGTTTAAGGTAATGAAAGGTATTGATAAAATAAGTGCAGATTAATTATTCAACGGGGTAGACAGTGATGGGACCAGGGGCCATAGCCTGAGAGTAAAGAAGAGGAGAGTTAAGACAGCAGTAAGGCAGGGGACTTTTACTTCGAGAGTAGTTAATGCATGGAAAGACCTCCCTGGAAAGTTAGTGGCAGCAGAAAAAGTAGATAAGTTTAAATTAGAATTAGATAGGTACCTGGAAGTTATGGAGATAGAGGGGTATAGGGATGTTAGCAGGACTTTTTGGTAGTTTGAGCATTGATGGGTGATTGTGTACATGTGTACAGAGCGCTGTTGGTGGGGGTCTCGTCAAGGGGTGTTGTGTGGTTGATGTGTGTGTTTTAACCAAGCCCATGTTCCCTCCCTGAAGAAAAAAAAAAACAAAAATTTATTTTTATTTAAATTAATTCATTAAAAAAAAATGCATTTTCTTCCTTGGATCTTATGTAGATAAATTAGTAATGGTGTTCACGCAAGCATGATGGGTTGAATTGCCTCCACCTGTGTTACATTTCCTTGTATTTCCTTGTCTGCTTGGAACAAGCTCGCCTGTAGGGCGGGTACTCGACCACAGCTCATACATATACTGAAAGACCAAACACAGAGACATAGAACATAGCTCATCACAGATGTACATGGAAAAAACCCACCCAAAGGTTGCACAACGCCAAAAGTAGAAGCGCAAACTTCACAGATCACTCGATATTTTGAACTGAAGAAAATCATTCGTAAACTCGTAAATATTGTGAAATAAAAAGAAAATGATTAGCTTTGTCAAAAGAATCGAAGCGCTGACCCGATTTCAAAGATGGTAAAATAAACGAGTTGAGAAAAACTCAGGAAGAACGTGAGATAACGAGAAGCAGAAAGCACACGAAGCTTTGAAAATTATTTGATGACATCACAGATGACCCACGAAATACCGCTGCGTATTACAAAGCTTCACTCAAACTAATCACATGCAAATTATGTACAGAATAATGCTAAATATAACTCGGGTCCCGCGGACCCGGGCTCATGGAGGGTCGGGGTAGTATTTTTAAATTAATTCATGATTTATTTCTCTTAAACCTGAATGAAAAAAAAAATTGTACAGCAGAAATATTTGTCACCACCTGTTAGGAGCATACCTGGAAGTTCATGCAAATAAACATTTCTAGAAGAAAGTTATAGCACAAAAACAAGAGACAATAACCCCTTGTAACTCACCTGGTAGTGGGCTAGATATGGATAAGCAGGGAACCACTGGTAGGTCTGGATGACCCACAAAATATGTAACGGAGAAGAAAGTAAATACCAACTTTGGGGGGAAATGGCTGATTTTCTTTTTAAAGTCGTGAACAAACCTTGGTGCATACTGCACTTCACGCCCAGTGATCAGGGTTGTGGTAAAGTTTCATCGGAATTGTGTTTGTAGTTTCAGAGAAGAAGTTGTGAATGTTTGTGGACGGACCGATGGACGGACGGACGGACGACGAGCCATCCCAGAAGCTTCGTGGAACTCCGTTTGAGGTGAGCTCTTCCTGCCGGTCTCCTGTAACTGTCTTCGACATCTTAGGGTTAACGAGCCATAACCATACTATCGATCACCATACTTAGCTATCCATAACCATACTATTGATCACCATACATAGCTATGCATAACCATACTTAGCTATCCACAACCATACTATCGATCACCATACTTAACTATCCATAAAAATACTATCTATCACCACACTTAGCTATCCATAAACATCCTATCGATCACCATATTTAGCTATCCATAAATATACTATCGATCACCATACATAGCTATGCATAACCATACTATCGATCACCATACATAGCTATGCATAACCATACTATCGATCACCATACTTAGCTATCCACAACCATACTTAACTATCCATAAACATACTATCTATCACCATACTTAACTATCCATAAACATACTATTGATCACCACACTTAGCTATCCATAAACATCCTATCGATCACCATACATAGCTATGCATAACCATACTATCGATCACCATACTTTGCTATCCACAACCATACTTAACTATCCATAAACATACTATCGATCACCACACTTAACTATCCATAACCATACTATCGATCACCATACTTAACTAACCATAACCATGCTATCGATCACCATACTAAACTATCCATAAACATACTATCGATCACCACACTTTGCTATCCATAAACATCCTATCGATCACCATACTTAGCTATCCATAACTATCCTATCGATCACCACACTTAGCTATCCATAACCATACTATCGATCACCATACTTAACTATCCATAAACATACTATCGCTCACCATACTTAACTATCCATAAACATACGATCGATCACCATACGTAACTACCCAAAAACATACAATCGATCACCATACTTAGCTATCCATAAACATAATCAATCACCATACTTAGCTATCCATAAACACACCATCAATCACCATACTTAGCTATCCATAAACATAATCAATCACCATACTTTGCTATCCATAAACACAATCAATCACCATACTTAGCTATCCATAAACATAATCAATCACCATACTTAGCTATCCATAAACACACTATCAATCACCATACTTAGCTATCCATAAACACAATCAATCACCATACATAGCTATCCATAAACACACGATCAATCACCATACTTAGCTATCCATAAACATAATCAATCACCATACTTAGCTATCCATAAACACACTATCAATCACCATACTTAGCTATCCATAAACATAATCAATCACCATACTTAACTATCCATAAACATTATCAATCACCATACTTCGCTATCCATAAAAACACTATCAATGACCATACTTAGCTCTCCATAAAAACACTATCAATGACCATACTGAGCTATCCATAAACACAATCAATCACCATACTTAGCTATCCATAAACACACTATCAATCACCATACTTAGCTATCCATAAACATAATCAATCACCATACTTAACTATCCATAAACATAATCAATCACCATACTTAGCTATCCGTAAACACACTATCAATCAACATATTTAACTATCCATGAACATACTGTCAATCACCATACTTAACTATCCATAACCATACTATCGATCACCATCCTTAACTATCCAGAACCATTCTATCGATCACCATACTTAACTGTCCATACCCATACTATCGATCACCATCCTTAACTATCCATAAACATACTGTCAATCACCATACTTAACTATCCATAACCATACTATCGATCACCATACTTAACTATCCATATCACCTATCCTATACGTAACCATGGAGGGTGAAATTTAGGTGACAATGGGACACTCAAGCGATTTCAGCACTGAAACAGTCAAACAGCCTGTGGTGCGAATGAGTCACCGGTTTTGATTGGGTTGGTTCACCCACAAACATCGTGAAGGTTTCTATGGTCGAGAACCTTAGCCCTGGGAAGGTCTTCACTCCATCGCAGCAAAGCATGAACGGAACGACCCGTGTGGCAGGGGGTTGTGTTTCGCCTCCTGGTGCTGCCATGATATCCCATTTCTTTGATGTGTCCGTTTTTCAGGTCGATTTTCATTTTTTATTCATACTAAGCACATTTTACAATGGTTTACAAGCACGCAAGAAGGTCTCCTTTGGCCCACCATACTCGTGTCCGTACATCATCACCATTCACTCTCTGCTCTGGCAATTGATTGTACACGTGACGGAACAGGTGAGAGAGAACACATAGAGGGCCTACGTGGGCAGTCACTCATAAATGCCAACTCAAACAAAAGCTAATCATTCCTTTGAAGCATCAATGCAAATGGTTCCATGATTTCGGGGGAGCTTTCGGCTTTGAAGGATGGATCGTGGAAGTAGAGAAAGGTTCATAGATTTGCTTTATTATGTTGTGACTGAGCAGAAGCCAGTGTTAAAAAAAAAACACAATAGAAAGAAAAATGAAGGAAGCCCTTTATTCTTGACCTGGTTGAAAGAACTCCAAAATTGTTGGTTCAACAAGGAATGTCTTGAGTTGTAATTGTGTGCACCTGGTGCTCAACTAAAAGAAGAGTAAAATGAGTTTAACAAGATATTGATTTATTCAAAACATTTGATTGGGTCAATCTCGGTTGGAAATGTTGCACGATCTGCACAACTGCATAAAGATGCAATCTCTTGTGCATTATAATTTGCTTCTTTGCTTTGCTTCTTTATATTATAATTTTATCACTGGTCTGGATTAATTTGAAGCGACTTTTACTGAATATTTTTTCTCTCGAAGGAGCATTTCCATGTTTCAGAGGAGTGGGGACAGACAGATAGCATTAGCCTAATATATATATATATATATATATATATATATATATATATATATATATATATATATATATATATATATATATATATATATATATATATATATATATAGTAGTGATCCCGCTGTTTAATATCTTCCAGCACGGAATACTGACATTAATGTCCGAGCTTCAAGCAGTCCACGTGTGGACAAAGAGAACAACTAAACACACCACTGTGTTTCAAATTGGCCTCTAGGGGTAGGCACGATATTTATTTGGCTCGATCTCAAAAATAGCTGGTAACAGAATGGAATGCACAGCACAAAAAACCTGCCAGAACTCTTGGCAACAATAGAGTTCCAAAAACAGGTTGTACAACTCACAGCTTCGCTCGACGATAGCCGGGAATAACGATCACACTCGTCCCAATTTAACTCAATCCTTTTAGACGGAGCTATCAACGATCAGCGCGACTGTGCTGTCGAGAGTCTTGAAAATCGCTTTTAAAACATGCGATTTGGAGCGCTCGATATATTTTCCCACTCGCGATCTTAGAGCCACGTCTGTCGCCAGCAATGGTGCCCCAGCTCTGACGCGGTCCACCCACCATGTGCCGACTAGCCCACCAATCCCTGGGAGCCTCAAAAAGGTCACGCGACATTGTGAGCGGGACACTAAAGTTGGTGAGAACATGGTTTTTCTCACAGTCCTCCCCACCTAGAGTAAAACCCGTCGGATAGACGGCGTTTTGAAACCAGTTATTATACTAGTTGCAAATCACAGGGCAATATGATGGCGGTGATCGTTAACATTCTTGTACAATAAACAATGTTCATCCACAACACAATATTAAACACACTACACCACATCAATATCTACCGCACCATATTTAGCAATCGCCCGCAGCACAATAGAGAGACAAAGGGAACTAAACTTAACTTTGGTGCTCCTTGTCTACTAGATGGCGACTAAGGAGGTCAGCTAGTCTGTTCTCCACTCCTTCACACGTTTGACTATGAGGTCGTATTCTGAGAGGAGAAGCGCCCAGCGCAGAATACGCTGGTTGGAGGTTTTGGCTTGGCTGAGCCAACCGAGCGGGTGGTGGGCGCTGTAGATGGTGATGGGTCCATGGCCAATGTAGACAGTGGATACCTGGATTGCCGCCATGATAGCGATCCTTGACCTTGGCTAAGGTCTTGGCTGCTCCGACATGACCCGAGGAAATAGTGTCATGGGCCAATTGCATGACTGACTGACGATGCCTCCCCGGTACGACAACTCGGTGTCGTACCTTCCACGTTTGAGTGGAGGACATGTTCTTGGAGGAATATTTATGCATCAGCACACCTGCACCATTCACATAGTAGCCTGTTTGTCCAGGCTCGGAGTCTTCTCCCATTTCCCAGAGGGTGGCAAGGGTGGGATCGAAGTGCTGATCCTCCACTAGACAGGTTACCACAGACAAGGCGGGAGTGACCTCAGGCACAGAACTGGGGTTGCTAACCGCCTCGGAGGACTGATCCTCCTCACCGGATTCGCCGACCGGCGAACAAGTATCTGGGGTCCCCGTGTCACAGACGGGAACGGCCCCTGAGGAGCCCGGCTCCTGAGGTTGGCCTGACTGGAGGCTCAGGTGGACTTCAGTCGAAACAACGTCACCGTCGGAGGCTGGAGTCGAGGCGCGAGGCTCCTCGGGCCAGAGTGAAGATATGTCTGACTCCGCCACTCTCTCCGCCTGTTTGCTCTGGGATCTAGTGCCCACCCCACAGGTCAGAGTCAATAACTCCTCCCTGGCCATTGCATCATTGCCAATCAGCAAGGATACCCCCGGTACCGGGTAGTAGCGTACCACCGCACAGGTCATCGGACCCGTAAAAATGTCACTCCGGACCTCGATGAGAGCAGGGGGATATCAGCCAGGAACCTGGTTAATGCCCCGAAGGACGATATACTCGCCGGTATAATGCATCTGAGAGGCCGGAACTACCCCCGCCCGGAGAACATACAGCATTGCCCCAGTATCCCGAAAGTATTGGGCCTTAAACTTCACCACCGAATCAGGGCCACCCACTAAGGCTGTCGCTGAATAATCCTGATACCGAGGATGAATGGACTTAGCCTCGGTGGCAGTGACCTCTGTCACCGATGCCACCGTCATGCTCGAGGGCCCAGTTGATGACCTCCACCGACCTCCCTCCGATGTAACAACTGGGTTTCCTCGATAGGCCGGACTAGCTGGGTTAGAGAAACAGCGGTCTCCACCGTGCCCCACGCGTTTGCAGAAATCGCACCAGGGCCGTGCCCTGGCCTGCAGCTCGTGACCGCCACCAGCGGAGGGCATTGGGGAACCCTTCCCCTCACTCCAGCCGCCAGCCAGACGGGGGGGGGGGGGCGGTCTTGACCGCCGAATCCTCCGTCTTACGACGAAACTGCGTGGCTTGCAACATTTTGCATGCCAAAACGTGTTTATCAATAAGCTTGACGCAGTCTGACAAGGAAACAGTGTCTCTTTCAACAAGAAACAACGCTAAGTCCGGCGGAAGCTGTTGATCGATACGGTAACGCACTAGGAGTTCCGCAACCGCTGGAGGTAACTCAACGCTGCTCCCCTCGAACCATCTCTGCAGCTGTTCCAACAAGACCCACGAATGTTCCTCATAGGTTTGACTAGACTGACGAGTCCAACTGAAAAAATTACGTCTATAAATACACGGAGACACCGCATAGGCATTCAAAATCTCGGCCTTCAACTTCTGGTATTCGTTTACGTCCTCGGTTGCCATCCTCGCATATACCTCCTTCGCCTTTTCAGATAGATGGCTAACAAGATGGACGACCCCCAAGCTCTCCTCAATGCCACCGGAAGCCAACAACTTCTCCGCCATCTCCAGATACGTTTCTGGCCTCGTGTCTCCCATCCAGTCCGGCAAACGAACATGAACAATTTCCGGGACTGGTGCAGCAGACACATCTGCCCGCTGTCGTTCAATCAACATTCGCCACTCATGCTCTCTGACGCGTTCATCCTCTGCCCTGTCATGCTCCCTGAGTCGTTCAGCATCTGCCCTGTCATTCTCCCTGTTATACATGTCGAGTTGTTGAACCGGGGTCAGCCCGGACCAGAAGGTCGAACGCATGCATTCAGTCATGATGGGATCGCTCCCTAACATATCGGGTTCAGTGACCGGGTCAAGGCTGATTGCGTCGCTCATATCAACACCCACGTGACTGTCAACCTGATCAGGTTGATCTCTCACTTCTCCAGCCGACATGGTTTGGCTACGAGTTATCATATGACTTCTTCTTCTTCTTCTTCTTTCGGCTGCTCCCATGAGGGGTCGCCACAGCGGATCATCCATATGATCAGCATAGTGATTTGGCACATGTTTTACACCGGATGCCCTTCCTGACGCAACCCTGGTCTCCTCTTACGACACAGGGATCTGGTACACCTATTTTAACCAGGGTATACACCGGCCCAGTACACTGGTACTCATTTCGCCGACCTCAGAAGGATGACAGGCTGAGTCAACCCCCTGGTGTTATACGAGTTGGTATTTACATATATACACATACATACATACATATATATGTGTGTATATATATATATATATATATATCTTTATACAGTGGCCCAACGGGGCTTGAACTCAAGACTTTTTGGGTCCCAAGCCACTGCCCTAACCACTGCGCCAACACCAGGCTTAACGAGTTATCATATGACAAGGGCACAAAACACTAAGTCTAAAAGGAGGCTGGGTCGAAATATTTCAGCAATAACTTTCACCACATGGGATGGGGCAATTCACACAGGGGAGGTAAACAATATTGGGGTGATACACGTAATTCACACACAACGCTCTATTGGGAAAATACGACACGAAATACCCAATATCACCACCGCACATCAAATTGCCAATGAGAAAATGCAACGTACAAATAACTCACGTTTTTTTGTTGTTTGTTTTTGTTGGCCGATGACTGGCGTAAACACAAGATAGCGTCCTATGGTGAGAAAATCCCTCCAAAATGGCGTCTGCTGGTGAGAAGGTTCCTCCAAGATGGCGTTTGCTGGTGAGGGAACGATGACCAGATGAAGGAAGATAGCGACCCACTGTGGAATTTCTGTCTCAGTTCGAATGTCTCTTACTTGAAGGATCCCGGACGAGCCCCCATTTGTCGTGATCCCGCTGTTTAATATCTTCCAGCACGGAATACTGACGTTAATGTCCGAGCTTCAAGCAGTTCACGTGTGGAAAAAGAGAACAACAAAACACACCACTGTGTTTCAAATCGGCCTCTAGGGGTAGGCACAATATTTATTTGGCTCGATCTCAAAAATGGCTGGTAACAGAATGGAATACACAGCACAAAAAAACCTGCCAGAACTCTTGGCAACAATAGAGTTCCAAAAACAGGTCGTGCAACTCGCAGCTCCGCTCGACGATAGCCGGGAATAACGATCACACTCATCCCGATTTAACTCAATCCTTTTAGACGGAGCTATCAACGATCAGTGCGACTGTGCTGTCGAGAGTCTTGAAAATCACTTGAAAAATCGCTTTTAAAACATGCGATTTGGAGCACTCGATATATTTTCCCACTCGCGATCTTAGAGCCACATCTGTCGCCAGCAATGGCACCCCGGCTCTAATGCGGTCCACTCACCACGTGCCGACTAGCCCACCAATCCCTGGGAGCCTCAAAAAGGTCACGTGACGTTGTGTGCGGGACACTAAAGCTGGTGAGAACATGGTTTTTCTCACAATATATATATATATATATATATATATATATATATATATATATATATATATATATATATATATATATATATATATATATATATATATATATATATATATATATATATATATATACATATACTGTATATACCGAGCAGGGACCCACAGAACATCCACACGATGTAAAATGTGACTTCAAGCCTCAACTTACCCCACCTCACCTCACAAACCCCAAGTCATCAACCTCCCCTCCCAAACCCCAAACCTCAATTCCTCAAGATACAGTACCTTTATTTAATGACTAGCAAATACCACCTGTCACTTCGCTGATGGGAATACTAGAAGATGGGGCAAAGAGATGGTGGGGGGGGAGGGGTGGGAGAGAGGGAGGGGGAGAATGGTGGTGGAGAGAGAGAGAGAGAGAGAGAGAGAGAGAGAGAGAGAGAGAGAGAGAGAGAGAGAGAGAGAGAGAGAGAGGAGAGAGAGGAGAGAGAGGAGAGAGAGGAGAGAGAGGAGAGAGAGGAGAGAGAGGAGAGAGAGGAGAGAGAGGAGAGAGAGGAGAGAGAGGAGAGAGAGGAGAGAGAGAAGAGAGGAGACAGAGAGGAGACAGCAAATAAGACCAAGGCTTACATTGCCGTGTTTAACCCCCCGGGGATCTTTGACTGGTCGAGGATTAAACACGACCATCACCGCCACGCCTCACCACAAAGCACCTTTTACTGTGTGTTTTGTATTTTACGGTGATGGCCCCGCTTCACACAGGGGTGGCAAAGTCTCATTGGCTTGAACTGTGTCCTCCTGAACCAGATAGCATGGACAACCGACTGAAGTACAACACAGTGACTGGGAGATTGCAGGTATGGGAGGGCAGAATGCAGTCATTGTTGCTGTGTTTGCTTCCAATCTTGCTTTTTGCTGTTGCGAAGTTTCAGTTGTTCTGGATATTTGTTAGTCCTTGTTTTTTGTCATCTTTGTGTCCTTCTGCCTTTTTTCTTCTTGTATCTTTCTTCTTCTATCAGCCTATCCTTCTTCCTTTGTTCTTTATTGTCTTTTCATTGCTCTTCTGTCTTCCCTTTTCTGCCTTCCTCATACTTCTGTGTTTCTCTTTCTGCCTTTCTTCTATTTACTCTTTCTGCCTTTCTTCTCCAGCATTGTTTCTTATTCTTCAGCACTGAGGATTTCACATCATATTTCATCACAGTGTTTGACATTGCTTTTTTTTAATCCTTGTGGAGCTTCAGGAGAGACAATGTTGTATGTTTTTCCATGTGGAGCCAAGATGAACAGGTTTTTGCCATTGCCAACTGTGGAACAACCAACATAGAGTTGGCCATGAGAAAAGCATGGGCTTTGCAGGCTGAGGCCAACAACTTTGAGTGATTGTCCTTGTGCCTTGTTGATGCTCATGGCAAAATTGATGTGGACACGGAACTGGAGCCTTTAAATTGAAACGGCAAGTCAGATGGGATGATTGGAATGCATAGAATGAAGACTTCCTGTCCTGCTGCATGGCCAGTCATGATTGTAGCTTCAATGATATGTGGCATAAGCTTCTTGACAGCCAAATGTGTTCCATTGCAGAATGTTGGTGGGTCCAGATTCCTGAGAAGCATCATCTTGAGCGAGTGGTTCGTATTCCATCATCGAGTAGTTTTTGCTCCGTCATCCTGAGCAAGTGTTTCGTGCTCAGTCATCCTGAGCAAGTGGTTCGTGCTCTGTAATCCTGAGCAAGTGGTTCGTGCTCAGTCATCCTGAGCGAGTGGTTCGTACTCTGTCATCCTGAGCGAGTGGTTCACGTTCCGTCATGCTGAGCAACAGGATATCGTCAACACCTTTGCTGGCGGAAGAAAGAATACTCCCAAACATATTGCCACTGGTACAAGAATATCCTTCGCCTGGTGCTGTTGCTGCCCTTCCGATATACCACTCCATCACAGGTTGCGACACAATTAGGCAGTTCAGTGGACAGGGCAAGAAGAATACCTGGAAGGCTTTCACCAAAATGCCAAGTCTACTGAAACCTCTGGATGCAATGGGAAAATTTGAATTGGGGCAGATGGAGAAGTTTGTTATGAAGCTTTACAATCTCTCTACAAGGTCCACAGATATGAACTTCCTCCAGGTGGAAATGTTCCACAGAGTGGGGGATTTGGAGAAACTTCCACCAACACAGGATGCATTCACGCAACACCTACTCCGATGCCAAGACCAATGACTGATATGGTGTTCTCCCCACATTGTAGTTCTTAATGCTTCAGTCACATTTGGCTCGGCGGCCGTAGGGTCCAAAAAAAATCTACGGCCACTAACAATTATAGGGCGGCTGCAGTATTTCCACGGTCACACAATGTAGCAGTCACATATGTTTTTATTTTTCGGGATGCCGCACGGGGTATTTAGAAATTGTGGAGACCGAAAACGTGGGGGTGCCGTACGGTCTTTGATTTGATGTCGCACGGTGACCTTAGGGCATCCCTGTGGCTGCCATATAATTTTCAAGGCAGACACACCTCAAGGTGCCCACAAGGCGACCGACTGCAGGGGGGTCCTAAGGCGAACGAATTATTTTTTTTTGTAATTTTTTTGGGGGTTGGAAAAATTCATTTTTCATTGATAGCCTACAGCAGCCGCACGAATAACGCAAGCCCACCGTACGCCCTACGTACGGTAGACGTGGAACATCTACGTCATGGCTACGGCTTGTCGAATTGCTGCGGCCAATGCTACGGTCTAGAAATGAAAAAAAGTTATAACTCCGCGCTTTAATTCCACGGAGACCCCTACGGCCTGTAAAAGATAGCCATACGGCGTAGGGCCACCCTGAGGCCACCTCAGAAACTCTGCGGCTGCTGCACATTTCTGTCAATTCAGGGGGGGGGGGTACGGCCGCCGTATCCTAGCCGTCGAGCAAATGTGACTCAGGCTTAACCAACTGCCGGCAGAAGGATATGGTTGGAAATTTCATCAGCAGCAAATGACGCCCGTTCTGATGACAAAAAGATCCAATGCCTACTTCTTGTCGGGAACTAGTCACATGTAAATGCACCACAAGCAAATACTCTTCTTCTCGGTGAAGCTGTGTCAAGAAGCAGATGCAGTGCTCATTGGGATGCATCTGTTCCATGTCTTGTTTAAACCTGAACAATCCTCCCACAGCAGCAGACGACAGTGACTCAGATAATGAATAACAGCTCGGACTTTTGAACTTCAGATGTATCCCTATTATGGGTAAACATTTGGCTGTGTTGCCAAACATTTGGCTGTGGCTGATAATTTACTGCAATTATCAAACAGACTTATGAAAAGAGAAGCCTTAAAGTGTTAAAAATTTCAATTTCCTGAGAAAATGGTTCATGGAAGGAGACTGTCCACCATCATAGTAATTGTGTTGAATTTGGTGTGTGAATCGAATCTTGGGGGCTGGTGTAAAGTTTTGCCCAATTGGTGAGGCATTAGGTAAGGTACGTCAACGACGGTTGCCTCATTATAATGGACGATAACAGAGGGGACTAGAAGGGCATTCGGTGGAACACGTACCTCTGCCACGTAATGCCTGATCCACGAGAACATATTGGGCCCAATTCTGTTTTTGAAATATCATGTTGCATGTCGTTTTTGGCCCGATCTCTGAATGGTAAAGAATCACTTCAAAAAACTTAAATAATTCTTGGATCCAGATCCGGATCTTCACCAAAATCGAATCAATTTGGCATGGTCACAAACCCAACGGGTCCACCAAGTTTCTTCCAAATCCGTCAACAACTTTTTAGATAGCATGTTATACAGAGTGTCCCAAAAGTCTGGATCCATAGGCATTTTTCCTCATATATAATTTGATATTTTTCTTTTTCTTTCAGATCCAAGATGGCTTCGAAACTAACAATAGAAGATCGAATTGAACTCATTCTCATGTACGCAAGACAGGATTATTCACATAGAGGAGTCGATTCAATAGAAAGCATCCTGATAAGCATCCAATAACACATGCCACTGTTAGGTTTCAACGTTTTAGGTTCAGAAATGTTCAATGTTCTTGTATTAAGTGTAAAAACAAGTGTCGCAAAGTCCAAGGCCATCAATTTGAGCATTTACTGTAATAAAACTTTAAAATAAATTTTTGCCTATGGATCCAGACGTTCTTATTACTTTAGCCCTATCTCTCAATGGTGAAGAAACACTCAAAAAATTATCGGATCCGAATCCAAATTCAGATCTTCACCAAAATTGAATCAATTCTTCCTTGTCACACTAACAACGTGTCCACCAAATTTCATCCGGATCCGTCCACAACTTTTTCAGATATCCTGCACACAGACAGACAAACAAACAAACAAAGAAGAAGAAGAAGACGTTGTGCAGAGCACGATACTAGCAAAATCCATAAAATAACTTTGACCTCAAAAATAATTGGTCGTTGAATTCAGTGACCTGGTGTGCAAATCCTCTTCAAATTTCAAGTGAATCGGATGAAATTGACAATTTTTAAAATTCGGCCTGTGTTGACCTTTTGACCCATGTGAACCTCCAAAGTATTTGGTGGTTGAATTCAGTGACCTGAAATATATATCCTCTTCAAATTTCAAATCAATCGGATGAAAATTGAGGATTTTAGAAATACTACCTTTGTTGTTGACCTTTGGCCTATGTTGACCATTGTGACCTGTAGGTGACAAACAGACAGACAAACATAAAAACAAGCAGTCATAGACTGGTACTTACGAAATCATCAACTTAACCTCTGACCTTGTCTAATAAAAGCTGTGTCTTGAGAAGGTAGCGATGCAAACCAGAAGTTTCTATGATGATTCTGTACCAAACCATCCAAAAAAAAAAAGTTTGACCTCACAGTGACCTTGACCTTCGACCGATTTTGACCAAATTCTAATCAGTGCAAGCCATCACCCTCCTGAATCACGTGGTGTAATTTGACATTAGTAGCTTCTTCCTTTCTCGAGTTATACCTGTTTTTTGGATGTTTGACCTCACTGTGACCTTGACCTTTGGCCGATTTTGACCAAATTCTAATCAGCGCAAGCCATCACCCTCCTGAATCACGTGGTGTAATTTGACATTGGTAGCTTCTTCCGTTCTCGAGTTATCGTGCCAACAAACACACACAAACAAACACACACACACACACACACACACACACACACACACACACACACACACACACACACACACACACACACACACACACACACACACACACACACACACACACACACAGAAACAGATGACGGAAGTCATCAATATACTTACAAAATCTTTAGATTTCGTAAGTAACAAGCCGGTAGGCGACGAGGGATCCACGAGGATCGAAGCGCTGGATACGATGCTTTTCATTCTGACCGATCCACCGACGAAGATTCATTGCCAAGACGTATTGGTTCACATACAATTGTTCCTCTGCCTGGCAAGATTTTTCCTATTGCGTATTTTGCCAACTGGCACTCCTCATAAAAAATGACGGTAAATAGACACCCTGTTTTTGAAGGCCTACCATTTGAAAAATAAAACCTCAATCAAAAATCGGCTCGAGTAAAATAGGGACGAATGAAGTAAAAAATAAAATGTGTCATTATTGTTGTTGACATTACCTCAGATGACGGCAAACAGAGTGGACGTCAGAAGAACACGAAACAAAACGTAACGTGGAGAGAGAGAGAGAGACAGAAAGAAAAAATAACCATAAACAGAACAACAGATGTTCAGGGAAATACGAACCAGACCGTGGGTAGCTCGAGAAGACTTCCTGGTCGGTTGTTTTTGATGAACCTGGCGGTGTAGCGGACGATAACATAACCGGGGGGTGTAGAAAAAAATTTTTAAGATGTTTTTTTTCAAATTCCACATAACTTGATTTATACCATATTATTAGAAATCCACAAAGACAGAAATGCCGGTGATTAAATTTATTTTGGATCCTTTTCACTTTGGTCAATAACGTTTGGATCGAGGAGAGATCGAAGGTGGAACGACGGTGTCGTTCCTTACAAACACTGTATACACACATTAAATGACGGTAAATAGACGCCCGATTTTTGAAGGACTACCATTTGAAAAATAAAACCGAAATCAAAAATCGGCTCGAGTAAAATTTTCTAAATATCTCGACGTGTTTAATTCCGAAGTCTCGTTTCTCCACATTCAAAACTGTAGGACAAGTCTTGAAAATAGTGAACGTGCGGTTTTTCGGCCGCTGCATAGCAACGGGTGGTTGCTTAGCAACGAAACTCAAATGCGCACATTCCCACGGCATATGGCACCTGGTCGCCAAGTTTCATCGAAATCGGTTTGCTGGTTTGTGCTGTGGAGCCTCGCGTCACACACACACACACACACACACACACACACACACACACACACACACACACACCCACACACACACACACACACACACACACACACACACACACACACACACACACACACACACACAACCAAACAATAAGGGATATCTAGCGAATCCAACAGACAGACAGACAGAAGAACAAAATCGACAAACCAATTTACTTGAAAAATCTTCGATTTTGCAAGTAACAAGAAGAAGGCCTCATGCAGAGCACGACACTGCAAAATATAGAAAATGAATTTGACCTCAAAAATAATTGGTGGTTGAATTAAATGACCAAATATGCAACTCCTCTTCAAATTTCAAGTGATCACAAGTAAAATCACAAAATGGTCCAACACGTGGAACATGTCTTTCAATCCTGACAAATCTCACACTCTCACGATGTCTCTCCGAAAGGACCATTTGGAAACCCCCCATCCACTTTTTCAACAATCCTCTACAAGAAGTCCTTTCATTCAAGCTTCTGGGCCTCACTATCTGCCATGATCTTTCCTGGGAAAGCCACATTTCCAACCTGGCCTCCAAAGCCAGTCCAACTGGGAATCCTCCGTCGTGCAAAGTCCTTCCTCGGCCCACCTGAGCTCCTGACCACATACAAAGCTTTAGTCCACAGCCTGATGGAGTACTGCTCTCCCCTCGGGGCTGGTGCTCCTCCCTCCCACCTTTCTCGGCTTCACGCTGTGGAAACCAAGACATTTCCGATCATTGGCATCTCCCGCGATGAGGCTGAGTCTTTGGTTCTCTCTCTCTCACCGCAGGCAGAGCGGTGGTCTTTCTGTCTTCTACCGTCTCCTCTCCGGTCTTGCCCCCCTGCTATGTCTGCGATTTGTCCCCACCATATTTCCGCAGGGTGCCCAAGGTCCGCCAACAACCCCCTTCTGGTAAAACTACCAAAAGCACGAATCACTGCTCACCTTCACTCTTTCATTCCTCTTTTTTCCCCACCTTTGGAATAAACTCCCTCACTCTGTTCAATCCCATTCTTCCCCCATGCCTTCAAAACAGCTGTTCACCACCACCTCTTATCCAAATTCACCCCCTCATTCACCCCCATCCAAATCCTCAATCTTTTCTACCCCCGTTAATCCACCCCAAACCCACCTCCTTCAAATTTTCTGCTTTCCTTCCTGAAAGTTCCTGTAATGTCCATCTTGTATACCCCGTGTTTCCCGCCCCATCCCTCTCCCTTTCAAAGATATCCTAATGTCTCTGTTCCCCACTGTTTTATCCTTCCCACTCCCACCCCTCTTGTCTTATGCGTCCCTTGCTGTGTGTTGTGTGTTAGCTCTCATACGAGCCTCAACAAGGTATACAAAAAAAAAAAAAGTGAATCGGATGAAAATTGACAATTTTAGAAATTTGGCCTCTGTTGAACTTTTGGCCTACGTGGAGCTCCAAAAGAATTGGTGGTTGAATTGAGTGTCCTGAAATATAAATCCTTTTCAAATTTCAAGTGAATCGGATAAAAATTGAGGATTTTAGAAATACCACGTTAGTTGTTAACTTGAGACTATGTTGACCTTTTGGTCGATGTTGACCTCAAAAACAATTCGCCAGTTGAACTCAGTGACCTGAAATATTAATCTTTATCAAATTTCAAGTCAATCGGTTGAAAATTGAAGATTTTAGAAATACCACCTTTGTTTTTGACATTGGGCCTATGTTGACCTTTTGGTGTATGTTGACCTCAAAAATAATTGGCTGGTTGAATTCAGTGACCTAAAATTTAAATCCTCTTCAAATTTCAAGTCAATTGGATTAGAATTAAGGATTATGGAAATACCACCTTAGTTGTTGACCTTTGGCCTATGTTGACCTTTTGGTCTATGTTGACCTCAAAAATAATTGGCGAGTTGAATTCAGTGACCTGAAATATAAATCCTCTTCAAATTTCAAGTCAATCAGATGAAAATTGAGGATTTTAGAAATCTCACCTAAGATGTTGACCTTCCGCCTCTGTTGACCTTTTACCTTTTGACCTTCAAAACAAGAGTTGTTCTTCCTACCGTCCATAAATTACATGGAACTTCCTAATGACAAACTCTCCCATGTGGTGAAGTTTCGTGAAGATCGGTTTAAAATTGTGATCTGTAGGCGACAAACAGACAGACAAACAGACAGACAGAGAGGGGTGAAAGCATGACCTCCCTCACCTTTGATGGTGGAGGAAATAACCAAACAGACTTATTTGAAGACTAAATTATACAGTTTATGTGTTTCAATAACTTGGCCAAGATTGTTCAAGTAGAAAAGTATGTCTGTGGTTCATATTAATTATACTGAATTCGTTGAATGAATTTGATTTTAGGGGGTGGGGCAACTTTTTGTCCAATTGTTCAGACAGGCGTTAGACATGCTACGTCAATGAACATACCCCATTGTGAAGCCTAATGATTTGGGTAAATTTAAACATCTGTTTAAAGTATCTGAGTCCAGTCGTCGTGACCTGTTCACCAATAATATTCTGATACAATAATGAAAAGCGTATATTTTGCCGGGTTTTCGATGTTATTGGCGCATACTCGAACAGCCTTTAAGGAAATTGTGCCATTCTTCATTGGGGTGGGAATACTTTGGTAAATCATTACCGATGATAAATACCATACTTTGGTGTCTGGTTTGTAAATTTTCGATAAGAATTAAATAAAAGTTTTTTTTAAATACTTTCTAAAATTGTGCATTTTCTGATGGAATTTGTGCATTTCTTGTCATAAAAATCCAATGCACACACCTACGAGGTGACAACCGGTCTCGAAATGTGTGCACAGTTGTCCTGGACATATTAAAACAGTTTGTAGATATTTACGGAGAAATGTACATGGGAACGTAATTTCCCCACTCCAGCCACCTCACTTTACAGTATGTGAAAACTTGCAATCAAGTCCTTTGCACATCTCTCATGTCAAAAAAGGCACAAAAAATTATATACCTGCCCATGCCCCTGACCGCAATCTCGCAACCTCTCCATTTTCCCCCCATTCCAGCACTACCCTCCTTTTGCTCCATCATCCCGACTTCACTTCCTTTTCTCATTTTTGATTATCTAATTTTATTCTCACCCCCTTCACGACCACCACCCTTGCCAGATGGTTCTTGAAATACAAGAAATTCCAATGCAGGAGGAGGCCATAAGGCCCATCAAAGTCTGCACAACAGTTGCCAACCTATGGTTGTTTGTCCGTGCTCTATACTTTTTTAAATTCTGAGTATCAAGGAAGCATCGTGTACCATTTTAAAAGTCTTTGGTATGACTTGGTCGGGGTTTGAATCGCCGACCTCCCAGACTCAGAGCAGACATTCTAACCATTAAGCCACTGAGTCTGGTAAAATTACATGGAACTTTAACACAGGAGAAGGTAATTAAAAAGGGGAGAGCTCATCCGGGATTTAAACCAGGGACCTCACACACCCGAAGCGAGAATCATACCCTTTGGGATGAGACTGAGTAAGCTTATGTCTTTCAAGGTGGTTGCCAGATGAAGATAAAAGTGGACAGTGGACATGCGGATATCAGTGGACATGCGCATTCAACATACTGTGCCTCGTACATGGAAACTGAGCCGGTGGACATTTATCAACCTGAACTTGGAAATAAACCTTGTAAAAGTTCCTCGTTGGCGCCGTGAGAGGGCACAAGAGCGTTATTCAGGATAATTCGATAGAAGCTAAATTTTCCTTGGAATGAAGAGCATTTGGGGCTGTTATGACCCACGTGAATCCCGTGGCACGAAGAACTCATGCTAATACATATGTATATAACATCGAATATTCTTGCTTGAAGAGATCTCTACAGAACACCAACACCAAAAAATGCGCATTGTGCAAGGTTCACAGGGATTTTCACAAGCTCACATTCATCCAGCCCTGGGTTGCACTGGTTCTGCCTTCGAGCCAATACACAAAATACGTGCATTTTTGGGGGGCAGTGTTTTGATACCCACCTCTCCCCTGTGACATTCACTGAGGCCTCGACTGACCACCCCACCTTCACCTAAAAATACGTGACTCCAACAAAATACCCCCCTCCAAAATAGCCTTCCATCTCACAATCACATAATGCATAATATTTATTCCGAATAAAGGACATTTTCGACTTAAAATATGGGGAACAAAATAACAATAAAATAAAGTTCGTACTCAGGTATTCTCAAAGTCCTAGATCTTTCAAAGTGTAAATGGAAGTTCCATATTAGACACTATATTGCTTTGTGGTACCTTTAGGCTGTGTGTGTCAACTTCTTTATCAAATCATTCCAGCTCATGAGTCTCATTCAGTGCAGAACCCATCACACGCACACGAGGTCTCCGTCTGTGGGCGAGCTGTTAGGGTTTAGTGTTGCATAGTTGCCAACATTGAGAGAAGAAAAAGAGGTAGGATGGATAGTTTCCATGGTGCAAGGGAGCGAAGCAACCAAGAGGGGGTGGAAGATTTTGGAGGTGGGTGTTCCTCCTCCCACAGGAGGGAAATTTTGTAATTTTAACCTTAAATTTGTAAATTCGAAGACAAACTTTTTATGTGGAATTAAAGCAGAATCATCATGTTTTTCCTGATGATTTTACATCCCTAGACCGACAGAAACCTTGTCACAACATGAAAATCTATCAAAACCTTTGATGAAACATTATTTTGTGAAAGCAGTATTTTTCACTACTATTGGGCAATAAATTGGGGAGGCTATTCAAGTGTACCAAAGTCGTAGAGTAAGCAACTACCTGACATGGCCAAAAGTATGCAGACACCTACTCGTCCAACATCTCATTCCAAAATCATGTGCATTAATGTGGAGTTGGTCCCCAATTTTCTGCTATAACAGCCTCCACTCTCCAGGAAGCATTTCTACTCGATGTTGGACCATTGCTGCAGGGATATGCTTCTATTCAGCCTCAAGAGCATTCGTGAGGTCGGGCACTGATGTTGGTTGATTAGGTCTGGCTCGCACTCGGTGTTCCAATTAATCCCAAAGGTATTTAATGGGGTTGAGGTCAGGCTCTGTGCAGGCCAGTCAAGTTCTTCCACACCGATCACGACAAGCCATTTCTGCATGGACCTTGCTTTGCGCACGGGGGCATTGTCATGCTGAAACAGGAAAGGACCTTCCCCAAACTTTTGCCACAAAGTTGGAAGCACAGAATCGTCTAGAATGTCATTGTCTGCTGGAGTGTTTAGATTTCCCTTCATTGGAACTCCGGGGCCCAGCCCAAACCATGAAAAACACCCCCAGATCATTATACCTCCTACACCAAACTTTACAGTTGGCACTATACATTCGGGCAGGTAGCGTTCTCCTGGCATCCACCAAACCTAGATTCGTCCGTCAGACTGCCAGATGGTGAAGCATAATTCATCACTCCAAAGAACACGTTTCCACTGCTCCAGCGTCCAATGGCGGTGAGCTTTACACCACTCCAGCCGACGCTTGGCATTTTACATGGTGATCTTTGGCTTGTGTGCAGTTGCTCAGCCATGAAAACCCATTTCATGAAGCTCTTGACGAATAGTGCTTGTACTGACATTGCTTCCAGAGACAGTTTGGAACTCGGTAGTGAGTGTTTAAACCGACGACAGACGACTTTTCCATGCTACGCGCTTCAGCACTCAGCGGTCCCATTATGTGAGCTTGTGTGGCCAACCACTTCGCGGCTGAGCTGTTGTTGACCTAGACGTTTCCACTTCACAATAACAACACTTACAGTTGACCAGGGCAGCTATAGCAGGGCATAAATTTGACGAACTGACTTGTTGAAAAGGTGGCATCCTATGACAGTGCCACATTGAAAGTCACTGAGCTCTTCAGCATGACCCATTCTACTGCCAATGTTTGTCTACAGAGATTGCATGGCTGCGTGCTTGATCTTATACACCTGTCAGCAATGAGTGTGGTTGAAATAGCTGAGTCCACTAATTAGAAGTGGTGTCCGCATACTTTTCACTATGTCGTGTATGGTGTTAGGTAATGATTTACTGTTGCCCTATTTCAGCTTCCTCCACATGTTTGACTTCTCTTTGAACTTCCTACTTTATCATTTTAGGAAATGCCATCTTGTATCCTCAAATCAATGATTTAAGCAGCACTGCTGTCATTTTGGGCGAATTTAAGCGAAAGCAAGATTGTACTAAATCAACAAGTTGTGTCATAGTGAAGGTACATCCAAGGTAGTTGTGCCCATGAAGATGAAGGTGGCATCATGTGACTGTGGCTCTGATATCCTCATCCACCACAGTGACATTCTGGGAACCTCATCCCCCTACAGCAACACATATTTTGTGTATGCCCCTTAATTGCTAAACAGCAGGATAACATGTGGTCTGAATCTTTGCATGCATACCAAGGGAACTCCAAGGGAGTACTTGAATGAAAATTCGGTGTTTGGGTAAATTTAAACACCCCCTTTGAAGATAATTTACAGCCATATTTAATCATCCTTTATCAAGGCTTCATCCTTGTTGCAGAACCTTTATCAGCGAGCTATCCCTTGGTGGGGTCTTAATTCACCATTTTTTGGGGCCTGCTCAACAATGCCTTGACTTGGAACAGATCACCATGGTTTCTAAATGATAAAGCACTCAAAATTGTGTTTTTCACTTTCCTCATTCATATCATCGAATGCCTCATCTTCATACCTACGAATCGCGAGATACATCGCAATGCTTATAAATGCAGAGACACCAGTGTTTGTGTTTTTATTTTGTTTCCAAAAAATTTATAACCTCTGGAATCTCTTAATCTGAGTCGAATTTCAAAATTTTAACTTCTTCATTGACCTCAGCAGCAGTTCTGACTGCTAAAAAAATAGGTTCATTTGAACAATTCGGACATTGTTGTATTCGCACATTATTTGATACTCCGGACATGGTCCAGATGGTGGACATGTCCGGACAGTGGTTATCTCCAGATGGTGGTTATCTCCAAACAGTGGTTATCTCTGAATGGTGGTTATCTCCGGACAGTGTTTGTATCTGGACAGCATTTGTGTCTGGACGGCGTTTGTCTCCGGACATGTCCAGATGCTGGTTATCTCTGAACGTGTTCGGATGGTGGTTGTCTTCAGATGTGTCTGGGCGGTGTTTATTTCCAGGTGGGATTTTCGTATGACCAGTAGAAAATGTATTACAGACGTGATTTTGTTTCAATCTTCACAGTTATTCTTTGTCGAGTCATATTATATAGATGAGACAGCATGAATCGTAATTGACACTCCACCGCCCGTCTGCCCTCCCTTCCACTCACCTAACGCTTACCTCCTCCCAAACCCCCTCCCACCCCCATCACCATACAACTCTCTGGACGTTTATAAGCATGACAGCTGAAATGCGGTAAATTCTGGAATCTCTTAACCTGAACTGAATTTCAAAATTTAAACTGTGGAATTGACCTTAGCAGTAGTTCCGACTTCTAAAAAATAAAAATAAGCGCTCATCTGTCCAATCAATTCACACAATGTTTGATACGCTGGTCGTCTCCGGATGTCTCCGGTGTCTGCGGACCATGTTTAATATGACCCAGCCAGCCATTCCTTATCAACTGTTTCATTGGAGTGCTTGCTTGAGTGCCTAGTGCAGTAGTGGTAGGTGGAATCGATTCCAAAGTACTCGATTCCAACCACGGAATTGAAAGGAATCAAGTGGTGAACTGGAATCAACATCAATTCCAAGTAATTCCTACTTTTTCGGGGGAAATTTTATTTTCATCCCTGTTGGGAATCTTCCTGTTACACAATGCCTGGTAATGTATAAATTGAAAAGGAACATGCCCCTGGGGCATAGCATTTGCAAAATAGCAGCAAAGGCAAATCACCTGCAAACTAAACAGGCCCCAAGAGCGTTTTCCTTTTAAATGAATAGCAAGGCTTTTGGAGTTGGCCGGTAAAGCGTCCTGATTGTTTTGCTGATGGATGGATGGGCAATACATCGACTGATAAAATTTTTCAACATGTCATTCAAAAGGCTCAGAAGTGCAGTTTGGAAGTATTTCAGGAAGGTTAAAGAACACAGTCCGAAAGCTGTATGCTCACTTTGTTCAATAGACCTTGTTCATCATTGTGATATCTCTAATACTCTCAAACATTTGAAAACCAAACATCAGAGAGTACCTACCTATTAGTGACGGTTGAGAATGCCGATTCAACAAACCAAAGGATGCAATAGCACCAAGTTCACTTTCGCAATCGACCAACAATCCAGGGGGACGTGCCAGCTTGCCAGAGCCGTCGCTCCAGGTTAGAGGTGTCTGCCTTTTCTTCGCCCCAACTGTCTCTTTCTTTCTCTCTGACGGATGCGAACCTTATTACCTCCACCACCGAAGGTGAAGGAGGTTATGTTTTCACCTCTCTCTGTCTGTTTGTTACTTGCAAAATCAAAGATTTTTAAAGTATATTGGGCAGTCAATGTTGTTATTCTGTCTGTTTGTTTGTTTAGCACCGACAGGTCACAATTTTAAACCAATCTTCACGAAACTCTACCACGTGGTGTAGTTTATCAGATGGAAGAAGCCCATTGTTTTGAGGTGAAAAGGTCAACATAGGCCATAGGACAGCAACTTCGGTGAGATTTCGAAAATCCTCAATTTTCATCCGATTGACTTGAAATTTAAAGAAGATTTATATTTCAGGTCAATGAATTCAACCAGCCAATTATTTTTGAGTTCAACATGGAGCAAAAGGTCAACATAGGCCCAAGGTTAACAACTATGGTGGTATTTCTAAAATCCTCAATTTTCATCCGATTGACTTGAAATTTGAAGAGGATTTGCACATCAGGTCACGGAATTCAACCACCAATTATTTTTGAGGTCAAATTTGTTTCATGGATTTTGCAAGTATTGTGCTCTGCATGACGGCTTCTTCATGTTTGTCTGTTTGTCTGTTTCTGTGCAGGATATTTCAAAAAGTTTTGGACAGATTCGGACGAAACTCAGTGGACACTTTTGGTGTGTGACAAGGAAGGAGAGATTCAATTTTGGTGACGATCCAATAATTTTTTCAGTGATTCTTTACCTTTGAGAAACAGGGCAAAACTAATATATCGCATGATATGTCAAAAAGTTTTGGACGGATTTGGACGAAACGTGGTGGACAGGCTGGGTGTGTGACCACGACAAATTGATTCAATTTTAGTGAAGATCCAAATCCGGATGTGGATACGAGAATTATCTAATTTTAAAGTGATTTTTCACCATTCAGAGATCGGGCCAAAAACGATTACGTCGTATATTTCAAAAATATATTGGGCCCGATATGTTCTCGTTGATCAAGCATTGTGTGGCAGAGGTATGTGCTCCACCGAGTGGAATTCCAGTTTGCTCTGTAACTGTTTCAAAGCCATGTTTAAAAATGTAAGTTTTTTTGCAGAATTTTTTCTCTCATCTTTTTCACCATCGCCTATTCATCATAATTAACACTTTAAGATGGTTAGGAAAACGACGTTGGGTATCACCATTAGCATATGGTCATGAAATAATGTCCCCCAACCCTTGGGATTTTACTTCACATGTGGCACACGATGTCTGCATTGAGTCCAGATGAAAAACACCCGATGGTCGAAATGTTGGACCTAAGCCTTGCCTGTTTGGTTACTAAACTACTCGGTCGTGCCTTCTTCCTTATTGAATGTGGATATTCGCAAGTAAAATAATTTTTTTGCTGTCTTTCACATATTAACCTTCCTTTGTCAAATCATGTGTCATAAGCATCAGACTGTTATCTTAACTGCGAGAAATTAATAATTTAGTGGATTTTGTGATGTATCTTGTTCCCATTTTGATTGGACCTTGTTAATTTACTCTTTCAATCTACAGTATCTGTCATGAAACTCCAATGATCATTGTGAAGAAAAGAGTTGGTGTTAAGGTCTGAGACTTTGGGGAGTACGCATATGCCTCTAATGCTTCAACTTGCAACAAAGATCATACAAATAAAATAAAGTTCAATTTTTGGTTTTATGTGACGTTGGTGTTTTCCCCATGTGCTCCAACTCCTATTGAAACTGTCTGTGATTGCTTTTGTATGTTTGCTTTGCAAATTTGTGTTGATTACAACTATAGAAATAGGATGTAATACACGACAGTTTTACTTTAATAATTTATCACTTCCCATTTCGTTCTGTAAGTAAGCAACTGGTTCTTGACAAATAATGAAATAACAAAGCACAGCTTCCTCCTTTTGGTTAGTATAAAGGCTCTGCATGCAATCTTGGACACTTTTCACAACCATAACCGCAGAGCCAGAGCAAAGTTATTGTGAGGAGCAGCGATATAAAAGATTGTTGTTGGGACGCCTTGTTATTTACATGCTCATCATGCAGGGAGACTCAAGTCTGCAACATGGAAGAATGAGACATAGTAAGGATAAAGAGAAAGGTAAGTTACCTCTTTTTTTTTCTTCTACTTGAAAAATACTTTATTTGTATTACATCAATTGCTGTAATGCTAGCAGGTGTATGTATCCAAATTAGTTGCGGAGTGGTCTGTTGTAATCTTGACTTCCAAGCAGAGCTTCTTACTCTTGGTTTAGATGTAGAGGGTAATAATATGACTCAACATGATTTATTTCATCACAAAGAGATACTGTCAAAAAGTTTAAGTTACTTTAACTAACTATATAGTTCAGACTTAACTCACTGATGAATGCTGAAAATAAACCTCCAAAACTATTTTTCTTTGCTAAATTTTCCAGCACCTTTGAATGCAAGTTTAAACAGATCATGAGGAAGAATTATTTGTTTAGTGCAGAGTGTGATGCAGCTCACCTACTCTGAGATTGCTCACAAAAAGCTGATGTTCCCACAGAATCAAAATGCCAAGAGATGTCAGAACTCGAGTCAAGAGATGTCCGAACTCGGTTGAATATGGAACATACACATTTCAAACGAAAACCACCACTGAAACGGATCCATATTGAACAATACAAGAACTACATGGCAATGCCAAAGTCAAGCCCACAAGTTCCCAGTGTGATGTCCATGGTTGACAAGTTTGAGACTTTCACTGTGAGGTAAGGCAGTTATTGCCTGGAGGAACGAGTGTGCGAAATGTTAGGGGTGAATGTGAAACCAAAATGAATGTTGCAATCTCTATTTGCTCAGCAATTTCCCTGTTGAATAGAAAAAATATTTGGTATATCCTGATTCAAGCCTGGTGTCGGCTTAGTGGGAAAGGTGGCTGGCTTGGATCCTTAAAGTCCTGAGTTCAAGCCCTTGTTTTTTTTTTCACCATTTAATCAACATGAGGTGGGGTTGACTCAGGCTGTCTTCCTTTTGAGGTCAGCAAAATGAGTATCAATGTACTGGGGTAATAACCATTTGGAGTGACGACCTGTCCAGAACTGTACTCCTTGCCAATGAAATTGCCTCGGTAGCCCTATGCTCCATTACGGTGTGAAAGGAACGATATTATTATTATTATTATTATTATTATTATTATTATTATTATTATTTGTATTCTGATTCATTGGATCATTCGTTTTTCTTCAGAGACTCTACATTGAATGTTTTTGCGATTTAGTCCCTCAACTTCGACTATGAAATGGATAATGGACCGGATTTCAATTTTGAATTCAGTCTAGTGGTTGTGTGCTACTGAAGGCATGTTGTGCCACTGATGGCATGCCCCTCTACATTTAGGCAGGACTTTGGAATTTGGATAAGATACCAGCACATAATGGTGTACTATTTTTGAAAGGAACAGTGGGATCTTTAACATCCACCAGCAAACGGCACCTCCAGCTTCACATCCCTCCAATGGACAGCGTGCAGTTAGTTACATGCTAGTTTGATGGGTATTGTGTGAGTAATTTGAAAATTTTATTTTGTATGTAATATGTCGACCAACATATTTTATATTATAGAATTTGCTTTATGTGTTTCCTGCATGAGATTGTGTCAGGTCAGGTCAGGCCACACCATGTCAGGTCAGGTCAGGCCAGATTAGATCTATGACTTGCCACAGGTACCATGTAAACCTGTGCTAAGCTGTTTCATGGTCGGGTAGTTGGCGACTAAACCATCTCCCCCACCAGGTTTCCTGGTGAAGAGGAGGTATGGATATGGAAACCCAGCAGGATTAAAAACAAAACCTGTCAAAGGGCGGAGGACCTCCTTGTGAGCCAATGGCCATCCATATCTAGTGCCCAACTGTGTCTGCGGACGTCCTCCTGCAGTTGGGTTACTTTTCTTTTTAGGAGATTGGTGGCAGGATTTGCACTCCGGCCACCATAAAACGTACTACAAAGAAATCTGAAAACCCACTCTGTGGGAGTACCTCCTGTGTAGCTGCCCTCCGCAGGGCAGCTCACCAGATGACGGGATTGGGGCAAAGCCTTCAGGACCCCCACTCTTTGATGATAGGAGGGAAACCACGGGGTAACCTTCCCGGGTCAGATTGTGGTAGTGCGTGTCAGGGGGGTGCTGAGGTGTCATCCATCAGACAGTGGTTTCCTTGGGTTAACCTGAGGTGGTCCCTTTGGGTGGGTGCCTGGAATGCCCTATCCCTAAGAGAGGATGATCACCTGTCTCTGTTATAATCTGAGCTCAAGCATTTGGATATCGATATTGCAGCACTCTCTGAGTTTCGGAGAATTGATAGTGGTGAGATCATGGCAGGTGGTTACACCTACTATTGGTCTGGTCATCCTTATGGTTACCATGCCGAAGGAGTTGATGTAGCTGTGTCCAATAAGCTGACACCAATAATAATTGAGGTAACACCGGTCAACGAGCGTATTATGAGACTAAGGATTCGTCACTCCTTGGGTGTCATTCCCTGGGTCTATGTATATGCTCCAACTGAGGCGAGTGATCTCACCGTGAAGGATGCATTCTACGCCACGCTCGAGTCTGTGGTTGATTAGTGCCCCAGACGAGAAACTCTTCTAGCCTTGGGGGATTTCAATGCATCAACTGGAACTGATGGGGATGGTGATGAGACATGTGTTGGTTCCAATGGGCCCTGAACTGTGACCCAGAATAGCACGAAGTTCCTTGACTTTGTGAGAAGTCATGGATTTAGGTAGCGTGGCAGGTTCATGGTTTCAGCACCCACAGGCTCATTGCTGGACTTGGTATTCCAACGCTGGCGGTTTGGTAAAGGAGATTTGCCATGTGATCGTTGATGGTCACTGGAGGATGAACCAGAACTGCAGTGTCAACCAGAGTGCTCAGTTCCTCAATACTGACCACAGGCTTGTTGAAGCAACTCTGAAGTTGCAGCTTAAATCTGGGAGAATGGTACAATCCCAGCCTAGGCTGGAAGTTGACATGTTCAAGGATGAGAGGGCAGCTGAGGAGTTTGCGATCAGACTGAGTGGAGATTTGGGGGTCTAGGTGATTTGGGGAATCCTGAAGATTTCTGGAGTGCCTCAAGACCACCATCCTTGATGTTGCCAGTGGATGTCTTGGAACTCACCATCAGGTGACGAAGAATTTTATCTCTCAAGGGACACTGGATACTATTGACCAGAGTCACACGGCCAGGTTGGATGGTAGAGCTGAGCTGTTCAGGGAGCTGAGGCGTAAAACTGTACATGCGCTCAGGTGGACAAGGATGCCTATGTGCGAGGAATCTGTGAGGGGGGAGAGCATCACCTGTGGTCAAATGATTCTCGTCCTGCTTGCAGGATAATTCGCACATTGTGTTCCATCAAGCCCATCCCACGGTGTACTGCAGTTAGACCGGAGGGTAGTGAGCTCTTGACAGAGGAGTCCGAAGTGAAGGGCGCTGGGCCGGTGACTTTGAGAAGCTGTACCAGGCTGATTCACCAGCTGTCTTGCTGGATGTCCAAGGTGTTACTATCTCTATTGCTTGACCCTCCAATCAACTGTGGTCCACCATCATTTCTGGAAACACAGGCTGTGGTGAACCGGTTGAAAGGGGGTAAAGCTCCTGGGATCTGTGGCATCCATGCTGAACTTCTCAAGGCTGGCGGAAATGCTGCACTCATGTTGTTGCATGCAATTTTGTGCTCTGCCTGGAACACAGGCATCATCCCAACTAACTGGAAGAGGGGCCTTGTTGTCTCTCTCTGGAAAGGGAAGGGTGATTGCCAGAACAGCAACAACTACAGAGGGGTGACACTGCTCTCAGTGCCAGGCAAGGTCTTTGCTCAGATAATTATTGAAGGGTTTGCCACCATCTGCTTGAGCACCAGTGTCCAGAGCAGTTAGGCTTCACACCAAAGAGGTCAACGATTGACCGTATCCTTGATCTTCGGGTCCTCACCGAACGCAGACAAGAGTTTTGGCAGGGGCTGCTTGCAGCCGATGTTGATCTCAACAAAGCATTTGATTCAGTGAATCGGGATGCCCTCTGGAGGATTCTTGGTCTTCGTGAGGTGTCACCAAAACTGATCAATCTAATGTCTTAACTATACTCTGGGTTCTCTACCTCTATAAACTACATACGTTCATCAAGGGTGTGTACTGGCTTCCACACTTTTCAGCACTTGTATGGACTGGATTCTGAGGAGGATGTTGGAGAGATAAAGCTGCGGTGCATCGTTTGGGAATTTCAAGATCTCTGACCTTAATTTCACAGATGATGCAGTCATCTATGCGGAGACTCTAGATATCCTTTTGGGGGCCCTCGAGGTGCTGAATGAGGAGTCAGAGCCGCTGGGATTATGGGTTTCCTGGGTCAAAATTAAGATCCAGGCTTTCAATGACATCTTGGATACTGCTATCCTGTCTGTGCCTGTTTGTGGTGAGGATGTTGAGGTCATGGATAGATTCACTTACCTTGGCGGTGATATTCATATTTCTGCTGGCTGTGCGCCAGAGGTCAATAGATGTTTGGGTCGGGTCTGTAGAGTCATGGATTCACTGGATCATGGGGTGTGGTGCTGCCAGTACCTGTGCAGGAGGATGAAAGTCCAAGTCTTCAGGTCCTTCCAGTCTTACTCGATGGATGTGAGACTTGGACTCTGACCAGGGATCTGAGACGGCGACTTAATTCCTTTGGTACCAGGTCTCTGGAGAAGCCTTGGCTATCTATGGTCCGACTTTGTGTCCAATCAGCGGTTGCTGAGAGAGACTAAAATGAGATTTGTTAACTGCATCGTCCGTGAGCGTCAGCTGCAGCTGTATGGACATGTGGCTCGTTTTTCTGACGCTGATCCTGCCCACCAGATTCTCTCAGCGAGGGAGCCTCGTGAGTGGAGGAGGCCAATGGGCCGACCACATGCCACATGGTTGCATCAGGTTGATTAGCATCTCAAGGAGATTGGGATGGGCCAGGCATCTGCCATGGGGATGGCCAGACGGAGGCCCTTGGAGTACCGGCGGAAAGTGGACACAGCAATGTGCTGCTCTGGAGCATGCTCCCATTCCTGATCTGACCTGAGCGAGTAATTTGAAAATGTTATTTTTTATGTAGTATGTCGACCAATTGATTTTATATGATAGAATTTGCTTTATGTATTTCCTGTATGAGATTGCAGCGTGCTTTTGTCTTGTTCATGTTGTCTTTGGTTGTCATAAACTTACGATGCAGCAACTACAATATAAAGACATGTAAACCACTGGGAATTACAGCCATTGTTGCAGTAACAGCTTTGACAGGTTCATGACCAGGTGCGAAATGGAACAGTTACTCGAAATGGAACAGTTAACCCTGACCCTAAACCTTGAAGCAAAAACCATTGTTTCAAAGGTATGAATAAAAGGCTCATCTGCAAATTTGGGAGCAAGGTATCGCTGACTCATCAACATTAAGGAGTATTTTGAGACCAGCCAATTTAAAATTGACATCCCAACACAAGGAAAAGGTTTGTGGACATAATGCGGCCTCATTTGTCCATCTATTTGATAATAGAGATACTGGACAGGTGTGGGTGAAGATGATGTCATGGTTTCTGGGGATTCTGGAGATCGAGCAGGGGGAAACCACACGTGTGGACAAATAGTTATCTTCTTCGGGGCCTGTACACAAAATTGTGACACCTTGGGGACTGGGGGGCAGGGGTGTGTATTTCACAAAGTATCATGTGGGGGGGGGGGGAGGAGTGTGTCAGGGCCACAGTCACGTGAGCTTGGTGCCATCTTTGATTTCCCGACACCACCACAGGATGTGTCAATTTAGAATGGCATTGCTTTCAATGGAATTCGTCCAGAAATGGCAGAGGCGCTGCTTAAATCATTGAGTTGAGGCTACAAGAGGGCATCTCCGAAAAGAAGAAAGCAGGAAGTTAAACAAGAAGTTTGTAAAATTTCGAGGGATCTGAAGCACAACACTTAATTATTGCCTGTGCTGTCAGATGCCACCGATAAAATAACTGCCAAAAAAGTGACATATTTTTGTATGGCCCACGATGGGAGAATCAGGTGCAGTGAAGGTGACAGAGCCATGCAGGCTGCATATAGGAGAGAACAGTGTGAGTCTCAAGACCAGAACAGGGCACTCTTCGATGAGTAAATGAGTCGATCAGCGGCGACTGGACGCTGGTTTAACTATCTGGAGCAGGAGCTCTGCCAGGGCAAGATGAGGACGATGCTTGGGTCAGATTAGAAATCATGAGTGGTGCTTCCGCTGTGTCACAGCTCAAGAGGGTATGGTGGACAGGTACCGTTTCCTTACCACACAATTTCCCTAACCCAAATTCAGTTAGCACATTGGATTGAAGCTCTAGTTTGGTTCAGCTTGTTCCAAAAGGAAGAAATAAATATATTTTTTACGAGTTCCCAAAATTAGCTTTCACGTGTTTTCATCGGTCAGTGCCTTTATGGCCGAGAGGTACACACACTCATCTCTAAGCTGTCTAGCATGGGTTTAAATCCTGACCCAGCTATAAACTGTTATCCAGGTGTTTCACAGGCAGGGTGATTCATCAGTGTGTGTATTATCTCTCGGGTAGATGTTAAACTGGGCATCTCATCTACGTCTACTGGCATTCGTTGGTGGACATTAAAGATCGCATGGTGCCCTTCACGAAGAGTAGGCAAGCTATCGTCGGCACCATGGCCAAATTCCAAATTCCTGCCCTCACCAGCAGAGGGAATTGCATCTGCGGCACACCCCACCCTCAGCCAGTGATGCTACCTCGCAGCCTTGTGCTGCATTAAACGAAGAAGAATCTGTGTCTTTCATGTTCAATGTATATATTCCTCTGCACAGAGATCTAAAGAATTGGTCAATCCTTTTTATAACTATTTCTCAAAATGAAGAATTTAGCTCTTTGTGCTGAACTATTTTATTGAGTTGAAGGGTTTTCATCACCTTTGCTTCCTAGTGTAACCATTCTATTTTGGTATACTAGTTATAAAGCTATTGCAAGTACTTGTACAGTGATTAAATGAATGAGTTGGTTTTGTAAGGGGTGCTCACTCTGTCCTTCATCCTGTACACCGTTATGTTAAGCAGTGAGGTTCCGTATCGTAGTTTTTTGGTGCGAATTATAAGGGTTCATCGCACAGCTATTCTTTGTGATTGTACCATGGTAAGAAGGTCACTTGGACCTTCAAGACCGTGGTGCAAAATTATTTAAGGATGATCAATTTACTCATTTACAGCTCTTGTACTCTTGGAGCTAAATGTTTGTTTGTTGGACCAGTTTTAACACTGTAAATGGTGGTATTTGGGCTGAATTTTGTTTTTAGTTCTTGCCCTAACAACCCCCAGTTGTTCCCAGATTTGCGGATTTCCCCTATTATGTGTGTGGCATTTTTATTGCTGCAGAGGGTTTTTTTTTTGTTCTTTTTCCTTTTCTTCTGCACTTTCCTTTTGTGTCACATCATGTTTCCATTGTGTTGCATTAATTATTTTCTTGTTCGGTTTACAGATCACATTATGATGTCATTACCTTAACCTATTTGCAAATTACTTTCCCAAAACTCGTCTCAACGATTATTTGTTTTAACGAGAGCATGCCATGGTTTTTATCCAAGGGAGGTAGCACACTTCCTTTTGAAATGTTTCGTCTGGGTTTGATTCCTGACCCAAATTCTAAACTGTTCAACTGGTCCTGAGTAGACAGGGTGCTTTTATTATTATTATTATTATTATTTTTCGTGAAGAGCTGGACTCAAGGTTCATGGAAGAGATAGAAAACAGAAGAGATCAGGATGCAACATAGCAAAAGGAACAGCAGAAAGAGAAGGGGGAATTGCCAACAGCAGGGCTGAAGGACAAAATAGATAAAGATGGACAACAAGAGATATGGATAAAGATGAGGGGGGGGGGGGAGAATGCAGGGCTAAATAAAATGGATATAGGAGCAAACTCCCATGAGGGAAAAAGTGGAAATGTTGTGGGGAGAGAGGTGTGTTAACGGGGGGATGAAAGGTTATGATTTTGGATGGGGGATGACCTGAGATGGTTGTGAACAGCAGTCTTGAAGGGAAGAATGAAATTGCAGAGAATGTGGAAGTTGGTTCCACAGGCAGGAAAAAAAAAGAGGAACAAATGAGCGGAGGTGAGCAGTGATTCTGGATTTTGGGAGTTTCACTGGAAGGGTGTTGCTCATGAAGAGCGTGCACTCTGCAGAAACCTGGGGGATGGGGGAGCATGGAGAAGACAGAGGGCGGAAGACCAGAATGGAGGGGGAAGAATACAGAAAGACCACCAACCTGTGTGCAATGTCAAAGTGATAGGCCTACAGACAGCCTCATCGCGGGAAATTCCAATGATGTTAAAGGCCTTGGTTTCCACAGTGTCAAGCTGAGCAAGGTGTGAGGCAGGGAAACCAGTCCAAAGGGGAAAGCCGTACTCCATCAAGCTGTGGACGAAGGCCTTGTAGGTGGATAGGTGTTCAATTGTGCCAAGGAAGGACTTTGTACAACTGATGATGCACAGTTGGCAACTGGCTTTGGAGGATAACTTTGAAATGTGCTTTGTCCAAGAAAGATCATGACTGAGAGTGAGTTTCAAGAGTTTGAGTGACTGAACTTCTTTGAGACATTTGTTTAGAAAGTAGATGGGAGGGTTTGCCATATAGTCATTTAAGAGAGATCAAACCAAAACAGAAATAAAATACCTAAAATGGTGATTGATCTGCCCTGGAGAGAAGCGAAACTGACATTTCAGGCCTTACCCTTCGTTGAAGCAAAATAGCCATTATTATTTTGCTCCAACGAAAGGTAAGGCCCAAAACATCAGCATCTCTTCTCTCCACAGTGGATGAATCACCATTTAAGGTATTTTATTTCCAATTTGCTTTAACTTTTTATGCCACCCATGCAGATGGCTAATTTTATGTTGAGATTAGCAATTATAGTCTTCCTTTCAGTGAGAATGAGTGTTTGGGATTTGTCAGGATTGAAAGACATATAAGGCAGACCCCAAATGTGTGTGTGCCATGTCCTGCTGCCACCGTCACCGCCACCAGCGCTGTTCTTGGATGGACAATCCGCTAGCGAGTGCTTTGTCCTTGGCCAACTCCTGCAGCTTCTGGTGATCATTCTCGGGAATGGCGTCCAGGTCAATGATGGGAAACAGAAATGAAATCTTCAGTTGAGTCTCGTGCCTGATCCAACCAGGCTGTTCGGCGCTTTGTGGGGGGGGGGGGGTGGGGGTGTAGGACCTGTTGTTGATGGGGGCAGGACCATGGCCTGCCACACCCAGTAGAAGGACTGGTTGTTTGTTTCTGTATCGTTCGCTCGATGCTCTGCATTGGTGGGCTGTTAACAGGCGGTGTGGATCAGCAGCTTTGGAACTCGGTACCTTTAATGCTATGTCAGATAAAAGCTCGGCCAACTCAGCGATGGCCATGGTCCAATAAAAAGGAGTTGCTGGCATTACATAAAACGCTTCACTGGTTACGCTGAATGATGACATGTTATGTACAATTAACGATTGTGACATTGCAAGATGTCGATGTCATTGTCGCCATGGAGGAGCACACTTGAGGCACATTATCCCTGTTCGAATTACGTCTCACTGCACAGCTCGAGGTTACTGTTAGTCAATCAAACTTCAGGCAAGTAAAAGTGGAAAGGTCTAACAACTTAAGGAAACATTTCCTCTCACTTCCCTCCGTTTATGTTGTTAACTCCCAGGCCTTGACTAACAAGTTTGATGAGTTTTATGCGACAGTTCACGCACTACAACCTGATATTGTTGCTGTTAGTTAAACTTGGTTTCAAGAAAACACGCCATCAAATAAGTATGCCATCCTTGAGTATATCATACTGTCAAACATCGAAGGGGGAGGCGTGGGGGAGGAGTTGTCCTCTATGTTAAGTAAAGTATGGATGTGATGCCAACAAATATTCCTGCACCTGAGGAGTTTGAGGTAGTTTGGACACAAATTCACCCACAGATACTACCAAGAGAAGTATCATCAATTTTCATTGCTTCATTGTATTCGTCACCAGATAATAACAATGATGATCTACTCTCCATATACCGGGAGTAGACCCACAAGATCACACTGCCATAGCAGACGCCATTAACATGAATTTTGTGAACATTGGAAATGAAATTCTGGTTTTGGACCCAGCGAATATTCCTGCATATTTACCGGGATCTCCAAATACTATACCTTAAAGTTAAACCTTGGCACATCTATCAGGAACTGCGTCAATCAAAAGCTGAGAAAAGCCCAGGTCCTGATGGTATCTCGGTAAGATTGCTTTGGGAATTTGCGCTGGAGCTTAGCATACCTCTTTACGAGATCATCAACTGTACTTTTGAGCAGGGTACTGTACCTTTCCAGTGGAAACAGTCGATTGTGGTGCCCATTCCCAAAACCACAGCACCTGAACTTGACAAATTGAGGCCTGTCTCACTCACAAACCATTTTTCCAAACTTGCAGAGTTGTTCGTGTACAGATGGCTATCAGGCATTCGACTTAACATTGATCCATAACAGTTCGGAAACCGTGATGGTGTCTCAACTGCTCACTACTTAGTAGATCTCTTGAACTATCTTCAAATGCAAGTAGATGAACTAAGAATGGTGTCGACTCTGGTATTTACAGATATCTCTAAGGTCTTTGACCACAACAATGTGATCAGAAAGCTGTATGAACTTGGATCAAGACCACAATTGATTCCTTGGATGTGTAGTTTTCTGTCGGGGCGAAGCCAACAGGTGCGGTATAAAGGCCAGTTGTCTAGAACACTCAGCACCATAGAAGGAGTCCCACAAGGAACTCAATTAGGACCTCTGACTTTTCTCACGCTTATTAATGACGCACTTGACCAAGCCCAAGTCCCACGATGGAAATACATTGACGAGTTAACCATTGCAGAGAGTTGCTGCATCACATCACCCAGTGTCATCCCGGACATGGTGAAATTGCTTCAGGAATGGTGCCAGCATCTCTCAGCAGTCAAATATGCAACTGAATCCAGCGAAGTTCCAACACATGAGTGTCTGTTTTATGTGCAATCTACCCGGCCCAAGGTCCAAGAGAAATCAACGGCATGCAGCTCCAGGACTGCGAGAGCATGAAACTTCTTGGTGCAATAACCAAGAAGGATCTCCAATGGAATGAACATGTCCAGTACATTGCATCCAAAGCTTCTTCGAGCGAAGAAGCGAAGAAGTCATCCAAAGCGAAGAACATACAAAGATGTATGTTCTTCGCAACCTGAATCATGTTGGTGCAACAAAAAAAAGAGCTGATGATGGTGTACGAGTCATACATGAGACCACTTCTTGAGTACTGTTCACCAGTATGGCATTCTTCTCTGACTATCCATCAGTCAAATATGCTTGAACAAATTCAAAAACGCGCTTGAGGACAATTAAAAATAGACCAGTACGAATTTTATGAGAATGCTCTTCAGGTACTTAACCTACATAGGCCGGGGGCCAGTGGGACCTACCTTGCACCGCCCCCCCGCGACAATTTTTCACTGATACCACAGTGTTCATATATATCCCAAGTATCAGAAAAAAGATGTTCCCAGAAAAATAACTCATTTACACTATGCTTTATTAAGCTGTTTCCATGGCAACCAATCAAAAATAGCCGAATCTCACAAAGATCGGCAAAATGTCAATATCTCTGTCAAATATAAACAAAAAATTGGTGTCAAATTAAAGCTTATACATTTACGTATTAAAATGTATTTTGATCATGCTAATTAGCTCATTTGCATATTAATTAAATTTGACTTGAAGACAATAATTCCCACAAAAATGCAAGAATTTCCATTGTCTTTCCTTGTATTTACCGCACATGTCAGTTTTTTGCCAAAAAACATTACTTAAGTGTTGCCAGATACAAGCCAGGTTGGCAAAAAATATATTAAAATATTTGAATCTTTTAAAGTAGGCTAATTAGCATAAAACACAAAGCACAATGAATCGTTCGAAAATCATGCAAAATCAGATTAATCAATAGAATTAATTGCCTGGGCCTGATATAATACATAACTGCGACATATGATGTCTGTTGGTGTAAGGGGAACATAACCATTTTCTGTTTGAGTAAAAGGAGTGGAAATAATTTTAAATGCATTGATATGCTAATTGGGATCCGCCATTATGGAAATTCATATTTTCGTAAATATCTCAACTTCTGGTACATGGAAATTTGTAAATGAGGAATCTACACATATGTTTGGAGGGTCAAGGAATAAGGTGAACATATTTCGTTTGTTGTCAGAGATGTAGAATAATGTTTGGATAGCTTAATTACATGCAAAAGTCATAGAACAATGAATTTCCTATACATCTTTATTCCCTATGAACAGAATGCACAGAGCGATGTGTCCTCCGTTTTGAGTTTCACGTAAGCATCATGACAACATATTTTGATAAGATTGGGCCTTGAAGTTAAATCAAATATTTTAAAATGCAGTGGTTTGTAAATAAGGTGAGTGGATGTCATTATATCAGAATGTATCTCTACCAGAGGCTGGAAATAGTGACCATCCTGTAGGCACAAAAGTTAAACTGATGTGCAATTAGTTACAGCTAAAGGAGAGCATATACAGCAAAAATGTATTCATATGGTCCATCTGAGTGCATTCATTGAAGATCTCACACTTAGAATGCATTCGGATATAAAAACATTAATCTAATAATATTTACTGTATCCCCTTTCTTCCAGAGTTACCAGATGTTTGAAAGCCTACTAGCTACACCGGATCTGACAAATGGTTTATCTTCATATTGTTCGCCTGCCTGTGCACTCTACTATGAAGTACATCGATACAATGGCAAAAACTATGAGTAGATGATTTTCAATCTGTTGGAGTCTTAGCAAACTTCGTCACACACATCTGAGTTTGACAATCTCGACCAGTTGATAATCATGCTGTTTTGATTAACTATCAGTCATATATAGAAGAAGTGTCCTTAGTTCCCAGATTCTGAGCCTGATGTTTGCTTGCCATGTCCTTCATTGGCCATAATACTATTCAATGTCCGAGTCCACACAATCTTCACATTCGCATGGCTCGTCATCATCCTCATCATCACTGTCTTCTTCCAGTGCCTCCTGCAGTGAACCAATCGACTTCTGAGGAAGAATATCACCTGATATCTACAGTGGCTCCATAACACCATCTGTGTATGTCCAGCCATGTTCCTGCATGTCATCTGGTATATTGGGATATGCGATATGAGAACGCTTCCAAACAGCTGCTTGATAATTAGCTCTTCGGATGTGCTGCTCGAAGAACTTTCTATATGGAGGTAGTTTCCCAAGGTCAATGTTGCGGCCTGAGTCCAGAAGCTTGTCCCCACACTTCTCCCTTATCATGAGCACCCTTACTTCATCCACTTCCTGAAATCTACTCTTGCCATACATGACACAAGTGAACTGTTCCAACTTAAGCATCAAGTCTGACAAATAGGTGAATCCATCACTCTTTGCTCCCTCACAATGCAGGACACATATCTGTCTCTTTTTTGCACTGACGTCAGTCTGTTCCTGCATTCACTTCTGAGGTTTCATCTCTGTGCAACGAATTGGGCCATCAACGCACTATGTCTGCAAGAAACAAATCAAATTGGTTCATCAATGTATTGTTGTATATGACAATAAGCATTATACAATCACAACTAGAAGGAGCAATGTCAAGCTGTAGATTATGATATCACAGCATGCATACCTACACCTCCAGGCTATAGAGCCATACAACCTCACATTTACATCAACAGAAGCGAAAAGTGACAACACACAGACATGCACGAAAAAAAGCGATAACAATATGATCCCCCTCACTGGTGATTGGGGATTATAATTAACAAATCATCCATAAAGACGATTCAACATCTCTGACAGCAAAGGAAATCTGTTCACTTTATTCATTGACCCTCCAAACATAGGTGTAGACTCCTCATTTACAAATGTCCATGTACCGGAAGGTGAGATATTTACAAAAATGTAAATTTCCATAATTGCGGAACCTAATTAGCATATCAATGCATTTACAATTATTTTCACTACTTTTACCCAAACAGAAGAGAGTTATGTGTCCTTTAAACACCACAACCATCATTAGTCGCAGTTATGTATTATATCATGCCCAGGTAATTAGTTTCAATGATTAATTTGATTTAACATGATTTTCGATCGATTCGTTGTGCTTTGTACTTTATGCTAATTAATCAACTTAAAAAATTCAAAAATTATTCAAAAAATTTCGCCAACCTGGCTTGTATCTGGCAACTGACATGTGTGGCAACTGACAAGGAAAGAAAATGGAAATTATTGTCTTTAAGTCAAATTTAATAATATGCAAATGAACTAATCAGGATACACAAAATAGATTTTAATAAGTAAATGTATAAGCTTTAATTTGACACCAATTTTGTGATTTTATGTTTATATTTGACAGAGATATTGACATTTTGCCGATCATTGTGAGATTCGTCTATTTTTGATTGGTTGCCATGGAAACAGCTGAATAAAGCATAGTGCAAATGAGTTATTTTTCTGGGAACATCTTTTTCTGATACTGTGGATATATATGAACACTGTGGTATCAGTGAAAAATTGTCGTGGGGGGGGGGGTGCAAGGTAGGTTCCACTGGCCCCCGGCCGAACAGACTTTGAGTCATTGACACACTGAACTATGTTTCAAATTGGCTGTCTGTCTGTGACAGATTCCCACAATGGCTGCCACCAAAGCAGTCTGAGTGACGGCAAAACTACTCCATCGTGAGAAGTACAGGGAAATCAGACGCAAAACCAAAAGATGTCGTCGAAGTTCACTGCCTTATCTTGTCAGATCTTTGAATGACTCATGAGAACTATTTTAGTGCATTCCCATTGTAATGTATGATAAGAATTGTATTGAATATGGTTATAATGGTGGGGGGGGGGCAGGGTTTTTTTTTTCTATTTTTGAATAAGGCTGACTTGGCTGTGCCTGGATGGGTTTGAGGGTAGAGGAGTAGCAGTTGAAACACGAATCCTATCTAGGTTCCTCCTGATGACTTTATCTTTGCTTTTTGTGGTTATTTCTGATTACTCCAATGGCAGAACTGTACATACCTATTTGTTCTTCCATTTGATTTGAATTGAATTTATTTTAATCCCATTCTACATTCAATTGCATAATGATAAAAATGCCATGGGTCAGGGTCAGGTGTCCAATAAAAGTGGGGTTGCATCAAAGTGGGACGTCTTGGTGCCCGGTCATCAGTGACAGCAGTTATAAAGTGACAGTTCTAGTTATGCTGTTATTAATTATGTAACACACCAGTACACAAACGCCACACAAAATACACCACACAAAAACAAGTTCTGTCGAGGGTCTGCAATCTCTGATTTCTCTGTTTCTTTTTTTTTGCTCTTGGGCTGTTTTAGTACTTCGGCCTGATGCTTGGATATTTAATACATTACTAAAGCTAATTTTACTCAAAATTACATATGCTGCATCAACACACCAGCAAGGTGTACTGAGAATACCGGACTTCACCTTTGAGGCATGTGCTGTGGGTGAATTTTCAGTGAATAGCTTCTGCTAGCAGAGGCAATTTTAACCTGGCATTGCATGGCGTGAAATCTGGAATTCAAATAATCTTTTAAACACAATTTTAAGCATTTAAATGAAAGAGATTTTTTCATAATTGTTCACCACAAATGTTGTGTTCCTGAATGCAAACTGGACTCACGGAAATACGGTCCAATAAATATCCGTGGATGGGAGGTGTTGAGTTCCTCCCATTTCCTGTTAATACAAGTAAGCAGAAGCAGTGGATATAACACAAATATTAACACACACACACACACACACACACACACACACACACACACACACACACACACACACACACACACACACACACACACACACACACACACACACACACACACACACACACACACACACACACACACACACACACACACACACACACACACACACTGTGTGTGTGTGCATTGGCGTGCGTGCTTGCCTGCGTGCATGCGTGTCCTCCATCACTCCAAAACTATAAAACCCAGCATTGAATGCTTATTTATAGTGTAGTAGATAGTAGAAAAATCGTGGAAATTATGATACAAGCATCAAATTTGGCGTTTCTGTTCTGCAGGGCTTTCTGATCAAATCTGCCCAATTGGCCATTTGAAAATCCAAATTTTGAAAAATTTGAAAAAAAAAAAAACTTCAAAAAAATTTGAAGTCACAGCTGGCTGAAATTCTTGAAGCGTAAGTGAACATCCCAGACAGAGAACCAAGGGGAGATGCAGTCATCATTGATGGCTCAGCACTTATCAATGCCCTACCTCCACGCACTTCAAAGATATTTGATGACTATGCTGAAGAAGACAACATCCCAAAGGTGGAATCCTATGGTGCCAGGTATGAGAGGATGGACGTAGTGTTTGATGTGTACAATAAGTCAAGTCTGAAGTCCGAGGCAAGGTCGAAAAAGGGGTAAGGAATCAGAAGAAAAGTGACAGGAACCAGTAAGACCCCAAGTAACTGGAGAAGCTTTCTTTGAGATGACAGCAACAAGACTGAGCTGTTTCACTTCCTTGCGGAAAAGATGTGTGAAGCACAGACGACAAGCACAGTCATTGTCACAAAAGGAGAAGATGCCATTAGCAACACAAGGAAGTCACTGGATGCTGTGTCTCCATGTTGTCATGAAGAAGCTGACTCTTGAATATTTGTACATGCCAGGGATGCAACGATGGATGGTAACAAGTCCATTATCATTAAGGCTAATGACACGGACGTACTAGTCATAGCAATATCTGTACTGCCATCCTTACAGGAACTAGGTCTTGAGAACATGTGGAATGCCTTTGGCCAAGGAGCCAAGGCACGATGGATTCCAGTCCATGAGGTAGTTTCTGCAATAGGGCCTGAGAAAGCGAGAGGGATCCCATACTTACGTCGTTCACTGGATGTGACGTCGTGTCTGTAAATGGAAGAAAACTGCATGGCAGACTTGGAACGTCTTTGATGATATTTCTGAAACATTCACCAACCTCAGCCAGCATCCAACATTGATTCGTGATCTTGACTTTTTCGAAGTTTTTTTTTTTTTCAAATTTTTCAAAATTTGGATTTTAAAATGGCCAATCAGGCAGATTTGATTAGAGTCCCCTGGAGAACAAATGTGCCAAATTTGATGCTTGTATCATCATTTGCACGATTCCTCTCAAAAATTGCTGTTATCTGCCCCACTATTAGAAAACTCCAAGGAAGTGCAAGAGTGAAAATTGGGTGTTTGGGTTAATTAAAACACCCCATTCGAAGATATTTAATGGCCTTATTTAATTAGATCCTTCATCAGGTGATCCTCGGCCACCTCGTTCTCTGGGTCTTAAGGCATTTCAACTTAAGCCAGTCTACCAGATGGCCATCTTTGATCAGATCACAAAATAAAAGTGAGGTGCATGTGTATGCCATCATCGACTATGCTTTTGCCAAGTTTGAACAAAATTGGACCATGCATGTAAGAGAAATGGTTGGGGACACATTGAAGTAACAAAATTGCCACCAGTCGGCCATGTTGGATATGATCTTAGAGAAAAAAAAAACATGACATGCATATGAAAGCCACCATTCTTTATCTGCGTGCCAAGTTTGAACAACATTGGTAAATGCATGTCCGAGAAATGGTTGAGAACATGTTCAAGATCGCGTTTTTTACAACTAAAATGGCTGCCAGTCGGCCATCTTGGATCTGATGTCGAAAAAAATGAAATGCTTATGTATACCATCATTCATTATCTGTGTGCCAAGTTTGAACAAGATCGGTAAATGCATGTCCGAGAAATGGTTCAGGATGTGTTTGACACTGGTTTTTTGTTTTTTAAACAACTGAAATGGCCGCGAGTCAGCCATCTTTGATCGCACCGCGAAACAAAATGATATGCATATGTGTACCATTATGTGTCGTCTTTTTGCCAAGTATTAATAAACTCAATCCATACATATCTGAGATATGGTTGCGGACACATGCACGCACGTACGGACACGAGAATCAAGACCGAATCCATAAGTCCCCATTTCCGACTAAGTCCAACAAGTAAGCAAGAGTGGGGGCTAATAATAGCTAGTACAAGCTTTGTGTACTTCAAGTCTCTGCAAGACCAATGGTGGAAAAACAGGGGGGGGGGAAACCTCAAAAAACAAACATCAAGATTTTAATGGAACGGGGAGAAACGAGGGTTAAGCTATTTGAACAGCAATGGGATCAGATTAAAGAAAGAGAAAAGACACACAGAGCAAACTTAACAAGCACCTTACCCACCACTAACATAGTAAACGGGACCCAGCATTCTCAACCAAGGGGCAAAAAGGGGGGAGAGCGAGGGAGTGAGGAATTGAGGCCTCAGCCAACCGGGTGGGAGAGGTGCCTTTGCAATTGAATGCAAAGGGAACAAAGTGGGAAGAAAGACTGTGAGGTGTCTAGGGCGTGTGGAGAAGAGTGATGTGTGTGTGTTGCGAGTACATTTGAAAAGGGAAACTGAGAAACGTGCAGCAGAAAAGATGTGTGAGGGGATAGTCGAAGCGTGCGATCGTACCAGGTGTGCCTATGGTGTAGCTTGGTTTCAGTCCAATTAATCGGCTTGGCTTCGCCCGCGCCCTTGCAGTCTCAGCTCCTCGCTCGTGATGACCGTTCGTGAGGTAAAAACCAAAGGAGTGAAAGTGCTAATAACCGGCAGCGTGACCTCTGTGAAAGGAGTGTCCGGTGCCCGTTGACGTCATGCCTCAGGGAACAGAGTTTCTGGCGCTCGTTGAAAAAGAGCAAATAAATGACATCGTGCCTCAGGGAACAGAGTATCCGATGCCCGTTGAAAAAGTGTCTGCAAACAACCTTTGAAAAAGAGCAAACAAACGGCCGTTGACAAAGAGCAAACAAACGATCGTTAAGAAAGAGCAAACAAACGATCGTTGAAAAAGAGCAAACGACCGTTGAAAAAAAGCAAACCAACAACCATTGAAAAAGAGCAAACAAACGATTGTTAAAAAAGCGCAAACATAGGACCATTAAAAAAGTGCAAACAAACATCCGTTGAAAAAGAGCAAACAAAGTTCATTGAAAAAGAGCAAACAAACGATCGTTGAAAAAGATCAAACAAACGACTGTTGAAAAAGATCACACAAAAGACCGTTGAGAAAGATCAAACAAACGATCGTTGAAAAAGAGCAAAAAACGACAGTTGAAAAAGAGCAAACAAACGACCGTTGAAAAAAGGCAAACAAACAATCGTTGAGAAAGAGCAAATAAACAATCGTTGAAAAAGAAGAAACAAACGATCGTTGTAAAAGAGTAAACAAACGACCGTTGAGAAAGAGCAAACAAATGACCGTTGAAAAAGTGCAAATAAAGGACTGTTGAAAAAGAGCAAACAATCTATCGTTGAGAAAGAGCATGCAAACGACCTTTGAGAAAGAGCAAACAAACGACCTTTGAGAAAGAGCAAACAAATGACCATTGAAAAAGAGCAAACAAATGACCGTTGTAAAAGAGTAAACAAACGGCCGTTGTATTAGAGCAAGCAAACGATTGTTGAGAAAGATAAAACAAACAACGTTGAAAAAGAGCAACCAAATGATCGTTGAGAAAGAGCAAACAAACGACCATTGAAAAAGAGCAAATAAACGGCCATTGAAAAAGAGCAAATAAACGACCATAGAAAAAGAGCAAACAAACGATCGTTGAGAAAGAGTAAACAAACGACCGTTGAAAAAGAGCAAACAAACGACCTTTAAAAAAGAGCAAAAAGCTATGGTTGAAAAAGAGCAAAAAACTATCCTTGAAAAAGAGCAAACAAATGACCGTTGAATAAAAGCAAACAAACGACGCTTGAGAAAGAGCAAACAAACAACCGTTGAAAAAGAACAAACAAATGACCATTGAAAAAGATCAAACAAACGACGGTTGAGAAAGAGCAAACAAACGACCGTTGAAAAAGGGCAAACAAACGACCGTTGAAAAAGGGCAAACGACCGTTGAGAAAGAACAAACAAATGACCGTTGAAAAAGTGCAAACAAACTATCGTTGAGAAAGAGCAAACAAACGATCGTTGAGAAAGAGCAAACAAAGGATCATTGAGAAAGAGCAAACAAAGGATCATTGAGAAAGAGCAAACAAACGAGCTTTGAGAAAGAGCAAATAAACGAACATTGAAAAAGAGCAAAAAAACGACCATTGAAAAAGAGCAAACAAACGACCGTTGAAAAAAAGCAAACAAACAACCGTTGAAAAAGAGCAAACAAATGATCGTTGAAAAAGAGCAAACAAACGACCTTTGAAAAAGAGCAAACAAACTATCGTTGACAAAGAGCAAAAAACTATCGTCGAGAAAGAGTAAACAAACGACCGTTGAGAAAGAGCAAACATACGACATTGAAAAAGATCAAACAAACGACTTGTTTAAGAGCAAACAAACTATCTTTGAGAAAGAGCAAACACGACGTTGAAAAAGAGCAAACGACCGTGGTAAAAGAGTAAACAAACGACCGTTGTATTCGAGCAAACAAATGACCGTTGAGAAAGAGCAAACAAATGACAGTTGAAAAAGAGGAAACAAACTATCGTTGAGAAAGAGCAAACAAACGACCTTTGAGAAAGAGCAAACAAACGATCGTTTAAAAAGTGCAAACAAATGACGGTTGACAAAGAGCAAACAAATGACCGTTGAGAAAGAGCAAACAAATGACCATTGAGACAGAGCAAACAAAGGACTGTTGAAAAAGAGCAAACAAACAACCGTTGAAAAAGAGCAAACAAAGGACCGTTGAAAAAGAGCAAACAAAGGACCGTTGAAAAAGAGCAAACAAACGACCGTTGAAAAATGGCAAACAAACGTTCATTGAAAAAGAGCAAACAAACAATCGTTGAGAAAGAGCAAACAAACGATCGTTGAAAACGAGCAAACAAACAATCGTTGAGAAAGAGCAAACAAACGACCTTTGAAAAAGAGCAAAAAGCTATGGTTGAAAAAAGAGCAAAAAACTATCCTTGAAAAAGAGCAAACAAACGACCGTTGAATAAGAGCAAACAAACGACGCTTGAGAAAGATCAAACAAATGACGGTTGAGAAAGAGCAAACAAACGACCGTTGAAAAAGGGCAAACAAACGACCGTTGAATAAGAGCAAACGACGCTTGAGAAAGATCAAACAAATGACGGTTGAGAAAGAGCAAACAAACGACCGTTGAAAAAGGGCAAACAAACGACCGTTGAGAAAGAACAAACAAACGACCGTTGAATAAGAGCAAACAAACGACGCTTGAGAAAGATCAAACAAATGACGGTTGAGAAAGAGCAAACAAACGACCGTTGAAAAAGGGCAAACAAACGACCGTTGAAAAAGAGTAAACAAACGACCGTTGAAAAAGAGCAAACAAACGACCGTTGAAAAAGGGCAAACAAACGACCGTTGAGAAAGAACAAACAAATGACCGTTGAAAAAGTGCAAACAAACTATCGTTGAGAAAGAGCAAACAAACGATCGTTGAGAAAGAGCAAACAAACGAGCTTTGAGAAAGAGCAAACAAACGACCGTTGAAAAATGGCAAACAAACGATCGTTGAAAAAGAGCAAACAAACGACCTTTCAGAAAGAGCAAACAAATGACCATTGAAAAAGAGCAAACAAACTATCGTTGAGAAAGAGCAAACAAACGACCGTTGAGAAAGAGCAAACAAACGACCGTTGAGAAAGAGCAAACATACAACATTGAAAAAGATCAAACAAACGACTGTTGTTTAAGAGCAAACAAACTATCGTTGAGAAAGAGCAAACACGACGTTGAAAAAGAGCAAACGGCCGTGGTAAAAGAGTAAACAAACGACCGTTGTATTAGAGGAAACAAACGACCGTTGAGAAAGAGCAAACAAACAATCGTTGAGAAAGAGCAAACAAATGACGGTTGAGAAAGAGCAAACAAACGACCGTTGAGAAAGAGCAAACAAATGACCGTTGAGACAGAGCAAACAAATGACAGTTGAAAAAGTGCAAACAAACGACCGTTGAAAAAGAGCAAACAAACTATCGTTGAGAAAGAGCAAACAAATGATCGTTGAGAAAGATCAAACAAACGATCGTTGAAAAAGATCAAACAAACGATCGTTGAGAAAGATCAAACAAACGATCGTTGAGAAAGATCAAACAAACGACCGTTGAAAAAGAGCAAACAAACGACCGTTGAAAAAGAGCAAACAAACGACCGTTGAAAAAGAGCAAACAAACGACCGTTGAAAAAGGGCAAACAAACGACCGTTGAGAAAGAACAAACAAATGACCGTTGAAAAAGTGCAAACAAACTATCGTTGAGAAAGAGCAAACAAACGATCGTTGAGAAAGAGCAAACAATCGAGCTTTGAGAAAGAGCAAACAAACGACCGTTGAAAAAGAGCAAACAAACGACCTTTCAGAAAGAGCAAACAAATGACCATTGAAAAAGAGCAAACAAACGATCGTTGAAAAAGAGCAAACAAACGACCTTTCAGAAAGAGCAAACAAATGACCATTGAAAAAGAGCAAACAAACTATCGTTGAGAAAGAGCAAACAAACGACCGTTGAGAAAGAGCAAACAAACGACCGTTGAGAAAGAGCAAACATACAACATTGAAAAAGATCAAACAAACGACTGTTGTTTAAGAGCAAACAAACTATCGTTGAGAAAGAGCAAACACGACGTTGAAAAAGAGCAACGGCTGTGGTAAAAGAGTAAACAAACGACCGTTGTATTAGAGCAAACAAACGACGTTGAGAAAGAGCAAACAAACAATCGTTGAGAAAGAGCAAACAAATGACGGTTGAGAAAGAGCAAACAAACGACCGTTGAGAAAGAGCAAACAAATGACCGTTGAGACAGAGCAAACAAATGACCGTTGAAAAAGTGCAAACAAAGGACTGTTGAAAAAGAGCAAACAAACTATCGTTGAGAAAGAGCAAACAAATGATCGTTGAGAAAGATCAAACAAACGATCGTTGAAAAAGATCAAACAAACGATCGTTGTGAAAGAGCAAACAAACAATCGTTGAGAAAGAGTAAACAAACGACCGTTGAAAAAGAGCAAACAAACGACGTTGAGAAAGAGCAAACAAACGACCATTGAGAAAGAGCAAACAAATTACGTTGAGAAAGAGCAAACAAACGACGTTGAGAAAGAGTAAACAAACGACCGTTGAAAAAGAGCAAACAAACGACGTTGAGAAAGAGCAAACAAACGACCATTGAGAAAGAGCAAACAAATGACCGTTGAGACAGAGCAAACAAACAACGTTGAGAAAGAGCAAACAAATGACCATTGAGACAGAGCAAACAAAGGACTGTTGAAAAAGAGCAAACAAACGACTGCTGAAAAAGAGCAAACAAACGACCATTGAAAAAAATCAAACAAACTATCATTGAGAAAGAGCAAACAAACGTTCGTTGAAAACGAGCAAACAAACGACCTTTGAAAAAGAGCAAACAAATGACAGTTGAGAAAGAGCAAACAAATGACCGTTGAAAAAGAGGAAACAAACTATCGTTGAGAAAGAGCAAACAAACGACCTTTGAGAAAGAGCAAACAAACGATCGTTTAAAAAGAGCAAACAAACGACTTTTGAGAAAGAGCAAACAAACGATCGTTGAGAAAGAGCAAACAAATGACGGTTGAGAAAGAGCAAACAAACGACCATTGAAAAAGAGCAAATAAACGACCGTTGAAAAAGAGTAAACGAATGACCGTTTAAAAAGAGCAAACAAATGACCATTGAAAAAGAGCAAACAAACGACCGTTGAGAAAGAAAGAACATACGACATTGAAAAAGAGCAAACAAACGATCATTGAAAAAGATCAAACAAACGACCGTTGTGTCAGAGCAAGCAAACGTTCGTTGAGAAAGAGCAAACAAACGACGTTGAAAAAGAGCAAACAAACGACCTTTGAAAAAGAGCAAAAAGCTATGGTTGAAAAAGAGCAAAAAACTATCCTTCAAAAAGAGCAAACAAACGACCTTTGAAAAAGAGCAAAAAGCTATGGTTGAAAAAGAGCAAACAAACGACTGTTGAATAAGAGCAAACAAACGACTGTTGAAAAAGAGCAAACAAACGATGGTTGAGAAAGAGCAAACAAACGACTGTTGTATCAGAGGAAACAAACTATCGTTGAAAAAGATCAAACAAACGACCGTTAAAAAAAGGCAAATGAAGGATCATTGAGAAAGAGCAAACAAATGACTGTTGTGAAAGATCAAACATGCGATCGTTGAAAGGCAAGTAAATGCTCCAGGGTTCACTCTTTTTATAAGTCCGGCCTGGAAGCTTCGATAATGTGTGCGTCATTTGTCGGGGCCTGTGCGCAGATTGGCGTTCCTCCTCCATCAGCTCGCCCATTCAGGTTTCTGCAGCGAGTCCTCTCAGTCAGGGCTTCTGATTGTCGCAAGTGTTGGACCGCGCTTGCCACCACTTAAGGCGAGCAAGCATTCAGCTGATTTGAGGCTCACACCACCAAATGTGTGCAAGAATGATGATGGGGGAAATGAATGGAGCCGATTCCTCTCAGGTCAATGGTGACTAAACATCACCGGGCGCGTGATAGCCATCACGAAGGCTTACAATGGGGTTAAGAGTTGTGCGATGAGGGATCTCCTTTCGAGCCGGGGAGTTTATATCGCTGTACTTAAGGCCCAGTCACACCCTGACGTTTTAGCCAGCAATGGCAACGTATCAAAATGTACTTAAAACGCTGGCTTACGCTGAACTTTTGATGATTTTTTTTAAAGATTTGGACGTATTCATAACGGGTTGGTCGTATGCATAACATATTAGTAACGGACACAGAACGTTTCGTTGTCTTATCGATAACTTATACCAACAAATGCTTAGCCTGTTGTCGGCGTTCACAACCTATGCCCAACGATAGTCTAACTTATGCATAGCGCGCTGCACGCATCGCCGACGATGACGTGACGTAGCCTATTAAAAGGCTGCCGCACAACGATTCAAATAATAACCGCCGCAGAAATGGAAGTGTCAACTTCGCAGTCACACCTTGGCGATCTTGCCAGCGTATGCCGACCTCTGAAGACTGCGTCTAAAACGCTGGCGCACATCGAATACGGTATGGGTAAGTTTGGTATGCGTGAATAAAATGCTAAAGTACGCTATCATACGTCGTATTAAGTGGAGTACGTCTTGTAATTATAAACGTGTTAAACATTTTATGACGTACTTGCCATATGAAACACGTTCCGCATGCGATGGGAATAAGTTGTACGCACAATATGCCAACGTTGTCACACGTCGACAAAAGTTACTTGTAAGGTGCTCATAAGTTGAAACACTCAAGGTAATGGTTAACGTCAGTGTTCCAGACTCCATGTTTTTTTTTTTTTTCTTCGGTATCACTGTGATGTTGACACTTCGATTTCTAGTGTGGTTATGATTTATATCGTTGAGCGGCAGCCTTTTAATTATATTATATTATGACTGCACTACAAATCGAAGTGTCAACATCACCGTCATACCGAAAAAAAAAATAAAAAAAACCATGGAGTCTGGAACACTGACGTTTACCATTACATTGACATGTTTCGACTTGCGAGTTTCTTACAAGTAACTTTTGTCGACGTGTGCCAACGATCGCGTAACGTGCGTACAACACGTTACTCATAGGTTAGAAATAAGTTTTGGGTGCGCTAAACATTACCTCGACTTGTTCCGGCTTATGAGTAACTTACTATTCACGTGTGTCGACGTGTGTCAACGATCGCGTGACGTGCCTACAACTTATGGCCAGCGTATGTGGAACGTGTGAGTCATACGCTGGCATAAGTCTTAAAATTTCAAGCATGGAAAATTTGAAGACAACTAAAAAGTACAACATTTAAAGCCAGCGTACTACGACGTATGGCAGTGTTTTTCAGCGTGCTCTCAATGTTATCAAAACTTACCCATAACGTGTTCGACATGTACCAGCGTTTTACACAAATTTTCCAAAAATTGGCATAAGCTGGCTGAAACGTCAAGGTGTGACTGGGTCTTTAATGTCGTGATTGCCTTACGTGCGTGGAGGAAGAGATCGTGTCAAAGTACAGTCTGTATGAAATTAAAGTGCGTGTAGTTACGTGTGGTGTGAGAAAGAGAGAAAGAGAGAAAGAGAGAAAGAGAGAAAGAGAGAAAGAGAGAAAGAGAGAAAGAGAGAAAGAGAGAAAGAGAGAAAGAGAGAAAGAGAGAAAGAGAGAGAAAGAGAGAGAAAGAGAGAAAGAGAGAGAGAGAGAGAGAAAGAGAGAAAGAGAGAAAGAGAGAAAGAGAGAAAGAGAGAAAAGAGAGAAAGAGAGAAAGAGAGAAAGAGAGAAAGAGAGAGAAAGAGAGAGAAAGAGAGAAAAGAGAGAAAGAGAGAGAAAGAGAGAGAGAGAACGAAAGAGAGAGAGAGAGAGAGAGAAACAGAGAAATAGAGAAAGAGAGAAAGAGAGAAAGAGAGAGAGAGAGAGAGAGAGAGAGAGAGAAAGAAAGAGAGAAAGAGAGAGAAAGAGAGAGAGAGAGAGAGAGAGAGAAAGAGAGAGAGAGAGAGAGAGAGAGAGAGAGAGAGAGAGAGAGAGAGAGAGAGAGAGAGAGAGAGAGAGAGAGAGAGAGAGAGAGAGAGAGAGAGAGAGAGAGAGAGAGAGAGAGAGAGAGAGAGAGAGAGAGAGAGAGAGAGAGAGAGAGAGAGAGAGAGAGAGAGAGAGAGAGAGAGAGAGAGAGAGAGAGAGAGAGAGAGAGAGAGAGAGAGAGAGAGAGAGAGAGAGAGAGAGAGAGAGAGAGAGAGAGAGAGAGAGGAAATTAACGATAAAGGGAATGGATGGAAGGGATCGGCACACGTTCGCATCAAATGGTTACCAGTGCCAATGCCTTGCCGACAACCTTCCATGTGCAAAAGAAAAATAGGGGCTGAATGCTAATATACCTGTTCGAATGCATTTTGGATCGCATTGACCCATCTAAAGGTAAGGGACCATTCTAAACATTTATTACAAAATAACTACGCTGAAGGACCTACGTGTCGTGAGTGCACATTTACAATAGCAGTTTCTCAAAACCACAACAATATTATAGTTCCATCTTTCAATAGTTAAGCTGTGGTTAAGTCTCTTATTGCACAATCTTCTGGTGGAGACGAGGCATAAGCCACTGGTGGTGGATTTTATATGGTGGTGAATAATTTGAATGCCAGCAGGATTTTTTTTGTGACAATAATGCCCTTTCACATTGCTGAGTTGAAGTTGAGCTGTGCAAGCTGGTACACCAAGTTGAGCTGTGTTAAATCCTGCTATGCACAGAAGATAAAGAGCTGCAGTGATGTGGGGGTGGGGGCTAGGTAAATGACAGAAACAATACAATTGTAAAGGCCCAGTCACACCTTGACGTTTTCGCCAGCAATGGCAACGTATCAAAATGTATGTAAAACGCTGGCTTACGCTGAACGTTTGATGTTTTCTTTTAAAGATTCGGACGTATTCATAATGAGTTGGTTGTATGCATGGCATATTAGTAACGGACACAGAACGTTTCGTTGTCTTAGAGATAACTTATACCAACGAATGCTTCGCCTGTTGCCGGCGTTCACAACCTATGCACAATGATAGTCTAACTTATGCAGAGCGCGCTGCACGTATCGCCGACGATCACGTGGCGTAGCCTATTAAAAGGCTGCCGCACAACGATTCAAATCATAACCGCCGGAGAAATGGAAGTGTCAACATCGCAGTCACACCTTGGCGATCTTGCCAGCATATGCCGACCTCTGAAAAATGCGTCTAAAACGCTGGCGCACGTCGAATACGGCATGGGTAAGTTTGGTATATGTGAATAAAATGCTAAAGTACGCTATCATACGTCGTAGTAAGTGGAATACGTCTTGAAATTTTAAACGTGTTAAAATTTTTACGACATACTTGCCGTATGCCTCACACGTTCCGCATGCGATGGGAATAAGTTGTATGCACGATATGCGATCGTTGGCACACGTCGACAAAAGTTACTTGTAAGTTACTCATAAGTAAAAACACGTCGAGGTAATGGTTAGCGTCAGTGTTCCAGACTCCCTGGTTTTTTTTTTTCTTCAGTATGACGGTGATGTTGACACTTCGATTTCTAGTGCGGTTATAATATAATATAATTAATAGGCTGCCGCTCAACGATTTAAATCATAACCGCACTATAAATCGAAGTGTCAACATCACCATCATACCGAAGAAAAAAAATAATAATAAAAACCAGGGAGTCTGGAACACTGACGCTAACCATTACCTTGACGCGTTTCGACTTATGAGTACCTTACAAGTAACGTGTGTCGACGTGTGTCAACGATCGCGTAATGTGCCTACAACACGTTACTTATAGGTTAGAAATAACTTTCGGGTACGCTAAACATTACCTCGACGTGTTTCGACTTATGATTAACTTACAAGTAACGTGTGTCGACGTGTGTCAACGATCGCGTAACGTGCCTACAACTTATGTCCAGCGTAGCGGAACGTGTGAGTCATACGCTGGCATAAGTCGTAAAATTTCAAGCATGCTAAAATTTGAGGACAACCGCAAAGTACAACGATGAAAGCCAGCGTACTACGACGTATGGCAGTGTTTTTCAGCGTGCTCTCAACGTTTCCAAAACTTACCCATAATGTATTTGACGTGTGCCAGGGTTTTAGACAAATTTTTCAAAAATCGGCATTAGCTGGCTAAAACGTCAAGGTGTGACTGGACCTTCAGGAAGGGACAAAATAATAGAAATGATCTGTTGTGCACATCTGAAAGAATCAGAAGAGCTCACTATGGTTCACTTTGCGCTACAGAAGGGGTATTAGCTGGTTGAACATGCTCCCTTGCTTTGTGGGAAGGAACCAGCCATGACTCCATCCAATCTTACTCTTCTTTTTACAGAAATGAGGAGGCTTTTCGTGGAACAGGCATTGGTGCTTTACAAGAAACCGATTTGGTGCCATTAATGGAGGAGAAAAAACACAATCTGTTTGAAAGACACACTTCTGGGGAAGATTCAGACAGTAGATCAATATCAGTTCCCAACTGCTCAAGGAAACTGGAAACACTCAATCAGGTAATTGTAAGTTGGGTGACAGCCAATGAAGAGCTGAGACATATATGCCATCTTATCAACAACCCCTTCTTTCCTTCTTCCTGGATTTGCAGATTCTATACACCATAACTACTATGTTTCACATGTGTGTGTTTCACATTCTCTTCTCCTTAATCTCCTTCTCTCTGGTCATGTCATTCCTCTTTCATATTTCCCCTCTTTCTCTCTTATTGATGGGATGGTCATTCATTCATTCATTCATTCATTCATTAATCTCTCTCTCTCTCTCTCTCTCTCTCTCTCTCTCTCTCTCTCTCTCTCTCTCTCTCTCTCTCTCTCTCTCTCTCTCTCTCTCTCTCTACTTTTTGTGGATGCTGAATGAGGGACCGGTTGTTGTTGTTAATTAGCCCAGGTCAGGCCCATAGTAAGGAGATAGCCAATCGATCTCCCAGGAGCGACCCAGAGATTCCTCACACCACAGATCTGGGGACAGGTTTACATATGCAATTATACATTAATAATATATACTGTAAATAAACAAGCAAATAACTTAATATTCTGAAACCCTGGTTAAATCAAAAATGTGATACAACACGAATGGTCCTCCATGGAACCAATCCATCAAAATCATTCTCCTGTTTGTGAGATTTGCCAAGAGTAAAGGAAAATAAACCCACAATTAATAATTGACTGCAATTTAGTGAATTCTCCATAAAGTAATTCTTCCATTTGGAAAATAAAGACTGAGGCTTGTCAAAAGTTAATTTTAATATCAAATGTACAGTGGAAGCAGTTGCCATAATGTCAGCCATAACATCAAATGAAATGGCAAATCAAGGGAAATCCTCACAGGCCCTCTGGAGAGCCCAATGAGCACATAAAAAAAATAAAATGACCGTTTTTACAGCCATTTTTCCCTGCTGTGCAGGGGTTTGGCTTTTTGTGAGGCAATGTTTTATGGCCGGATGCCCTTCCTGACGCCAACCCTGGTCGCCTCTTACGACACACAGGGATATGGTACACCTATTCTAACCGGGGCATACACCGGGACCAGTACACTGGTACTCATTTCGCCGACCTCGGAAGGATGACAGGCTGAGTCAACCCCCTGGTGTTAATTCAGCAGCCAACGGGGCTTGAACTCAGGACACTGGGATCCCAAGCCACCACCCTAACCACTAAGCCAACACCAGGCTTAATGAGCACATACCTCATGGAAATATTTTTTATGCAAAATACTAAAATCTTGTGTTCTCTAGACATCAGAACCAGTCCAAAAGCTGTACAACGTGGCACTTGAACTCCTCCTCACTGAGCGAGCATACGTACAACGGCTTCAGCTACTTGACAAGGTAATAATTGGTTAGTGTGGCATGCAGATATGGACAGGTTTGCTTTGTACTGTATATTTGAATTAAAATAAGTATTGGTACATTAAGTGACTTTTTCAGAATGAGCAGTGGGACAGCTCAGTCGCTAGCATGATTGTCATCAATGTATCTATTCCTTGTGGAATCAGATCCGATTAAAACTGCCATCTGCATCTGCTGCATTGTGGACCATGCTGTCCTTTGTCAGCGTAAATTAAGCTGGCTGCCTTTCCTCCATTGTGGAGGTTACAGATCCCCATGGTATCTTCACCAGAGTAGAATGTTGCACTGGTGAGTGCTATGTTTACCACACCCTCTTTTGGGGAAGGAGGGTACCCAGTACTGATCATGAACGTTCCTCTTAATAAGAATTAACCCCAGATGAAGTCGCTACTCAGTCATAGGATGCTGCCGAAGCTGCCTTAAATGAGAGCAAAGCTTTAGACTTTGGCCAGGGTACTGGCGCACATAGCCTACAATTGTGAAAGGTACCGTCGAGTCCTTCACATCCAAAAGCATATTCTAGCAGACAGGACAGTCGGCTTAACATCCCCTCCGAGGACATTGTACTAATTAATGCAATTCCATTGTCTGTGAAAGCACCATGGTTAGTTTATTGGTGGACTAAGAATCAAACCCAGACAAGACAACTCATGGCAAGTACGCTACATCTAATCTATCCTGTTGTCATTCCTCTTTGTACTGATAATGTGGCCAGATTCAAAGCTGTCTTTACACCTGTTACTCTGGCCAGTGTAGTCCAGGTACGATTCCTGGCCCAAGTGCTTCACAGGCAGGGCATTGCGTCCTTTAGTATGCCATCCTTCAGAGAGGACGTTAAACTAGCTATCCCATCTGCTGGCATTGGCTTGTATGCTTGAAATACTCCATGGTGCCTTTCACAAAATTTAAGTGGACGTGATTATGTACCAGTACAGCAACCAAATTGTCAGGCGTAGACATGACACGTTTTGTGAAAAGGTGTGTCAATCTCACAATAAAAGGCGTACCAATCCAACAACAGTGACTAATGTGCTCTTGGCACATAACATGATGACAATTTGTTGATGGAAATTAAAAAATAAACCCTGAAACCACATTTGGACAACATAAGAAGCCCATAAGAAGCTTCAAATAATATGACATGAAAAGTCACTTTGACTCATGATTACTGTTCACTCCAGCACCTGCATATGTTTATTATGTCCACCTAATTATTTAGGTATTCTACACCAGGCTCATAGAAGAAGCCAAGAGCAAGGGCTCATTCCCAGCAGAGACCATCAATGGTATTTTCTCGAACCTTTCATCGATCCTACAATTCCATGAGCATTTTCTGCTGCCAGAGCTTGAGGGAAGAATGGACAAATGGTAAGGATACAGCTCACTATTTCTCAGATGTGCAGACATCTTATCAGATTATACAATTCAGGGCCTGAATATTGTGCTGGACATTGATAATTATGATAATTGATTGATAAGGATAGTGACCAAATAATCATAAGAAGCTGCATTGACAGAGGATATTTACAACCAAATACTGTATGCGATGAGGACTGTTTGCTTTAAAACGCAAAAACAAACATATAATGAAATGTAAACAGATCAGAAATAAAGTTTTGCTCAAGAAGGAAAAGAAATCATGAGGAATCTGGAACCATTGCATCAATCTCTCTAATTTATCAATGGATATTTGAAAGAAAAGAAAAAACGGGAAAATAATTTTCGCTTGTTTTCTTCGACTTAGTTTTGTTCCACGGCCTGCTAAACTCTATACCAGTGTTTCTCAACCTTTTTTGTCCCACGCCCCACTTTGATTTTCAAAAAAAATCGTACTACAGTATATATTCAAAAGACTTTATTAAAACTTTATTGCAAATTTTATTCAATTGCTACTCACTTCAATGGATGCCCTGCCCTCGACGTTGGCTGCAGATTTGTTTGATTCGAGGACCCAATTTTGTCAGTTTCAGCCTTAAATCACGTTTCGTGATTTCCAGTCGATTTCTCTGAGCTTGCAGCAAATCGGTAACAACACTAAATCCACATTCGACGAAATAAGATGATGGAAAATTTATCAATACAGTACTTCCCTTGCCAAAGTAGTCGAGTTTGGGTATTTATTTTCGCTCTTCTCAGACAGCCACATCATGGTTCCTTTGATCTTGAAATGAGTTTTCACAGACTCATCTTGTTGCAACTCGCATAACTCCTCTTGGTATTGCTCTGGTACTTCAGATAAATCCACCAGAAATGGCTGAGTCAACCAAGAAGGGAACTCATAGCAAAGCTATGAAAGCGATCATATATTGATTCATTAATTCTCAATCCTCATGCCCCACCAAAATATTGCCACGCCCCACTGGTGGGGCGTGCGCCCCACCTTGAGAAACACTGCTCTATACAGTAGATTGGATTCTGGCAATGTGTATTCTTTGAACTTCCCACCATTGCATGGCAACGCTCTTTACCACATTCTGATTCTGATGTACCATACTCTGTTTCAGAGCATCGGTGCTGCAGTAGTTTCATGGCAAGATTTATACTGGGTGGTTCGCCGTTGCCTTCCCAGCAGTAACAAGTGGTGCCAGGCACAACAAATCCCGCCCATTTAAGGCATAAAGTTATTTTGGGGATCAAATTTAAATTTGATATATCCTTAACCTGAATGTTGATTATAAGGAATATTTTCGTCTTAGTTTGAAGTCAATTAAACTATTTTTGATGAAGTTATGAGCGAAAAAGATTTTGACCTTTTCGTAACCTGACCTTGACATTTGACCTAATTGGACCCAAAAGTTAATGGGGTCATCCGAGGTTCATTACCCACCTGTGGATACAATTTGACAGTGTTTGAGCCAGCCGTTTTCCCGTAAAGTTGTATTTTCGTAACCATGTTTTAGTTTTAATGGAAAATTTGTAATTTTGACCGATGACCATGACCCCCAAAAGTTCGGACCCGACCAATATTCACAAATATGCATTTTTCACTATAGGAATGGGTAGGATTATAAGTGACAAATAGAATAAGGTTCACTATAAGCTTAGTTTGAAGTAAATCAGATCATTTTTGACGAAGTTATGAGCGAAAAACAATTTTGATCTTTTCGTGACCTTGACCTTTGATGCAATTGGACCCAAAAGTTAATGGGGTCGTCCAAGGTTCATTGCCCACCTGTGGATTAAATTTGATAGTGTTTGCTAAAGCCGTTTTGCTGTAAAGTTGCTAACAGACAGACAGACAAACAAACAAACAAACCGGACGATTACAATATCCCAATCCCTCCCTCCGGGAGGGGGCGGGATAATTAGGGCAGGAATTTGGAATTTGTTCATGGTGCCGTCAGCTCACGAATTCTTCGCGAAGGACACCATGTGATCTTTAAAATCCACCAATACCAGGAGACGGGACGCCCAGTTTAACGTCAATGTGAGGGATGGCGCACACACGTTGATGAATCACCATGCCTGTGAAACACTAGGATGACAGTTTATAGCTGGGTCAGCATTTGAATCCAGGCGAGACAGCTGAGAGGTGATTTTGCATACCTTTCCACCATCTTGCCCCTTTATTGCATATAAATGTAATATTTGAATTATTTTATGTTATAAATTTCCTTCTTCCTCAGTGGCTATATTTATATATTGCATATGCAAAAAATGAAAGAGGGAGAGTGGTAAAAGATAAAAGTTTCATGGAAGAGAGAGAGAGAGAGAGAGTGAGAGTGAGAGTGAGAGAGAGAGAATGACAATAATAATAATGATAACGAGAAAGCATCTAAAAATGCAAAGCACATGTACATCTGCTTTGCACTTGAAATAAATGTGATAAAGGCAACAGTTAAAAACTACAACAGCACTCGGTACAGCACATACCTCCACCACATAATTCCTGATCCACGAGAACATGTCGGGCCCAATACATTTTTGAAATATCATACGATATATCGTTTTTGGCCCTAACGCTCAATGGTGAAGAATCACTTTGAGAATTAAATAATTATTGTATCCAGATCCAGATTTGGATCTTCACCAAAATCGAATCAATTCGTCGTGGTCACATACCCGACCTATGCAGCACGTTTCATTCAAATCCGTCCACAACTTTTTGAGATGTCGTGCTATACTGTATATTCTCGTTGAGCCCTATCTCTCAATGGTGAAGAATCACTGAAAAAATTGTCAGATCCGGATTCGGATATTCACCAAGATTGAAGCAATTCTTCCTTGTCACACAGCCAACATGTCCACCAAGTTTCATCTGAATCCATCCTCAACTTTTTGAGACATCGTGCGGTATATCATTTTTGGCCCTATTTCTCAATGGTGAAGAATCACTTAAAAAATTATAGTAGTCGGATCCCGATCCAGATCTTCACCAAAATCGAATCAGTTCATCCTTCTCACACACACAACCTGCCCACAAAATTTCATCCAGGTCCGTCCACAATTTTTTGAGATATCCTGCACACAAACAGACAAACAAACAGACAGAGAGGGGTGAACATATAACTTCCTTCACCTTCGGTGGTGGAGGTAAAAATGATACATTTTATTCATTCGCGTTTTCCACAGTCTCATAATAAAGGTTTGTTTAAGATTTGATGACAAATGCTCAATTGGTAAAAATGTTACGTCCTGAACACACTGAATCGCAATGGTAAACAAGGATTTCATTTAAAATATTTGTGACTGTTCTACCACTTCCCTGATGACGTAGTCCTCACAATCACTTATTCCCCATTGGGAGTAGAATGAGATGTGCCACGTTTCAAATTTTTCCGATCAGACATTTCAGAGAAATAGTGTTTTAATTTTTTTGCGTTTAATCCAAGATGGCTGCCATACCACATGACGCATGACGTCACAATGATTAAAATATTCTCTATGCTGGCTCGCTCCTACCCTGAAATTTTGAATCAGACAAGTGGTTTCTGAGAAAAAAAAATGTTAAAGAAATAAAAATCATAAAAAGGGTCAGAGAACAACAATAATCATCATAATAAGAATGAAAATTATGTTAATTATTAATTTGACTTCTCCATATTCTCAAAATAAACCTTTGTTGAAAATTTGATGACAAAAGCGAAAATGGTTAAAAAGTTATGGCCCGGACAGACGCAGACACACAGAAGTGATTGCTAAACACCGTCTTCTGCTGAGCGAGGGACGGGCTGATAATATTGGGAGGTGAGAAGGAAAGACACCAAGACAACTTTATGAGAAACTTTGACCTGCCGAGCCCAATGCCTTTAATAGTCTCAGTTTAGACCCAACCATATTGTTGGGTAAGCTCAGCCTCGCCTTCATGATGAGCCCTCATGATCAAGACGAGTTTTACATTGTCGATTAAAATTGCTTTTCTCCTAAAAATATTTATCATTATTCAGCTTCACAGCTTCCTCCATTTTATCACCAATGCTCTCATGCTCATTTTTACATGTTCAACCCATTGTCTTTTCTTTTTTTTAGCAGTTTATTCTCCCTTCAAGGACTGACGTATCTAAAAATCTTGAGACATTATGTCATTATTCTGCAAAGGATGGTTTGTTGAGTAATGCAATAAAAGCATGATTACTATTTACATAAAAGAAGCAGATGTGAGTGCTTAAAATTTAGTCAAGTCCAAATCTTGCCGACTAATTATTACTTGCAAGTGAAAGCACATTGCCTCCATTTTAAGACTGTGACCTTTTTTGGAATCATTTTGTAATAGAAGCATAATGGCTTCTAGATTAGGACCATAAAAATATATTTATGGGTATGGTGGTGTCGGAGGTAGTTCACAGGCAGAGTGTTGAATCAATTGATGCGCCGTCCATTGGAGGACATCATGTTAGCCCATCTGCCAGCAGTTATGGATGTTTAAGATCCCATGGCGCTTTTTTAAAAGGAGGAGAAGGCCATTTTATGCCAGCACCCTGGCAAAATTAGAAATTCTTGCATTTGTGGAGGCCTGGTTCAGCAGGACTCTGTGATGGAGTGGTGACCTCTCCAGTGTACATTCTCAGCTACGGAAATGTTCTCACTTTGACGTTCCCAGAGCAGTTTAACAGTAACAGCAACAGCAAGAACAACAACATCGATATCTCCTGCAATGAGGCCGAATCACAAGGCTTGTTGCGCTCACATTGGAGATGTGCCCTCTGTATTTTTACCTCCTGTCCTCCGGTCTAGCTCCCTCCGCTTTTTTCAGCCATCCGACCCTCACCGGATCCTCCAGGATGCATGCATTCTTCTCTTGTTTGAACTTCCAAAACCAAATCATACTGAACACCTCATCACTTTTGTTCTTCTATTTTCTCGTTTGTGGAATGACCTTTCTATGACTGATCAACCCCACTCTACTCTCCAGGGATTCAAGCAGGTGGTACACTAACATCTCATGCCATCCATCATTTCCAATACCCTTGATCTTTTCTACCCTCATTAATTCTGCCCAACCTAACCCAACCATCTAACTTACACATTACTGTTTCCTTCCCTCCTCTCTATCCTCTTTTCCTATTTGTTTATTCCCTTGCTTGTTACGTACAATGTGGCTCCGCTGCTGCGTAAGTCATTAAGTTTTTGTTTTTTTTACCCTCCGTCACCTCTTTCTTCCAATCTCTATAAAAATCAACAGCATAGTAATACAGGCAATAGATTGATATTCCAGATATTGTGGGTTCAAATACCAGGTGAAAGAAACAAAAAAAGCAGCATTTAAATTTTTTTTGGTTGAATCTGGAAAATGAGCTTGACCAGGTGAATTAATTGCCAAGTTGCAATTACATTGTCATTAAAAACTCACCCGGTTCATTGTATGTCCTGCATGAAAGGGGTAACCCTGCATACACCTGTTGCATTGTATGTCCTGCATACACCTGTTGCATCTGGTCTGGTTTACATGTGGAGCCAGTCGGTGCTTCGTGGTCCACTCTTCCTACCCTCAGAGCAACTCGGGATAGGAGCTCAAAGACAACCAACAAAATTTATGTTCTGAATCTTGAAATCGCCCTGACTGAATAAAAATGTGACTTGCACAAACCAATGAGAGATTGTGTTAATCATCACAAAAAAAAATACTTCAAAAACACTTTCGAAAATAGTTCTCTTTTTAAAAAAATACTGTTTTGGGACGGTATTTAACTCGCAAGATTTTTATTGCAAGCAAAAGCGTTTTTTTTTTTAACACAATAAACTGAACAAAAATCGTTTTTCAGTATTTCCTGTATTTTGCTGAATCTACAGCGGTCACGATCTGTTTTGCGTTGCCCATGAGTAATTTGGCTTCTCCTTTCTATTTTACTTGCCAGAGTACAAGTATAGCTCTCAGAGCGATGTCCTTCCCCGACTGTCGGTTTGGATAAACTTTCCTTTTACCAGTAACAGTTCGACCAACGTCAGTACAATTTTCTAATATTTTCACTGCATTTATTGCACTTAGTTTCATTTTTAATCTTTGCTTAGTCCTTCAACCTCCCTTATAAAAGTACATTTAAGTGTCACTCTTGATTCTTCATTGTAGTAACTGGAAAAAAAACTTTTTCACCTTATTTTCTTTTGCAATTTCAGAGGCTCATGGAAGAGTTGTCACACACACACACACACACACACACACACACACACACACACACACACACACACACACACACACACACACACACACACACACACACACACACAATGGTGGTGAGGAGGCGGTGCCACACTTTGCTGCCTCCCCTCATCGGGGAAAGATGGGACCAAAGACCATGCCAAATACAACAGTTTTGATGGGGGTGAAGACCATGACGAGGGCGGCAGCTTTGGTGGGACAGAGGACAGCACATGTGGTGCCCTGTGTCACGTCGTTCTACATGCGTTTGCGAGGTGGCCAAGGCCTGCAGTTTGTTGGGTTCTGTCAAATTCTTCCGGCCAAGGATGAGGGACAGAGTTATGGTGACTCCCTTTTGCTGATTTTATCCCATGAAGGATGAATGGGTCTGAGCTTCGGTGGGATCAATGACCATGCCAAATTGAACAGCTTTGATGGGAGTGAAGACAGCCAAAAACTGCAACTTCGATGAGGCTGAGGGCTGTGCACTTGGCACTAGGTATCATGCTGATTGACATGCATTTGAGAAGCAGCCTGGGCATGTAGCCTGGAGGTCTTTATCAACTCCATCCTGCCAAGGACAAGTGGGACACAGCTTCGGTCGGATCGAACACCGCACTGAATATAATAGCTCCGGTGAGGCCGAGGACCATTTTTGTGGCATCTGATATGCTGATTGACATGTGTTTGGGACACGGCCGAGTCATGCAGCTTGGTGAGCTTTGTTGACTCCCTCCCACCGTGGACGACTCCCTTTTGCCGAATTCCTCCCGCGGTGCGATTTGCTGACTCCCTTCCACTGAGGACAGGTGGGACTGAGCTTCGGTGGGACCGCATATGGAGATGGCGAACAGTTGTGGTGGTGCACCATGTCCAGGCGAGGGGGGGAGGGAGGGGCAATGTCTCTGGGTGGGATTGAGCGAACCCCGCGGAAGTCACATGGGAGGTTGTGCGGAGCGATATCGTCACCACGAAGGGGATAGAGGGAGAAACAGAGCACAAATGAGGAGACGGCTTTGTCCAAGAATCGTGGTTTCTTGCTGGGGTGGAGAGGGGTGCTTCAAGACCAGGGAAGGCTCTGTTCAGTCTTGGGGCCCACATGTGGAGATGATGACCAGTGGTGGCAGACAGGACATCCACACACACATTCACATCTATGAGTCATGATTGTGTGCACACACACATATACATGCATATTGTGCATGATTGTATTCATATTTGTGCAACATTATGTTGTATGTGATTATACAAATTATATAGTACACCAAGACCAAGTATACCATACCATCGTCTTTAAAAAAAATGGCAAGACGAAGTCAATCGGACAGGAGTAAGTTCTGCAATATAGAAAGAGAAAGCATGAGCTACCTCCTCTTGGGATATAAAAAAAACATCTCATGTCAAAATAGCTGTACACAACGACACAACAGAGTTTGTAAAGTAATCCGCTGGCACATTTACAAAAGCTTTGATATTCAAGTTCCAGAAAATTTGTGGGAACATTTACCAAAAGCAATCACTGAAAACATGGAAGCTCATATCCGACCTAATGATCCCATCAAGTGTGAACATCGAAAACAAAACATTGCGACCAGATATCATACTTAGGTCCAAAAAAAAGAGAAGAAGGCATTGCTAAGTGAGGTGTTAATACCAGTGATTTTGGAATAGACAATACAGAAATCAAGAAAATGACCAAATACTAAGACCTCATGCCAGGTGTTGGCTTAATGGCTAGAGTGGTGGACTTGGGATCTGAGGGTCCCAAGTTCAAATCCCCCTCAGCTGTTAAATTAGTACCAGGTGGGGTTGACTCAGCCTGTCATCCTTCTGAGGTTGGTAAAATGAGTATCAGCTTGCTGGGATGATTGAGCCATTCAAGTATCCTGCATTGGAGTGGTGACCTGTCCAGGTTTGTACCCAATCGCCAAGGAAACTGCTTATGCAGCAGCAACACTCTGCACAGAGTATGGTCCCAATGGATGGATGGACGAAGACTTCAAGAATGAAGAGAAAAGATCCTGGAAACTGAAGAGATCCAAAATTGTACCAATAAGTGGAGCAACAGGAATGAAAAAGAAGAACCTTACAGAGATCACAAAAACCATTCCTGGAAATATTACTACAAACAAACTCCAGTTGGAAGCTGTCCGGGGCTCGGTGACTAACTTCAAATGAGCCCTTGGAACAAAACCAAGAAAAAGAAAACTTCACAACTTAGTCCATGAATCATGATCCCTTACTGAAACGCAGGTGGATACTTCGAGACATGGGAGGGCTCCGTTCCACCTTCTTAAACCCACATATGGAGATAACCAACACACGCACACACACGCGCGCGCACGCACGCACGCACGCACGCACGCGCACGCACACACACACACACACACACACACACACACACACACACACACACACACACACACACACACACACGATAGCTGGAAATGACTGCCAACAAACTCAACAGCAGACTGAGGGAAGTAAATTCCCAGAACACATTGGGTGCAAGAGGTGAAATCTAGTGACGGTGCTTTTCTATCCACTGCAGTTAGGGTGGGAATTAAGGGGACATATCTGCCCATCTATCCAAAGAAAACATAAACCCATTGGATGTCAACTGCTGTACCATTTTTAAAGCCTGTGCTATGACTCGGCCAGGGTCAGGTTTGAACGGCAACCTGCCTGGTCATCGTTTGGTAACAATGCCACTCAGTCTGGTAACAACCCCTTCGTTTTTCTTTCCACTCTCCTCAACAGGAAAACTTTTTTTAGTTTTCTCTGCCACAATTTACTTTAAGGGTTTCTGTCTTTGGGAAGTTCAGGGTCAATCTCTCTTCGGACAGGAAAACTCATTATTGTTGAGGTTTTTCTCTAATCTGCATAGTTTTTTTTGCATTGATTGGTCATTCAAATTTGATGTAAATTATAACATGTTGCCCTATGAAAATGAGGCATCCTGCTTCACTTTGCTACCTGGATCCCGATACGTACCAATGATGTTACAGGATATAGATTTGATGGAAGCTCTGCGTTTAAAGCTGATTTTCTCATGATAATGGAGCCTTAAAGCAAAACACGAGTGCAAGATTGATGCTTTCCATTTGGGTTGTGCTACTTGATAATCAAGGGAGAAATCTTTCTTTGACTGGGAACACTCAAAATGCTAGACATAACAATATATATATATATATATATATATATATATATATATATATATATATATATATATATATATATATATATATATATATATATATATATATATATATATATATATATATATATATATATATAGGTAGTGTCCCACCCTTGACCCAGTTGTCATAGACAGGGCGGTTAACACCGACCTGAATAGATAGCTGAAAGGTTCTACCTTGGAGGCGAACACATGATCCTTGGAGATTATGACCTGTGTGGGATGGAGGGCAGCAAAGCACATAACAGAGGCGTTCACCAGAAAGGAAGGTCAAAGGTTTATACTTGAACCCACAATGAACAGACAGACACAAGCAAATTTAATAAATAAGGGTTTAATCAATATAAATGTAATATTTATAATGGGAATATATCAACGTGAGGTAAACTAAAGCTAATTTTGAGATGTCTCCACATAGACTCAGATACAGACATGGGGAAAGATGAAATATAAGAAAATCCTTCCCTTTATTCTGGCACTTACCTTTGCCCAGAGATGATCTTTGAGGAGCTTGGGGATCGAACCGCGTCATCCTGCGTGGGAAACCGCACCCAAAATGGTGCTAAGCCACTCTCTGCAGAGGAAACGTACGTGAGGTAATTCATGTGGTGGTATTCAATGCCAAGGCTAACCAACCACCATGCAGCTTCTTCTCACAAACTAATTTGCCAACACCACTCCTCTCTTACCCCAAGTCCACTCACAATGATAGCCCACCTTCTTCCTCAACCACACAATGGGATAACGCCGAGTTATGGCTGATAGACACGTCTCTCTCTCTGTCTCTCTCTCTGTCTCTCTCTCTCTCTCTCTCTCTCTCTCTCTCTCTCTCTCTCTCTCTCTCTCTCTCTCTCTCTCTCTCTCTCTCTCTCTCTCTCTCTCTATATATATATATATATATATGTACAACCTCTCAACTCAGCCGATGAAACAATGCGGGCATCTTATTTCAGCACACAAACAAATTCACCGCAGCACGAACAACGAGAATCGCTGCTATTTTGTCGTGCCGAAAGACTAAAAAACGAGACACTCTGTCTCAATTGCATACCTCAGCCAACTATCTCCTCTTCGATCATGCTCCCCAATCTCAAGTCACACCGATCAATCCCAGCCTCGGGGTGTGGCCTGCATTGTTGTTGTTAAAGCATCGTTCCTTTTTATAGCCAGCCTTATAAATGCAAAAACGTAGGAAAAGGTCACAGGGGCAATTACATACTGGGAGCAATTAGCATTAAACCCTACCTAATTAACATAGCACCGCCCCCCAAACCCCCCACCCCCAACCCCCAAATAAAAGGCAGTGTATCTCCTCCATAAATCCAAAACCATAAAACCTTGCAGCCTGAAACTTTACATGGATACGAAGAAAACTCCAAGGAAGTGCAACAGTGAAAATTGGATGTTTGGGTTAATTAAAACACCCCTTTTGAAGATAATGAACGATCTTATTTAATTATATCATTTTCGATGTTCACGCTTGATGGGATCATTAGGTCATACTTGAGCAGTAGGTACTTCCATGTTTTCAGTGATTACTTTTGGTTCATGTTTCCACAAATTTTCTTGAACTGGGACATCAAAATTTTTGCAGATGTGCCAGCGGATTACTTTACAAACTTTGTTGTGTTGTTGTGTGTACAGTTGTTCTGGCATGAGTTTGTTTTTGTGTGTGTGTGTTCAGTTATTAAGCATAACATCATTCTCTTTACTAACCCCACCTCCACCCCTCACCTTTCTCTCTCTTTTTTTTCATATATATCTCTCTCTTCTCTCTTCTCCTCTCTCCTCTCTCCTCTCTCCTCTCTCCATCCCTCCCTCCTGTGCCATAGCAATGTTTGGTGAGGCATAGCTCTCCCACCTCTCTCCACCTCCTTCCTCGCTCTTCCACCCTTTCTTGCTTCCCCTCCCTCCTGCCTCCTCTCTCTCCCCTCCCTCTCTCCTCTCTTGTTCTCTCTCCCTCCCCTCCCTCCTCTCTTGTTCTCTCTTCCTCCCCTCCCTCCTCTCTCAACCCCCCTCCTTAATACACCCCGTCAGCGAAGCGACAGGTTGTATTTGCTTGTCTATAATAGTAAATGGCAGTGTGTGTGGGTGTTTGTATGTCTCCTCCCTAACTCCAAAGCCATGAAACCTTGCATGCATGCCAAGAAAACAGCAAGGAAGTGCATGAGTGAAAATTGGGTGTTTGGGTTAATTAAATCACTCCTTTTGAAGATAATTAACAGCCTTATTTAATTATATCCTTTATCCGGCACCATCCTCGACCACCTCGCTCCCTGGGGTCTTAAGGCATATCCTGGATTACCTCGCTGGGGTCTGAAGCCACCATGTTTTTTGGCTTGCTCAACCATGCCTTGACTTGCAATAGGCCGCAACGATTTCTTAACAAGAGGTTTTTTTGTTTTTGTTCACTTCCCCCACTCATATTGAATGCCTGTTCATAATAGGTACAAATCACTGTATACATCACTTTTGTAAGTGCTATAGTTTTCATATTAGGAGCTTGGAACAATTTCATGCATTATATGATGAAATGAAATTCCACAGTCTCCTCTCACGGACTAATTAAAACATATCATCGAAATATTGTTTCGGTTTTGAGGATCAGATATCATCCTGACGAAATAAGTGTCGAAATCTGGAGTGAAATCTGATAATTTGAAGAAATAACGAGTCTTATAACTAAGCCTATGTACTGATTTACTTTAAGCAAGCAAGGCTATGGTCCCTCCTTTTCCACACACACATATATATATATATATATATATACACACATGAAAATGTGAAATTTCCAAAGCATTAAACTTTTCTTTTTCAACGGCTTGGAGAATTATATTGAGTGAACAAAAAATTTCAGAATGTGCCCAAATTAACCAGTTTCATTGAACTGGTTTCATTGAGTGCAACAGAAATAACTTAATTCAGTGAAACAAATATAAATAACTAGCAGTTCAGTGCAATGAAAATAAATAACATGAAGGCGGCTTCACCTGGGTTCGCTGTGTGGAATCTGGAGTTAGGAAGGCAAAATAAATAAAAT